>NC_084911.1:18106343-18820567 GCF_949316345.1 Pungitius pungitius | reverse complement strand
GTTCCGATGCGTTTGCACGCTTGTGTTTGGAGGTTTAAATTTGTCTCCATGCCACATCTCCGTCAGCATTTAATTGCATAATAGTGTTATATTGTATTCATGAATGGAAACGTTGCCCGTGGCAACCATACCATCTTTGCCATCACGGACAAAAAAAAAGAGATGAATAGCGTTTTAATATTCTTTAAGTGTGTGTGTGGGGGGGTTGCATCGGTGGCAAACACTCTTATAAGTTCCTCTTACCAGACGGGGTTGGCTGTTGACGGCGTCATCAAACCACAGGATGTAGAGACAGAACAGCCCCACGATCAGAGCGTGCACGGTCGACACCAACCTGACGGGACGCAAAACAACAACAAATGAACACGCCTGCAAACCGTGTGTATTTAATTACATCGACGTCGTCCCCTTGGTCCACGTGGCAGTTACTTCTTCTCTATCAGACCAGATATGGCATCACCCCCCCCCCCCCCCCGACCTTTGGAGTGGTTATGTAGACGACTGAAGAGAAGAGATACTTCAGAGGTCCGGTGGTCCCTTATCTCCCCTCTGCCAGGAGCACAGATCCCCCCCCCCCCCCCCCCCCCCCCCCCCCCCCCCCCCCCCCCCCCCCCCCCCCAACTCAGAGCCTCTACATGGGCTCTCCCTAAAGCCGCTCTACAGATGGGCGAATGTACGCCTGGAGGAGTCCATTATTGCTGCTGTAAAGAGTGTAAAAGCACAGCATAAGCGGAGGGACCTACGGACGCTGTCATCGTCTGCGAAGGATTTCACATGAAACCTTGCAGCCGATCTGCAGTTGAGAGTTTTTGGATTCTTCCCACCAAAGAGCAGGCGTTTTAAAAGGAGGAAAAGACAAAAAGAAAAAACCACCATTCTATTCCAGAAGACCACTCAGCAGTCGAGCCTGCTCCCTCTTTAGAAAAGGCTTTCTCCCTCTCCTCTCTTTGCACTTAAGTCGTGGTTACGTAAACAACATGCCGACAAACAGAGCTGGCGGTTACGCAACAGCAGGTCAGGAGAAGCATCGGTGCCTGAGCCTGGTTCAGTAAACCTCCCTGGTCAACAAACACTGTACTTTCAAAGAAAGTCCACTTCAAAACAGAGTTGTATGAATCAATGAATGAATACTTATTTGTTTTAGTAACTGGCGGACGGCAAAAAAGACCAAAAGGCTGAGGGGAGAGGGTGAGGGGGTGAGGGGGGGGGGGATTATGCAACTCCAACCCATTGCCCACTTTGAACTTCACCCCGTGGAGCTTCAGCTTGAAACCGAATACCACTGCGGCGCACATCTCAGCCGCAGTTGACGACAGGGGGTTGGGGGGGGGGGGGGCTGCAGCAAAAAAAAACACCAGTGTTTGCTCAACACGGGTCAGGTTATTCAGGAGGTCACGACTTTGTATTAGTTACATAACGCCACTTTTTGTAGGGGGGGGGCGGGGGGCGTCTCGGGCAGGCCGGCGTCACCATCAGTGAAAATGTTTTAAAAAGTGTGCCAGTCAAGAATAATATCTTTGGAGTGAAATGCAGTAAGAAATGTTATATTAAATGTGCTGAGAGCTAGAAGGGATGATTAACACTGCTCTCATGTGTGTTTAGTAAATTTGAACAGGGGCCTTTACGTTAGCATACGGTTGTTAGCGAGCTGCCTCTGGAGCCTTAGACGTGGATTTGGTTTCCTTTAGGAAGAACCAGCCCAGCTGTGTTTATTTCCAACAGCCACAGCAATTTAACGGATGACTAACGGAAAAGGAAGAACGGTGTCCACCTGGAGTTCCACTCCGTGAGCTTGGTGGCGGGCAGCTGTCCGTAGCCCGGCGTGATGACGGTGGAGAGACGCGGGCTGACCAGCTTGAAGAGAAGCTGGAAACCCACGAAGCTGCCAGCTACCACGGTCAACTCTCTCGTCTCCATCACTCACCTGACACAAAGAGGACACACACACACACACACACGGAAAGGTTGAGTCAATGGATGCCAGTCATCGTAGAAGAGGAGCTGATGAGTAGCGGGAGGATGGAGCGGCACCCCGTGTGGTTCGGCCTGTCCACAAAAGAAGAGAAGAAAGGAAAAGGGACAGAGGAGGGGGCTGTCGAATGCAAGTGACATGAGCGCTTTAGACAAGCGGGACACTTCATAGAAGGTGGTAGGGTGGGAATCAGAAGGTGTTACAGTTGAGGACAAAGGAGGGGGAAAAAAGGTTGTTTTTGGTTGCGAATACAGTGCTCAGCATTAAGCCTGAGAATAAAAGGCTTCTATTTATATGCATATTTTGCAAGGGGATTAAAGTTGTTTAGGCCTACGAAAAATCCAAGAAAACAAAGACTGGACTGGGTGAGAAAAGAGGATTGTCAAGATGTAGACACAGGTTCAAGTCAGAGGCAGTGGAACAATTTTTGAGAGGGGGGGGGGGGGGGGGTTAATTCTACTTCTTCATTTTCTCGCTCGCCCTTTATTGTGGCCGTATCTATGTTCACATCATCTGTGCTCCTGACCTTTGGTTTTTGTCCATTGTGTCGATTTTATCTTGCTGATGGAAGTATCGTCTGTGAGCAACCAGAAATAATACAGACCCAAATGGAAACGTGTGGGGACAAACACAGGATGCAGACGTGCCAGCAGCTGTTTGTAAACGCACACAGACGCCAACGGAGGAGATCGGTTTACTCTCCGCCCGGGTCAACAAACTACGAGCCAGTTCTTTATTTATAAGTCACAGGCCGTCAGACAGACGGAAATAACGCTGCATCAAGAATGCTCAAAAGTGGTTTTCTTTACCGACTCGGGCAAATGACAAGAAGGGGCTGAGAATGAAATGAAATCACCCAAAGCTGTTAATTGTTTGACCTCGCTGACTGTATCAGTGTCAGGTTTTCTGGAGTTGCTCGAGTTCCAGAGCAAAACAAATCGGATGCCTCCGGATCAACGACCCGCTGGCTTAAGATAAAGACAAGAAGACAAAATGAGACCAAGTACACGGCTGGAAATCTAGCTGACATAGGAGGGCAGCTCGTGACCGCTTCTTCCTCTTTTTAAAAATGTTGTCGGAGACACTATGCAGGCAGTCTAAAAACACTTTGTCTGAAAGAGGTGGCGATTAGGATTGGGATGGTACAGTACCAGACATAAAAGGTTGAAACATCATATATACACTGGAACCATATAGTGAAGGCTGTTCCTTTCTTTCTGTTCTATTTTCAAACTATGTCACATGGACACAAAGCACAAAAACATATTTAGAAAAAACCCCTCTCTAATAAAGTGGATCAAACAAAAAAAAAAGCAGCTGTTACTTCGTTAAAGCTTCCCATAACCTCTCCCTCCCAGAAGCTGGTTTGTACACAGAGGAAGGAGACTCCTTCTAGCGGCCCCCTCTCTCATTGTGCCCGGGAGCAGCGATGCACATTCCTGGGCCACGCCGATCATCTGCAGCATGCGCTTGAATAATTCATTGGCATCCTTCACCTGGCAGGCTCATGGGGGGGGGGGAGGGAGGAGGGAGGAGGAGGAGAAGGAGCGGGCAGAGAGAGCCTCCTCACTGCGGTTGACAGCCCCGCACGGGAGAGGCGCTCCGCCGGCCACGTCCGACCTTGTGTTACACCGGGCCCGCCGCTGTCAGCCAACCGTGATCCCCGTGACATATCAAGCAAAACATAATAATAGCGCTTCGATTACCCCCCCCCTCCCGTCTATCTTGTTCCTTTGGACATATACCCCCCCCCCCCACCCCACCGTCTACCGCATTGCTACACCACACGATGGGTCCGGGTCCGCTCCAAGAGGCGCAAACCTCGGCTAGCCTGCTCTACCCCGACCGCTGCGGAGTCACGACGGGAATACGGAGGACCGATTATCTCCGGTTTTAATGTCACAGATGTTTATTTTTGGATGTTGTGTTACAGTGAGTAGACGCCCCCCCTCTCTCACTCTCTCCCACTCTCTCTCTCTCTCTTCGAGGCAACCGTGCACCCGGCACCACAATAGCACATCGGCCACGTTCTCACACGCAGCTTTAAACACACACACACACAGGTGGCGACCGACTCGTAACGCGAAGCCGAGCCCCGCTGGACGCTCGGTTCGGGCGGGAGCCGCGGTGGTGTCGCGGTGCCGAGTCTCGCACGGAGAGAAAGAGACACTCGTGAATCCCGGCGGCAGGGAGGGCTCGGTTACCTGCTGTCCGTCGCATAGGTGTGTGTAGGCGGATACGCTCCCGCTTGGCCGTCGTCTCCTTCCACTTTTCTTACAACTTGACGTTAGCTAGCGAGTCTGCTCGTGACACGGTCCGCTGGCGCTCGCGCTGCGACCCCTGGAAGGAGAGAGGTGGGGGGGGGGCTCCTCCACGCGAACAATGGCGCGGCCCTAACCAGCCGCTGCAAACCGCGGGGGGAAGAAATGCCTTTTCTTCACAGCTTCATTTCGCGGGCGCCACGCGTTTCGCGACGTGGGTCCGGTAGAAAAGTTTTTTTTTTTTTCGAGCCGTTTTATTTTGGCGTCCACACTGAGGAATGACCTGTGACGTCACCACGTACCCACCCTCCGTCAGAGGCTACGCCCACAAGGAACAAAGGCCGTATGTAATATTAATGATAGTGGAGACTTAAAGACGCACAGCAACGGTTTGAGAGAAATGGAGCCCGTTCACTACAAATCACTATTCAACATTATAATCGTCTTTTGTTTAAGTTTAAACTAAACCTTCTACTTGTCCAGTTTTCCATTTGGTATATAAATTCAAAATGAAAATTTATATATATATATATATATATATATATATACTCTGTGAGAGTTACATTCTTATCAAGTCACATTATCAATATGTGTCAACCGAGTCCAACCCTATTTTATTATGTTCTTATCAATCATCAATCATCGTCACCTTGACTAATAGAGAACGTACAACCGCACAAATGTAATTGTCTGACAGGAACTGATGCAGACTTTGTGGTTTCTGTGAAGCTGCTGCCTGATTAGAGTGAATGCTATGGCTGAACCAGTGGCAGCCTGGAATATATATATATAAGATAATACATAATATCATCCTTCTAAACGAGAAATGTCCATAAATTATGAAATATAGAGACTGTTTTTTATCTTTTCAATTTGATGTGGCTTAACGGAGAAGAACGTTTCCAAAAAACAATGTTACCAAAGTACAAAAATACCAAAGTATAAAATAATGTTACAACGAATGTGAACTCAACATTAAGATTTTCTAATAATACTGTAGTAATACATGGACTTGCATTAGATTGTTTTTAGATTACTGATATCTTACAGGGGAGGTGTCTTCTTAAGCTATGACGCGCTTCTCTCCTGCATAACAATGTTGAAACTTTTATTCATTGTATGTGTATTTTTAAATGAATACAGAGTACAATAAAGCATATAATGAATAATATCCTGATAATTTATTTAACAATTTGTGTCAAAATTGTACAGCTTCTTTCACAAGTTGATTTACTGTTTTTGTCTGTTTGGTAAACTCTGTATTCCTCAGCGTTGCAGTGTTGGTTGGACCAAACAAATAAACTCAAATAAACCTGTACGGCCCTTTAAAAGACAGAGAAACCGGGTCCTCCTGTGCACAGGATCTGAGATAATAACAGCACAGTGAGGAGGATACCATCTTTTGTCTGGGCTTGAAGCACAGAAAACACTTCAGTTACCGATAGACTTTGGAATGAAGAAACAGACACACCTGGAGGAAAAAGTCAACACCTGAAGAATTAAAATGCTGAAAGTTTTACGTTGCATTGTCAGAATACCGGTTGACTTGCTTCTCATTAAGAGACCGCAAGTTGTTTTTATTCCAGAGGAGGGTTGTTCTTTGTCTGAACTGATTGTTCTGTCAGCTTCTGAGTCATTTCGCAGAGCGATGTGTTGAGTCAAGGCCGTCTGTCTGGTTCCACCACACGTACTCACGCGCAGGGGAGGAGGAACCTTTTTCCCATGGTCACACACCGGCCTGTTACGAAATACCTTTTTTGTATATTTAGTATATTAGCCCCGGGCGTCTATTGTGTGGCACCAAGAGCTCAGTTCATTCACTTGAACGGAGAGAGAGAGGGAGATCTCTCTGAGACAACTGGAGCGTACCCTCGATTTTGAGTAGTGGGTGAGTCACACTCGAGTGTGGCGATGGAGGCCTCTGTGGAAAAAACTGCGGCGCATATTGGCAGAAAGCGTCAAAGGGCAGATGTGAGTGACGCTGGTGAGACTCCCTCGGTGCCAGCCTCGGAAATGCAGCTCCCTCTAGCTCCTTCTCCCCCCAACCCCCCCCCCCCCCTCTTGTACCCTGAGCCGATTTGGCTGGCGGGGTTCAAACACAACGCACGTCTTTTGCTTTTTTTAAAGAAAACATTTTCCTTTGGGTGTTACGGTTCAGGATGAAGCCGCGACCTCACTGTCGGCCCACCACGGCCCCACTGGGGGTCGCAACTTCCAGTTTGGGAACCACTGTCTTAGTGAATGATGCCTTTGCCATTCCTTTTGGGGTTAGGGTGGAACAAATATATTAATGTTCTGCACCACTTGGCTGCCAAAGCATTTCTAAGATGCGCGGGTACAAAATAACAAAATGAATAATCAGCAAACAAAATCAGGAAATCTCTTTGTTTAAGTCATTTTAATTAATTAAGTCAGACTCACTAAACAAATGGTGGATTTACATTTTCAAGCATGGAGACTTTTATGTCCCAGATGACTCGCTGAAATGAGCCTGTATTAATGATAATGCGAACAACAGCGATGCTGTTTATTGTATGAGGGGAGTCATTTAATACGCCAGGCCACTTAATCTCGCTGCAGGCCAGAGGCCGTTCTCGCCGAGGCGAGAGCTGGGACAAAGGGCCGGCCACAGCAGGGCACTGCAGAAATCTGGTTCACAGCCATTCCTGTTGGTTCAGTTTAAGTGAACCATAAGGTCTGTGAAAAGCGGATGTCTTTATGTCAACCTTGAGGGCAATCGCTGGAAGCAGAGAGGTTGTTGGCTTGTAGCCCAGGAAAAAGAGGTAATTGGTTCACAGCAGCCCTGCAGCATATGCTGAGCACAGAGGTACACACGTGTGTTAGCACTCGATGCTCACAGTACCTGGGGCTTTCCCTAACTACCATTTATCACTTTCTTGACATAAACTTTATTTATTTTTTATTTTGGACAAATAGAATTAATGAAACATTGTATTTTGGGTGTCATCTCCTAAGCCACGTAGTCCTCCTGCAGGGCTCACACTCACATGCAGACTCCACACAGAAAGGCCACTGGGTGGAGACGGACCCAGGACCTTCTTGCTGTATTTTCTACAGCTGCAGGAATTCACAATCTTTGTTTTATTTCTTTGCCATGCAGCATTGTATGTACAAGCAAGCCTCCCGAACCAGTAGTTCACAACCTGTCCGACTGGCTGGGGTTGATTCCCAGCCAGTCGGCATATTTGTACATTACGCACAAATACAAAATCACAGGAAAGTACTTTAAGTAGTGCACTTTGGGGGAATATATTATACTATAATAAAGACGCAACTGTCAAGTATGAGATGCTGATAAAAATTATACATGAATAGGTAGCAGCTAAGTAGCAAGAATACATTTGAACATTTAAATGTAAGTCACTTTGGGGGCTTATAGTTCTGTGGGTTTAAAAATCAGACCCCAAAGTAACAATTTAGCATTTTCAAAGAGCTTTTACGGTCTTTCTGAGCATTTTCCCAAAAGAATAAGCCTAAATGAAGGCACCGTGGGCTCTGTCCGGGCTCTGAGCTCTAGCCGGAGTTTCCCTCTGAACCAAAGAAACGTGGGGCAGCATCGTGTGCTTGTCGGCTGAGACTTAACCCCAAACCAGGATCGCGCCTACCACGTTACTCTGCGGGGTTACAGGTCACATGCATAATACACTCACTGTGTAATTCTCACGTGTGTGTTGGCTGGTCCTGGATCAGAATGCAGCTTCACGTCGGTCCTGCTCTACTGGATACGGTGAGTTTCCTTTAACCTCCGGGAGGCGTAACCGAACGTGCTATTTAAGATAGCGTTACATTCCCCACTGACATTATTCCTCATCTGCATTGTAACGTAGAAATGAAACATAATGTTTGAGAATACGAACACAAACGCATAAATCAAACGCTTAGCAGAAATTTCATATTTGAATTACATTAGACTCTGATCTTATCAACGTTATGCACATTCCTGGGCCACGCTGTCATCTGCAGCATGTGCTTGAAAATGGAATATAGTCACGGCATCATTACTCCTGTATAGAAACAGTGTTCCTGTTTGTGCCGTGCGCTGTGAAACCCCTGCAGAAAGAACGTCAAATAAGGATGTTGGGAACAGGCGTGATTGCAGGCCAATATGGTCTTTAGTCATTTATTCTGCTACCGTAGTAAAAAAGGGTAAAATAGTGTTGTTTGTTTGCCTCGCTAGAAATGAACAAACTGACAAAAGCAGAGCGGCAGTCGATGTCCTTTTTTCACCCGAAGAGACGCAATCGGGAGACAAAGCTCCAGACGCACAGGAAATGTCAAGGCTGAGCCCCGAGGTCGGGGGCATTCGGAGGCTTGATTGGATCTTGTCTCAGATAACCTATAAAACACAATCAGGCTCCAGGAGAAGGCCATAGAGGATAATGACATTATCTGAATAGCTCGCATAAAACAGCAGTGTAAAAAAAGAGGGAGAAGGGATGAAGGGATGCATTTGACAGGATGTACTGAAGTGTGAAATACAGAAGCAGCAAGACTTACCAGAATGTTTGAGAACATCAAACACTGTGGAGACCACAAATATAAATGGTAAAATTGCTTGTATTTGTGCAGCATGGTTCTGTATTTTTCAATAGTGGGACTCAGTGAAAGGAGGATATGTCTTCTATATTCCAGTATACAAAGACTTCATTAGTGTAACAGCATAATGCAAATCATTGTCATGCTCCGTATTAATATATCAATGTTGTTTTTTTCCCAATGCTTTGGAAATGAGTTTCCTTTATCAAACAATAACATTAGCCGCAATCCCAAGAAAACACTAGGAAGAATAAATCATTCTGCTGCCGTCTTTAGTCAATTACAGTAATTATTAACCTCCCTTGGGCCGCCATGAGTAATGTTTGAACTTACAAAGGCTCAGAATATTTAATTATCTCAGGAGGAGACTAATTAGCACTTTATCACAGGTAGTGATACAAAAACAGCCATTATTCAAGCAACTAAACATGCAATTTAAATTCAGTTTTGCAGTAGGAGAAGGTTTTTATTGTACTTTCCTTCGCAGTTTATCCGGGGATACATCTGGCATTGTACCATCTGAACAAACAGTCTGCCATCATTGACATGCTCATTGGCTACAAGCAGATCAATGACTTAACGTCAGAGATGGAGCCGTGGTTTCTGCGACATACGAGTTTTATATTTAAACTGCAGCACCACCAAGAGATGTTATTCTTCCCATAATAATTTTTCCCTTACTACTGTGGATTAAAAATGAAATGTAAGTGATTCCAGGGTGTTGAAGTGCTGCTACACCAAGGTGCATGTGTGATATGAAGTGCTTTAGAATTAGCCAAATAGTGGAAGGAGCTGTTGATATGCCCAGTGGGGGAGCCAGCGCCAGCTCTCATACTCATTGTGTGTGGTATTTTAATTTTACAGCATAGTACAAAGCTTAAAGCTTTGAAATATAATGTGCTGTACAAAGAGTTTTTATGTTATTTTTTGGGCCCTTCGCTTTACTCAGAGAGAATAATTTGAGGTTGTTACAAAACCTTTCAAAGAACTAATACTAAAGAAACTATTACATCGTAAGAGAAACATATATTTTCACAATGTGTGAAAACAATATGCAAATTAGAAGTGAAGTAGCAAATTATTCGATCCATTCACTATTCTTAAAAAAGACATAGTGGGCTACACAGCCCACACAGTACTTGTTTTTTCTAGATAATTGCAAGGATGCAAGTAAACAAATAGTAACAGTTGAGTTAACTGTTAGAATAGAGATGACAACGTGCTGGTGGTCATGGGCCTGTAAAACCTCCTTATCCTCTTTGTGGTGGAACTTTCGTCCACATGAACATACGCTCCCTTCAGCAGCAAAATTAATAAAATAAAAAACGATCCACTGCATCATTTATCCACAGTCTCTAAGCGTAACTTTGTGACCGAGTGCTTAAAGGAGACAAAAGGCTCCGATTGCTCCAAAAGTATCTGAAGTCATTCCGACAGTGAGCACCAGATGGCGCACTCGTTTGTGTCCTTCCACACAGGAGAGTGGGTAGCTTTTCTTCATCACTCAATTCGACGGCCTGTGTTTCTTAAAAAAGTGGAGAAAGGAGAGAGAGAGAGAGACAAGAGGGAGAGAGAGAGAGAACAAAGAGAGAGAGAGAGAGCAAATCGATTTTAAAACCTCCCAAATCCCACTGGACAAAGCCGCATTCTAACGTGTATCTGCGTGCCACCATTACGTAATACTGGCGTTACTAATGTAAAAGCAGTTGGGCAACGGGTAACTGAGCGGCCTGTGCCAGCTCACAGTCTGTTAGTGTGGGGGGGGGGGGCAGGGGAGGGGGGGTGTTGTGTGTGGAGGTGTCAGAGAGGACGGGGGGTGGGGAGGGGAGTAGCATAAGTTTGTGCGGTGCTTCTCGGCTCCATTCTACGCCCACGCGACTAAACTAACTTCAGCACCACTAACAAAGCGCCGGAGGAGAGCGCCTCGCCAGGGAAGCACGCGCTGGCACCCGGAGGCGCGTGGGTTCGAACCCCACTCCTTTGACTACGAATGTCAGTGTGATTCGACCCCGCTTGTCTCCCCCCCTCCCTCCCTCCCCGTCTCCAGGAGGTTTGACGAGCCCCGTCAGACTAGAAGGGTTGGTTTTTACTGCTTTTTTTTTTTTTTTTGACATGTGAACAGCTGGGGCCTTCAATGTTGTGACTCCCGCCGCCACATCTGGTGTGTGTGTGAGTGTGTGTGTGTGCTTGACGGATTCTGCCACATGTAGGAGGAGGTCCAGCTGTCCCGCTCCTCACACGTCTGGTCAGCGTCCTGCAGACACTTAGCTGTCACTCCGGGTTACCTGGGGCCCACCTCACTGATAAGAGGCGAGACCCTGGACTACATGCGCTGCCACAGTGCCACATCGCTGTGTGTGTGTGTGTATGTGTGTGTGTGTGTGTGTGTGTGCGTACGTGTTTGTGCTCAAGTGAGAACGTGTGCGTGTGACAACGGGTACATGCGTGTCCTCGGGGGCTGAGGCTCCAGCCTTCACACCTCTCCGTTGAAAACACACCCGTAAAGACACACCAGGCCCAGAGTGTATGTGGGTCAAAGAGAAGAAGGATTTTCAAGCTGCACCTTCCTGAGACGCAGACATAGTTGAAGTTAAATACATTAAATTACATTTAATGAAAGAGGTCCAGCAGTAGCCGTTATAGATTGTTAGAATCATCTCAAACGCTCTCCTGCTTTGAGGCCGGGTCACAGCAGCAATCCTTTCAGTCCTCGTGTTCCCCTTGTATGTTACCTTCAGTCTAGTTTTTTTTATTTTTTTTAGGTAAAGAGTCAAAGACACTTTGTATTCTGGGGCTGCTTGTTCCAGCAAACCACCAAACACATTTCATACGGAGGGAAATACATATTTTTTTATTTCCATCATTGTCTAACCTTGGAATTCTTAACTAGGGTTTGAGACATTTGTCATTTTTGAATAAGTTCAAAAAAAGGCAAACGAGAAGGTGGTAAAGAGGGCAACCGGAGAGCTAATTGATTTGGTTAATAAAAATTAGATGACAGCGCCTTAAAGTCAGATCTAAATCAGAGATAAAACTTGAAATACGTAAATGTACGCAGCTATATCGACTTATGTTAGCGAGGGGCGGTATGAAAGGACCAGAGCGCGCTGAGGGTCGGAAAGGGCAAGGTGATGTTTCTATCTGCCCTGAAGCAGAGTAACCGGATTATTTTTAAGGAAGGGAGGGGGACGGGCATTTCTTTCATAACAGATTTATATTTTATTTCCTCCTCCCCTTTTGCCGCAAGATATAAAGGTGCTCTGTTCATAGTCAAACTGTTAGCGAGCCGTACAGAGCGTTTTCTCAGTGTGTGCTCAAAGATTACAACTCTATATGGACTTCTTTAAATCAGTAATGCAAAATGTATTAATTATAGACACAATTTCTTCACCACTTACAGCTTCTCAGATGGGAATAATGTTGCTGGTATTCCTAATCTTCTGTCTCCTTTAATTGCATAAATTTGGGTTTCGGACAGATGGACATTTCATTATTTTCTAACCTTCCTGATGGCAACATTGTTTTCTACAGCTCCGAATTTATGAGGAAAATACAAAAAAAATGAACAGATTCATTGTAAACGGAAAACAGCGGCTATTTGCTGGCATCAAGTTGATTTCTATGACAACCAATCAAGATAAAGTAAAGTACAGTACAGTGGTGTACGTACAGTGTGTGAAACATCTGGACGTTCTCTCTTTCACAAGCAATCTGTGTGTGTGTGTGTGTGTGTGTGTGTGCCAAGCAGTGTAATAAGAAGCCTTGGAGTGTAACAGTAATGCTGCACTACGCAGCGCTCCAGCGAGTATGCCTCTCTCTCTCTCTCTCTCTCTCTCTCTCTCTCTCTCTCGTCTTTGTGGACTGCTCCCAGTTCTGCACCTCCACATCAGTGCAACATGCATTTCTCCCTAAGCACTCCGCTGAAGAATCTCCACTCTAATTAACCGAGATTACGGCAATTAGCAGACCATTAATCACGCCCTTATTAGTTTAGCCAGGCAGCGGAGAGGGGAAGAGTGGAGAGAGGGATGGAGAGAGACGGAAGGGAGAGTGCAATCAGATGGGAAACAGGGGAGGAGGAAAAAGAACACAAACTAGCATGAAGAAACAAAATGCACTCTGCGGAGACTTGGACCTGTGATGGAGGAAGTGTAGATTTAGTGTGTAATGTGTGGATCCTAAAGACAACGGTGTGTGTGTGTGTTTGTGTGCGTGTGCGGTGGTCGTGGGTGGCAGAGTGTGAGTTTGAGTTGGCACGAGCGCTGGTATGTTAAAGCTTAGAGCGCATGTGGGTCTGAATGCATGGTGTTACAGTA
This sequence comes from Pungitius pungitius, assembly GCF_949316345.1. Taxonomy (NCBI): domain Eukaryota; kingdom Metazoa; phylum Chordata; class Actinopteri; order Perciformes; family Gasterosteidae; genus Pungitius; species Pungitius pungitius. Next base: position 18,807,461 of record NC_084911.1, on the reverse strand, counting down.
TCAGTGAGAATGTGTGTGTGTGTGCGTGTGTGTGTGTGTGTGTGTGTGAGTGAGAGCCGGGGGGGGGTCAGGCGCTGTGTGTGTTAAGGCAGGAGTGAGCGTACAGCGGCTTCAGAGGATACATAAAAATCTTTAACAACGCTCCGATTCCAGCCTCCATCTACTCTTCTCCCCCCCCCCCCCCCCTCCATCCAAATCGCCTCCCCCTCGTCAGCAAGCGGGGTCAAATGTTATTCCCTCCTCGTTGTCACGGTTGCCAATCACCTCACATTCTGTAGCAACTGTTTCCAAGGCAACGGAGGGAGCCGGTTGCCAGGCACCGAGAGCAATGCATGTGATTGTTACTTATTTATTTAATTCCATCTTTATCTATTTGTTCATTCTAAATGCATCTGCACTCCGTGTTCACGTGCGCGCGCTAGTGCTCTATCCGTGCGCCGCAAATACAAATAGACACACAAACACACGTGCTGCCGCACTGTTCCTCTCCCTCGCACGCGCACGTGAACTGCGATCACTTTTGTGTGTTTCTCTCTCTCTCTCTCTCCTGCAAAAAACACACATTCAGACGCAAACACACATGGGCACGCAGGAAAAGACACACGAGCACACGCAGACCTACGCGACCCCGGGCGCTGACTAACTAACCCATCAGCATTTAGCCCAGGTGTGAAACGTGCGCATTGGATGGCACGCAGTGATCATCGCAGCAGTAAGGATCCTAATGGGAGCTGCGTTCTCCTCCTGGCCTTCTGTTCCCTCCTCTCATCCGCCACGTCTCCCAGGAGCCGCACAGTGATGGAGACAGGCCCTAATGAGAGGGCTCTTATTGCACTGTGATTTCCTCCCTCCCTCCTCCCCCGACCCCCCCGCCTTCAGCCTCCCCTCCGTATCCATCCTGCTCTCTACCTGCAGCCTCCACTCCCTCCGATCCGACTCCAACTATCCATCCGCACGGCGCCTTTTGTTTGTCTGGATGAATATTACAGGGTGTAATTGCGATGGAGTGACCCATCGAGGGGGAAATTGCCGCTTTGGGCCGCATGGCCGCGTCCAAGACGGGCTTACTCATCCCGGGTCTATTGTCTGTGTTTGCTTTAGTGCTCTGGTGAGTGCAGGCAGATGCAGGAGGGGTGGGGGTGGGAGCTTGAATGGTGGAGAAAGGGAGGGGGGGACAGCGGGTCGGAGTGGAGGTTCAGAGTCTCCAGTTGACCAGGTTGATTCTGGCGGGGGGGGGGGGCGAGGGGGGGGCCTTTGATGTCAGCCCGCTCACAGATGCAACGACGGCTCGACCGGGCCGGCGTTCCGCTGCATTCCTCCTGAGAGGCAGCGAGCCGTGGTGCAGGGAACACAACAGATTAATCATGTTTGTCGTCGTGTCAGCCCCACGGGAAGCCAAGGATGAAGAAATATTGGTGATTTGAGTGGTGGGCATGTAGGCAGTGCTCCTCATTATGCAGTCCTGTGGGTATGCGGCGTAGACGCATCGACATGACGCTCCGTGGAAACATATATGCTAGAAATACTCACTACAGATCATAATCTTGTGTGCACAGGTGGAATAGATTTCAGCCATGGTTGCGCAATGGCTCTAGAAATGACGATGCTGGTTTATTGATCCATGCAGATTACAGTTTGCACGGATATTCCTGGTCACCAGGGGTTCTTCCTGACTCTTCCTTTCCGCATCATCAACATGGCAATAACGTTACCTTCTGACGTATGCCCCAAACACTGTGTGATGGATTTCAATTGAATTCATGGTGCCCAGAGGTTGAACCCTTGACACGTTCATGACCCCCCCCCCCCCCTTTTCCTGTCATGGCAACAGCTGTTCACAGTCACCTCAATGGATGCACAATATTTTGCGCAGTCATTCACGGTTACCAGAGGACCAAGGAGAGTCGATACTGAAAAATTCACAACACAAGCAATCATTGCCAAAATTGTCAGCTGCACAGGTTTGTGCGGAATGATGAGCTACTATCAACGGTAACCACAGTGTTTCTTTTTACTGGACCCAGGTTTTCTGTTAAATTACAGCGCGAAAGCAAAGTGCCGTAGTCAATTGAGGTGGTGCAGACATTCTTCGGGTTAGGCTGCCGATGAAAGGATCCAGAGAACATTGAGGGAGATGATAACATGAGTATACATAATATATAATCTCGCGTATACTCAGATGGCGGAAAATGAAATAGAGAAATGTACAGAAGAACCAGAAGCATGTTGACCCATGCCGAGGATCGTTAGACGAGTTCATTTTTGCAGATTTGCTAGAATGGCCTCATCCAGTCGGTATATGTAGTGGAAGATGGAAGATGGTGGAACATTGTGGCTTTAAATGCGGCTAAATGGAAGGAGTGGAAACGATGGGGATACTGGTAGAACAAGTTATAAATGTTTGGGGCTGCAACCCGTGATTTTTTAAATATTGATTAATCTACTAACGTTCGAACAATGTCAGATTGGCAAAAAATGGCTTCTTTTAAAATATTGTTGTACCCAAAATCTGAAATATTCAGTTTAATATCACACAGGACTGTCAGGGGGACTCATCGACTCATTGTCTGAGCTCCATAAATGAGGAACGTGCCACGTCATCATTGTGTTATAACGCAGGTAATTCAGTGTTAATCAGATATCATAGAAAAAACAAACTAGTGAAGCAGGTAATCGGTGTAGGCAGGGAAATCAATTGGATCTTTAATTGCTGTGCGGAGGAAGAGGCAGAAAAATTGCAAACACACACACACAGACACACACACAGTGACGGCGAGACAGTTGATGTGAGTGGAGTCTCTAGGGAGTGGCGTGGAGAATCCTCTTGGCTGGGAATTTCCAGGGTTTAGCACACACACAGTTTTCTGTCAAAGGGCCTTTTTACACGGATGAGCCCCAGAAATAGAGGGATTTGAATAATCGTATTACGCCCCATTACAATAACACTAATATGATCCAATGCCCCGCAAACTATACCACGGATGGGAAATTGCCAATTTTGACCACCCTGCAGAGTACCAGAAATGTGGGGGAGCACGTCACAAAAATAAGAAGTGTTGTTGACGTAATGTTTTTTTTATTGGTACACAAATTCCAGCTCTGCTTTCCATCAGTTAAAATAAGCAATATCACAGTGTTTACTACATATAACATATATCTACATTAAAAAAGTGTATTATCTCCAGCTTGTACCTGCTATGGAGAACAACAAGCCCTTTAACCGTCTTTTATTTTCTATTATGGGATCATTATCACTCACACAGCAGTTTGTAAGTGTACCGTTATGGTCGGTCCATGGTGGAGATTCTTTTAACCATCTGTAAAGTGTGGGCAGCTTATTTGGAATATTCTAATGAGTATATTTCTGTCTTTAATGAATTCCTAAAGACATGTTTTAGTAAAATACGGAGGAAAAAAATCTGTTAAAACACACACCCTTGAAAACTGAGAAGAGGTGTGGATAAGGAGGCTCATCACTGCGACCAACACCTTTCATATTGTCATGTTGTTTCCTCATCATCATGTGATTTGTTGTTATTATCTAAAGATTCATTCACGGACGCTTTGAGCTCTAACTTGAAGACTAAAATGACTTGATAACAAGGTCATGTGACGGACCAGCCCGATGTGCTGGAATGTCTACTATTAAAGCCAGAGGTTGGTAATCTTGTGGAAATGTTCAATTCTCCCTGAGAGTAATCAATGAAACACATTATTAAATGTTAAAATAAATAAAGGTTTTTTTTTGTTCGGTTAGAAAAGTGAGTTTTTCTCAAGCTGCTGGCTCAACAGCTGTGAGTATTAAATGAAGCCATGTTTGTTGGTAACGTGCATAGCGATAACCATCAGTGTTGCCAACTTGGCGACTTAGATGCTACATTTAGCGACTTCAGTAGCTAATGGTGGATAGATGCTTTTAATGGAAACTAGTTGGCAAGACTGGGCTGGGTTTTCTGTTGGTTTTCTTTTCTGTTTGATCATTTTTAAAGGGGGCTCTTGCTATTTTTGTCACGATGAGCCACCTTTCCTTTGAGTACATTAACTTTGAAATGAAGAAAATGGATCTTGGAAATTCATTAAAAAAGTACCTCCATAAGTGTTATTACCCACCATTGGATGCAGACGGCATTCTACCCCTAAATTCAGTCTCCTTGTCTTCCGCTTCCCTCCCCAGCTGAGAGCAGACTGAGATTTATCTCTGACTTTCTAAATGGATCCCCCCCCCCGCCCCTACCTGCCCGTCTGCCCGCCAGCCAGTCTGGATATTGGATTTGCTCTTTGACTGTGACCTTATACGCGGCGAGCCAGTGGAGCTAGTGCGACTGCTGGACCTTGTGTCCTGCCGTGCAGAGTCGTGTCTCCTCCAATGCCTCCCCACTCATCCACCGTCTGCACTTATTGGATTCCCCTTCCTGATAAGGGCATCTGTCAAGCAGATGAACAATCAGAACTAAAAAGGTGTGTGATGCACGCTCGGGTGGATCTTACTTCCTGCAGAGGGCCGGGAGGACGCCGGGCGGCTTCTGGGGGACCGCTCGCGCTCTCTCAAGTTCTGCCGTCCGGTACTGCCCGTCGGTGATGGCTTCCGCTCAGCTACGCGTATTCTCAAGCAATAACATCGACATCTGTATTATCAACCCAAGAATACCCGTGGTCGAGACGGGAGCAAAACGGCCACACCACCTCGCTCCCCTCCATCTTCTCTCCCCCCCCCCCCCCCCCCAACCCCTTTGGTTTGGGCCGTCAGCGGGAGAGCGCTGGAGGGAAGGGTGGGGGTTTGACACGCTGCTGAGACTGTCCGGGGCCCTGGAAAGAAGCAAAAGACAACCGTTGTGGGACAGATTCATTGAACATTTAGGGCTGCAATGAACGGTCCTTTCTCACATTATATGTTTTATTCATCAAGAATCAACAGTGTCATGTTTTGATTGACCAGGAAACCCGAAGACAAGTTTACAATGATGACAAAGAGAGGAACCCAACGGAACTACGACATGTTGTCGCATTTTTCGCTACTGCTCAGAAAATAATTGAAAGGGTTAATTGCAAAGCGTGTCCATGAGGGTTAGCCGATATGGCATCATTGATATTGTTATTGAAGTCACATTTTTCTTCTCGAGAGGACAACGCCGGCGTTCGAAAGGTAGAGTTTGGGGGCCGGGAACTGCCGGATAGCGGCCTTGACGACCCCAAAGACGCTCCTTGTTTCCCGCCTTTAAATTGCCCGCCTCGTACCGGCTGAGTCTGCAGCAGCAGGCAACGTAACGCTTACGCAAACCATCATTTCGCCACGACACGCCGGGGCGCAATTAACTTTGGGCTTTTGTCATTTCGCCTGTTGATGCTTCGTACCCCTGACTGAGCGCAATGTGAGGAAGCAGGAGATTCAAGCTCTGCCCCCCCCTCCCCCCCCGCCCATGTTTATCCGTGAGTGCCGCCGCCGCCGCACGCGTAAAACAACGGGGATGCGAGCGCTAGGCCCCCGCCTCCACCGCACCACCTGCGCTACCAGCACGAACCCCCTGTGCCGCACACATGAGAAGGGACCAGGAGGAGGAGAGGGGAGAAGAAGGCGACATGACAGCATCCGAGGGAGACTAGAGTAAGGGAAATGTCAGGGAGCAGAAGAGGAGGAGGAGTAGGTGTGTGTGTGTGTGTGTGTGTGTGTGTGTGTGTGTGTGTGTGTGTGTGTGTGTGTGTGTGTTTTCAAGAGGGGAAACCGATAGTAAGCAGGAGGGAGTGTTTGTGAGTGTGCGAGGGACTGGAGAGGTGGCGCTGGTGTTGCCGGTTAGGGGGTGGCGGTATCAGCTGGGCCTCGGACTGTCATTCTATGACATGATTGGCTGTGTCAGGGAAGAGATAAGCAGTCTTCACATCCCCCCCCCTCATACCCTCACATCTTCAAGGCCCCCGGAATCAAACGGCGGAGAACACCGCTGCGCTCCTCTGTGCTGAAAAGAGATTACATGAAAGAAGCCATTCTCTGCATGTGAAATACCTCACTTTTTCCTTTTTTCCAAAAGGGGAGGGGGGGGGGGGGGTGGATGGGAGAAAATAAATAAAATAAAATGGTTGAAGAAAGACAAAGAAAATGTTAGGATTCTTCACAGAGATAGATAGTGGGAAGGTGGGTGGGGGCCTTGATCTAAAATCCTTGTGTCTTTACAACTCTTTCTTCCTTCTCCGCCTGCCGTAAGCTCTCACATTAGACGGCATTAGGGGAGGGAGGGAGCAACACCCCCCCCCCCCCCCCACACTCCCACTCACGTCCCGGCTCCTTCAGGACCTCACATCTGAACTCTTTACTGTCCCGGTGGCCTGTTTCCACCCCCCCCCCCCCAATGAATCCTTCCCCACTAGAATCTCAGATCTGCAGGATTATAGAACAGGTTTGAATTATTAGGTATTACTAGGAATTACTTTTTCTAAGTAGCGGCTTAAACCGTCACGTCTGATTATGCCAATAAAAAAAGTCCAATGAAAATCATTTTAAAACATAAATCCCCTCCCGGCAGGGACTTATCACCGAGCCTTTCTAGAAGCTTGCAATCACGAGCGTGGGGGGGGGTCGCAGCGGTGAGACCCCTATACGCCGCACGGTCTGAAACAGACGGACTCGTCTTGCTGTGCTCCCCAAACAGCTCCCCGCTATGTGCCGCATCAATTATTCAACATATTTATCTATGCAATTTGACGGCCTCTCCCCCCCCCTTCCACAGCTCTGAACAAAATCGCGGGAGCATGCGAACACCGCCCCCGGGGGACGATTTGGGCCGAGCACGAGAGGCCGTATACAACCACTTGACACTAAGCACAGATTCTTTATCTGTGGATCTACGAGGGCTGAACGCAGGCTGCGGGGGTCGCTGGGGTGTTGTGGGTGACACCTTTTTTTTTTTTATGAATAGAGACAGTGGCGGTAAACGAGCGCTTGAAAAAAAACCTGTGGAGCTTTCACGACGGCAACAAAAAGCATCCGCCCCCCCCACCCCCATTGGTACACAAATGTATGTGGGCACTCACACCCCCCTCCTCGTTACATTCTGCCTCTTCCTTCCCCAACAAACCGGCATTTAGCATGAGCCGGGGTAGCCAATTACCAAACAGATGTCTATGTATGAGTTACAATACTGAGGGGAGACCAATTACCGCACAGATGTTTTGTTTTTCCTCCTCTCGCTCCTTGCTTTTCTGGATTTTTTACCCAGTATCCTCTCTGGCCAGGGCCCTCTGAGGATGTGCCCCCGTCCCTCCCCCGCATCGCCCCGAAAAAATATAAGAGCAAAGAAAAAAAAACAGGCACACACACACACACACACACACACGTGTGCTTTGCATAGGCGGTCGTTAGCAAGCCAAACAGAGAGCATGTCAATCAACAGGGTGGGCAGGAGGGGGGTGAGGGAGTGGAGTGAGGGGTTTTATTGTGAGTTTTTGTGTGTGCATGTACAAAAGTGTGTATTTGCAGGGGGTGGGAGTTAGCCAGCGGGGGAGTGTAGGGCCACGGATCAGAACCAAGGACAGCTCCCAGCGGAGAGATACACTCACCGGCCACTTTATTAGGTACACCTGTCCAACTGCTCGTTAACACTTAATTTCTAAGCAGCCAATCACATGGCGGCAACTCAGTGCATTTAGGCATGTAGACATTGTCAAGACAATCTCCTGCAGTTCAAACCGAGCATCAGTATGGGGAAGAAAGGTGATTTGAGTGACTTTGAACGTGGCATGATTGTTGGTGCCAGAAGGGCTGGTCTGAGTATTTCAGAAACTGCTAATCTACTGGGATTTTCACGCACAACCATCTCTAGGGTTTACAGAGAATGGTCCGAAAAAGAAAAAACATCCAGTGAGCGGCAGTTCTGTGGGCGGAAATGCCTTGTTGATGCCAGAGGTCAGAGGAGAATGGCCAGACTGGTTCGAGCTGATAGAAGGGCAACAGTGACTCAAATAACCACCCGTTACAACCAAGGTGGGCATAAGAGCATCTCTGAACGCACAGTACGTCCAACTTTGAGGCAGATGGGCTACAGCAGCAGAAGACCACACCGGGTGCCACTCCTTTCAGCTAAGAACAGGAAACTGAGGCTACAATTTGCACAAGCTCATCGAAATTGGACAATAGAAGATTGGAAAAACGTTGCCTGGTCTGATGAGTCTCGATTTCTGCTGCGACATTCGGATGGTAGGGTCAGAATTTGGCGTCTACAACATGAAAGCATGGATCCATCCTGCCTTGTATCAACGGTTCAGGCTGGTGGTGGTGGTGTCATGGTGTGGGGAATATTTTCTTGGCACTCTTTGGGCCCCTTGGTACCAATTGAGCATCGTTGCAACGCCACAGCCTACCTGAGTACTGTTGCTGACCATGTCCATCCCTTTATGACCACAATGTACCCAACTTCTGATGGCTACTTTCAGCAGGATAAAGCGCCATGTCATAAAGCTGGATTCATCTCAGACTGGTTTCTTGAACATGACAATGAGTTCGCTGTACTCAAATGGCCTCCACAATCACCAGATCTCAATCCAATAGAGCATCTTTGGGATGTGGTGGAACGGGAGATTTGCATCATGGATGTGCAGCCGACAAATCTGCGGCAACTGTGTGATGCCATCCTGTCAATATGGACCAAACTCCCTGAGGAATGCTTCCAGCACCTTGTTGAATCTATGCCACGAAGAATTGAGGCAGTTCTGAAGGCAAAAGGGGGTCCAACCCGTTACTAGCATGGGGTACCTAATAAAGTGGCCGGTGAGTGTATGTGCTGCTTTACTAAATGGAAGTCTCCCCTGCACACACAGACACACACACACGCACACGCACACACACACAGACACACATGCACACACACAAACGCACGCACGCACACTCACACACACACACACACACGCACACACACTCACACACAAACTCACACAACTAAATGTTCACGCTTGTGTACGCATGTGAGTAGGAGATGCTTTATCAGACACGTTCAAGCGCACGCATGCAACGCGCGCGCGCACACACACACACACACGCGCACGCATACACACACACACACAGCATCCTTGTCCGGAGCGCTAACTGCGCTTTGACAATCAACTGCTAGCTCGTTCTTGCTTCCCCTCCTTCATCCATCTCTCCAAATGGATTCCCAAGGCTTCGCCCAATCTTTTTCTTCTCTTCTCCTCCTCCCTGACTCCCTCATTCCTTCTCCTCCTCCTCTCCTCTTCCTCCCCCATCCATTTGATGGGCGGCTGCAAGCCCACGTGAAACCGGGGAGATGGAACTTTATGTCTCTCTCTCTGCTGCTTGATCAATAGGAATTTAATGGACAAGGATTGAGTTCAGAGAGTTCATGCTTTCCAACGTGCCCGAGGGGCCGAGCACACGCACGCCAAGAGGCAAGGCAGGAAGGCTCACGCACGCACGCAAAGGGGCGCAGTCATTCACACACACGCAGTCACTCGAAGCGTCACCGGTTTTTAAAGTCAGTCGCGTGCGCGGAAGGGAAAGTCTCGTCGCAAAAGCGAGGAACAAAGCGAAGTCACGTCCAACTGTGTCATCTCACTTCAGTCCAGCGGAGAAAAGAAGGGGAAAGAGGGGAGGGGAGGGGAGGGGAGGGGAGGGGGGAGGCAAGTTGGAAAATACTACGTGAGCAGAAGAAGAATGAATGAATGAGAAAACGACGTGGTGTGGTAATGTTACAATGAAATCCTATTTTTATTTTCTAAATGTGACTCTCTAGCACGGTGCCCCCCTCCCTCCTCCCGCCCACCTTCTCTTCCACACGTTGGTCAAACATTAGGAAAAAAAAAACTCACCTGCCGAAGCTGACAGCTCCCCGCGCGGCACTGTGGCCATGTTGGCCGCGCGCCTCTGCGTGACTCGCGGTTATGCGTTAATTCTGTGAACCAGCATTTCAAGGGAAACGGATGACGAGGGCAGAACGGCAGCGGCGTCTACCTCTGGAGGGTTGGATCCCGTACTCCACCCCCCCCCCCCCCCCCCACACAAACACACACACACACCACCCCTCCCCCCCATTCATCGCTGCAAGGCTGTCAATCCCTCCTCGTGCAACTCAAGTCGACGACAGAGTATCGGCAGTAACTGGAAATCTGAGCGAATAGGGGGGGGGGGGGTGGCGCCCCCTTCTATAACCCCCCCAGCCCACAGGAAAAAACTCTCCCCTTTAGGAAAGAAGTGAAAAATGAAGGTAAAGGGGGAGAAAGAGAAGGAGAAAGGATCCGAGAGGCAGCAGACACCCTTTATCCTCCCTTTAGATCGCGGAATCTCTGGCTCTGTTGCTGCCCTCATCCCTCTCTCTCTCTCTCTCTCTCTCTCTCTCTCTCTCTCACACACACTCTCTCTCTCTCTGTCTCTCTCCCTCCTCCTGTCCTCCCATTGTTGCGAATCAAGCGTGGTCAAAGGGGCGCGGCGGAGGCGACTCAACGATTCAGGATTCGCGGAGGAGAAGCGGATTCAGGCGCGCACAGCACCATGGCGATGGTGATGCGCCGCACGGATCGGGACGCAGCGGCAGTTCAGATAATGAGGATTTATTCATATAGTGGAAGTCTGATAATAATAACAATAAACTATTAGAAATCCCATTTCCCACCGCCGGTGGACTTGTGCATGCTCACTTTCCCTCCCCTTTTGTCCCCTGCGTCTTAATTCCCTGCCCTAATGGAATCAAGACGCGTCTTGCTAAATCAAGCACATTAAACAATAGTCTCTAACTAAGGCTTGGGAATTATTCAAATGTAACCTTCACCAAAGTGTTCAAATGATAAACCTGCGCACCGGGAGACACTCATTAGGCAGTGGCAGGCTGCCTGGAGAGCGCTGCTTTGGAGCCGTTTGCCCCGAACATGACCGCGTCGCGCGTTAGGCTAATTAACTTTTCAAAATTACAGATGGTCCCGCATTTAAATTCTGGGGCGGAATGATGAAGATTTTCTTTTTTTCTGGTATTAATTCCACGGCGAAGGTGGGGGAGGGGCGGGGCTAACTCGCCACAAAATCATCATTGTGCATAAAATTAGGGCCCTTTGAGCTTCTTTCTTTTCCCCTCGCTGTTTTCCATTGGCGGCGCATAATGGGAGCTGATGCACAGACGGCAAGTGCATTACTGCCTGATGCACAAGGAAAGGGAGTCTCAACCGCCTGCCCATTCAAGAGCACACAATCTTTGTGTGTGTGTGTGTGTGTGTGCGCGCTGCAGCTCCCTGACAGCAACTTTCAGTGACTGGCTCTATATCCATCCTAATCCAATCCCTTGGGATTTCCACAGCGAGATACTGGCAGCTTCAGCGGGATCCTTGCTTCCCAAATCTCCCCAAACCTCGCTTTATCCGCCCCGGGATTACACAGCTCAGCTCCCTGGGTAGCGGTGGAAGCAGTGTGTGCTACAGGAGTATAGTAGTAGTAGTAGTGGTGGTGGTGGTGGCGGTGTGGAAGGGATGTTGCTCCATCATTGCGTAATGGCTCAGGCGAGGTGGGCACACGGAGGGACTGCGCCACCATTCATCATGGTTTTATTGTTTGTCAAACGGTATCAGGTTGCGGGTTGTTTTACTGGGCTGACAACTGGAGGCGGATTTACGTTATGTTTCAGAAGGCCCCGCGTGGAAGGAGCTCAGACACACACACCGAACGCACACTCTCACTGTATTTGACCGTCTATCACTCTGCGGCCAAAACAGCTGTAGTGTTACATAATACTGCTGCATGCTGCCCGTCAATCACTCGACGGTTCAATTTCACATCACATCCTGCGCTCGAGCACAACCGGCGCTCCCCCCCCCCCCCCCGCTACCGCGGCACACGAGCACTCGGGGTATTTCCAAAATCCAGTTGGGTTTCGTTGGGATCTCCCGGTCTTAGGCGGCGTGTCGATGGCACGTTCCCACTCGCGCCTCAAGGCGTAGGGGCCTTAACGGGCTTTTTGGGTGAGGGAGGCGTGTGCCGCAGTAGCTCGATTCTCACAAACTCGGTTTATGGGAAAAAGAAAAGAAAAGGTCTGTGGTGGTCAAAGGTGAAGACATTAGGCCTCTGCTCACCACCTGGGCCGAGGATGATGAAATCAGCCCCTTCTGTTTATTCACCTCACACGGCGCTACGGTGAACAGAGCTGGTTCAAACAATACACCCCTCACGAGCATGTGCAAAACGGCATTCATTGATAAATGCAAGCTAAGCAGTGGCTCTAACATGTCTCACTTATGGATTAGTTTGAGGGCGCTACAACACGCACATGTATTTTGTTGTTCTTTGGAAATTGCTAAGGATAAGGAAACGTCTCGTGCGGCTTCCTTAACACAGATTTTATTGAATTATCTCACGTGTAACCCATAAATCTCACAAATAAATGCAAAAAAATGCACCCTTTTTTCTGGCCAATTTGACCCTTGCGGTCAGCTGGTCGTTTTGGGATCCGAAACCACAGCAGCCTGAGAGCAGAACTCAGACAGGACGGTTGTAAGTCCTTGTTTTCTGGCTCTTTGGGTCTCTAATTTCTCCTCCCTGTCTTTCCTCTGTTTCCCCCCCCCCTCTCGTTTGCAGTCTGCTCAGATCCCCGTGGTATGAGCACATTTCTCATTCCCTCTCCTTCTTTCCCTTGGCCTCGCTCCCTCAAGATTGCTGCTTTATTAAACAGACTCTCCCGATCTTTCATTTGCCACTGTCTCCACCACGCTTTTATTTATTTCATTATTATTTATTCTCTCTCTTTCTCCTCTCCTCAACACGCATCACATCCCACTGGCTTTGCATACGTCAAGGCATGGCTCCACAGCCATCTCTGTGCCGTATATGCTTTTCAGCTTCCGTCTATTAGGACAGAAAAAAAGAAAGAAAGGCTCCTCATTTCTCTTCTCTATATGTTCCATGCTCACTTCTCCCTTCTCCTCATCTCTCCCTTTGTTCGCTCTTTACATTGCTCCCGCCCTCTGCGCTCCCTTCGCTCTCTCTCTCTCTCTCTCTCTCTCTCTCCCCCTCTCCGTGCTCCCTCCATCTCTTTCAGACCCAGGGCAGCTATATTTAGCGGCAGGTTAACTGCTCCTGTCAAAGGTCTGATTTGTATTCTCTGCATGCAAGTCTGACTCGGGCCTCCGCAGCAACACAAACAAAAGCCCCTAGTTTGAATATGCACTGAGCCCACTGGCTTAGGAATCAAAGCCCTCTCTCTGCCCTGCTGCCAGTGGCGCCACCTGCTATGGAAGGGGGGGGGGGGGGGGGCGGGGGCGGGGGCGGGTTGGGGTTCACGGGGGACGCGAAGTCAAGCTCAATTCACTCCAAAATGCACACATTCATGCGGGGAGGAGCACGGCGGCTCAATGGGCCTACTTCACTCTCTGTTGCACCGCACGCTCTGGATGTGCAACGTTTGAGAAAAAGAGCCGAATGAGAACGGGGTCGCACCCCCTTTACCTCCCTCTCCGGACCACAAAACAGAACGGTCCAGGAAAATAGAAAAAGGGAGCCCGCGCACAGGGGGCGAATGGAGAATGGAAACGTCCCCCTTTTCCTCACAGACTGATCCCCCGGGCGGACGTGACAGTGGAGATTAAAGTGAAAGGCACATACATTACACGCCACTGTACATGTGAAGACACATGGGGAGTCTGCGGAGCTGGAGGAGAGGTGTGATGAAAGCCCCCCCCCCCCCCCCCCCGCTGCTTCCCCCCCTGATCCGGTGCCTGGTCTCATCTGGTCCGGCGGGCGGGTGACAGCCTGAAATGGCAGCCTGCGACATCAAGAGACACAGTGGCTCTGAGCTCCGCATACCTCACACGGCAAAGCAGCAGTGGCCCTAATGGACCGCCTGCTGTTTTACTGCCGCTACGCCTGTCCAGCTTTCGGGTTCCTTCACGGAAACATTTTTGAGGAAAATTAGCGGCGGATTTCGACCGCGGAAGCCTCAGAAGAAGTCTGAGCCCTTGATGTCAGACAGAGGTGGACGCGAGCAGGCTACGCATTTCTTGCTCGCGTAATCGACACGCTATCTCTAACGGGCTTTGAATAGCTGCTTAAGCAAACGTTAGCTCTGTGAGCTGGTTTGGCTCAAAAACTCTTTTAGACGGTGTTAAAATGCAAACTATGGCTATTGGCAGGATGCAGTGTAGAGATTGTTCAATTATGCGGTTGTCTTTTTAAACACAATGTTGACCTTTTACTGTTTAAAGGGCTTCACTGTGATGGCAGCAACCTCTAGTTTTACCCAGTGAAGGAAGCAAGGTGTCTGCATTCTCTCTAACGTCCATCAGGGTGCGACGCCTCCGCTTTCGAAAAGAATACTGATTGTATAGAAGGTTATGAGAAATTGACCTCTTCAATAAAGCATGACATTTAGTAAATCATGGTCCATTCAGAGTCAAGTAGACCCGGGGTGCCCAATCAGCGGATGGTTTTGATTTTATTTTACATTTTTTTATGAAGAATATTGAATTTTGTCCCTCTTGACACAAATTCCCAAGCGTTTTCCTTGCGGTGCTCAGCGCGATGAATGCACACGCAAGCAGCCCGGCAGGCAGTGAGCTGGTTAGCACTAAAAGCTAATGATTAACTGCTGATGCTAATGGGGAGGTCTGCTGTGCCTGCTTATGGGTAAAGGGTTGTGATTGGGCAATTGTTGTTTTGGGGAATTCTTGCAGTCACTTCGCTCAGATTTCATTGTGACAGATCAAACACAAACTGGGGGGAAAGCCCTCCAGGCATTTTTCTATGTAGCGTCCCACCAGGTTTCCTCCATTCACACACACACACGTAGACTGACATTCACACAAGGGAGTTTCCGGTTTGACATACCTGCATCACTTTCATTAACTGAGACTCAATCAAATGGTCCATTGAATGGATTGACACCGTATCTGTCAATCTGTATCCAACCAGGCCACAGTAGTGCTATAACATAAATCCCAGGAAGGAAGATTGTTCATTCTACTATCCTTGAATCGTCCCGTTGCATAACCACCACAGGAGGCAAAGTCTGAGGTTTATGACCATGTGGTTGGTAAACATTTTGAATGCAAGCAGGGGCAGTCAGTGTTGAAGGATTACACTATTCAAAATACTTATCCAATCAAAAGACAAAACAATAGAAACAATCTCGACATAAATGCTTTTGAATTGTTTATTAAATCCATGTGGCATCTCAGACCCAGACGACTGAAAAATTGGCGGGGCGTAGATACATAATGAATACATTTCCTGGTTGGCAGAAGCATATTTAAATAGAATTTCAAATGAGCTAAGGGAAAACTTTGTATATTCAGCCCAGTGAAATTGCTAATAAAATAGCCAAGTTACCCGTTAAAAGAAAATGGTATTGTACTGGTTCCTAACCTCACAAGCATCGCCCGTTAGTATATCTGACAATACATCAGTATATACTGTATATAGAGAGAGAATAGATATCAGTATATTTATATATATTTATACATGACTTTTCGTTTCCAGGAGGAAAAGACAATCATTTTGCTTTAATAGTTTAATTGACTAGGACTATTTAGTATATTTTAGAGTATAATAATAATAATAATAATAATAGTATGTATGATGATACATGTGATAGATGTACACTGTAAAATATATTGTGCATTAAATATGAGTTGTTTTTATTACAAGGTACATTAATGTTAATGCTGAATTAACTGCGTTTCTAAACTTCCAATTACAAAAAATGTTCTATATATGAAATGAACACATAATACAAAAATGGAAATAGGAATCATTTCAAATGCATTATGTCTTATTTTGTGATGTAGTGCTTATGTAGAGACTGCTTTATGTTGTACATGCACACGTGTATGCAGGGATGCAATGCAAATGCAAAAAGGGGTTACTTTTGTATTTTTGGAAGGTACAATGATGCGTATTGGTGCATGCATATCTATGTGCATGTATGAGTTTCATATGCTACATGTGTGTAGATCTATGGAAATGGGAGATACAATTATGGCTTCTTTTCATGTCATCCGCATCATTCCATTTCATTCCTTACATCGGAAGTTGAAGCTGGGAATAAACTTCACAATGTTCACTGCACGCAGGTTGCCATTGTTAGCAATTGTGAGTTTAACCAGTTGTTAGTATAACCCAAACAAATAGGATTGTCAACATACACACACGTTAATCCATGCAATTAGCTGTACAGAAGCATTCCTCCATGTGTCAAACAGGAGGGGGGTGAGTGGCAAATGGACCACTTAAAGCACTGCTAGGCTAAGCTAGCTGCTAGGCTAAGCTAGCTGCTAGGCTAGGCTGCTAGGCTACTTCCATCCACCAACATCTGAAATGACTCTGCGCGGCACACAGTCTGCAGAGGACCACCACTGTGTCCCTAAAAGTCGGTAGTTTATAAACGTCGTGCTAAATGTGGGGAGATTGTTGTCACTTGAACACAGCGTCAAATAATGCAGAGTTGGGAGCAAAGTGCACGATGACAACAGGAAGTGCTGCTACAACTACTACAACACCGGGTGGAATTATGCTTCCAAGATGATGAAATATGTGTCTTTAGAAGTAAAACAACTACAAAAACATTCATTAATCGCAAATAATGAATTTCAAGATGTGCGATTAACTAGTTCATTTATTTAAATATATTGACAGCTTCTAAAAACAACACATGACTCTCACATTTGCATTGTTGCCAAGGTGCACTTAACGACACCCTAGCAACATGTCCACAGATTGTTGGATAGCACTTTGTGTACGACTGATCTAACGACACACAAGCTATAAAAAGCATTCACGGCATTTTTACTGTTGATGTGCAGCGCAGGAAGCAGGTCCAACTTCCAAATCAGAAATCCCAACTAAAGGAAACCGTACTCAGTGGTGGTTATTTTAACAAAATATACCCTATTATTTCCCTCTAGAATGTCATATCCTCTGTATACAAAACATTAACATCAGCCAATTGAAAACATTAATGGTTCATCAATGTGTTTTATCGGCGTCCTGGATTTCAAACAAATCTACAAATTCACCAACACTTTACAGATGTTTCTATTACATGAAATAAATGACAGCTCGGCCTCTCTGCCTTGCCTCCCGAACCCTCAACCTGTCTAAGTCCCATCCGATCGCCTTTCTCCAGGCAATGGAGCGATTTTTTTTCTCCATTTGCAGCCATTTTAAAACAGCGAAACCGCGAAGCGTTTTCAGCTTTGTGGATATCGACTTTACGCCTCTGCCTTTGACCCCGTCTGTCCAGCCTCAGACCGGAGCCTCCCAGCTGGCTCTGCAGCCCGTGACAGGTTCACAAAGGTAGCGCCGACGTAAGGCCGCACGTGCATGTACCGGTCAGCCTATTAGCGGGTCTGTCCGTCAATCACTCCTTCAGTCAGTCAGCCGAGCTAGGAATGAAAAGGTTATGTTGTAAGACAGGCCGGCGGAGAGGGGGTTGGGGCGGGATATAGTGACATCCAATGCTTCACACACCATTATATTTGTTTTTCATTCATCTCTATAAGTAGAGGGAAATTGTGCAAACATGACAGCCGCAATGCGGTTTAGCCGTCTCAGAGTGCGGCGCTTTGTCTCCACTGCACTTAGACCCGTCAGCCACATTGCGTTTTTAGCTCTGTGTGCGTCCATGTGTTTACGCGTGTGTGTGTGTGTGTGAAAGAGGTCCTGGGCCTGTCATCAGTCAGATTTCCGCGGTGGCGGCGGCGGCGGCGTTGGCAGGCAGGCAAGAGGTTATACGAGTTGGGAGGAGATGAGAGGAAGCTCAGCTCGGCTCAGTCCCTCAGGTCCTGTCGTGTGTGTGTGTGTGTGTGTGTGTGTGTGTGTGTGTGTGTGTGTGTGTGTGTGTGTGTGAGTGTGTGTGAGTGTGCGCGTGTATTCATCTGTGTGTAGGTGCGTGAGTGTGTTCTTCAGGTCAGCACCTCGCCCACAGCCCACTGAGGATGTCCACGCCTGATGATGTCATGGTATCGATCAGCAGGGCGTCTGTTGTGGGATTTGGTGTCAGTGTCTGGAGACGGAGGAGGAGAACGACGGGTTGATGGGGTCAGATGGAGAGAAATGGGTGATGGAAGGAGAGGATCTTTTCACTATCTATTTCTAAGAGAAGGAGAGATAGATCAGTTTGCCTCACGACCCGGTTTCATGTCGGACAATATTTTGCAGACTGGTCTTGAAAGATTGGTGGATAAACAGGGCAATATTACCGGCCGACAGGGGGGAGGGGGTAGTAGTCATTTAAATATATATATGTTACTACTACATAGTATATGAGCATCATCTATCTTAGTGGGCACCACTAAGATAGATGATGCTCATATCAGGCTGAAAGGCTTTCAGCGTTTCCATTGTGTGGCCTGTGATTCTTCTATTCCACTGCAATTCAAAGGGAAATTTAAATCAGCACAATAATATGACAACTAATGGGTACTTTTGAAGATCACATTATAGAATCAAAACATATGGAGATGATTTATCTTTGAAGGATAAAGCAATTCATTATAGGTTCAGCAATTCATTATATAAGGATAAAGCAATTTATATATATTCACTCTATTCTTTTGAGAGCCAAAAGCTCATTAGCTTAAGTTAGCATTAGCATGTACCGGGTAAATACATTCCCATAAAATCATGCCTTTAATGTATTCCCACCTTTTTGTTTGGATTAAAGAAATGCTTTAGATGGGCTGGTAGGTTTTGGACTGAGTGAATTTTGTCAACCAAAACTTCAAACACAGAGTATTCTTTACATTTAGCTCCATTTGGTGCTTTTACTAAAGTAAAAAAAAGAGGTAAATAAGGTAAATAGATAGATCAACAGATGAAGAAAGAAGGAAACAGAGCGTGGGGAAGATGGTGCCCCCCCGACTTCCTGTGAAGTGAATCAAGCCCGCTTTGCATCCAGTGGACACGGGGGACTTGTATGGAGAAGTGTTACGAACCTTTTTTGAGCGGGCTGGTTTCAAATAGTCCTTTTTGTTTGGGAATGTTCCTAAAGGTGAAATGACCTGGAGTGTAAGTGGCCGCCATGACAACAACTGGTTGGATTCTCTAAATGCAAGGAAAGCAATGCTTCCTTACTTAGCTCCTTTAGCACAGGGCCAGTGGACGTTCCTCTTCGAGGGGAAAGGAGATCGTCACTAACTTGTCACCGGCCTGTGGGATCATACGTAGCTTTAGGGAAAGTGGAGTCACATTTCCTAAACACCGGGGTTGTCTTTTCCCAAATCCTCATGAATTCTTCGAACCATCTTTCCTTGACTGTGTGACGTTTTCCACAAAGGTCAAGAAAAAGCGGTTAGTAATAGACGTTAGGAGGTACAATTTTCACCATTCAAATTCAGCCTGAGCTTTAGGTTTTATGATATCAGGCTTTATCAGCTATAGCTAGCGAGCTAACTAAGCTAACGCTAAATGAGCTTCTTTAACTCTTTTTTGCCAGTCGTCTTGTTTAAAACACATATTACATAAAGAGCATACAAAGTGAAGCGACTGACCGCACCATAGCTAATGATCGATTGATATAGAAATAAAGAAACACTACTGTATCGATGTGTTGTATGAAAAACCAAAAATATAAGAAGAACGCCATTGTGTAACTATTGTGCTGAGGTTGTGTATGCAGTATGAACTGAGACACCTGAAAAATACATACATTTTCACATGTTGTAATGTAAGTTGTAACTTAAAATGAGTTAGTGGGTTGACCTCGTGTGGCGTATCGCAGTAGATGTCAGCTAGTGAGCCAAACATGCTCAACATGCACAGCAGAAAAAACAACAGTGAAACGTATTTCATACACTTACTTACTCTTGCGTTTTGAAAAGACACTGACACTATACGCTTACCCACCATCTTCCTTTAATGGCGCTTTGTCTTTATGGTCCTCTTCTAAAACGCTGACTTACACACTACTCACTGTAATGCTCTTTGCAAATGAAAATGTCTGATATGATGGGCTTCTTCTCAGAGGCAGAATGTGATTACTCTCAACGAATCACTTCACTTCCATCTTATTCTCTGGTGCTTTTTTCCCTTTTTTTTGTGGCTTCTTCCCCTTACGTGCACCTTCATTCGCACTCAGCACTCCGCTGTTGTGTCGTTTGGTCGCGATGATCACGTTCACCTTGGCAGCCACCGCGCTGGTTGACAAATTCAAAAACCGCAAATCACCAGAAAAATCCCAGCGTTCGGAAGGCGGGGAGGAACACGGGGGAATTAAAATTCTCAACAAATTAACAGAAGGAGCTGTGCCGCCCACACTAATGAAGGCCTGCATGAGCGAGAAAAAAAACGAGAGGAAAAGAAGCAGAAAGAAGCTGCAGGTGGGAATTGAAACAGCATTATCCTTTAAACATCCCTGACTGGGATGTTCAAATCGAGTCAGGCAGAGTTGTTTTTCAGGAAATGCAGGTGCCTTTTAAGAAAGTCTGCAGAATAGAGTGAGCTGCAATTAGTGTCAGCTGTACTGTACGGTTTCCTGCAGTCATTCCTGTTATTCTCTGGCTTGGATTTTATGGCTGCACAATACGGAAATCAAGCATCCAGAATGAAGGTGCAGAGCTGTATGAGTAATTCCTTCTATTATCTGTGAAAAAAAGAGGCAGCATGTTGCTTCTCATCATCGGACACAGGTGATGATCATCTCATTAACTGCTGTGATCGCTCCCCTTTGTTTCATGACACAGCTTGAAGTGTTCTGCAAAGATGGGTGCATGGGTAGGGTGGTGTCTGTGCATGTGTATGATGTGCATTGCCATCTTGTGGATTCAAGCTGAAAATGCATGACCATGACAGGAGGAGTTATGTGCATGTTCCTACCAAGCGGTAGAATAGGGAATGTTGCATTTTTAATCTCTTAAATTCCATGTGAATTGGTTTCATCTCATTTTTCCTTAACCTGCGCAAATTCCAATTTTATTTATTTTAATAATCCCCAAAAGAGAGTTCCATTTTGTTCAATATGCTGCGATATTAAAAGCCTCATATTCACACTTCATTACAAAAGATTCAGATCCATTTGTGGTGGGTCAGAACACAGTAAACCACAGGATGGCAGTGCTGACCCAATAACAGGGCAGAGGACCACGTCTTAACGTCACAACATGGGGTAACATCCCAAACCCATTGATCCACGTTATGCACTGCAAATACAGCAGCTAAGGATGAAAGGAGTGGAAAGCAGTTACTTGTACTAACTGAAAACATTTCAAGGTACTTTTGTACATTTGATGTAACTTTATGCTTCAGATTAAACAGGTGCTCCAGCATATATTTATTACTCCAAACATCTCAAGTGGTTTCATTTAAATGATAAAACTCAAAAGGTAAACGTATCCGATATTTCTCACCAAAAACATTTTTTCAGTAAAAGACTAAAAAGATTATTTCAACTTCAGTTCCTCATTTCACGGCCGTGGATATTCATCCCGTTTGGAGCGGACCGACCCCTCGGCAGACCAATCCAACCCTTTATTAAGGCGGGATTTTGAATGCAGATTTGCACTGGAGCATGTGGTTTTAGTACTTTTCCTTAAGCAAAGGATTTGAGTGTTCAATCCTTCACTGGAAATAGAAACAAATAGATCATAATAATAGTACATCGTTGTGATTAGAATAGTCTTCCACAGTCCACTTACTGGATTTGTTTGGATCCCCACGGTCTTCATCAGTGGATAGAATTTGTCATCCTGATGGTCCGAGATGTAATCACAGAAGTGGAAGCACGGTCTTCATCGGGGACGAAGAGTGAGCAGATCTTGGGGTTAGTGTTGCATCCACGTGAGGAGCAGGGAGACTTTTGAAAAGATCCAACAGATGGTGCAGGGATGTGACTTTTTGTCACAACTACAAGACAAGATAACAAATAAAGAAAATACCCAGCTGCGTTCTGATTGGCCAAAAACATTGATAATTGATTCCAACGTCTTTACTATTCCACTCAAAAACCCCAAAAAACAGCATTAATACAGAACACATGGTGCTCGCTGATAGCGTTTCTTATTGCAATATCCATTTATTGTTCTCGCAACACAAATCTTTACAAAACAAAAAGGGTTTGTTGCAACAGGATCAAAGGAAACGTGTTTCTCCCTCAGAGTTGCAGATCTGAAAGGAGTCGGGTGCTTTTAAATTCTCTTTCTATTTCACGTCAGTCGACCGCAGCACGTTTGTTCTTTGATGTAAAACACGAGCCCCGGCGAAGGAGAGCCTGCAGGAGGAACCTTTTTCCCTTTTGGCGCTGGCTTCAGGTCACACGGGACGGCTGAGACACCAAGGGCCGACACACACACACACACACACACACACACACACACACACACACACACCTGTAAGCTGTCAATGTAACGTACTTAATAATTGTTGTTAAGGCATTTCTGCTTCATCGGGATAGCGAGGGCTGGAAGGCAGGGTGGGAAACGGGTGGGGGGGGGGGGGCAATGATGACACAAAGGGACGTCATGCAGGTCAAAGGTCAGGTCAAAGTCGCAGCTCTGCAGGTGCGCGGTGTTTCCTGCGCTGACTCGGCAGAAGTTGCAGAGTTGCTGGGTGGGAGGCTCTTGATGGCTGCGCTGCACACACAACGTCACGGAATGGGACTCCCCAAACATGCATCCTTTTTATCGTATAAAAACACAATAGTTGTGGACATAAATCTAGTTTGACCAATCTTCTGTCAGCTCAAGCAGCCAAATATAAAAAGTAAATACGACACGCAGCATTAAGTGATTTTTTGTTTAAGACGGGTTAACAACGTTCGCTTTTGTTGACAAGATTTATTTTAATCCTCTCTCCAAAATGTGATCACTCCTGAGATTTACAACCAAATTTCCAAAAGCTGTTCATCAATATCTTTATTAGAACCAAACAACTGGAGGATGAAGTTTTAGAAAGATTAACAAATTCATCTCTGCTGGGTTTTTTTTTGAGTGCAACATATCAGTGTTGAAAACACAAACGTTCTGTTTGTTATTTACGTCACAGGCAAGCTGTAACCGTGGAAACAGTGCTTTAGTTTTGGGCCCCACATTAAAGGGAATGCACTCTGACCCAAGACCGCTCGGGACAGAAATAGGAATGGCTCAGAACACACTTTTATTTAGCAGATAGAGAACCAGATACTTTTCTGAGAAGTTGGTCGAATCGCTGGATATAAACTCGACTCCAAAAAGAACACAATCACTAAGTGCTGCTTCGACATCGCACAACGTCGCACGGCTGTCACGCTAAGACATGAAAAGGTGTTCACGTCCACAGTTTGTGCTCACATGACAATGAAAAGGGCTTTGAGTTCATAACCCTTTGATTTGAGTCACACGGTCCTCTGTCATCGCAATACCGCAACACCCCAACATCCCCAGACTCAGTGTTGGTGATGCTTGTGTAAAAATCCCACTCTCAATAGGAAAAAGGTTTATGTACAATATCATACAAACAGGTTTCAGAACTAGAAATGATGGGAAGGCGACGTTCAGCAACAACCACATGTGCGTGTGTGTGTGTGTGTGTGTGTGCGTGTGTGTGTGTGCGTGATTTTGAAGGTGTTTGAATTGTGCTTAGTGATAGATTAGATAGACTAATGTTGAGTGTGTGTGTGTTTATGTAGGTGTGTGTGTGTCGTCCAGCAGAGGGAAACATTTCACAGCACAGCGATGGTTTTATAGTCAGGGTCCCACCGGGAGAAGGTGCTAAACAGGTTGTAAAAAAAGATGTGTTGGAATAAAAAAAAAAAATACAAAAAAACCCACTTGGATTGAAGGGAGTGTGCAAAATCAAGGTCAGCAAAACTGTCACGCTCACTGCAAGCACACAGTATCTACACGTCAATAAACACATCTGTTCAGAAAATCTCACAAATGAATCACAACAGTCACAAGAAAAATTCCAGTTCAGGATGATTGATGCTGTGTGGGAGGGGGGGGAATTAAACCAAAACCCACAAACGTGTTGCGGCGTAGTGTTTTGTTTGCTCAGAAGAATACAAAACCAAACCAATATGATGCTCTCTGTGTGCCGTCCTGGAATCGGGAGCCTGGCTTTGTCTCATCATTGTCTTACATGTGATTGCGTTTCCCATCAGGTTTCTTTTTCTTTTTGGCAAAGGGAAAAAAAAGGGAACTAGCAAAGCGAAGGTTTTTAGCTGTGTTTGCTATTGTCAGGTGAAATGGGTTCTTTGATCTGTGTAAATCGCGTACGGAGCACTGCGCACACTGCTGTGCGAGGGTGTTTCTATGGGTGTGTGTGTGTGTGTGTCTCTTGCTGAGAGGATGTTTTGAAAGGTAAATCTCGGCAGCACACGCATCCTTCAGAGGGTTTTGTTCGGTCCAACACGTCCCCCCCCCCCGACTGCAGAGTCACACGGGCCCGTGAGCTCCACACAACGAGTTCATACAAAAAGTAAAGAATGGACTCTGTACTGAATGTCCTGCAGAGAGACAAGTCTTTGAAGATTTTTCCTATCGGTTCCCCGGGAGTTAAAAAGGGCAGCAGGGCGATGTGCTTGTGTGTGTGTGTGTGTGAGCTGGATCGGGGGGGTGGGTGTGGGGGGGGGGTCTAGACCTGAGTGGAATAGGAGCGGTGCAGCGTCGCGTACCGCCCGGCCGGGTGGGCGGCGCAGTGCGGCGAGTGCTGCTCCGGCTGGTCTAGACTTCGCTGGAAATGGAGCGAGACGCTATGAGGACATCGGGGGTGGCGGGGAACCGATAGGGCTGATGGTCATGTGATCTCGGTGAACGGAGATCCCCGCGGAGTCTGCAGGGGAAAGGGAGGAGAGAGAAGGAGGATGGGGCAAAAGGAGAAAAGTGAAGAAGAAAATAATCAAGAGTGATGCGCTCGATGAGGAGGGGGCGGTGGGTGAAGGGAGAAAACAGAGCAGGAAACAGAAATAAGGCGACAGATGACCAAGGTAGTGGGGAGGGGCGATGGCGAGGTGGCTAGAATGGTTGAACGTAGGCGTTGTAAGGTGGCGAGGAGGAGAGTGCAGGATGCTGGAGGAGCGTGAGGAACAAGGGAGCAGGTGGAGAGGAGAGAGGTGGGAGACAGAGGAAAAGAGGCAGTCAGGTGAGGGTTAGTGACGGAGACACACCACAGGGGACGCGAGGCATCCGCCCACTCGGGACCGGTACTCGGCGCTCGCAAGATCTAATCTTTTTTCGGGGGAACTTCAGCTGAGTTCACAGTTTCAGATTTGCATTACATCAGAATGTCAGATTGCACTTGGAGTGTGTCAGCCGAACCGCTTAGTCCCCCCAAAGAGGTACGTGGCTCTCTAATTCCCCGATAAGATGAAACCGTAACGCTCAGCGGCGCCTCTTTGTTACGACGCAAACATCTGACTGAAGTAAAAACCGCGGCTCGCTTCCCACCGGCAGAACAAATATGAACGGCCTCCGACAAGGCTCAGAGATTTAGAGGCTTCACTCTTTGCTAGACGGGGTGGGACTTTTTAGATCTAATTCTTGAGGTGGGGCGGGGGGGGGGATACAAATTCAAGGTAAGAGACAAGGGTCGTGCATCTCCGTGAGCGCCTCTCACCCACCCCCGCCCCTTACCTGAGGGCCACTTAACTTTTCGAGTGGACTCTCCACACAGGGCAGCGTCACCATCGGCATGCCCAGCACGGACTCAGGGCGCTGGGGCTGCGGTGGAGGAGGACTTGGCAGAATCTGCTGGAAGTTGTTGATCACGCAGGTCACCTGGAGGAGGAGGAGACCGGGCAGGGGGGTTGGAGGGAAGAAGGAAGAGGGACGTGATGAGATGCGACCCCACTGCCTTCATTGGCATGGTCCAATCATACCTTGATCACAGTCATTGGGCTCTTGAAGTCTCGAGAGTCTGGTGAGTGGTCTTGTTTATCGCTGTTTCCAGCAAAAAGCACGCGCCAACGATACTGACAAACATTAGCTAGTCATGCTAAAGACGCTAATATATAAGAATCCATAATCCAAAAATGGGCATCATATTGCTCTTGGTTTAGTTCAAGGATGGTAGTACTCCGGCAAATGTGCTTCGTGTCCCGGCCGCTCACCAGAAACACAGCGATGGCTCCCCCTGTGAAGAATCCGGCCAGGACGTCGGCCCAGTGGTTGCGGTACTCGGCCACCCTCACCACGCCTACCAGCAGGGCCAGGCAGAGCAGGGTGAGGCTGATGGTGGGCTTGGTCAGCCGCGTGCCCTTGGTCTTGAACACCAGCGTCACGTACATCTGCAGAGAGGCACAAGGGAGGGCGCGCACGCACACAAAGGAGGCAACACGCACGCACGTGGGCGTCATCACAACCCCGAGCCAGGAGAGACCAAACATATGATCTGATTCTTATTTGCTGTTTTTGGACTGGCCACAAATAGAATGTTTACCATAAGAAAAGAGCTGATGGTGGGCTGCTAGCTAGCTACAGCTAGTCTGACTCAATAAAAACCCGATTTTATCAAGTCAGCTTAGATTTCGATGAGGAGATTGATAGCCCTCTAGTGTCTGATTATGAAGCTACAGTCAGCATTTGGTTAGCTTAGCTTAGCATAAGAATAGAAAACGAGAGCTCTGTGGTCCTGCCACTGCAACAGAAACTGTGGTTTCTAGGTTCAAATTTTTGTATGGATGACAAAACCCTTCATCCTAAACCAGTGGTTCTCAAACTGCGGGGCGCGACCTACTGGTGGGGCGCTGAGGTATTACAGGTGGGCCGTGAGGGGCTGGGGGAAATTTAGATTTGAATTTTTTTTATTTTTTTATTATAATCCTTTATTAATCCCACATGGGTAAATTATTCTCTGCATTTTACCCATCCTTAGTAATTAAGGAGCAGCGTGCTGCTGTGAAGCATGGGGCTTCAGGGTCTTGAAGATGTGAAGATGTAAAACCCAATAAGACTCTTTATTGCCAATATTTCAACTTCATATTGTTATTATCCTGAAAGGATATTCAGTACAAAACATGTTAATTAAGCTATTTTAATAAACTGGATGGAGCAAACTGGTTTACATACATTTTTCTTTATTCTATTATTAATAAAAGCACACATGGAGTCACAAAATGTTGTTATTTCAATACAAATTCAGCATGGACCATTTTGTTACATTTTTGTTGGGGCGGTGGGGCCCGACAGAAAAGGTTTGAGAACCACTGTCCTAAACTATGCAAATTTGGTATTGATCAGTGTCACTGATGCCATTGAATAGAGTGAGAACGTTGCAGGATTAGTCCTATAGAGCAGTGACCGTCACCTCCACCTTGCTCCAACCTACCACTGTGTACACGGAGGAGTAGACGCTCAGCGCCGCGTCCTTGGAGGGGAAGGATTTGCGTGCGGACATGACGGTGAGCGGGTTGCCTGTGCAGGCGCGGCGCTCCCCTATGTACTGCATGGTGGACTGGCAGCCCAGCGCCGTGTAGTTTGGCCGGCAGGCGGACAGGAAGTGGGGAGTCTGGTTTCCTGTCACCACCTGGCCGGCGTTGACGAAGATGGTGGTGGTGAACAGGCCAAAGGCGTAGACGCCTTGGGGCCAGAGACGAGCCGCGGGGAGGGTTGGAGGTGATGAAGAGAAGCACGTTAGATGTTAAATGAAAAGAGTTTTCCCTTCCAGAAATAGCCCCAACACATTATTATTATCAGCTAGGGTGTGAAATTACAACAAGAAGCTTTCAGCTCAAGATGCTAATTTGCAGGCTGCTTAATATTCACAAGTGTGTTCCTGAATACATTACCTCATCCAATCACCCAATTTACAGTACATATGTTACAGCCTTATTCCAAAATGGATTCAATTCATCATTTTCCTCAACATTCTACACACAACGACTCATAATGACATAGTGAAAACATGTACATAAGTATATATGTTGAGGAAAATAATGAATTTAATCCATTTTGGAATAAGGCGGTAACATAACAAAATGTGGAAAAAGTGCTTTGCGGATGCACTGTACAGCCAAATGCACAAGTCTGACAAGCTGAAGTGAAGCAGGTCACCTGACGATAACCTTTTGTGTTTTTCATGTTGTTTATATCTATTTTTGATTTGGCCTATCGCGCTTTCCCGAGAAAAGTTCACACCTAGAAAATCAAAGGGCCCTTTCAAGGGCCTGAGTGATACAAGGCCGCGTGTTCACCTAAAAAACGAATCATGCGTCTCAGCAGGGGGTTGAAGTAGCAGCAGTCTGCCGTGACAATGGTCTTCTCCTGGGTTCCCTCTGCTTTGGCGAAGAAGGCACACAGCTCACCAACAAGAATCTGCAAACACAAAACGCATCACGCTTGCAGTGGTCATTTTAATCGATGCACCAATGTACAGTATGATGTACATTCAAATAGCTGCCAGCATGTCTGTACACTCTCAGCGCTGTTTGCTAATTAACAGTTATTATAAAAACATTGCAATACATACTGACTTGACTTAACTGATATGGGTTCAAATGGATTCAAAAGTTTCTACATTTGTAAATTATATATTAGATTTGTTAAAGGAGCCGAGTCTACTATTGTAAAGTGTGGTTGTTTCTACCTCTAACAGCAGTGACTCTTCACATTACTAATCATCTCACAACGCACTGGGCAAACAAATGTAATTAAACGTAATCATCATTTGTCACATTAAGCATGGACACCCTGCTGGTGGCCGCATGGAGATGTAACCTCACTGTAGTCTAGAACAGCAGTGTGATTGAGAATAGAGACCTCTGGTGCCTCTGCAGACTGATGATCACGTCATGGACTGCAACTGTGCGACTATCCGTACGGCAGCATACAGCAGACTAAAACACACCTCCCTCACTAAATGACCACAATGGAGAAAAAAAATTATTCTCAACAGCGCCCGTGCTCCCCTGTGACTCCACTTAGACGCTGAACTGACCTCATAAACCTCGGTCTTCATCTTTCCCTATTTGACATTCGTAAGTGATGCATTGTCGTCAAGCAGGAGAAAGTGAAAGAACTACTGTACAGAGGGAGAAACAGATAAAGAAGACATTATAATGATCACGTTACAGGCAGGCTTTGTGCTCCTGGCCTTTTTTCTTAGCGGGTCCAGTCGAGTCAAATGAGGTAATAGCTGCAGCGCAGCGGGAACTGTGCCGGGCCGAGTGCCTTCTTTCATTAGTGACACAGAACCCATACTGAGGGCTCTATGGCAACCCTTGAAACACTAATACAAGCATGAAATCAAAGCTGAGGGGGTTTAATCGTAGCTTCAAATCAGAGGTTGTAGAGGGAACCAGCGCATTGTGGAGATGGGCCAATTAAAGATGGCATAGGGGCTGTTTCCATGGTGACAGTGGAGGGTTTAAGTACGTGTACACCACACTATGTGAGAGAATGTTTCTGTCAATCTTGGAAAAGTGCTCTCAAACCCTTTGCCTGTTGGGCCTCAAATACTATTTCTTTTGTGAATATATTCTCTGCAGGACAAACTCTCCCAGCTGCACGTGGATCAGTGACTTCCTGTTTGAAGCTGGGGAAGACGTCTCCGTGTTCCTTCCCCTCTGCTCTTCTCTTTGTTCACTAAAAGTTGCACCACTTGGAAGTGGAATGATGTTCCACTATCATTATACACATTATTATTTACTCACCCGAGACACATTAATGAAACCACGACAAATGTCAGTGAAACTGATTTTTGTCAATTTGTAAACCCAATACAGGAAAAAGACCGAAAACAGTGAGACAGAAAATGGCAGAATTTCCCTTTCACAGCGCGGCATTTGACGGGGTCAACCATGACATACTACTACGTACCAATCAACTAGGGGGGGGGGAGCCCTCAAGGGCTGCGTCAATGCATTGAAGGATTGGACTGAAAGTCAGCGCTCACCACTCCCGTTCTCAGGTCTTTACGCTGGCTTTCTGTCAAAAGAATTGACTTTAAATCCTGCTGGTGGTTCATAAAGCACTGAATGGTTTACAGCCAAAGTACATTCCTCATCTGCTGATATCTTATGAACCTAAAACGAAAAGTAAACATGGAGAAACAGCATTTAGTGTCTCTGCTGTACATCTCTGGAACAAAGTCCTAAAAAGCTGCAGGTCTGTTCCTTCAAATCCAGATTAAATACATTTTTTGTATGCTGCTGTTTTTAATTGAATATTTCTGCATTTTAGGAAATTGTATTATATTTTTAGTGTTTTTAAATGACTGTTTTTCTTTTTAAGTTTCAATTAATTTAGTTCTTAATTGTATTTAAATCTCCTTTTAAATCTTACGATTGGATGTTTTTAATGGTTTTATGAGAAGCATTTGGAATTGCCTTGTTGTTGAAATGTGCTTTACAAATAAAATTGCCTTGCTATAATACAGTTGATGAAATTTTCCAGTTTACCACATTTCTGGAAAACAAGTTAATCAAGTTAAGTTGATCAAGCTGTCACCTTGTGATGCTCCCTGGTTGTTCACTTATATGATTTTGTCGACTACTCCATTAGAACGAGGCAAGGAGGACCACTTTTCTTATGTTCACGAGGTGTGCACACACAAATATGTGGGAAATAAGTCCTTCAGCTTAAAAATGACAAATGGGCCAAATAATGAACTGATCAGTTTGAATATGAGCGGTTGACCTTCATCCAGGGATGTGAGTAAACAAGATTTCCATGTTGTGTGCCCTTCATCCACATCCAGTGCTGCAGAGTCAATACTGAGGAGTTGTTTCTTTGCTTCATTCAACCTAGTTGAAACAAAATCATTTGATCCCCAAAAAAGTTTTTTGATACTTTCCTAACAGCGCATTGCCCCCTCCTCTCCCTTTCTCCCCCCCTCACCTCACCCCATCACTTCCAAAACCAAATTCTTTAAAAAGATAAGCGTACGAGAGTCTGGGAGCAAGAGGGCAGAACTGAACAGTTCGAGGACACAGTAAGAAAAAAAGGAGAGTTAATACTTCACACATGAATTATTCATGTGTGGATGGCATCCATGTGAATCATGACGCGCATTATTTCAAGCAACATTTCCTAAATGATCTCTCTCTCCGCTGGCTGCCAAAGACTCCTAGTTAAAGATGACGCGCTTGTCGCTGCGGTTCAGGGAAAAGCAAAATTATAATTCCTTGAAATCAAAGCGCGCGTCCAGTGCCACGGTCGGACCATGCAGGGCGAGGAGCCGGTGACCTCTAGAAAGTAGTAAAATGAGCTTAAAGATTAGACCAAAGCGTGTATTACACGCTTACTCGCATGAATGAATCAGGAGCGGAACAAGAGGAAGGAGTGAAGATATGAAACATTAACGGGCCCCTTCTCTGCTGTGTGTGTGTGTGTGTGTGTGTGTGTGTGTGAGTCATCACATCGCGATGTGTGTCAGTGAGTGTTAGTCAAATGGGAGGCTGCATTCACACTGGCCCTTGTTACGAAACACGTGTCAATTAGAAGACCTCAACGGGTGGGGGGGGGGGGGGGGGTGCTTCACTCGGAGCGACGGGATGAACGAGGGGGAATAAAGGAGAGCTGGAGGAAGAAATGGGAGGAACACAGATGAAGAGAAACAAGTGGAATGGAGCATCCAAACGATGCGGCGGCAGCTTCAGGAAGCCACGTACGAGACAAAAGGCCTTTTGTGGGGATCAATACAGCTGAGAGGACAAATCAAGCGGATTGGAAGGAGCCTGAATCGTTGCACGAGATTGCTCCCATTAGCATCCCCTTCTGCAAATAGCAAACGACAGCCCGTGTTAAAGAATCCAATAAAAGTGGGGTGGAAATAAATAAATGAAAAGATGAAAATATAATGTAAGCTTGACGCGTGATGTAAAAGAAACCGATGCAGCAAGTAAAAGAAGAAGCCAACTGGTCCACTGCTTCATCCACTAGGCATCTCCCTAGCTTCAATTATCCTATTTATACGTTCTGATACAAGGCCAATAAATCATATTTTGACGGGATGATTTGACTTTGTGAAGATGACGAGTCCCACGTGCAAAGGGACAAAATACATGTGACTAACAGATGAATCACTACAAAACCTCAGTCCATTACACTTTGTTTCTATTACACAGGTAATACACACGTGCAACATTACATGTTACACAGGCTGTACAAATGTTATGTTAGAACAAGGAAATCACACAATATATTAGCATATATATATATATATATATATATATATATATATATATATATATATATATACTGTATATATATATAGAAAAGCATGTTTGGCCTTGTTTATAGCTGTACAAAACACCACGCTGTAGTGAATGTAAAAACTGTAAATGTCAAGAAATACAATCACTCAAGTAAATTATGAATGAAACAAAGGAACGCTGCGTGTCTTGTGGCGTGCAGAGTGAGCAGAGCACTCTGCCCAGTGAGGCCCAACGCTTCTGACACCACTGCTCATGCGTAAAGTACAAAGAGATGCCCGGCTCTCACTAGTATCCCATTATCGGCCGTCACCTGTGGGCGACCTCAACGTCGGCACGCCGGCGTTTATGCAAGACCTTTCGTGGGGCTAATGGACGGCACGGCGCCCGCCCAGACGCATCAGGATCCCCGCCGTCACCTTTACTCACACGCGGCTCTCTCACGGGAGGGCGGCGGCGTTTGTGTCATTCCAGAGTTTAAAAAAAAAAAAAAAAGACACGTGACGGATGGGCCACGCGGATGGCAAAGTGGGATTGTGAATCAAAAAAAACATCTGCTGACAATCTGTCCTGACGCCCGACACGTGTCCGTAGCACTGGAACGATAAACATTCATTCCACCTCACAGAAACCTCTTTGTCGTTGTGTCCCAGCAGCAACAATCCAGTTCCTTCTCACTGGGAGCAAAAGTAGGTTTTACATTCTTACTCTTTTCACGCTCACATCCAGCTCTGCTACGTTCCTCTGAAAAAAGCCGCAACAAAGGGGCAGCGAGCTGCTTAGTGTGACTGGATGCTGGACAACAAGCGGCTCAATCAGACGCGTTGGCCCCTGTGCTCAAATCAGAGAGCATTCAACAGAAGGAGTCAAAGGTCAAAGGTTGTCCCTGTGAGGGCCACTAAACGTCTCATGCCTCAGACTACAGGGCAGCGTCCTCACTGCACACACACATGCAACTCAGACGGATCCCAACTGTTAACACTACAAAACAGCACGAAAAGGGTCTGTTTAAAGGCCAGTTACAAGACACATCTGGATGATTAATCGCCTGCAGGTCTGTGTTTGAAAAGAAACTTTAAGGGGAAGGGGATTCTGGGAAGCGGGTGGAATATTCCCGTTTCATCAGCAACAGTTACACACGGATTCGGCGAGCAGGGATGACTTCCCGCCACACCCCCCCCACACACCCCCCCCCCATGTTGTGGAGATGCAGATCCCGCACGCTGGCATTTGTCAGAGATCTCGAGGGTGCCGAGTGAAGCGCAGCACTCCACGAGCCAAGCAGGACCCCTGAGGTGTCCCTCCAAGCTGCAGATCAAAGACTGAGACTGAAAGCACTAAATAGGCGAGTCAAGGGCAGAAAGGCTCACTCTCCATTACTGTGCATCGCTCTACTGTGCAGCCAATCGGGGTGACGCAACACCGCCTCGGGCCCAACGGGAATTTGGTAAACGGAGCAGAGAGCTAAAAAGTTGGAATGCAATGCAAGAACTGGTGGTTATTTATTTTAGGTGCATTGTACTTCTTTACACATCTCATAATAGTCATTAAGTAATATAATTGTTGAAGTGCCAGTAGTAGTCCGTCTACCAGCTAGTCTGGTTCCTCCTGATGGTGTCCCAGGCGGAGCGGGAGCTGTGCACACTGTGGTGAACTAATGCATCGGAGTAGATGAAGCCAAGGAGCCGCAATGAGAACAACAACACGCCCGTCTTCCCTCCGTGAATAGAACGCCGTTCTCCTCCAGCCGCGATTCCATCTCGTCTCTCCAATTCGGTGACGGGCTTTCGCCCATCTGTTTTTTCCAATAATACAACTCTTACACCGAATTATTTATCCTCCTTCCTCATTTACCTTTCCATCGCAGCGACGAGAACGAAGTCAAGGGCCAGAAAGCCGTCAGCCGCAGCCCCCCCCCCCACCATCTGTCTCATTGACCCGGGTCAACGGCGGGATGGCGCAGCAAAGTCAAATGAACTACATGTTGTAAGGCAGAAGCTTCAAACAGAGCGGCATTGAGATCCGAGTCTGTGCATCAGTGCGTGGAAGTGAGACTTTTCTGTGGGGGGGGGGGTCACGGCGGGTGAGGCGAGGCACAGATTAAGATTTGTCCACTGACATTATGGGGCTGAGGATGCGAGGACGCTGGCAGCACACGTCTGTGAGGTAAAAGAAGGGGACAAAACACAAACACTCTGACTCACGTTCAAGCCCCGTTTCTGACATGTTGGTCGCTCATTTTGTGTATTTGGTGAGGCAGGATCAGGATTGTATCCCAACGAGTATTACGTAGGTGTAAACCTTCCAAAAGTGTTCCCTTCCATCTTCTACAATCATGAATGACACTCTCTCTCTCTCTCTCTCTTTGAGTTGACACACCTGGATGTGTGTCAACTCTGCTCCTGCTCGCCAGTATTTCATAGCCGTGCTCAATCATTTATTCTCCCTTTGCTGCACATATTTATACCACTCTCTGTGTGTTAGTGCAAAATGTAAACACCAACAACCCGCAGCGTTTTAGCTTAGCATAGCTTGCCTCGCTCGGTCGTGTCACAACCACAGAGGGGCGTAGTGTGGGCCTCACCTACAATGTGTTCGTATTTATTCAGAAAAGAAGGCATTTCTCACTGCGTCTGCCTTCGATCTCAGTGTGAGGAAAAGAGCAGAATGAGAAAGAGAGGTTCTTCCCGTGCGGTTGGACTTTGATCAATCAAACCCCAGAGCTGAGGTGCTCCACTGGATTCACAGAAGACATGTGCTAATTGGAGGGTGAGAAAAACAGGTGCGAGAAGAGGTCAAGGAGCGAAGCGTCACAACAGGCACAGGAGGTGTGACAAAGACTAAAACACAGAGGAGGCCAAGATTCCCCGGGGGGAAGGGTGGAGGAGTTATGAATAGAAAGGTAAAGGTCAGGGTGGATGAGACGATAAAGGTTGTGCAGAGAAGACGAGTAACCGAGGTGAAGAACAAAAGGGAAGTGATCAAAGGAGGGGTTTTCAGAGGAGCTCCAACACACATTTGCGAATGTTCTGTCAGATTGAATCTGTGTTAGATGAGTTAATTCAACCTGAATTTAACGGGCTTAACAAATTCCATTGGGGAAACTTTCAAGACGCCTTCAAAACGGACCTGTTTGTGTTTGAGTGGAGAAAAGAGCCGCAGCAGTTCCCGCAGGGGGTAATTTTGGGAATCTGAGAAACCAAAAATAGGATCATGGCGTGCCGTTATGGTTCAGGTACAACTCAAATCTTGTGAAGACAAGAAAATAACGGCTATAACAAGTTTGTTGTTAAAAAAAAGATTGAGATGTTATCCATTCCTTGTTATATTTCACTAAATAATCAAATGTGTCAGATAATCAAACGAGCCGGCGTCACCTCTGTAAAGGGAGGTGCAAAGATGCCAGGTGCCTCCTTTTGTGTGGATCAGCTCCTCGTGATCGAACTACAGAAGGAGTTGTAATTAGATGTTGGGGCCCTACTAGAAGCCTTCAGGCAGTCATGGCGTGCGGGTCTCTGACGCAGATCCCAAAACACGCCTGGCGGTGGATTACCTGCCTCGACTTGGACTGACGGGGTCCTCCCTCTTCCTCCTGGCATCTCTTTCTTGAGTCGCAGCACTACAAGGACAGAGCTAACAAAGGAAATCAAAAGAGCAGCGATTGCTCCAATAACGACACCATCATCTAGCTGAGAGATGGAGGACCGCGTCCCTAAAACGCCACGACTCTTTTCGGTGTTGCTTCTGTGCCGTGAGCTGGATCGGAAAAAGAGAGCCGGCTCCTGAAGGCACGTGGCAGAGAACACTTGCACCGGGGAGAGCAGTTACTGCTGCAATCTACCTTGTTGCCAGTCTCCACACACACAAGCCTCCATGTCAGCATCCGTTAAGGCGGACTAGGTGGTGGAAGCAATGTGCTCTGACCCAGATCAACTTCTGGTTCTCCCTCCGCTAGCGAAGGTCTAATTGGTTTCAGGCTTAGCGTGGCCCGATGCTGCAGAGTACACCTGTGCTTTCAATCGCCAATGTTGAATGACAATGTTGTGGTTTTATGTCACTGGAACCGGCAGGAGGGAGGAATGCTGGGAAAGTATTACATTGCATCACATGGTATTAACCATGGAAAGTAAGTCACCTGCATTATTGCTTAGAACCCTCTCCTTTACTCTCCTTTACCCGCTCACCCAGTATCTGGAGACAGTGCTTTTGCTATGACCTGCAATGACATTTCTTACAATACTTAGGCTCAACTTTATAAATAGTGCGAACTAACAACTAACAACGCACATTTGCTCCGGGTGGCTGTGAATACAACTTTTTTGTACATATCTCCAGAGTGGAACAGCACCCAGTGATGCATGCAGACAGAAGGGGGAATGCTGCAGGTTTTTGGGGTCATGTTATCGGCTGGAGGCTGGTTCTGTCTGTGGGGCTTTTCTTGTGTGTGTGTGTGTGTGTGTGTGTGTGTGTGTGTGTGTGTGGAGGTTAGCATTTCACGCTCACTGCCTCGCGTCTTACTCTGGGTTCAACAGCTAACCTCCCACGTGGCACAAAGATAACACCCGTAACAGAAGCCCCCCCCCCCCCCCCCCCAGTGGCCTTCCTTTGTGCTTACTCTGCTGTCTCTTTTCTCTCACCTGTCATCTTGAGTACTGCTTTCTTTTTTTAACGCAGGCAGCATCTGTTGCCCGCCGTCTGTGATCTGCTCGACTTTTGCCCCGTTTCCTTTCTGTCACTTTTGTGTCTTGTGCCGTCCGCCTCGCTTCCTCTTCCTGGTTCCCCCTCTAATGCCCGGCCTGCCCGTCCCAGGTACGTCTCTGTGCTTTCCCTCTCCACACACACACACACACACACACACACACACACACACACACACACACCTGCCTGTCAAGGCTAGAGGGGGGTGACGTCCATGCTGCTTGCCGATCTGCTCGCGAGATGATTCACCGCCAAACTCACGGAGCGTACGGAGAAGAAGGCGCACAGGCACTCAAAAACAACTCCAACGCATCGGCCCAACTTTCGACCACCTCTCACATTCCTCCTCACGCACCTCAGACACACAGCATGCGCTCTTACCGTGAGGGTGGGGATCGCCGTGACGAGCGAGTAGATGAGCACGGGGGGGATCTTGCTGGCGTCGTCGGGGCCCGGGTAGGGCTTGGAGAAGGTCTTGTCGTAGCAGAAGAAGCCCTGGACGTGCACGGGGAAGGTGTCTGTGTACTCAAAGTAGTAAGCCAGCAGCACCGTCCCGGCCATGATCACCAGCTGGAAGTAGAACATTATCCCGCCGTTAGCAGGTGAGAGGACGAGCGGAGAGGAGGAGGAGGTGGAAGAGGATGAGGAGGAGGAGGAGAGGAAGAGGGGCGAGTCAAGTCCCTGTTCCCCTCGGCCCGGGGGCGATGCATAGGAAACAAGGACCGAGAGAAAAGACAGAGTGAGAGGGGGCTCTGTGTTTGGATCCGATGGAGAGAGCGAGAGAGAGAGAATGAGTAAAGGAGAGAGAGAGACAGTTAGTGACAAAGCGAGAGAGTGTGAGAGAGATAAAAGGTTACTAGACAAGAGAGAGAAAAGGAAATCTGCAAAAGGCTCCTGTGTCTTCAACAAGCAGAATGAGAGAGGGTTCACCGGCAGCAGGAGCAGCAGAAACAAAGAATTGCAAAGCGAGCAAGAGAGAAAGAGAGTAGGAGAGAGTGAGAGAGAGAGTAGGAGAGAGTGAGAGGGAGAGAGAGAGAGAGAGAGAGAGTAGGAGAGAGTGAGAGGGAGAGAGAGAGAGAGAGAGAGAGTAGGAGAGATGGGCGGGAGGGAGAGAAAGGAGGAGCAGCCTTTATGCTGCCAGCACTACTACAATTGAGCTGTGGCTGTTTTTGTAGATGTGTGTGTGTGTGTGTGTGTGTGTGTGTGTGTGAGGTACAAACATGTGCAAAGGCGATCAAGGTGTTTTTTTTCTTTTT
This sequence comes from Pungitius pungitius, assembly GCF_949316345.1. Taxonomy (NCBI): domain Eukaryota; kingdom Metazoa; phylum Chordata; class Actinopteri; order Perciformes; family Gasterosteidae; genus Pungitius; species Pungitius pungitius. The sequence continues at coordinate 18,769,474 of NC_084911.1, read as the reverse complement.
CTTCTGAAGCATCAGTTGACGCCTCTGAAAAGTTGAATTCCGGTAGAACGTCCAGTGGCTGCACGTCTCTGTGGTTCGTGTGTGTGAGAGAGTGGATTTTTCTCTCAGGTAGTTGGTGCCGACTCACAAACACGCTCATCAAATGGACACCCCACTGCCAATGAATGATGCTCCACGATACTTGGTGGGTGGATTTTGAGAGACAGCGAGATCCTCCTTGTGGCAGTGGCGAGCAATGGCAGGTTAGTGTTACAACGGCGAGCAGGGTGGGCAGAACCAGATTTTCCCAGAACGGCCATTGCTTGACAGGTCAGCTGCAAACAGTTTTGGGTTTTTAGTTGAGACACCTGATTCCCTGCTCGCCACTGACCTGCCGTTGCTTTACACTGACCTGCCATTGCTTTACACTGACCTGCCATTGCTCGCCACTGACCTGCCATTGCTTGACACTGACCTGCCATTGCTCGCCACTGACCTGCCATTACTTGACACTGACCTGCCATTGCTCGCCACTGACCTGCCATTGCTTTACACTGACCTGCCGTTGCTTTACACTGACCTGCCATTGCTTTACACTGACCTGCCTTTGCTCGCCACTGACCTGCCATTGCTCGCCACTGACCTGCCTTTGCTTTACACTGACCTGCCTTTGCTTGCCACTGACCTGCCATTGCTCGCCACTGACCTGCCATTGCTTGACACTGACCTGCCATTGCTCGCCACTGACCTGCCATTGCTTGACACTGACCTGCCATTGCTCGCCACTGACCTGCCATTGCTTTACACTGACCTGCCGTTGCTTTACACTGACCTGTCGTTGCTTGCCACTGACCTGCCATTGCTCGCCACTGACCTGCCATTGCTTGACACTGACCTGCCATTGCTTGACACTGACCTGTCATTGCTTGACACTGACCTGCCATTACTTGACACTGACCTGCCATTGCTTGACACTGACCTGCCATTGCTTGACACTGACCTGTCATTGCTTGACACTGACCTGCCATTACTTGACACTGACCTGCCATTGCTTGACACAGACCTGCCATTGCTTGACACTGACCTGCCATTGCTTGACACTGACCTGTCATTGCTTGACACTGACCTGTCATTGCTTGACACCGACCTGCCATTGCTTTACACCGACCTGCCATTGCTTGACACCGACCTGCCATTGCTTGCCACTGACCTGCCATTGCTTGCCACTGACCTGCCATTGCTTGCCACTGACCGGCCATTGCTCGCCGCTGACCTGCCATTGTTTGACGCCGACCTGCCATTACTTGCCACTGACCTGCCATTGCTTGCCACTGACCTGCCATTGCTTGACACTGACCTGCCATTGCTTGACACTGCCAGAAGGAGAATCTTGGCCCTGCTGGAGATTTCTGTGGACACGCCGAGGGCCGACAGTGTTGGAGATTGATGCCATTTGAACATGCCACTGTCACTGTGAATAAAGTTAATAAACAGGCAACAGCCCTCTGAGCCCTCCCAGCCCTCACAGGCCCATTGACTGCAGTTCACTAGTGCCACTAGTTGATGGATGAACATCACATAACGTTATAAAAATTGCGTAGAACTGCCTAAACGCCGTGGCAGCGACCTGTGAATCCCAAAGTGTTCCAAAAGTCATTTATTTAACCACAATGTAATAAATCAACATTTTAGATCCTACGAGGGTTTATCCCTTGATATTGTACGTTGTTATTATATCCGTTGCGGATATAAAAAATAAAAAACTCATCAGCTTTTAATAATTCACTCTCACATTATGTGTGAGTGGATGAAATGTCACATCGCTGTGACCGGTGGCACTGAAACGCAACAAAACACACAGCATTGTCAAAGTACACAAACAGCCACCAACGCTAACTATACACACACACACACACACATACATACACACTTCATGTAAAAACAGTAGGTGTGCTCTACTTAATTGGCTCTTTTTCTATATGTGTATCAAACAAGCCTTCTTCTGTGCCTCCCTTGAGGGTGATGTGTTTTTTGATCTGCGGTTGTTATGTTGAAGAAGTAGCATAAGGAACAAGGTTAATCTGTATTTTTAGCACTTCTGCAAGTTTTTTGCTTGGAAAGCCCGTTTTTTGTTAATATTTAACTTTCTGATTCTGCCTTTTGCTCACAGCATGTGCATGTTCAAAGATACCGGCTGCAAACACACCAACACCCCTGTTTGGAGCTCTTCATAATATATGGCTGCGGTCTGGGTGAGAGGGGGTATATGTACCCCACAATCAATGCGATGACCTGAACTATTGCTCCATGGTGGTGGTGATGGTGAATTTGTGGGGTACATATATATATATATATATATGTACCCCACAAATTCAATATATATATGTACATATCCACAAGATAGAACTTCTTAAAGGATGTTTGTTAATATTTGTTAAAATCTAAACCATTTTTGACATCGTTTTATTTCGTTACATGATTCGTTATTGACAGGAACTGACTGCATGTGTGGCTGGACTGCATTTATTTTAGCAACAATGCGATGACCTGAACGAGCTTTCTACCTGTTTATGTGAGCGCAGGGTGCATCTTCCCTCATTGATTGTCAACAGAGGGTCGACAAGCTGCTAGCTTGACTCCTGAGTGCTAACGATAGCCATGTGTGTTGCACACACTATAACAATCATTTTGGGTCCTTTGGAAGGGAGGTCTCTTGAAGTTGACGTCGCCCAATCGACTTTTAGAGCTGATGCTGCAAGCGAGTTCCAGTGGATAGTTGGCCATGCTGTGCCCTTTGGTTAAATAGGTTCTGCGTATGTGCAGAAACAGGACGCTCTCAGAAAACCCACAAATGTCACTGCGTTTGCTGCCCACTGGCCAGATACAGACGCATTTAGGATGTGAGTGGATGTTGAAAGAAGGTTTAGATTTTAATTAATGCTGATCAGGTTTTTAAATCAGAACTCAAAATAAAGAGCAGTCAAAATTGGGGGACATTGGAGGACTCTCGTATGCTTTTGGGTGTTTCCACGGTGTGCGTGGTGCGCAATTCACTGTACATCTCGCCATAGAGCATCTGATTTAAACTGTCCCCATTGTAAGCTGTGAATGTGTTGTACAGTAATGGAAAGATAGAAATCGAGGGAGATGGGGCCTTCTTTGGCTGACTTTAGGTCGTAGACGAACGGTACAGGTCCGTCATAAAATAACACAATACAAAAATACTTTCTTCCATTGGCTTACGCTGAAAGAGATGTGGATCATGTCCAAAATATTTCCCTCTTATTTTTCTTATCTGTTAGTACGAAACGTGAGTGAGCCGTGTTTGGGAGTGAAAACGCCATCTCGCTTCCTCAATAGCCCAACGGAAACGAACCATCTCAGACCCAGGAGGGTCAAACCTTTAAGGCTTCTTTTGGCTCTGGGCCACTTCCATAGGAATCCAGTTCTTATTTGTATGCACTTGGTTTTCAGTAAAATAAATAAAGATTCACGACAGGTGAGTCCAATATCTATATGTAACAAACACACCTCACAAAATACACGTGAGGGCCAAAGCTTGTTTCATGTGACAGAAGAAGGTGAAAAAGCATTGATCTTCCTCTGAAAGGGCGCCGTGTTCAGCGGGAAGGAGATTCTACCCTTTTCTCAGACTACCGTCCACATTTACCTGACACCTACCTGTCAGACGATAGCACCCCCCCCCCCCAAAAAAGCCCTCAACTTCTCACTCTGACACAGCCTCCCCCTTCTCTCCCTGGCTGGCAACATGCAAGAAAAAGGAGTGTGTTTTCTCACTTTTACTGAGTGTTTCGTATTGGTTCCCTCTGAATTTCCACGGCCAGAGGTTACAGCGGGCTGTGGGGACGAGTCCAGGGAACAGCAAGGGCCCACCGCAGTGAGCAGAGTGCAGCTCTCAAAATACACCCCCTCTCTCTCACCCTGCGGCTTTTGACGTGGATATATCCCAAATGAGGACGAAGCGCTTTACCAGCGTGGCCATATTTGAGGAAGTGTATTAATTCTTCTGATGAGGCCACGTGTCCGTGGTGTTGAAAGTTCTGTGTCTATTAACTGGAGGGACTGGAGGGAGCAGAGAGGTGTCCATTGGACACCACTGGCTCTTTTGGGATGTGGTTCATATTCATGTGTCTATCTTCCACGGGTGAGTGAAGATGTGGATTTTGACAATGGAACAATGTTAAGAGCCAGAGCAAAAACAAATAAAGGAAAGCATATAGTAGGTGTATAAAGAGCACCAGGTTCCAAGATGGCACCCAATTATTTCCAAGAGGCTGCACTTTAAAGTCCTACAAGGTCCAGATAAAATGCAAAGTGAACACGATGTGAGGTCCTTTTTAGGGATTGGGATATGAATCTGTTCATGTTCACGCCAGTGTGTCCGTTGCTAATGTGTTTCTGTATAAGACTGGGAGAGAGAAGGGGGGGGGGGGCCACGAAAAAGTGTGTTAAATCCTTTGAGGCTTTTACGTGTCTTTAAAAAGCTCCCGTGTTAATACCCAGACATCCATCTGCTTCAGTCTGTGCTTTCCATTTTTGATTTACTGACGAGAATAAACATCTCAGGAAGGGGATTCATCAGCCTTAAAATGATTCCACAACCATGGCCACAAATATTAAAAGGTTAAGCTTGCTTCCTGCTTGGTGCAGTGAATCAATCATGCTGTCAATCAAAGGATAAACCAACCGGACAACTCTGTATCTTTTTTTGGTTTAGCTTGACAACACAACATAATCAATGCTCAAATGCCACATACGGCCCCATTACTACACATATCTCCAAAGAAAGCTTCCTGCAGCTCTAAGAAGGTGTGTCTCTCTCTCTCTCTCTCTCTCTCTCTCTCGTCCCTGGACGCTGTTAGAGCCAAGTTGCCTAAAAGAGCAGTTTTGTGTTTCACGGAGGGAGGATCTGGAGCAGAAGGCACAGGGGTCCACCGCCAGACACATGGCGTCCATTAAGAGGCCTGCTGCCGACACACGCTACGCTGCACCTGGCCATGACGGGACTCCCGGGGGGGGGAGGAGGAGGAGGATGGGGGAGAAGAAGACACAGGGAGAAAATCAGAGACGCATTGGAGGGAGAGTGATGAGGCGATGCAAAGAGAGAGGAGGGAGAAGAAGACACACACGTAATGGTGTGGTTTCACTCAAAGGGGGGAGAGGGGAACAGGTGCAAAGCTCGAGGTGTTCTTTGTGTCCGTGTGGGTTTAACTCCTCTTTTGATGTGAAAATGTGTGTGTGTGAGAACTGGTGTATGGTGGACATGTGTCTCCTGCTGCTCCTCAATGACTTCCTTTCTGTTCAGCTTTAATCTGACTTTGATTCCACACAAAAGCTTTCCTTTAAAACAGATGTGGTGGTGGTTCTGGAAGGTAGTCAAGTCCTTTAAAGTCAGCCATTATTTGAGCGTTGTAAGGTTACAAGAAGGATTCAAATCAAATCATGCACATTGGATCAGACCCCTAAGAAGGGGGAGTTCTCAGAGTGCGCACACTGCAGACTTACACCTCAACGCACACATTTCCACACACCAAGCACAAACACACCACAGTACTCTCGCAACCTGCGCTGCCCAATCTGATCTCTGCTACATATTCCAAAAGAGAAAAAAACGTTGCATCTTGAGAGACTTTGACCTTGTTTTGTTGAGAAGGGAGTCGGAGTGTATTTTTCTCAAACAGGTTGAAAGCCCAAAAAAACCTCCCACCAACCGGCGCTGGGCCAGCACAACCAGCAACCCCGCCCCCACACAGCGCCCCCCCCCCCCTCTCACTGGAGAGAAGTGCCGGCCCGGTTCTACAGCAGGAAGTGGCGTGGCTTTGTAGCCCGGTTTGTTTGTCATTGTTAGCTGATAGGACGCTTCTAACGTCTGGGGAAGCTGCTTTGATCAATCCTCTCTTTTAACTCTGAATGAAACGACTCTGTCCAGCAGCACTGTTGCTAGAAATACCAGTAAATTCCAAATGAAAAAGGGATTTTTGCATTTATCAATAGTGACTTCCATCATAGGCAACAACCAGAAGACTAGATCAGGAGAGCATGTCACAGTGCAGTCACGTTTAAGGTCTGACTCTCACACAGCATCTGTTGTTTTTCTTCTTTTGCAACACGCATCCTGACTCTTTTCACTGATCCCTCTCTGAAATGATGACTAACAGCTACATTTTTTTTTTTTTTGTGGGCCGAATGAATTGTTTTCACGTGAAAACCACCACGAGAGGTTTTTGGCCATTGAGTGAGCGTATTTTACAGTCGGTTTGAGGGGGGAGTGCTTTAGTACAAAGGGGGCCGAGGAAAAGCAGCGGAAGCAGGCAGAGGCGAGCCGGAGAAAGAGGGTGGTGGGGGCGGGGTGAGCTGGGGTGAGAGGGTGAGGGGGAAAAGAGACGAGGGGTGCTGGCGCTGGACAGCGATTGCATGGAGAGCTTTGGCCTTTCTCCACATGACCGTGTGTTTGTGGGCAGGAGAGGCCAGAGCGAGTGTACTTGGTGTTAAACACGGCTGAGGGGAAAGGAAGGAGAGAGAAATCAGAGCGGAGCGTTGCTTTAATGGCTCATGTCGTTATCATTTCATTTCCTGCCAGGCGCCATGTACACAGCATCACAACAGTCTGTTAAAGCATCCTACAGTACGATGTCACTGATCATTGATAATATGAGAGAAGGAGCACAGACCAGTCGGTTTACTCTCTTTAAGTGTCTTGGCTGAACAGGGCCGATGCAAAGATGCCGTTTTCTATGCAGCGCTCAGCATGACGTTTGCTTCCATAACATGTTCCTTCAGGCTACTGTAGAATAAAAACATCAATATGCACACTGGGATGTGTATTTTAATACATTCTGACTTGTTGACTCATGTTTTAAATATTTTATGACTGTATGATTTTTTGATGATGCACGTTTAAATTATAGAATAAACCTTTCTGCTGCATTCTTTGAATGAGAAGATATATAAATAAAGTTTAATTCTTCATTAATTTTGTCTGTAGACTGAATTCACTAAGTTAGCATTTGACTATGCATAAACTTTCAGAAAACTCATAACACTAAATGATTAAACGAGGACATTTTGAGTTGGTGATTTTGTTTTTTGAATAAATATCTTCAATTGTACTTTTTATTTTCTCAGACTGTAAGCCAGAGGTCTCCAATTAGCCACTGTAGCACTTACATACGCCAAACTCCCCACTTTCATTCCTCTGTATTAAATACCTGATTTTTAAAAGCAAAAATAGATTTTTCAATGACCATCAAGTCTTAGCTTTTTAGGTTCAAAGAAGCATTACATTTCAGCAGAGGTGCAGTTAGCGACAGTGTGGCTCCACAGTCTCACTGAAGGAGAATCGGCAGGGGGCGGGGCTTAGTAAAAGGTCAATGACACTAAAACCACAAAACAAAGACCAACTGGTGATGTTGCAGCAGCTTCAAAATAAAAGCTTCGGTCACACAGGAGATTAATATTCAGAAGGGATAACAAACGCTCTTTGGCTCGTCTGAAACCTGCCACGCAGCATCAAACACCAGGCCCGGCTTCTGAGGTTCACCAGCTGGAAACCAAAGAAAAATCTGCTCCTGTTACATCTAATTTCATTTGCTCGATCGCACCTCAGAGACGGCGTACATGCGTGTGTGAATAGGTCTGTCTCCCGCTAGCCTTTTGTTGGCGAGACTTCCTGTGGGGTGTGATGCTACTGGGGTGTTACCCAGTGTCAAATACACCGGCCTCTATTTATAAAGACGGAGAGACAGCAACACACACGCTGATGGGTTCTGTCTAATCTCTGCATGTCGCTCAGGTGTTGATGAGCTGTGTGTGTCTGTGCGTGTCTGTGCGTGTCTGTGTGTGTCTGTGTGTGTCTGTGTGTGAGTTCGACACTTGTGAGATTTTCAAGGAGACAAAAAATAGGACGGCAAAAAATGACAATGTTTAAGTCAAAACTACGTGGAACTGTGTGAACACGCTCCGCAAGCTGGAAACAAGTTTCAAAGAGCAGAAGTGTGTCTCGGGAGGGAGGTTCAGCGGTGTTACAGCGGCGCCCCCTAGTGGGGGCTCTCCTCCCTGCGTCATGCCAGTGACGGCACTGGGGCACTTTGGAAAAGGAATACTGAGAAACACCAGGGAAAGATTTCACAGTTTCACATTAAAAAGCACTAAAAACAGAATAATGTAGACAGAATACGTTGTTCCTGTCTGTTAGGAGGTTTACTTTAAACAAAATCTGCGTAAATTTGTATTACATCCAGCAAAAACAGAAAAAAAGCACAGAAAATCATTTAATTTCAGCCCACCACATGGCCCTCCCTACCTGTGGGTTATTAGGGGTTACTTTTAGGGGGAAATGGCCTAAAGGGAGGGGCTGCAATTCATTTAAATGTGCCTGTTAACACCGAGCGCAGGTCAAAAGGTCACATGACAGAGGCAGCATCCAGCACGCTGATTTGAGGGAAGAAGAGCTGTGAAAAGCATTTGCAGCAGTGGAACGGGGCTTTTTTGTTCAAGTGCCTCATAATCACAGGCTGCTCAGAGCTGCCTTCTGCAGGACACCTCGTAAACAGGAGCACGCGGCAAATTGGCTTCAAACTGAAATGACTTTTTAACCGAAAATGTAGCCGCGTGTCCCCCAGATGGAAGAGAATAATGCACTTTTTTATTAAGTTGCGGAGACTTCCATCCTTCCACACAGTGAAATGGGACAATATGTATTATCTGTAAATAAAATGTGCTTGAATTGTCGCTCCCTGGGTGAAAGGGTTAAATCATTGATCTTATTGGGAGGTCAGCCATCACCAAACTGGATCAGGTGAGGAGGAGATGACAACACAGATTTGTAAACACTAAAACAGCAATAAACAGAGACTGACAGGCGACGTAGATGTCTCTGTCCTGCTATGATTGTCCGGGAGACAAAAGATGGGCAACGACAGGGAATCCCACTCAAAACTGAAGAAAAAAATGATGGTGCAAAATGGAGGGGACGGAGGAGCCACAGGACAAGATGGCTGAGTGGGTTGCACTGATGGAAAAGGTTGTGACTTGTGATTAGAGCAGGCAAGATGAAAGGGGTCGGAAGAAAGAGAGAACGAAGAGGAGAATGAGGCTGGCTGATTGGTTTCCATGGTAACTGCTGATGAGGTGTGGGACTAAATAAAAGAGCAGGTCCTTCTGGCTCGGTATGGATCACTGTCACATATTTCACACACACACACACACATTTGATGCTGTAGGTGTGAAGGGTTACATGGTTTATAGGAGGCCTCACAGATTTGCTCGTTATAGACGCTGTGATCCTGCTCCCGTCTTCGTTAACCATAATCAAAGAGAGACGGGTTTGTGCTCTTCCTGAGGGACAGAGGAATCTGATACTAATACTCTAATAACTCACATCCAATCCCAACTTCAGGTAAGGGATTATACACAAGAAGGAGTCCGTGGAGGCCTGAGGTGCCACAAAGTACCCAATCTGCCCATCAATTAACCTATTAACAGACGCCTCAAGGGGAATTAACCAGTTGATACCATGCTCATTCGCCAAAGAAGAAGAAGAAGCCATTTTTATTGCCAAGTATTATTTTACACATAGAGGAATTTGTTCCCTGCATATAAGCCATCCCACACAGTGGGAGCAGTGGGCACCCGGGAATAAAAGAAAACTATTCATTTGATACAATTAGAAGCTAAAGTTTACTAGGGTTTATTAAGATTAAGTTTATTAGCCATTAGGCTAATGTAGCCTTAGCGGGATTAAAAGTCACATTGTAATAACATTGTAGTAACATTGTATTCCTGACTCGCCTGTTTAACAACACCACTCGCTAGCTAGGTGGACATGTCAATCTAATCAAATCCAATGGCTATTCCCACAAAATCCTGATTAGCACAATGCTACATTTTATGATAACTTAGCAAGTCAGTTACATTATTTATCGTTCACCAACAGTATATATACTTTTTTTCCAGACTTATAAGCTATCAAGACATGTCAACGTGGTATTAATTAATATTTAACGTGTTAATTGAAGAGCTGTAGGTACGTAAATGTAATTGTTTAGAGTCAGTCATTGTGCTAAGATACCGTAACCTTTTTCCCCCCAAAACATCCAACTTTGCTTTTATTTATCCTGCATGAATCCCTGTGTTCATAAAATTACAGTTTTAACAGTAACACCTTCTTGAGGCCGTCAGTGAGCATTTCCTGACCTGCGTCCCTCATTCCGACTCACCCGTCCATTCCTCTAATCACTTATGAATGGATCACTGACATTGTTGTGCACGTGTCACAAAGCAGGGGGCGCTCATCGTGTTGCAGACTGTCAATCATTATCGTTCATTATTTTGGAAAAAGGATTTCTACACATTGAAAAGACCCGGACCCAACATGCACCAAGATACAGGGCGCGGGGGGGCCATCAGGGAGCCATCTTTGTCACCCACTACAGGCAATGCGCAAAGGATCCTGGGAAGCAGCGCTGAGGAATGTCCTGAGGTTGAGGTAGCTCTGTGTTGCTAACTCTTGTCCAATGAAAGTAGCTCGAGGATCTGCCCCAAAAGAACATCGGAGGAAAGTAGTGGTTTTAGAAATGATTGCTCATAGCAACAAGCCCAAACATGAATACCACATGGCTATTGGGTGTGTAAACAAGCCCATACATACAGAAAGTACGACAGGGTATCATAGTACTCTTCAAAAATTAAAAGGCTGCAGGTGGCGCTCTACTGGGTTACGGGTCGATAATTTCAACACGCGCTCGTTGCCGTCTGTTCTCTCGCTGGAAGCTCCCCGTTGTACTGGAGCATCTCTGCTCTGGTTTCTGTGTGAAACATCAGCATTAATAGTGCTCTTCTTTCTGCTATCGCCCTCCTTGAAGCCCCTGACCGTTACCATTGAGGTTGTGATTTACGGATGGGTTTGTGGTCAACACAGTGGTAACCTATACAAGGTGTTGCCTTGTGGATTACTGGGAATGTGTGTGTGTGTGTGTGTGTGTGTGTGTGTGGAACATGTTGGTGTGAAACAGTGTGGATGCTCAGCAACACTTTTATTTCTGGTTGGCAGCAGCAGAGCCAGCGAAGAGAATTCAAAGGAACCTCTGGAGACGCTTAACAGAGAGAAGCAGAGCAAAATGTATTTGAGTTGCCTGCCAGTACTTCACACTGCTTTCTCGGCCATGTTCACCCCTTCAGTATGAGCCAGTTACATCACTGCTTCAGAAAGCCTTGCTATCTCCTTTGAACACGAAACTATATATATATATATATATATTCTGACATCGTCATCGTGGTACTTCAGGTCTGAACACAAGGTAACTTAAAAGACTCTAACTTCAGGCAAGAGAATTAATGGAAATTATACTGAGTTATAGAGGAGCCATATCTTCTAATATCATAGTTCAGGAAAACAAGTGTCTTGCAAAAAACCTAAATTTCTGCAATGGTAAAAAGACTCTTTATGTGAAGCAAGCAGAGGGAGAAAAGCTGCCGTCGTCATCTGCTCAGCAACAGCATCAGTAGTAAGATAATCTTCTCCAAACATTACTGTGACTCAGTGGCCTGATTTCAATCTTGCTGCAAAATGAGTCCAGTTGCCAGATTGTATGTATGAGAAATGAGAAGAGAAGGGAGAAATGTCTTTCAGGATACAACCTTTGCCAATTAGACTGCCCTCCCTGCAGAGTGTATGACTGTAATTACTGTGCGTTGGACCAGCCCATTTAATATGGAAGAAGGCAATATAAAACATGAATTAATAACCATTCTCAGCAGCTACATGTACACGCTCAGTCATCTATGATAGATGTTACAGGAAAATGTGCAGCAACCTTTTTTACAGAAATGTTAAAAAAAATGATGTTGCTATCAAAACAAAATGAAAATCAGCCTTGAAGAGAAATCAACGGGCGATTGATAGCCGGCCCCCAGCTGTGACTGGAAGCTTCTTTCAGCTTTTTCTAAAACCATAAAACACAAATGAAAAATGCCTCATGGAATGAGTGAGAACGAGTTAATGTTGCATAATGTTAACTTCGATTGCTAGCAGCCCACGTGAGGTTGCTAAGCTAGTTTGGAAAGTAGAGAGCTGGACCCAAAAGGACATGATCACATGATCACTGATCTTTGCTGGTCAAAAATTCATCATACTGACGTCCAAATGGAGGCGTTACCACCTTGGACAACAGCTGATCGTGGCCACCTGGACAGCGGTTCATAGTTTCTATGGATGGTCGTATGTGTTAAAAGCTCCATCGTTCCACAACACGCGCTGCACAGCCCAGATGTGTCAGAGCCCCGAAATGCACGTTGATGAGCTGCTGCTGCACGCGGCACAGAGCGAGAAGTTCATTACTTATATGTTCAAAACTATTTCACAAATCCACCGTATCTGGGTGGAAATAACGCACTTTGCGGTGGAAGGGATTCAGCTTGCCTACATCACTCTGTAAGTAATCCCACGGTATTGTCTATGCCGTGCGGGAGGATTGAACTGCTGTCCTAGCCGCTCTTTGTCAGGCTTCCAAACACACACGATGTCCACTAACCGTCCATTACAGGTAACCGCCGCTGGCCTTTGATGCTGCTGGGTTCTCCATCTCAGTGCACTCTGTGTCTCTCTCTCTCTCTTACTCGCACACATGCACACACACACACACACACACACACACCAATGTAGAGCAAGCGAGGGAATTGACTGAGACCCGAGGGCCAATGTGCGGATGTGTGTGGGAGGCTCGTGGTGGAGGGGCCTGATGGGGAATCACAACCAAACGGGAGCAGCCGTCCACAGACAGGCTCCCGCGGGTGGGGTAGTTCGGTGGAACGACTGCGTCCTGGTCCGTCCGCGGAGGTGCAAAGCGGAGCTGTGAGAGTTGAGACAGAGTAGCCATTTGCAATGTAGCCATGCGTCTATGGGAAGCAATTACTGGGCCACTTTGATTCAGACTTCCACCCAAAAGACTCCCTCGCAGGTTTTGGATTTAAACGGAAGGGCTTGATCATTATTTCGTTTTGAAGACCTCTGAGATAATGCATTAAGTAGCTTATGGAACTATGTGCGTTGAACTACACATGCTAACTGCCGGCTTCGCATGCGCTGGTTCTTTTCACCTCAACTCGCACAACTGGAAAATGTCCTTTCACTAAGACTTTTTGAAACTCCATTCATTCATTACAATGGATTGGAAGGCAAGCCGACGTCATGGAGCATCTGCAAACAGCTTCTCCCATCTGAACCCTGGGTGCGAGGGATGGGGGCCCCAGCTGAAAAAAACGGGCTGTCGGTAGACTTGTTCCGGACTACTCGGTCCATCTAACTGGATTACAGGCCGTCTGATTGCATCACCAGTTTCATGCTTTTCTCCCCGTCGGTTGCGATATTGAAGGCCCTGGGACCTTCACTAGCCTACAAGTCATCTGCCTGATTGACAATGTAGAGCAGGCCTTCCACAGGGGACAAAGTGGTGCGTGTGTGTGTGTGTGTGTCTCCGGTGCATTAGTGTGTGTAGACAACAACCTCTGGTATGATCTGCACAATACGGCTCCAAAGCCCACGCTGTGGATGCAGCTGATGAGAAATCCCCCCCGTTTGTGCTGTGACCGCCTGGATGAATCATGCAGTTCGCGAAAACGTGCTGGGCAATGTTTGCCGGAGCGCAGTGAAACATCCGCGGCCACTTTGCAACGCAGAGAGAGAGAGAGAGAGAGAGAGAGAGAGAGAGAGAGAGCGCTCTTAGGCTCGTCCCCGAATGCTACGGCTCACCCTGAAATATTCACCGCTGCAGGTTGGGAGATGAACACGAGTCAGATCCCAAATACACACAAATACAAGTAGCCAACACAGATGCAAATCAATTCGTGAGTACTTCTACCTGTCAACTTTTTATTTAAAATATGTCCTTGGATAATGTAATATAACAATATTTTTATTTTACTATTAAGTGTGTCCCTGTATGCATGTATGTATGTATGTTTGTATATATATATATATATATATATATATATATATATATCTATAGGTGCATATCTACGTGTATGTGTGTATATGCATATGTATATTGATGGTTGATTTTTAGTGCAAATCTGAAAATGTATCTTGAACCTTGTCTTCTAGTTGTTTTGTGCGCAGACAAACTGACAATAAAAAGAAAAGCTCGGTGAACATTTGTCTTACCTCCACAAACAGGAAGCAGGGGACGATGGAGCTGCTGCTCTTCACACCCGGCTTCTCCCCCCCAGCCATCCCTCTCTCAGTTTGCCTGAGCGTCCCTCCCTCCAGCTTTCAGTCTCCCGTATCCTGAAGGAAAGAGGTTTCGGGTTAGGGTTAGACTGCTGGCCAATCAGAGGTCTAGTGCATGAGTGTGAGACTGAGAGAAATCCAATCAGGACAAAGTAACCTCCCTTGATGTCTTACTTTGTTCTTTCATCCAGCGCTGGGACACATTTGCATTGTTTTCCTACTGCATATGCCATGAATATTTAATACATGCACCAAAAGAGAACCCATTCCTCAGTGCTGTGGGCCGGGTGCATTCTACAGTTTATTGTCGTAGTCCTTGGAAGTTCTTTGCCTATTTGGGGTTTTGATGGATCGTTCATCGACGGAAGCGCGAAATTCCTCAAATGAATTCTGCAAACCCAATCTGCCTCGGCAATGTCACACCACGTTCACCGTGCAAATCATTCAGCAGCATCACAGTCAATCACAGTGAGTGTTAATAGAACAATTTGCGGTTGTAGTCCTAAAGTTTACGTGTTTGTAGGATTTAAACAAACCAGAAGTGTGCTTCTTCCTGAGCTTTAAATGTCCTAGTTGGTGGTTTCCGCTGGACGGACCCAAGCCATTTCCCTTTAGTGACATTCTTTACGCTAAGCTGTGCCAACATCTGCTGGCTGGGGTTGAATATGAAAAGCTACATGACTGGTGTCAATCTTTACATCTAACTCAAGCAGAAAGAAAATAAGGATTTATCCCAGAGATCTCAAACTAAGCCGCTTTAAGCTGCCTTATTTCCAATTAGGAAAAAGACAACGCTAGCTCGTTGTATTTCCACTTTAAGGACAAGGGCCTCGACATTGTGCCTTATATGTTACTGGTGATGAAATTAGTCTATATAACACAAAAAACTTCCGATTTTGAAAACCTCCTTAAAAAAGAAACTAAACTAACTAGCCCTTATAAGCCCTATAAAACATGGGGAGAGTAAAAACCTAAAACCACATATCCATGTAAAGCGTGAAATGACGCTCTACAGTGACCGGCCTAGAAAGCCGCCCTTAAACCTGCGCAGAAGCCACTGAAAATGATTGTGATGCACTTACAATGGCGGCTGGATGTCTCTCTTCAAAATAAAAACGTGTTTATTTCACAATTTTGTTCAAAACATCAAAGATCAGGGGCATTTATGACTCGCGTGCTAGTGGTGCTCCGCATTCAGCAAGGTTGGTCTGAGAAAAATGACACGGAAATCAATCGATTCACCGTCGTCTGGAGCCAATTTGGAGTATATAGTACCATATTTTTGTCATGCCAAAGAGCTTTCTTCTTCCTCCTAATTCCTGCTCTGCAGGTTGGAAGAAATACGCCTGAGGGATGAATAAGGCATTAAGATGGCTAAGCTTTCAGTAGCCATCTGAACAACGCGTGTGTGTGTGTGTGTGTGTGTGACGGGAGAAAGTAGCTGGTCTGGGTGAAGCAACGGAGACCAACGTCGGGAGAAGGAGAGCACGGAGAGTCGGAAGGAGGGGTGGGGGCGCTCCGGTTTCTTCTGATGGGAACAGTCACTGAGCGTTTCACTCCCTGGATGGCAGGCGCCACGTAGGAGGCTCTGTCCCCCACAGTTCGGGCCGCCCCCGCCTTGGAGAAACGCACGGGAGTTGGAGGTGGCAGATCTACCCGGAGACGAAACGGCGTTTTGGGAGACGTTGGGGGGGGGGGGCTTTCTTGCCGATTAACAACTCATTAGTGGGACAACGTCGCCCCTGCATGAGGAATGGGAATCGCAGCGCTCGTTCCTTCTTCCGAAGGGGGTGCGTCCCACGCACTTTCACAGCAAGCGAATGTTTCTCAGAGGTTTTGCAGCTTAATTAGTGTGAACGAATCTCTCGGTAAACGTAGAAAGTTTAGCACGAGGCTCGCGCACATCTTAAAGCGACCGCCCTCAAGGCAAGACGGAAACAGTGGGCCAGCTACTTCAAAAATGTACTCAATCGCTAATTAAAGCAGCTCTCGTTCCGTCATTGGAAAATACGTAAGCTCTTTAGTAGTTGAAACTGCTGTGATCAGTTTTTTATATAAGAATGAATCAAATGAAAATGTGAAAGCCCTATGACGTCCTAGTGGTGAACCTCCATAGCCATCATATAAAGAATTATCACCCAAAGTCTGCAGCTCTCCTTAGCTTTACAAGAGCTCTATAGATGCAATTGTTTGGCCCACATCTTTAATATTAGAAAGATTAGCTTTTCTTTATGGCTTTTTGAGCTAAATGACTCATTTTGAACAGGCTCTAAAGTGGTGCTTTTGCATGAATCTCTGTGGTTCAACACGCGTAGCAGATCTGTGGATATGATCAGCTCATCGATCGATCTTCGGTTGCGGACAACTCAAAGTTAGCTGCTAAATAGCCAGGTGTCTCCCTACGGAGGTGGTGGAGACCAGAACCGGAGCTGGAAGAGAGCAAACAGTCTCCAAATTAATACTGAGGTGTGTCAATATTCAGTAGTAAGCCAACACGTTTACTACATCAACTCCTAAAAGCCGATGACTTTATGGAAAAACATTATTCTGATAAGTTGAACACAAAACAAGGCGTTGTGATTTAACCCAAGCCTGGTGGACCTAGTCATTGGACGGCATTGGTTGTGAGCTGCCGTTTTTAAAACCTGGAGTTTGGCAAAATGTTGCCTTCACCATCTTTTAACGCCCCCCCATCATGCGGTAGATTATTATAAACTGATATAAAATGAAGGGAAGTGACCATTTCTGGGATGTGGCGGAGTGATGTTGGGATGGCGTGTTACTATGATGCTGCCCTCATCTGTGTGTGTTCATGTGTGTTTGTGTGTGTTTGAGTAATCGTGTCGGTGTTGATGTGATAACCGGGGTCCAAGTGATGAGGGGATCTAATCTAATAACCATCGATAACAGGGGTCCCCAAACTTGTTCCTGTGAGGGCCAGATAACTTTTCCCTTCTCTGGAGGGAATAATCTTCTCTGGGATCTTTCCAGAAAAAAAATGAAATAAATAATAACCGCCACCGCCTCTTGACGGATGAGAGCATTGAACAAACAAATAATCGTTTGACCTCTGCAGGTTAAATCCCTGCATTCTGAATCAACCTTTTCTCCATTATTCCCTTCTACTTCACAGGGGCTAGTCTAGGATTTGCGTAGCCAGACTGAAGAAAAAATCATAATGCCCCTCTGGTATTGTTCAGGGGGCCGGGCCAAATGTGGAGGCGGGCCGTATCCGGCCCGCGGGCCTTAGTTTGGGGACCACTGATCTGTAACCATCTATTGATCAAACAAACCCATCATCAGTCAGAAATGAAAGAGAGAAGTGAAATCAAAATGGTGGAGATGAGGAGAGTTGCAGAGGAGAAAGTTGAATTAGCTCCGTCAACCCCAACACCCCCTCCCCCCACCACACACACACACACACACACACACGTCTTGGAGATCAGGACATTTGGGTCGTCTGCTGCAGCTCTGAGAACTCCAGTCAAAGAGGGAATCTGGAGGCCCAGGCGGCCATATGTCCTCTCTCCTGCCTCTGCAGTCCAACCGCCTAGCCCCGGGACTCCCATCACACACACACACACACACACACACACACACACACACACACGGGCATAAAGGCTAATTGGGCACAACAATCTGGATCATGCAGTTATTTTCTGCCTTGTCAAGTGACCCTCTTCCACACTTCCACACTTAATCAGCAGCAATGCAGCGTTGTCAGTCAGCAATTCTTCTTCTTTCCAGACCTAAATATTCAAGACTGACTGCAGAACATTTCTAAATTTGGGGCAGTGATGGAAACAGTTTTATTTATTTATGATACAATTCTACCTCAACGTACCGGCAGCTCAACCCTGTCATTATCGATCTGAGGAAAACGGCTCTCATCTTGCTTGGAATATTTTTGGTTTTGTGTGTACGTGTGTGTGTGTGTGTGTGTGTGTGTGTGTGCGTGCGTGTGTATTCTGCGTGGCCAATTTTTAGCCTTGACATTGTCACACTCAATTTCCTTGAGTGGGATCTTGTGCATTAACCCAACTGCATGTATACTAAGGTGTGAGTACAGGAGGTTAGCAAGCGCACACAAACACACATTCACTCTTACCACACGTCTTTCCCTGCCCTGTACTTATTGAAGTCAAGAAAGAGGCGGAAATCCATCATAGGATCCACCCTGGGATGAATAATTAGGGATTCTGTTTGGGGGAAACCCCCCCCTCTCCCTCGGCTACCTTCACACACACCGCCAGTCACACTTAAAGACACACAACGGATCCACTTACAAGCAGAAAATGCCACAAAAGAAACCTGTGACTTCAACAACGCGGCTGTTGTGTCGTGGGGCCTCAGGCAGTTCAAATCACCCCGGCATGCAGGAGAGGAGCGGAAGCCTGTCATCCCTCTGCCCCCCCCCCCCCCCCCTCCCCTTTCCCCCCCCTCCTCTGGTACCTCGTCGCCGAGCTGACAGTCGCCAGATTCCTATGCGGTGGCCATGTCAGATCAGATGATGGCAAAGTGGCGTTAAAAAAAAAATCTCCTTCCAAGCGGCCGTCTGTCTCCACTCTCTCTCCCTCCTCCCCTCCCCTCCGCTCTCCCCTCCTGGTCCACGGAGGAGCGTGAGAGGCAGCGGCAGCCTCCAAGTCTTCCACAGGCTCCCCTCCCCGGCGACGCCAATACAGTGAGTGGACGAAGTCACCTCGCGTGCGGCGTTAGCTCCAATGAGGAGGCGCAAAGAACATGTGTGTGAGAAAGCAAGAGTGTCTCCCTCTGTGTTTGTGAGAGAGAAAGCGAGAGGAGGAGGAGAGAGAGAGAGGAATAGAGGGAGGGAGGGCACTCATCATGTGTGTCAGCTCATTTGTATTCAAAGCTGGTTCTCCCTCTCCATCCCTCCCCGTCTCTCAACCTGTGTCCTTCTCTCCCCTGATCTCCCCCCCCCCCTCCCTCCAGCTCTTCCTGAATGGACGTAGAGGACATAAACCTGACCCAAAGATTAGAGGACAGAAGGATGGAAGCTGCAGACTATAAGGGAGGACTGTGTGTGTGTGTGTGTGTGTGTGTGTGTGTCTGCTTGGCTCACACTCTGGATCTGGGCAGCGCGTCTGATGGAGGAGGAGAGGAGGAGGTGCTGAAGGGATGTACACAAACTTTTGTGCCTTCATGCATGGTTCCCAGAGGATAAATGCATTGTAACTTTGGCCAGTCCTGACTTTTCCTCGAGTGCCACCATGAGCTTTATTTTTTCGGGGGGGGGGTTTCGAGTAAAATGGGAAACCACTGTATTATACCATTATATTTTGGTACATACTGTACATATTAATGGTCAATGGCTCAATGTTCACGTCACATTGAAAAGTAGCTGGATTCTCGCAATGTCAAGAGATCAGGACAGAAATACGAGGTAACCCTTAACAACAAAATCCATCTTTGTCGAGCCTCCAGTGACGTTGGTGAGCCGGTGGATGGACCAATCAGTGTACTGGAAGTTAACCCTACTTACAACAATGGCCGCTCTTAAAGAGGTTAGCGTAGAGGCTGCCTTAGCATCAGTTCTATCAGAACCGGAGGGGATGTCTTTACTAAAAGAAGACCGGCACTGACGGCTTTTCTCGATGGAAAAGATGTGCAGCAAGCACATTGATTGACAGATGGCTCATTCAATCAGCTTCCAAGTACTTCATTTCATGAAGTCCCCAATGACAGGTTCTCCAATGGTTCTGTGTAACAAACCATCTGGCTGATTTTGTTCAAATCCGATCACATTCTGCCGCACGCTTTGGTCCGAGGAGACTTATTGGATCTGTTTTATCTACTTTCATTTTGCACACATTAACAGCAGGACGGGTCGACTCTTTTGGCTCAGAGACACACAGAGGTGCTAAATGGATCAAGAGGTGAACCTCGGGCCTTTTCTGTTGGCTGGGCCGCTGCCTCGCCCACTCCTCATTAATATACCATTGCTCCAGCAGCATTAATAGCCACTAGGCCGTTAAATTGTTAAAAAAAAATTGTATGTGCACACGGCTTATGATCTATATTTAATGAATGATCATACATCAAGAGAAAGAGCAAGGTCAACAGCTGACTGCAAAGAGGAAATGCAATTGTCTGAAAATCTTATGCCCGATTATTATCCTCACTTTTATTATGTCACTGAATTTCAACGCCCTTCTTTGTGCCCTCCCCTCACACATTCCCCTCCTCCAGTGCTGAGTGAGCGCTCCAGTGGGTCTCGGAGGGATTGTTGAGGCGGTGGATGAGATATGGCCCGAGCATGGTGGAAATGAGGAATCCGCCTGTTATGGAGCCGTAATGGTTTACGGCACACTGGGCGCCGGTCCCACGGGTCTACTATCCTCCCGGCAGTGTACCCTTCTCCTCGGTCTGTCCGACCTCTGTCTGGCTGCTTGCCTCACCCGGTCTACAACGGCCCCCAAAACATCCTCCTTAGCGATGGAAAAAAGAAACCTAAGATATGTACACACACATAAACAGAAGGAAAAGGCGACAGGACGGAGGTTGAATTTGCTGTGTTTGTTTATAACCATCCATGCATTGCTAGTTGTATTCATGCATTACCTTGGGACAAAGGGTAGCCTAGCTATAGCCCTGTTTCCACTCAGTAAGCTATGCTAAGCTAACCCGCACTGCCTTGGGCTCACGAGCACACATCCTTGATGTCCAATTTCAAGCCTGTCACTTACACACACCGTACGTATCCACACCCATTTACCCCCCCCTTATCACCACCACACATCATCAGCACACAGCTCTCCAAACCCAACCCCCCCCAGGCACAAACACACACACACACTATCACACAATCACACGTGGCCTTGTATCATTACGCGAGGAGCTCCAGCTGTGGACTACAGGGGAAATTCATTATTCAATCCGACAACAAAGGGCCGCATTCCTACGCTGTGCTTCCTCCTTTGTCTGTGGCCCCCACTTCATCCAACAGTAACTGTGCTGGTTAAACACTCGACAAAGACCTCATTTTTTAGGCGTTTTCTTCATTGTTGACCTCAACGCTCACACACACATACGTCAATTTTTGAATTCTTGACAAAAAGGTTAAAAAAAACAAACATGTGTGTTTAAAAGTGACGGTATGCAAGTAGGATCGTTGGTAAGGCAGATTACTTCCATTAAGACAATTATTTTGTGTATTCCAAGTTATATTAAAAAGTTATATTTAAAGTGAACCATTATCTTTTGCATGCAGCTCCAGGGTAGAAATGTGAACATCAGATAAACCCAGGGTCAAAAATCTTCAGAATGAAAATATGAATGATTTGTTCAAAGGGCAATATCTGTCTCAGAATATGATGAATAAATCATTTTGATATCATTATTTCCATATGTTTAATTCCATATAAGCAACATAAAATAAACACCTAAATCTGTGCATTTTGGTTGTTTTCTTTCAATTTTGTTTGGAGACCCAGAATTACAGAACGGTCAAGTGCATTAAAACAATGTTTTCCCCTACAATAAATGTATGCCAATGAATCCCCCCAAATCCGACTCACTGTTCCATTAAGAAAGCACTCATCAGATATCCGACTTCTCGTAGCAGCTCAGGCGCCTACACAGAACATCCCTCGGGTGGCTTCCTCAGGAGTCCGATTTAGTTCAACTCCACTGGTCCTCTTCAGGGATTCGTTTCATAACGTAGTCTCCTGCCTCAGGTGGCGTGTCTGAGCTTCTTGCCTGTCGCAAGGCATGTCTTGCGTTATGGGCAAATGCCATTACTGTCAGAGCATGAAAACATTGTGTGGGCATGGTTCTGCAAGTGTCGAGGGGAAGAGAGGCCTACAGCAGGTGTTGCCCTGTTTCACTGTGATTTAGAAATAAACTCCATCTTATGTGATTTGATTTGGCTGTTATCACTGCCCCACCCCTTAGCACGGCATCCAGTGGAGTGGTCCCTTGGCCATGTGGGGCTTGCTCAACCCCCCCCCCCCCCCGAGCAAGGGGAAGGGGGGCAGGGGAGTAAATGATGCGTGTTATTGTGAACACACCAGATGGGGTCCCGAAGCGGGGAACATGGAGGTATAGAGCGGCAAGCTCTCTACACTGAGATGTAAATGGCGACGACTTGGTGACAGCGAGGCTCATCCCGCTGGCGCAAAATATTTTAAGTGACAGGTAGCAAACCTGCATGAGAAATAAACTGACAAATTTGTCAAATTAGGCCAGGGACACGGCCCTTCCTGGACAGGGACGTTATATTTGAATTATATTATATATATACACTCACCGGCCACTTTATTAGGTACCCCATGCTAGTAACGGGTTGGACCCCCTTTTGCCTTCAGAACTGCCTCAATTCTTCGTGGCATAGATTCAACAAGGTGCTGGAAGCATTCCTCAGGGAGTTTGGTCCATATTGACATGATGGCATCACACAGTTGCCGCAGATTTGTCGGCTGCACATCCATGATGCGAATCTCCCGTTCCACCACATCCCAAAGATGCTCTATTGGATTGAGATCTGGTGATTGTGGAGGCCATTTGAGTACAGCGAACTCATTGTCATGTTCAAGAAACCTGTCTGAGATGATTCCAGCTTTATGACATGGCGCATTATCCTGCTGAAAGTAGCCATCAGAAGTTGGGTACATTGTGGTCATAAAGGGATGGACATGGTCAGCAACAATACTCAGGTAGGCTGTGGCGTTGCAACGATGCTCAATGGGTACCAAGGGGCCCAAAGAGTGCCAAGAAAATATTCCCCACACCATGACACCACCACCACCAGCCTGAACCGTTGATACAAGGCAGGATGGATCCATGCTTTCATGTTGTAGACGCCAAATTCTGACCCTACCATCCGAATGTCGCAGCAGAAATCGAGACTCATCAGACCAGGCAACGTTTTTCCAATCTTCTATTGTCCAATTTCGATGAGCTTGTGCAAATTGTAGCCTCAGTTTCCTGTTCTTAGCTGAAAGGAGTGGCACCCGGTGTGGTCTTCTGCTGCTGTAGCCCATCTGCCTCAAAGTTCGACGTACTGTGCGTTCAGAGATGCTCTTATGCCCACCTTGGTTGTAACGGGTGGTTATTTGAGTCACTGTTGCCCTTCTATCAGCTCGAACCAGTCTGGCCCTTCTCCTCTGACCTCTGGCATCAACAAGGCATTTCCGCCCACAGAACTGCCGCTCACTGGATGTTTTTTCTTTTTCGGACCATTCTCTGTAAACCCTAGAGATGGTTGTGCGTGAAAATCCCAGTAGATTAGCAGTTTCTGAAATACTCAGACCAGCCCTTCTGGCACCAACAATCATGCCACGTTCAAAGTCACTCAAATCACCTTTCTTCCCCATACTGATGCTCGGTTTGAACTGCAGGAGATTGTCTTGACAATGTCTACATGCCTAAATGCACTGAGTTGCCGCCATGTGATTGGCTGCTTAGAAATTAAGTGTTAACGAGCAGTTGGACAGGTGTACCTAATAAAGTGGCCGGTGAGTGTATATATATATTATACCTGTATTTACCCCTTGCCTCCTCCTTGCTTTGATATTTTTAAAAAACTAATAATTTTTCTCGTGTTGTCTGTGTGAAAATAACCCTGTATTCACCTTCTGTCTGACACGTTCCGTTTCAAAGCCTCTCTAACCCCTCGCTACCCCCCCCCCCCCCCCAGACCAAGTCCAGCGTCATATTGGCCCGGTTGAGCGAACAGCCCTTTTTAAAAAGATTTGCGCAAACCCAGAGCATTTCCCCAGTTTTTGTGCTTTCCAGGTGATTTAACAGTGTTAAAGTAAGTGTTGGCTACTTACCCTTTGAGCTAAATACTGTTTTAAAAACGAACCTTGAAATTGTCAGAGTGGGTAAAATGACGCTGACGCTGGGGAATTAGCTGTTACAGAATTGGTGCAATATAAGAATGAAATAAGATAAAGTAAAATAAGATAAATCTGTACATGCAAGAATGAAAACAATATAAAGAATTAAGTTGTATGTCCATATCACTGTGCAAAATGTACCCGGAATGGATTATTGGGTCAATGGGGAACTCGGACTCGGATGATGGCAGGTTGAATTTATTCAGCTGCCTCAGGAAGTGCATCCAGTCCTGAGCCTTCTCTGTAATGGAGCAGATGTTCAGCTCCCACTTGAGGTACTGGGATATGATGGAGCCCAGGAAACGGAAGAGATGGTGTACCTTGGATTGGTCTAAAGTTAGAGGGGGTTGGAAAGTTTGTCGCTTCTTTCTGTTACTTTGAAGCGTTCTGAGTTCCAGAGAGAAGGCTGAGAAGTTACATAATGTCAACCTTAGTTTTGACATTATTTTGTTATCTTGGAGAGCTCTTGCTTACAGCTTGATCGCAAAAGTGAGAGTTCATGCCACATAGCCTTCCTACTGAGAGAAGCTACATTAGTGAATGAAAGTGAAACACACACAACCACCGGACAGGTGTTGCAGCCAAACAAAAACAGCGGTGTCGTTTCTCATCCAGACTATCAATGCGTCATCATCAGTGGAGACTCCACTAAGGACTGAGTCCTCAGTCCCTGGCAGCAGACAGAGTTTATATGAGCCACTGGTGAGGAGACAAGCTGCCGTGGGACAGCGTTTAGTCCGGTTGCATTTTTTGTGCTGGTAGCGGCACACCAGCCGCTGTCAGCATCCCTCTCCTCATTCTCACCAACGCTTCTGAGACTCTCTCTACCTTTTTGGCTTTGGAAAAAGTTTAAAAAGTGGGCTCAGTGTAGTATGTGTTGCTTTTAGGTTAGAATACTCTTAAATGTCTTACCTATACGGTAAACCTTAGAGGCATTGAGAAAAAAGAGACAGCATTAGTGTGTTCTAATGTGTGTGTTTTATGCATCCACACAAAGCCTCTCGTGTGATAGCTTATCTATGACATGGTGGTATTGCAGTGCCGCTGTATTTACGTCAAACTTACCTGGTACCCAATCGTACCCAATCGTACCCAATCGTACCCAATCGTACCCAATCCTAAGGCCTAGACTACTATATCCGTTACACATCGGCAGGTTAGGCTTGAGACCTTGAGAGGCCTGGTGTTTAGGGATTTAGATCCTTTTTATCTCTAGCCATTCAGGGTTACTTACCCCTACCAAGTGGACGGAGGTCCCCGTTCCTGCAGGTAATTTCATTTCAATTTCACTCTGTAGAAAATCATAGAAAAACACCAGTCTTTCTATTTCTGTTTAAAGTATTTTGTTGGTGAGCGTTTCCCTATCAGCGAGACAGAGTGTGTCATTTTCTGTGCAGATTGCTGTGGAGTGTGTGTGCTGATGGGTTTGGCCTGTGTGTGTCTCTACATATATGAGAGAGAGAGAGAGACTCAGTGAAACCTGCAGCAAGCTAAGTGTTTTGACAGCGTTACAAGCATCCGGATGTGGCGCCCGAGGCTGCTGAGACTCGCTATGAAGACACCCACATGCTTAAGCGCAGCGCCTCATTAGGACACGCAGCGGTGTGTGTGTGCGTGTGTGGGGGGGGGGGGGGGGCAGGACAACGAGAGGATGGGTGGGAGCAGGAGAGATGAAGGGTGATGGTTCTTCACGCTGCATCTGGAGAGAATCTTAAAGCCTGCTCCTGTCATGTGGTGGGACATCAGTTCAAAGTGAGAAACGGGGGACAGGGGAGCGGAGGAGGGCCGTCATGTCAAGAGCATCTTACTGAAGATGAAGCAGGATTCGAAATATCCGCTCTTTTATTGTGTCGGGATGATCAGTTGTAGGAGCTGTGAGGCCAAAATGTCACGTGGAAGGAGAACAACAGGCTAAAAACGTTAGGCCTTCACCTCCTTTCTTATCTATCAACCTTACATCCCACTTTGTACAATTTATATTTTTGACTGTAATATTTGACTGTTATTGTAGTACTAAGATCTGCTTTAAATGTTGCATGGATGGATGCCAAATTGAATACCAACATAAAGTACATGCTGTTTTTTTTGATGGAGGATTAAAAAGTACACCCAGATTGGGGATGAATAATCTCATACTGGAACGTCTTCCTTGAGAACAACGTGTCATCATGCAGACTGTATATTAGGAGTATCTGTTCTGCTCGCATATCTTGAGAACCCTTCATCTTTTCTACTCCACACCTGGTGGGTGTCTTGCCATCGGCATCCGCATACAACGCAACACGTTCAATATGAATGAACCAGTGAACGGCGCTTAGGTAGGCCGTGGGGGCGGGGCGTGAGAGCTCAGTGGACCTTCCAGGGGTCATAGTGCTAGGAGTTGGAAGCAGCACTTTTGGGGGCTCTGAAGGGCCACGCACTGCAAACACTTCGCAGACGGGCAACGCTCTAGCCGGAAAAAGGTCAACCACACCCACCTCATGGGCCTCTGTGGGGGCCCTGTAGGATGCTAACAGCAGCTTGGGCCCTGACTCAAACTGACAAAGTCAAATGTTTGTCCGGTGCAGGTTTTAGCATGATCAGCGCCTTAGATCACACACCATCCAGGAGATCTAATGTTGTTTCACAAATCAGCTGAGAAACACGATGGATGGCCCCACTGGGACCTCAACAATTTCGGTGGTTTGCTTCACTTGTGGACACCAAAGCGACTGGTTACAGACCAGCAAAGAACGTGGATCACAGTCTCAGGCTCTCCATCGCTCTCTTTTCCACCGCTGCCTGTCATAATCATACGTTTACCTCTTTTACCGTTCTCTTACTTTAAATAATCTATGAGGCTCTCGGACCCACAGACCCATTACTCTCTCGCTGACCCAGTTAGGCGGGGTGGGAGCCTGCAGTGCAGACCTGCTCGTTGTGGGGCTCATAAATCAACATTCATCGACTTGGCGCCTCCTTCTCAGCTCGACTCGGCAAACGTGCAACAAGTCAAGTGAAGCTTAATCACTTAGCCTCGATTTCTTTATTCTACTTTTGTGCAATAACCCTCAAAAAAGCCTCAATGATTATCTGTACCTCAACCACAACTGCTCTTTGAAATACTAGTACAACTAGTACTTACTTCTTCTACTGCTAGTACCACTAGTACTACAATTACAACTATAACTAGTACTAAACCTTATATTACTGCAAAAATATTTTTCATATTTCTATTCTTTCAGCAATGTTTAGAATTAATTTCAGCTTCATTTTTGTATTTTAAGTAATTTTTTGAAATGTATTTAAGCTTTTTGCATTCCAACGCATTTTCAGCAGGAAATGCATTTTCTAGTTGTATGTTTTTATTGAGTTTGAGATGGTTTTCTGGGTTGAAGCTGTTTGTCTTCCAGCTTTAGACAGGAAGAGGAGCCTAATCAAGTGAAGTGGAAATGGAGATATGAATTGATATTTGGAACGGAGCCACAGCGGACTATTTAAAGAAAGTGCCCCAGCAAAGGCCAGAAATATCTCCGCTATTGCCCAAAATAGATTCCCCTCGTTCCCAATTTGCTACCAGCTGACACTACAAATATTAAGGATCATATTTCCAGCGATCTAAAAGAAGTGGTGAATATCATATTTTGAGAGTCTTTACGAAGCTGGTATCTGTGGTCTGCATATAAATCCTGAGAAAAGCCCACAAACGTCTAAAAGAGAAATGTAAAATGTGGATGAGCACTGGAATAGTTGAGTCACATCATTTCTATTTTAAATTGTATATTCAGGCTGCTTCGGTGTAGAAGTCCTATTTTTAGAGAATGATGATAATGAGAAACTACACGGCCTAAAAAACAACAACAATCTTTTCTCAGGGTTTTGCATGAATTGGACTAAAGTTCTCTATTAACGATCTGGTCGGGTTGCACAACCCCCAAAACAGGACAGTTTTTCTTTCTTCTTTGTGAATGTCTCTGGCCAAACAATCAGAACCTCAAGCACGCATTACAGCACACAGGGGCCATACAAGATATCGAGAAGTACCTTAAGTTGCAGAATGGACCAGCCTGCACGTCATTTTTTGGGGGTCTATAAAATTAAGGCTTCTGCAGCCTGAAACCTGCAAAATATATGGAAACCTTTCTGATCCTAAGAGATTAAACGGTCCATATCAGCATAGAGATCCAACAATATGCAATATGAACCCATTACGTCTATGCTCTTGGAACATCTGATCCTTGCCTCCCCTCTCTCGGGGGGGCTGGAGAGAGTGGGTTTAGGAGGACATGCGAAGGGCAGAGGAGAGGAAGGACCGCCTCCAACGTGGACACGAAGGAAACAGGAAGCACCAGAGCGTTGTTGAGCTCAAACGGAGCTCATCACTCTGCAGTGAGTGGATTCGGCTGATCACATTTCTCTGTGTGTGTGTGTGTGTGTGTGTGTGTGTGTGTGTGTGTGTGTGTGTGTGTGTGTGTGTGTGTGTGTGTGTGCGTGCCCCCAGCATTCCATGTCCCATGTTGAATAAACAAGAATCAAGCTGCGCTGCCAGATAGAGTAAGACAGAGCTCAATCGGCAGCTGGGGGTGGGTAGCAGAGACCCCCCCCCTCTCTGTGTGTCATGGCTATCAGAGCTCGGTGCATGCCGCGTCCCTCTGGCTGA
The DNA here is from genome assembly GCF_949316345.1 of Pungitius pungitius. NCBI lineage: Eukaryota > Metazoa > Chordata > Actinopteri > Perciformes > Gasterosteidae > Pungitius > Pungitius pungitius. Next base: position 18,740,754 of record NC_084911.1, on the reverse strand, counting down.
CTCGTGGGAGGATCGGTGTGTGCCCATTCTGGGAAATCATACTTTTGTGCGATCGTTGTGTGCAGGTAGCAGCAAAGATCAGCTTTCTTCAGCAGGCCAGCGGATGGAGGATGATTAAATCTCTGGGGTTGGGGCGCATGGGCATAAAAACGGATATGTTTTTGTGTTTTATATAAAAAACTGTCAGTGTCACACACATACTCTCAAAGGTTGTCCCACTACATTTTCCTTAATCAGCTATTTTCTCAGTCGACTTTGAGGGTGAAAGGTCAGACGACAAAGTGGCACCGCATTGCTACGGTTGTCATCGTAAAACACACAAACAAAAGGCATCATGGCAACCAAGAAAGATCCAAACGTGTGTCCACCTTTTACTCAAGTGGAAACGCGGGAACGGTGACACAGAAAGGCAGTTTTCACAGGTTACGTTAGCGATGCCACACCAGGTTTGTACAAAAGTGCATCCACAGAGTTCAGCTCAATCCAACAAAAGGACGCAGCGTGGGCAGACAGATGAGGATTTTTTGAGATCGTCCCGGTCCTGCAGAGATCAGCTCTCTCGGACCGGATCAAATGACGGGTTATTTTGGGGTAGCCATCAAAGGGGGCACCTTTTCAGAGTGTACAGTTTGTGTAGAAAAAAAAAGAAGAAGAAAGAAAAAAAAAATGCATGTGACAGTTAAAATGATATCTGTCCACACACACACACACACACACACACACAGACTTGTAGCGTCTGGCACTAAAAGCGACGGTGGCACTTTGAATAATGGCCTGCCGGAGGTGATGCAGAGAGAGGGAAGGCATGTGCTGATCCCAGCGCCACATGGACACACTGCCACGCAACGTTAAGTCTGCAAGCTCTTGCCCCACAAACACACACACACACACTCACACACTCACACACACACACGCGCTGACGTTTGAACTGGAGAAGGAGAGGTTGAAACCGCAACTAGTCCAGATTTGCACAAACCGTAGCCAAGACAACGGTTTGTGCTGAGGTGATGGAATGTGTGCAACATATTGTGATTGATGTTGAGATGAAGTTAAAAACTTGAAGCAAAAGGAAACAAATGAATTATTATCATATCACATGGTGATAAAAAGAACCATGTCAAGGGGGGGGGCCTCCCTCTGCCCCCCTGTAATTAGCTGACCCCTGACAGAGTCCGCTCGGACAAACAAAGACGGCCGTCTGCAGCGCCCCCGCCCCCCCCCCCGCCCCCGGGCCTCCGGGCCCTCGCTCTGATGTTGATGCGAGCCAATGATGAAGTAAAGTACCACTGACAGCGCGTCAGTGGTACGATAAAAACTGCTCAGGAAATAATCATTCGACAGACTAAAGGACATTCATTTACTTCAAGGAAAGCAGAAAAACAAACAAATCTCTTTTTGCGATCACACTTGAAGTGATTTAGTTATTACAGATGTTTTGGTGTTTCCGGCGGGCCGCTGAAGGAAGGAGACAGAAGGATGGTTTTTGTCATCATGTTGCTGTTGTTTTTCTTCTATTTCCTCAGAGAAAGAGCCCACATTTCTGTTGAAATTGTACTTTTAAAGCCAGAAGTGGTCCCTCGGCTCGAACACTTCCCCCCCCACTCTCTCTTCGCTCCTAGCCAGACATCAACAGTGAGTTGTGCTTTAAAAGGAAGTGACAGCTGTAAAAGGCCATTTTGAACCTCCTGGGAAAACGCTAAGATGTAATGTAATGCAGACTATAAAACCTTTCCTGTCATGCTTCCTCCTGCTTATTGCCGTTCTCCCTCTGCTATAATCTTCTGTGCACGTTGAATGTGAGCATCAGCAGCCTCAGTAAGCCTTTCACTTGGGAACAACAACAACAAAAAAGACAGAATTGACACATTATGAGGAAATGTAGAACGTTCTCTGTGGGATGGACTGGCTTCTGGACACGACCTCCAGTGGCCATTTGAAGGACAGCAGCTTGTGGCCCTCGCTCTGAGGGCATGGCGGCCGGACAGCGGGCTTGTTGATTATTTTGTTATTTCATTCTTATATTGCACCAAAAAGTCAAATGGCAATAAATGGCTCTTGATTCTGATTCTGCCTTTCTTCGTTCTGCAGGCGGCTATCGGATCGTGATGCGTCTCAAAGGATCTGTGTCCATCATAATGAGCCTGGGGGCTACCACGAGAATAGAGGGTGTCAGTGAAAAGCTGAAGACACAAACGTCCCCCCCATCTGACCTCATTGACCTCTGCAGCGACGCACCCACCACACACACACACACACACACACACACACACACACACACACACACACACACACACACACACACACACACACACACACACACACACACACACACACACACACACACGGTATCCTCTCCACATGTCCTCTCATGGCCATTTTCATGAGGAAGTAGCAGCTCCCTGGGGATGGGGGGTCGGGGGGTCTTATATATGAGTGTTTTCCTTTGATCTTTGAATCAAATCACTCGGCTCTAGAAGTTTTGTCAGTGGGACTAAGGAGCAACGCTGCGGCGTTGTCACTACTGTGACTCAGGCTCCGCTCTGAATTCCACCTTTTTATGTCCTCTCCAAATGTTTCTTATTGGAACAGCGTAAATGTCCACCTCATGATTCCAAAAGCCTGAATGTATAAGTGAGCTTTTTGAGGCATTTTGATTGTATCGTCCCAGGACCAAGACAACACAATGCAGCTCAGCAACTAAGTGGAAAATAAAGTGCACGTTAAGAGATGTTAATAAACGTCAATGAATGGTACTGAATGATAGATGCAAGATGCAGACTAACAGTGTGACTGCATTGTAATTTGTGCTGACGCCACATTAACATCCTCACATGTGTGTGCATGTGTTCATGTCCTCATTCCTGTGACTATGTGTCCTTTAGGTAGAGTTTGTTTACAGTATCTATTGTGTTTTCATTATACCTTTCTGTGCTTTTTCAGTATTGCCACAGTGACATCTGATGCACATTGTCTCGTACTCATGGCCGTTAGCGCTTACCACGATGGCTTTTTACCAAACACACCACCGGTCCGTCAGCACATTCTCCTCGATGGGATGAAGCTCTGGAGTCTCCCTTATCTGGGGAGGACTAATAAACTGCCATTAACGGGGAATTATTCTCCATCTCATTGAGTTTCTACGCCTGCCGACTTCAAAGAGGCGACGCTCTGCTTCGAGAAGCTTTGATGTGCCTGCAGGAATTCTAAAGCCTGTCGCAGGATTATGAGCCACGGAACATTACTCTTATATTAAGCTTGTGTCGGTAGAAAGCTTCATTGAATAGATGACAGCTTGGTTAAAGATATTGATTTAAATAGGATTCTCAATACTCCTTCTCTTATTTGCTTCACTTCTTCCCTTTTCCTCTTCTTACCTCTACCGAGGTCACCGGTCTGAGCACACGATTTCAACAGGTGGCGCTGGAGCTGCACTTTTTACCGCTGGGGAAGAAAGTTCAGAGTTCACCGCGTGAGGAATGTGAGCTGCGTCTAAATGCATCGCTCCGTAGAGCAGTGGAGTCTCCTCATCGCTCCTCCTCTGTTTCACCAATCAATAACTTCTTTCCTCCTCCTCATTATTATTGTGGTGGGCTGAGCAGCTGTGGGATTGTGGATGCTGGTCTGTGAAGGTTGTCACCTTTCGTCTTTTTTTGTAACCTCCGTCAAGGTTGATCGGAGAATCAGCTGGAACGCTCTTAAAGAATCGAGCGGATGGCGTTCGATTTTTGTCGGCACTGTGGCTTATTTCGACTGCTGTACTAAAACACAAAGGACCAGCTGCTGGGACATCTCCAGTAAGACCAGGGCACTGTGGTTTATTTGGAGTCAATTCAAAACAGGCCTGAACAACTAAACTTTATCTTTGAAAACAAGGATTAAAATATTTGACACAAAAATAAGTACCAATGTTCCACCGTTCCACCCAATTTCATGAAGATTTAGCAATTTCCACACAATCCTTCTGACAAATAGACAACCGAACTAACTGCAAGGAGAGAACAGACTTCTCCTTCAGATCCGTCTTCCATTAAAATTGTTTTTTTTCCCACAATCATGTTTCTACAAATCAGCTGTAGCCAGTAATGAAAATCATCCAGTTTTAACTGGGATCTCAGTCCTTAGGAATGATCCTCTGAGGACCATGAATGGCCATGAAAACAAAGGTATCCACCCTAATCCATCCAATAGTTGTGGAGAGATGACAGTCTGGACAAAAGTGGTGGACCAACCCACAGTGCCATCGCTGGAGCAACACACACACACACACAGACACACACACACCCTAGCGATGCGGGCCCGGATTGGGCCTCGGCATGTTTACGGCTCACGTTGCATGCTCACAATGTGCTGCAGCTCTGCTATTTCCCCCGGCATCCCCGCGCTCCACCAGCTGCATCTCGCCGCTTTAATCTGTCGGCCACGTCTCCTAAAAATATATCCCCCGCTCCCCCTCCTCCCGCTCTCCCCCCCCTTCCTCTGTCTCTCTGCCGATTTGGTACAGAAGAAGTCCTTGTCTTTAGGGACCAGGGCTGCAGAGGGGTGTTACTAAAGAATCATATTAAAAAGCGGGTGTATCCCACCGTCATCAGCACAGTGATCTTGGATTAAGTTCAATCCAAGCTGTCGCTTAGATTCTGGTTAAACTGTAAGTTTTCCTCGCCGCCGCTGAGAGGGAACTGAAGGAGGACTTATTATAAGTGAGGGGTAAGTAGTGATAACATTCCTTGGAAACGTTTTTTTGCGCGCAAACGACTTCCCGAGCAGAAAGGCGGCGTGGAAGATCTGTCACTCGGTGGTTCTGATATTTCCTCGGGTAGCGGTGGCAGGAAAGGGTTGGCATGGGGTTTTGTTACAAAGACACTGTTATTTCACTCAGCTTCCCCACAGTGTGTTACTGGCCCGGGTCATAACCACCTCGTAGGAGCCTCTGCCTACTCATCGTCCCTCTCCGTGCCCATACGCCTCAACAGCCAGTTCCCTTCTGAGACTCCTTCTTTCTTCACATTCCCTCTTTGAGGATTCGTCTCCGTTTGTCACCAGGAGAGGCGTCGCAGGCGGGAAGAAGAGGAGGGAGACGAGGGAGACGGGGGAGGAGGAAAAGGTGATTTAAGTTCTCCCTTTCAAAAAACATTTTGAGAATCACTTATTGTCTCTCTTAGGGGTTGAGAAGAAGATTTTTTTGAAAGCTCAGGTGTATTTCTCGCACACAAAAATAGCAAAAAAAAACTTTTTTTCTTCAAATGCTGTGAAAATAGGCGGCTGGGATCCATCTGTTTTGTTCATCCTCCTTTACAGCTGCTTCTCGTTATATAAATGTGTCCCGCCCTCACGTCCCGTCTTGGTTGGACGCCTGGCTCCAGCGTTCTGGGCCGGGTCACCGTGACTTCATCAGGAGTCCGATTTGCTCACACTGCGTCCTTTCGCTCCCAACAGACCGTCGCCGCCAGTCATGGATTCACAAGTCGGATCAATCAAAAGGTTTCGTTGAGGTGGTCACTTCCACCATAGCCAGGCAACGTCACTGTGGACGTCTGGGGGGGGGGCAGACGGACACCTTTTCTGGTCCCACAGACAGCAGCAGTCTGCTGGCCCTACTCGCCTCCGGGCCCTCGTTGGTGCCTTGGGGCGGTGGTTAGTTCTTTTTATTTCCTCTTTCCGACAGCGTTGACGGTCCAACTGCAGCTTGGTATCCGTGTCCTGCCATTGCTGCAGTACTGCTGTTTCCAAACTATGTTTTAGTGGATTTTGGGAGACAAACTCCCAAAGTTAAAGTTCTGCCCGTGAGGTTGAAAGGATCCAGAGATATGTTGTGTCTTAAAGGATTTGGTACCTGATGAAAACACAGCATTAGCGCACACATGTCCACTTTCAGGTCTCGCTTTTGGGGTTTAAAGGTGAAAACAAACATTTGAAAACACAAACAAGTCTGCGGCTTAGCAGCCAAACGGGGTTACATTTTTCTTTGTCATGCTGTATTATGTGGTACACGCACTAACTAGCTCAACATGTCCTCTACATGGATCCTCCACAGTTGATGAAGATGCTGTTTGCGTGTTGCTGTTTCTTCTCACGTACACAAACATGTTTGCAACAACTCGTTCGCAGGACTCCTCGGACGAAAGACGCTAAATAGTTCTGACGCAGAATACTTGCAGGCGAGTATTTAGCATTATGGTGTCATTTAATATCATGCCCTGGATGCGTTACATCCTTTTTAGCCTGGGGCATCGTATCGTGTTTTGCAGCCACAGGGTGCATATTTAAGAATCCATTCGCATGGAATTTACTTTAAAACGACTGCTTGTTGCATTAAAAAGTCATCTAGAGAAAGCAGATTTTGACCGAGTTGTGGAGCTCATTTTGGCCCAGTGAAGTGCTAGTGTCAGGCGTCCCTTTAACTTGACTGAGAATGACAGCGCTAAATTGGGCCCCGTTGAACGGCACAGAGCTTGGAATGAGCCGAAGGCCGATCGATGCTGACCGCTCAGTTCTCCTTCTGTCCCCTTCTCCCACACACAGGAAGCACTTGAGGGAGCCGTGGCTCAGCGAAGCGTCTCCAGGCCCCGACGAGCCACGCTTTATTCAGCTGCACTTAATTCAATCACACGAGTGTGTGAGACATGCGTGATGGGGAAGCGGGGTGGGGGGGGGGGGGGATTTGTGACTGTTTAGTCTGCACTCTGCTGGGGCAAGGATTAAAGATATGCAAGACGGGACAGTATGTCGGTCACAGATGCACTTCTACATCGACCATGACGTGTGATGGGATGGATTAAAGCCAAGCAGAGAAACACACACACACACACACACACAATTTGCCTTTTAAAAGTCTTGCTGTTTCTTGGTCCACTGCTACACTTGATTTATTTCATGAGATTTGTCTAACAAATGGCGTGTCTGTGCCAATATGTGTCAGGAAGAAAAGCGAAAGTGAAAAGGCGCCCGAGGACGAGGAGGCAGCTGACGCCAGCAGGGAGGAGCGAGAAGACTCCAAAGGACCTGTCCACCGTGCAGCAGCAGTCCGAAGCCACAGCCAGGTGACGCTGTTAGTGAAGTGCTTTGGGAACCGGACGGCCCAAACGACACCGGGCCTCCCGACGTGGCGCAGCTGAGCTCAACACTCAGGGGACAACTGTGAAATAGCAGCCTCTGTGTTTGTTTTAAGTGGGAGAATTTGATGATTCAGGTTACTGCGTTAAATAGCACAAACAATCCCGGAACCAGCTATTCAACTGGAAGGACAGTAGAATCTATAGTTCTAAAAACTTGATACACTAGAGCTCAAAATCCAAGATGGCGGCTGTCCATCAACAGCAAAGAGGTGTACTACTATGCCGTTAATAAGCACCTCGCCTCATTCGTGTCTCATTAAATCACTGGTGCACACAGTACTGTCCAACTTCTATCTGTGGATAGTTTGCTACGGTCTTAGGATGCGCAAAAACATCACCAAACACACGTTTTAGTGGGTACAAGGCTATCTCTGATGAACTGATTTATAAGTAAAGCATCACAATTCCATAGGAGTTGAACTTAAAAAACATCCTGTACCATGTATACGTGTTTTTTCTTCAGTAAATAAAGAGGCCGAGGATTACGTCTGGATACAAATGGCCCAGAAGATGTTCCATGAAAGTGGGCAAGAAGGCCGATCAGGTGAGGCCAAGGATCAAACTTTACTGTAATTTACCAGGAATGTAGATGTTCAGTATTTAACGCGGCGTATAAAGCTCTCATTATTTCTGAGTCAAGTGCCGGTGATTTAGGTTCCCTACTGTGCATCTTGGTTGCTGTATAACGTCTAAGTTTAACTTTGACTGCAGGCCTTTGTGATTATTTCACTTTGTGTTTAGGACAATGTATATGTACCTACCTACCTGCATACATGGCATGACCATCAGGAAATTAGGCTACACAACAATATTCTTTCCTCCTCTTGCAAAATACGGGCCTTTTATTTGCCTCTTTCCCTCAGGCCGAGACATAACGACAACAGTGAGGTCAGAGGCCTGAGAACGTTGTTATATTCAGCAAACCTTTCATTGCATCTCTATACTGCCTGTAGTGTCGGCTCATATTAGTTCCACAAAGGTCTGGCTCTGACCTGCCGTTAGCCTTTGTACCTCTCACACTTTAAACGTTCCTCAGTCTGACACATCAAGGACTGTTTGGCTATCTTCATAATCTGTTCTCGTTCTGCAGTCCTGGGAATGTTGGCGGTGCAGGTCGAAAGAGACCCCAAGACGGGCGCCTCCGCCATCAGGTCGGTGGCGCCCGTGTCCACGGCACACGGAGAGGCGATCTTCGACGACGGCAGGAGGCGCGTCCACGCCGTCGGCGGGTCGGGAAGCCAACCCTCGACCAAAGAGCTCGGCCACATCCTGAGCATCGTCGACAGGGTTGGGATGAAAGCACTGCTGGACGACGTGGCGCTCGCGCCAATCCAGGAGGAGGCGGAGACGCAGAGCGGAGACGCCAGCACAGCTCCGGGGCATCAGGTCGTGTCTTTTTCGACCCTTTGTGCGCCGTTAAAGGAGGACAACGCGCAGTTCGGAAGCTCTAGAGGCCACGGCTCGGTAGCCGAGCCAGGGATGGAGGTGCGCTCTACCAGCATGGGACCCGAGGAGGATACAAAACGGGACCTGAGAATCCCGTCGCCCCCCCGAGACACTGCAGGAGAAGTGGGCAACGTGGAGGAGTTGAGGTTGGACGACGGCCCGGTCACTCTCGTGTTCCTGGGATACACGGACGGCGACCAAGGAGACGGCCGGGAGGACCCCGAAGGCATGTTGACTGCGGAGCGCGTGATCATCACCGAAGAGGGAGAAGAGCACGTCGTAGGATCCGAGACGTCCGCTCCACCTCAGGAAGGGAGAGAACCCCGCGTGATTCAAGATGTCCCCCTGGATGGAGACGGCGCCGGGATGGAGGGCCGGGGAGAGGCAGGAGACAATGGGTGGCAGACGTCGGCCTCTGGCGGGAAAGCCACCACCAAGCCCAAGAGGTGCCAGTGTTGCTCCGTCATGTAAGAAGAGATCCACCCCCATCGTGTCAGTGGTGCCTAAAGGACTGGTATGAAAGACGAGACCACCACCGCATGTGCTCTCAATGACATACCTTCACTTTACCGAAGACATGCATCCCGCTGTGGGTCTGTCATAGCAGGGCCAACAACAAGCTCTGAGGGTCTGCTGCGATCCACTTCCTCCCTCTAGTGGACAGAGACGAGAATGTCAACATGCCCTTGCATAATTTGAGGCAATTGTCTCGAGTGTTTAGCTGCAATAGGACCCAAAAGAGCATAGCAGTTGCACAATACTTTTAACAGTAGAAATGGTGTAAGTCATTGTGTTTAAGTGAATGTTAATTTGAAAATGTGAACAGGAAAAGGATGTAAAAACATCCTTTGACCTTTTTCAATGGAATTGGAGGGGTTCGTATTCTACGACTGAAGGTGAATTTAGAATGTTGAGTTTCATCTCCTCAGTCAAAATTTGACATTTTGGGAGACTAGTGACGCCGATGGCTTGACCTCTGGTTCTGTGGACGAGAGCTGCTCAGCCAAACGACTTCACACTTGGCTTCCTCAGCTCATGAGCAATACACCAGGTATGAAGTCAAACTAATCAAGGTTTTTGCAGACAAATTCCAGGCAAACAGAGAGAGGGTCCTTTCATTTCTGTTAAATTTGATTTAAGCCAAGCTCCCATTGAAGCTCCTAAGATTGGGTTCATTCATGCGTTGGATAAAGCGGGGTTTGGAATAACTACGTTCTCGGCATTGTGGAGAAAAGCTTTCAAACTACACTCAGGCAATAGTTCAGAAGGATATGATCGGCAGCAGAAATATTTCTAAGCATTTAAATTACCATTGAAAGTTTTGGAAAAGAAAATGTTAAAAATTCCCTGTTGTCATTACAGGAGTAAAACTGGAGGAATCTGCTACACAGCCGATATCTCATAATAAGTGTGTTATTATTTGTCAGTTTGTATTCAATTGATTCATTATATGTCTACTGGAATATATGACGATAAATCTGAATAGAATTCTCCAATTTCTTTCAAGTTTCTCTGGAAACTAAACATGCAAACACATTTGACATTGAATATGAACACGTGAATTACGCCGCAGCTCATCTGAGCCGCTCCTCAAAGAAGGACTTAGTTCGCTGACATGACGCAGAGGACAGGAAGGTACAGGTGTTACGTGTAAGCAGATCATATTTCCATCGGGCACAGGAGGGGACGGAGGCGCTACGCTCAGGTGGGGTCTCTTCCTTAAGCATTTCTATATTATGTATTGATATGATTATGAGACTCAAAACATGGTTCAAGATTGTGTCATAATATTAGTGAGAGTGATGCAGTTTGAACGTGCGCACTACAGTCATTTATCCCCAAATCTGGATAATGGGAGTTGTGGAAGTGCATGTACAATGTTGCTTAAGTAGGGAAGCTTTTGAATAGTTCTAAACAGCATTATTCATAAAAACATATACAGGTTAAGCTCATTAATACGTCCTGTTGCATGGTGCTGATGTTGGTAATCCTGAAACGCAGTGTAGCTGGCATTAAGCCCCTCGATGCAGGTGTAAATATAGACTCACGGCTCAGGGATCCAGGTAATACCCGGATGATATTCATATTCAGGGGGACATATTTTTTGACAATGTCCTCGATGCGCTCTGTGTACGCTGCGTAGCATCTGTGAATCCACGGAGCGGGCCTCGATAAAGACACCCCGGCCTACACTGAGGGCACGCGTCACCGTGGCTCGGGGAAACAGACATTATTAAAGCCGGACGCTCGACAGGCCAACCGGTGGGGTGAGGAGAGCCGCTGCACATGGGGTGCGCGTGCCAAAGCAGACGGAGCAAAGCCGATTACGCTTTCCCTTTGTCAGCAGCATGGGCTGTGCTAGGTCACAGCGGGGGAGGGGGGTGAAGAAGTCACTGAAACAACATATGCTGCATGCCCACGCCGAACTAGAAAGAAGTGATGTAGCTGTTTTCAAACATGGATTCGGGAATTTCTGCTGCCGTCACATTCAACCCACGGCCGACTCGATTTGGGACTTTTGTGCCCTGTTGAGTTTTCGCCATATTGTTCCAGTTCAAGTTAAAAAACCTGCATCGTTTACATCTAGGGTTTCCTGTCCTGCTGCTTCTTGCAATGTTACTGCCACCTTTTAGTGTAGAGGAAATCTGAAAAACTATTGGCAACAATATGTGCATGTTATATAAGTAGTATTATTATTGTAAAGAAAACAGATGTAAACATGACTCTGTAACCTGATCGCAACCCTGTTCTGCAGGGGCTGTGTCATGGCTTCAATTTTGAGTGTCTAAGTGACTATTTAATGGGACAACTACACATAGAGTGGGATAAGCCGTGCAACAGTGACAGTGCAAACATATGATGAAAAGATAATAGTCTTTATCTATTCATGTAAGTCCAATTTTCTGCGCACTTTAAGCACCCGTCTTTAATTTCTGTTATTATGGACAGATGATAACTGAAATACCAACGGTGTGAAGTGATTGGTGGTCAACTACAGTCACTGTGTTTCAACTTAAAAGGCAAAAAAAATAAAAAAAACAACCTTTGTGTGTGCTTCAAAAGCTTGTAACCATGGAAACAAAAAAAAACAGCCTCGGCCCTCACGTTCCGGTGTCTCGAGGCGGTAGCGGCCTGTGGATGAGGATGGACTCCGACCCGCTGATGGACCACACAGGGGGCCGAGGGCGGAAGCCTCAAGATGCGACCACGGATCCCCCGCCTGGCCCGGCAGTGACCAGCAGGTATCACAGTGTGATGGACGACGACGACGACTCTGTCCCACCTCCTCCGCCCGACGAGCCTCCTTCGCCGCACGCAGCTACTCAGGTGAATAATTCCAACGTGACCTTTACAAAAGGGTCAGCTGAAGCCGTGGAGACTGAAGATAATCCCAGCGGCTTAGGTTGGCGTCCTGGGGAGAGTCGGTTAATGGCAACGCAAAGCGCAGCGGAGGAAGTGATAGTGAACGCAGAGCAGACTTCGACGGACGCGGCGTCCCTGTCTGAAGTCTCCATTCTACCTGACAATCCAGACCCAACATCAATGGAGGAAGCATGTTGTGATCCAACTCGGAGACGCCATCATGACGGAACATCGGGCGGCGTGCAATCGCAGCCTGAGAGTATTGCAATTCTGAGTGAGGGGCAGAAACCTTGCAGAGAGGCTGAGGCTCAAAGCAACAAGAACCCAAAACAGGTACCTTCAAACATTGAGGAGAACTCTGAAAACACAACGCATTTTGACAATGAGGGAGAATCAATGTGTGGCTTCACTGAGACGTACGCAAAACTGGCCGTGAAAAATGCTGACTCTGGGGATGTGAAAAGTGGGGAAGGTTTTGAGTCCTATGAGCCTCCGGAGCGCTCCAAAAAAGACCAAAACACGATGGACGCGGCGACCTGTCGGCTGTACGAACCAGAGGTCCCAGTGGACGAGTCCAACGGTGTGGCGCAAGCTTCCCGACACTCCATCTCCGACGGCCCCGAAGAGACAGGGCAGGGAGATGGGAGCAGGAGAATATCTAATGGTATCCAGCAAGGAGAGCAGCTGCTTCAACGCCTGCAGCTGGTCCAGCAGCGTCAGGACGTGTGTCTGCCCAGGAGCCCTCACGCCTCCCAGCAGGCTGTACGAGAGACACGAGGCGGGACAAAGAGCGCACCTGGGACTGACGTAGAGGATTCGAAAGGTAGGGCAGCCCACTTGACGGGTGGGAACGAGGAAGAAGAAAGCAGGGGAGCGAGGTGGAACCCGACGGCGATGGAAGAGAGTGAGAGGTGTGCCGTTGAAGATGAGGCTGGGATGTCTTTGGTAATGCAGACGGAACAGTCAGAGCAGCGCAAGACCACCAGGGCAGAGTCAGGAGACTCTGAGGAGGATCAAAGGGACAGCTGGGCACCTGCAGACCCTGACGCAACCTCCTCCACCCAGATTCCCTTTCTATTCTCCGATGATCCAGATGTGCTGGAGATCCCCTTTGAGAGCAATATTTCACTCGAGCCCTTCCCCACCGAGGATGGCGACGACTGGCAGTTCACCTCGCAGAAGAGGAAGAAGGAGATAAGCCAGGAGACGCGGAGGGAGGTGGTGCTGGTCAACCAGGGCAAGATCCCAGGGGGGTACAGCAAAGGAGAAGTCCGCCAGCTGAAGGAGACGAAGCTCCTGTTCGAGGCCTTTCAGCAGGACAACGCGGCTGGTCCGACGAGGCCCCAAAAACCCACCGTGAAAGGTCCCGTTTACCCCTCTGTGCTAGAGCGCACACGTAGCCTGGAGATGCTGTCGCTCAAAAGTCGGCCCATCTCCAGAACACATTCCTTCCGGCTGATTAAGGAGAGCGAGAAACTCGTGGAAATCCTAACCAGCGGTTCTCTGAGAAAAACGCGCCCGTCTCACTCCGTAAAACACAAGGAGCATGCACTTCAGAGCGGGGGCGCGGACTCCGTGGACACCCCTGGGGAGGCGAACGGCCCACGAGAAGGTCCCGTCGTCAGGGGAAACCCCTTCTTCAAGCTGCGCCCGGCCCTTGCTCTGAAGCCCGAGGTAGAGAAGGACATCCGGGAGGCCAAGGAGAGAGATGAAGAGCTCCGCAGACAGAGATGCACCCTGTACGGGGACAACAGGCCGGGAGGTGAAGATGGAGAGGGGTCAAGGTTCAAACCGACGAACGCCACAGGTTAGTCAGAGTAGCTCACAGTAGTTTATCATATCTAATGCACTATATATATATATGGTATACCACTCCGGGTTGCTTATTTTAACTTGGGTATAAGTACTTCTTCCACCAGTGACGATGATGATGTGTATATTCTGTGAGTGACTTGCATGCACCATAAAGGTTCAATTGCACATTCTGACCCAATTTTAAAATTAGGAATATTTTAGTGATACCCAATCAGATCATTCACTGACAACGCTGTTAACCAATGGAAAAGTGGAAAATACCAAAATAGTTGTTAGCTTATTCAGGCCATTGGAACGAATCGTGTAAACAATCGCATGTCAAATAAGAGTCACTTTGAACTTTATTCATCGCAGCCTTCTGAGAGTCTGTCTGAGAGCGTTAATGAACGCCTCCCCACATTAGCGTCACACGGCGTTATCCAAAGGAGCCTTATCGACAACTTAGCCTCAACCCCGTCACAAGCGGTTAGGGGTGAACCACTCTGGTGGCGCCGGGCCGAGAACGGAGGGGTAGCCAGCCAAAGGATGTGTGGGGTTGACTTTAGGTGAAGATGATGAGGCTGAATGTGACAGCAACCCAGTATGTCGGGGGGGGTGACGCTGGGCTAAACCAAAGGAAGCGAATCATTCTTAATGTCAAATGATCTGTAGTGTGACACACAATTCTGGATGAGAATGTATGTTTCAGCATTCCAAAACAGGGAATAATGAGTCTTCCTCATTTTAGCATGCAAACTATACTTCCTTGTTTTAAGGGTGGAGGAGACGGCCTTGAGCTGTTTTTTTATAGTTTCCTGACAACTTTCTAAATGCAAACATGCACAGGTGTGTGAGGCCTTCACACCTGCCTCGTTTAGTCTGAGCATTTTCTTCCTTGATGATGTTTCTTTGTTTTGCTGTAAATGCTGGATTTGAGTCTGAAGTAGGTGTCAATCACAGTAAAACAGGATCCCCAGGAAAAAACGTCCTGTTTACTATTTCACAATAATTATAATAGAAAATAATAAAAACTAGAAGAACAATCAACTCGTTTAAGGCATAAATCGAAAAGGCTGATAGATAAAAAATATCTGTGTTATTACAGAAGTATGTGAGTACTTTACAAATGGCCACACCACTGTGGGTTGCTGGCGAGTAAACTTTCGCCAACGTCGCTAATGTTAGCCGGCGTTCTGACTACGTAGAGCCCCAGGACCGGCCTCAGCGCAGACCAGGAACTAAAGAATAGCTGTGCTGCCCACGAACCGTTTTTAAAATATCACGTTGGCCCGCAAAATTACGTTGTATGATATGCTAACGGAATGCTAACACACAGGTTACTACCACAGCGGGTGAGCTAGTTAGCCGCTACACGTGAGAGCAGACAAGCAAATAAGGATTAGTGCGATTCACTTAAATCCTGAATGGTTTAATGGACAATTGAAGCCTGAAAGTCAAATCCCTTTATAATACCCTGATCCTTATCTCCTGTCCTCAAGACGTCAGGAAACAGTCGAGGGGAAAACTGGAACGCGTATGGCCTCCGCCCTCCAAGAAAGACCAGAAGTCGGAGCAGACGCAGGTGATGACCCAGGTCGAATTACTGTAAAGAGCTTGCAGTCTTGTGTTGGCCATTGTTCTGTTTAATAAGATCTCTCTCTAAGATGCAGCAAAGTGGGCCATTGTGTTGTATTGTTCCCGGGTTTTAGCATCCCACAGATTGAAATGTACAGTACCAAGGTACAGTCAAAGGTTTAGACACATTTTCTCATTCAATTTAATGAGAAAGTGTGTCCTTTTGACTGCTACTGTATTGTTGTTAGATTCACTGCTGAGCACTGATGAGGATGCCTATCACAAAGGCAAAGTTAACATCTGGAGATATGTTACTTTACAGATTGAAAATGGTCCCATCTGTTATTTGTAGGGCTTTAATCTATGTGATTAAAGTGGCCGAGAATAATGCAATGAAATATTTTAACGCAGTTAATGTAACGTTGTTTACTTCCGGTCTTCCGTTGTGCCAGAAATAAACAAAATTGACCCCCGGGAATGAAACCGCTGCAGTCAGTTAGATCGGAGAAAGCGAGACGGTAGCTGAAGATAGAGAGCTCGTTGCATTGGAAGTAAAACAAACAGATGGAATTCTTCCACGTGTCAAACAGAAGGGGGCTGAGTGGCAAACGGACCACTTAAAGCCCTGTTATGCTAAGCTAGCTGCTAGGCTACTTCCATCCCAAGGGTCCTGGCTAAATGTCGGGAGATTGAAGGCAGGAAGAGTCGCTAGTTCAACATGTTCCACCATGCGGAATTCTGCCTCCAAAATGATCACGTGTGTGTACTACATTAACAATTAAACATAAATATAAATACACGACAATACAACAATTTTAATTGCAATTAATGCACTGCCCTAGTTATTTGTTTTACAACTGGTAGTGATTAGCGCTGTTGATTGTGCAACAGTTTTCAAATTCAATGGATCAAGACGAGGGAGCTAATCTCCGTGTCTAAATGGGACCCGTTTTATCTCCCAGCAGGAGGCAAAGGTTCACAGGGCGGGAGGTCAGAGGGCGTCTCTGTGGCAGCGCTGGGAGTCCGGCCTGATCAACGGGAAGACGCCAAAGGAAAAAAACTGAGGTCGGCCATGTTGAACATGTCCCTCATCTGCAACGCTGGATCAATGGAACCGAGGTCCAGAAGTTAGTTCTGGCTTGAACGCTTTTTGTCTGTTGCGGCTCTGTATCGGTGTCGAACAGCAGTTTTGATATTTTTAAAAACCTAGTTGTATTCAGCAGGTCAATAAAGCAAAAGTGTCACATGTTAAGGGGAAGACGCCCGTCAGTTTACTGCTATCTTACTGGTCATCGATTTTAGAAGGATTTTTCTCATTTCTATAAACCGTTCGACAACTTTGCATATAATGTTGTAATTATGCTGTAATGTTTCTCTTTTCATAAGTTCCCGCAGCAAACCTTCTTTAGATCTTTTGCATTGAGACTTGAATAAATTAGGGGAGAAAGCTCTGTAGTGTTTTCATTTTTTTACACATTGGCTTGCTGTTTATTTCCATATAAAGACACATGTTTTGTATGGTTTTTGAATCAAGCAACAATTATTATCACTAGAAAATGAACTCTAAATACTTTCCTAATTTTAAAGGGGCACTGTGCTGATTTCACGCATTACATTTCACTTTACACATGTCATGGTGGTCATTTGGAATAGGTGTGGAGTTTTATTGGAAGTTTTGTTTTTTAAGCCTTGACCCAAACCAGTAAAGCAGACACCACAAACAGCATGAATGTCCATTCAATTCAAATGAAGAAGCCTAGCGGGAATGTGCAGCTCAAGTAATTTTTTTGGAGTATCCAGTTGTTCATCATCAGTAGGCTTTTTTGGCTCCAATTTGGAAAAGTCCTTCTTAAAATTGGTCTCTTGCCCTTTACGGCTTTGTCCAATCACTGAGTCGAACGTCGAGTCCGTTATCAAAAAGGTCACGTTGTACCCAAATAATTAAGTAGAAGTTCAGGAAAACTTTTCCTCTGTTGACCAGGGATCACGTTTGGTTTCTAATCCTCCACAAAGAGACGCGTACGGCTCGGCCCGTCTCAGTACCATCTGTCGGGCCAGGAGGCTCGGCCAGTGGAGGAGGCCTCTGCCTGGCACCGACATCCCAGTGATGCTTGGCCACAGCTCCCATCGACCCACCGAGCAGCTACGGCCTGCAAGTTTCAGCTACTTTTTTTTCTTCGCTATACACCCAGCCACAGATCAACAAAAAAGGGTTAATACAAGGACGAATGGAGTTCATACTTCTGCTATAGCTATTATATAGATATCTTCATAATAACTGTCGCCTTCAACTGCTGAACCCTACATGACTCATTCCGCGCTGTTTTCTCCAGGATTTTCTTTGCTTTGTTTGCTCGTATCTCTTATTTTGTGAGATCTTTAGTTCTGTAGGATCTTGTCTGGTTTTGTCCTGTCCTTGCCGTATGTAAAGCGTCTTGGGGTATTTAGGAAAACGCTACGTAAATCAAAAGTATTGTTCTTATTATTAACGAGAAAACACAGTGCATTACCATGTGTATACCTTTAAATGCAGAGGGATTTGCTTGTAATGGAGTACTTTTACTTCTGATGGAGTAAAAGGGGTTGTGCAATGGGTGGCGGTGGTGCAGACTGGGGATGGAGATTCATACATATCATTGCATGTTATTATGAATACTAATTTCCCATATGGAATTTAACATATAAATTGAACACTAACTACTTTTTAATTCTTTGCATTCTCATTCATTAAATTCTGATTTACATTTGTGTAGTAAAACATGTTCATTAAATCTATTGATACACCTCGTGTGGGTGAGAAGATTATTACACCACGAGAGGGCAGCAAAGGCTCAACAACCAAGAGACAACAACATGTCTCCAGATATCAATGTGCTCGTGAATTGCAAGTTCCATCAGAGTGCGTAAGTGTAGATGCTGGAAGATTTTCACCGCGATTTGAAGAAGAAAAACATATTAAGACGAGTGTCAAAATGTGTCGCTTTGATCCATAAATGATGCATAACACCAAGTCATTTCAAAATATTCAGGGATGGTTCATGACTCATCACTGGGAGGGAAAGTGAAGCTATATGCTGCGCTGGTATGGTCGTTATGTAATCTTTGCAATACCTCCTAGGATGACTCACTGCCTTCACTCGAAGTCAGCAGCTGCACATCAGATCTATGAACAAGAAAAAGAAGGAAAAACAAGTGGCTCGAGATCACATTTGCGTCATTCTCTGCAATGGCATGTGGCTGGTCATTTAAGCAGGATGTTTGTCTCTGAATCCTTCAGAAGAAACAAGTGAGAAAATAGGGCCAACATCACAGAGACAGGGGTGCTAAATGAAGACAGTACACTCCACTGAGCGCTATTCTTGTACTTCGCCCCGCCAAAACCCGCAGCTCCATCAGTGGGATGCGGATGAGCGAGCGGAGCGGTGACGGCTCCGACGTCACCGCCCCCCCCCCCCCCCCCCCCCCTCGCGGGGGGGAGACACAGGGCTCGACTTGGCCCTGCACCAGCGGGCATCTGACAGATGAGAGGGTGACTCATTGAACCCGTCATTTACTGAGGAGAAACGAGGATGGATGTGGCAGCGAAAGCACCGTTGGGTCCAAACAAATGGGAATGGAAAAAGTTTGAAACAGTTAATTTAAAGATAACAGTGATAGTCACAGCAAAATAAGAAATTTCTTAAAAATATTGACTAAAGGTATGTAATTATACCCAATTACACAGTAATTACAACTGAATGCAAAAAGGAATACATTATACATCTATACACACGTGTACATATGTATCTATACATATATATGCTTCCTGAATAACTGAGGAGAAATGAATAAACAGTGTAATGAGAGCATGAGGTAAGGACACAGACCTCAGATGGCCCTGCTTAGTGCAGCCATTGTCCTCAACAAACCCTTCCATTTACAGCCCCCCCCCCCATCGCTTTCTTCTTGCACAATGAAAACTCAATTGTCTAATTCGATGATTCCACATTACAACGGTGGACAATAACAAAGAATTGTGCATTAGAAGATGATGAATGTTTGTCGAGGGGCTTCAATTCCTCTTTGTCTCCAAACAGGTGCTTTTCTATTTTCTGTTTCTTCATATGTTCTCATCTCTTACTTTCAAAACTATGTTTTCTCCTGAAACACATTGGGGAACTTGGGTGGATTGGCAATTTCCTGCATGGCTTTGGAAATGTGTGTTTAGCCAAACGTCACCTAGTTGCACAGAAGTTAGGATTGAAAATATCTAAACATGTGATTTGAATTGTTGCGTTCAACACTTGATGATGTTAATCAGATGCAAGTATAGGAGAAATTACTAAACCTGACACCGCTGTCCAAAAGGGGGAGCGAGGCATCGGCCATGTGACACAAAAAAACGAAACCGACTGGGTCATATTTTTCAGAAATGCGACATTTTTTTTCTGCCAAACGAATTTGTTTTTTTTATGAGAAAATGAAAACAAATATATATTAGGCTTCTGACCATTAAAGTATATAAATATGTACAGGAGAAATGATCCCTTTTAAAGATGTGAAGAGAAACATTCAACTTTGTTATTTGTGTAACAATTAGAGGTTTTTTTTCCCCACACTCCTCCTCTTCCTCCTCCTCTTCCTCCTCCTCGGGCTAACAGCTTTGGGCATTAGGGTGCGGTTCACTTCGGGTTAAGCTCATTTGACTGTTCAAAGCGCCATTCGGCACAGTGGGACTCTGCAGAGCGGCCTATGAGCCTATTTTAGGATTTAAAGGAATGACTGTAAATTTCCAGAAAATCTTCTCAATCCAGCGCGTGGAACTCCGCTGGGATTAAGGACGCGGCCCGCATTACGTAAAAAGGAAAGATCAAGACGGACCCAAAAAAGGAAAGCCTGCCCATGAGAGCGGCAGTGATTCTGTGCTGTGATGGGAATCAGATCTGCAACCACTATACCTGAGATTTGGCCAGCTAGGCAACAGCCTCTTGTCACCTGTAACTGTTGCTGGTTGTTCCGTGTTTTGGGGTGAAATGCCACAGACTTCTTTTTGCCTTACGCTGTGCGTCTCACACTGTCACATTGGCGTTTGAGCCAGATCGTGACAGTTTGGAAAGTTTTAACCTCGGCCCAGTCTATCAAGAGCATAAATAAGGCTTCATGCCGCTTTAATCGGAGAAGTCTATGAATGTTTAATGATCCGGTTAATAACCAGGTACACAATCCCTCTCCAGCTGCACTGAAACTGCTCGTCAATCCTGCCAAACACACGCTCCGCGAGGATTTGAAAATGGGGCCACGGTGAGCTCCTCTGGGCAAAAAGTGGGGTCTCAGGAAAACCTGACAGCCGTTGGTTTTGGAGCATTAGAGCCGCCGATGCTACAGTTATTAAACGCTCAGCTCGCCGCGCATATTCATTTTATGCTTCTTCTTTTATGAGGACCCCAGCAGCGAGGTATAGCAGCTGAAGTAGGGACAAGACTTTTGGGAACAACATGCAGAAAGAAGGATCCGGCCCCCAGGCAGAATAAACCTGTTACATTGTTTCAGAAAACTTTCCAAACTGCCCTTTGAGAACAAAGATTTTGTATAGTTTGGCAATCAGCTAGGGATGCCACTTGTCCCTTAAAATACGGAACGGTCCCGTATTTGAGCACGAAATAGTGCGTCCCGCTTTGAATAAATACGGGTTGAGTTTTGTCCCGTATTTTCACTTTCTTCAATCCAGCCTCCAATGCAAATATTCCCACCCGAATTCTATGAAGACTCGTCCTATTCGCCCCTGATTGGGTGATTATCGCTGAAATCGTTGGTTTGATTGGCCTTGAACCTGAAACAAACCAATCAGAGTCACAGGAGGGCGGGTCTCTTGGTACAGTGACTGACCACCCCCGTCGGCCCTGGTCATCCGCCGCCACCCCATCGGCAGTAAGCGTCCCTTATTTTTCTGTACAAAATGAAAAAATGATGGATTTTTGCAAGCTGGACATTTGCTTGATTTTAGAGCTAACGGCGATAGAAGCTAACACCACGTCATCAAGTTCGGACAGTGCACTACTACCGAAGATTGTCTGCTGCTTAAACATCTGTTTGGAAGGCATTACCTGTTGATCATATCCGCTGTTAAAATGTCCACACACTCTCCATTTTCTTCCCTTTAGTGTTCCTCAAACTGTGAACCAACCAATTACTTTGGAACATTATGCAACATTGCGAAACTCAAACTGCTGTATTCGTTAGTAGCAGAGTTCATCTGCAGGATACAGCAGAAACACACTTTCACAATGTTGTAACATTACTTTTGTCACCTTGGGCTATAGAGGCAGCGTTGCCAAAGGGTGATTATGTGAGTTTATTCTTTTAACTGTTATCTCATACGTGTACAACAGCTTTATCTTAGTCTGGCCTGATCAAAAAGGTTGTGAGTTAAGACACTGCAACAACGGTAATCGATATTTTATCGCCGCAGGAACCTCCGAAGAAGGGCCACCAACTGAGGGCTGGGTAAAGAGTGCAGCTCTCTGATTTGTCATGTTCAATCAGTAATCAGATATGGATCACGAGATCTGCTCTGCAAGTCCTCCTTGGCTTTTTTTATGTTTATTGGGCTTCTGGGCTTTCCTTTTTTCCAGGTTTTTGACTACAGAGGGCTTATTCTCCTTTATTGCCATCATTCATACTTAGTAACTGGTAATTGTCAGTATAAAACAAAGTTAACTCAGAGGTTTGTCTGCTTGGTCTCATTCAGGTAACATATCCCCTCCCATTGGATCGGCTGACAGCACTAATTCATTTGATACGAATCACAAACCTGAGGTCAAAAAGTTGCTGTTCCTCCTGATGTGATTTACTTATGTGGTTGGCTCAGACGGGGTTAGATGTTGCGCAACACAACGGTGTGTCTGGGCTTCAAACAGGCGCCTGAAACCACAAATCCAGATCCGTTGCATGACAATCTTGAATGTAATGTGTGGATTAAAGGGGGGGGGGGGGGTACTTGCAACAGACAAGGCTTTCAGACAGTGTAGAGACAGATTACTGACCCTCTGCCAGCGCTCCGTCCCGGGTGAACCTGAGTGCCCGGAACGAGCCAGGCGGAAACTGGGCCATCTATATCCGCCTCACCCTCCGCTTACGAACAGATTACACAACCACACGGCGCCTTTTACATAACCGTGCCCCCCCTCCTCTGCACGCCTTCACCAGAGCCGCCTGCCCTCCTGACATCAAACGGAACGCGTTACGACAGCGAAGCAGCTCCTCGCGCCCGGCTCTCCGGTTGGAGCCGCGGCTCATTATGACGGCGATGGGAATCGGCGCCTGAGCGAGACGGACAGGGGGCGCCATCGGGTTTAATGCAGGGACGACTGGAGGGAATGTGTTTCAGTGAGTTACGCGGGTGCCATCGTGCAGTTGAAAGGAGTTTTCTTGTGGTAATGTGGACAAACAAACTGTCGGGGAGAGCCAAATCTCCTCCTCAATCTTTGAAGCATCAAAGCATATGATCAAAGCATCAAAAACTCCATGTAAGAAGTGCCATCGGCTTCCGTCATCGGGTAGCGGCATTTTGGCTGCTGCCATGTTGTCATTTTGCAACCAGAAGGAACTGGTCAAGTCCAACAATCAATTCGTATGGTATTTTCATTCTTAGAAACTGAAATCACACTGAGAAAAGATTATCAGAAGAAAACACAGACACAGCCAACTCCATTGTAGAAACCCACCAATCACAAGGTGTCCACGCCCTAAAAGCATATCCTGCTTTGCATGGTTTATTTGACTTAGACAGACCATGAGTTACTAATTGAACATTCTGCTGTATTATAGAAGGCTTGAAACTAGAGATTAAGCCAATAATCGAGCGATGAAGTAGAGTCATTTTCTTACAGACTTCTATATAATCAGACACAGATATTGTGTTGTTTCGTCTGTCAAGGGACCTTCCCGAAGAAAGTCTTGATGACTCTGAAAAGGTCTTTGATTCAGTCAACAACACCGCCCGCATTTTTATACAGACCCATATTTTGGGGAATTTTCTATTTCTCTTTGGCCAATTTGTACACTCTTCTTTTGACCAAACACATATCCAAAATAAAAATGCATTTTATGTTTGGGTCTGCACGGAGTGTAAATGGCTCACATAGGGAGCGCAGACAGCTGGAGCGAGCGCCGGCTGCTGTGAATTCTGGGTCAACAGAATCATTACGTCACACGGAGTCTGGATCCGACGCTGTGACGGTGTCAGTCACTGTGACGGATCAGAGTAGGCGAAAACTTCACAGTGGCTTGATCACAAGGTGTATTAAAATACTTTTCGGTTGTGCGCATACTTTCCTTGTTTTGATGAATCCATTCACACACGCACCCCTACGATGTACGTCATTTGTATCGGGAGCGTTTCATAAGCCAGGCCCCCGCCCCAGAACCATCCAGAGCGGTTGCTTTGGAAACAGTGTGACGTAGTTCAGAGCCCCAGAATAGAAGCGTGAGGAGAGCGGCGGGTCTGAGGCTCTTGGCTCCTCGGTGCATTTCCTCTGATGTGTGTCGGAGGGGGGGGGCTTTGGTTGTCTGATTAGAGAGCAGGGGCTGTGTTGTGGAGGTTACCTGCATGTGGTAACATCACCTGGCTGGTGGAACAGACTGAGGTTTGTTGGGCGAGTGCCCGCTCCGCCGGTTACGAAACAGACCCCCAACGGACCCCCACCCCCTCCAAGACAAACCAAGTGAGTCATGGCCTATTTATAGATACCGCAATACATCACTCTGTGGGATGGAAGCTTCTGTTCGTCTGCAGTATAGACAAGCTGTTACATAAATGGCTTTCTGCACGCATGTCTCAGGGGGGGCGGTGATTCACAACATGAGCATTTCTCGCTTTTTATCTGCATTTTTCTTAGTCACCAGCCAAGAAGAAAAATGTGCAATACAGCTCAATTTTGCGTGGATGCTACACGTTATTGGAGTAAAGTTTGACAAAGGAGAAGAGTTGTAAAAGAGAATGGGGACGCCACTAATGTGCGAACAATGACCAGGATACAGCAGCCCGTTTGCTGAGCTTTTGCCCCAAAGTAACACAATCTGACAACATGCATTTGTAAAGGTCACTTTTTGGTTCTCTTCATGCTATGTTAATCTGTTGCTTGTTACAGCTAGCCTTCTCGTCTAAATCTGGGCATGAAGGCATTAGTAGAAAGAAAAGGGGGGTGTTGTGGGTACTTTGCCAGTTGCAGGCGGGTTAGGGAGTGACATAACATATGCTGCGAGAGCAGCGTGTAAATAGTACAAAATGTGTGTGCAAGAGAAGGAGCAAAGCCAAGGTTAAAGTGGGAAGGTAAGTAGAACTTGATGTCATGTGACAAACACGGCGCGTTCCCAACAAGAGCTGCATTGGTAAACTTTTAATCCAACATTACTGACAGCTCCCCCCCCCCCTCTCAGCTCTCCTGTTTGGTAACATTACAGCAGCTGCAAGGCCTTCATTCATGATTCTTTTCCAGGGCCAAATATGGAAAAAGAAGAAGAGTTTCATAAATAATTTTAAAGCGACAAATGGGGGGCACCTACTGTGACCTTCTTCCCGTAACAACTAAAGTGTGTCAGCGGAATGACCATCCACCCCCCCGACCCCCCCCCTCACCGGACCTCCCCTGTGGTCTAGTTTGCGGTGTGTTCTAGGCCCGTCCCCAGTCACTTTATGTAACATGCTTTTCATTCCTGGCATGACTTCCCCCCCCCCCCGCCAGGCTGGCTCTCGGTGGTGTAAACAGCTTCGCTGTGAGTCTCGTCTCCGACACCCACTTGGCAAGACTCACGGCCGCGGGTATTTATATCCGTCCTGCTACCCACCAGTGATGCAGCTCCCAGGGCCGATGAATTATGAGGAGAGCCGGGATGAAAAGGAGGATGGTGCCGTCTGATGCCGGCTCGGTTCAGAGAACCTCCTCTGGGAAACTTGGCCTTTGTACAACGTCTTCTGTTACAAGAAGTGTTCAAATACATTGACATTACTGCTGCTAACACAGATGACCCCAATCCAGAGAAGTATTACCGCGTATCGTACAACACGGCCTATTAGTAATCATCTAGAAATTTCCTGGAAAGAGCTGCTTGGTATTTAATCTCTGAGAATGTTAATGAGGGTTAGTTCAGTTTAGTGAAACTACTTAAATCTTTAGTGGAAATACAAGAAAATAGGTTTAAACGTTTAACGTATCTTGTTTTGTCAGACCAAATAACATTTTGTTTTAAATCCTGGACGCTACACGCTACATTGCGCTAAAAGACTGGGCCTAAAGCTTTTAGAATATGGGAATAAATATGCTGCATCTTCCTAGTTTTGCGCTTTATAACTATTAGTGCGAGATAAAATGTGAAAAAGAAAAAGTCACATCCTCGCCTCCTCGAGGCGGTGCTGGTCATGGAAGGATCTTCTGGTCAAAGCTACAAGGTGATTCCATTTCATAAGAGGCTTTGCTAGAATGCCGAGAATTTGGCCAAAACTTGTTGAACTCGCTATGCGCGCCCCTTCACTCCTTATGTGGTTTTCTCACTAGGTCAGCTGCAGCACAGTGCTGATGTTTTCATTGGTTAATGCCCTCGTGAGGTGTTTACACCGACCCACTACAGATGTTACAGAAAAAATAAAATCCAGCAACTGTAGGATCAACTTGAACTGAACCCTTTGTTCTGCTTCGTCTTGGAGAGAAGGGTTGTGGTTGCCTTGGAAGTGCTTTGCTTTTCTTTGAAGTCAAAACCGTTTTCTCGAGCGGACGTGTCACGTAAAGATATTTCAAAGGCTTAACTGTTCACCAATCAATGGGGGGCGTTGCTCACGTCCGGTTGCACAAATCTTTATTCATGATTCTGTGGGATCAGTTTAAAAATGCATTCATGAAGGTATTGGGGTCCGAACGATAGACGTGACAGAACGCGTTTGTGTTAAGATCACAAACGGAACAGTCTGACCCCCCCGGGTGGCGGCTTACGAAGCAAACGCTCCCAAACCCTCATTTATGCCTCCTGATTGTATCGGCCCATTAAATACAACCCCGGGCCCCCCCGCTCGGGTTCCTCTCTTCGTGCGAGCCGTGTTTTTTTTTTTCATTGGGCCGAGATGTTAACATCGCCTGAGTGACACGGCATCGCATGTCGCTTAAGCAGCTTCCGTGCTCGTTGTGATGAGAAGAATGTTCCGCGCCGTCAGTAAACAGAGGATCTAATCTCTGTCACACGCTTTCCCAACTGAATGGAACTTAGCGGATTTGATCCCCTTTGCACGGGGGCCATGCCAGCTGCCTCCCCCCCCCTCCCCCCCTAACCCCCCTGCCTACGCTCTTGGCGCCATGCTGAGCAAAGCTAACCGGCGAACTGCGCCGACCGTCCGCCATGGAATGGCAAACGACCTTGCGTGGCTCCACTGGTTCGGAGCAGCAACCCAGCTTGCTCCCATTCCCCTATCAGAGAGTCAAAGGGGGCCAAGAGGTAAGGGGCCCCCGGCGCTGTTTGCTCAGGAGGTTTACGCTTGTCATGTGACGCAATGCCTGCGGTTCGCTGTGTCCTGATCCCTCCAAAAACATGGGGTCAGGTGAGACCTCATGCTGGTGTCATACGCGTGTTGTCCGATACCCCAACACACCAAAGATATATAAGCCAAGTGCCCTACAGAGGATCACCCCCTCATGACATATTGGGCAGTTCAAATGATGATACTGTTCTAACCTTTGTCACCCAAAGTTGATTTGTGCATCGTTATTATCACATGACATGATTTTGCAGTGTTTCAGACAGCAACTTTCTGGTTTTACCGGATGTTGCCTTGAAAACACACTATTTCACTGGTCCTGTAGTTTCCTTGTGATAGAATCACTCATTAAGCCAACCGATACCAGAGATCTGTGTTCAATGCTCTGCCTTTAGGCCCAATCGCTTTCCAAACATAATAAATCCAAATCTAATTCAACATCTGTTTTTTGGCTTTTCTTTTCTCGTTGTTTGTACAGACACGACTGCTCTGATCTGAGCTCCATAATCTAATTATGTAAATTTTATAAAAAGCGTGTTGCACATCTGGCAAACAAAATACGTAAGTTACATTAACACATCCGAAACCAAATAGGGAAATGCTTTAGATGCTTTTTTTCCAATCCAAGAAAATGCACAATTAATTAATAATAACAAGGCAAAGACAAATTGATACCCCACATTGGGATGCAACTTATGTTTGGAGGTCAGATGTAACTCCCTGTTATGAAACTCCGATAACAAAGAAAACCTGTTGGGGAGTTTAGAAAAAGGGTTGTTTTTTTTTAAAAGGTGAAGTGACTGACTTCTGGGACAAAATAATAACTATTCAACTTACTGAAGAAGGGTATCACACATGTGTTTCATAGCTGTTGAAGTGGCACAGAAACACAAGCCTCTGTACACTGCATGCATATATGGAGTTATGTACTTATCCTCGACGCCTGACTCTAAGAAAATGCCTGAAAGAGAAGGACACGTGCAGCATTACCTAATTTTAATAAGTGGATTATCCTGTCGCAGAGATGGGGGGAGGGTCAGATCATGATGATGATGATGATGCCTGAACTGGGGAACGGAGGGAGTGCGGTGTGCGTGTCTGGGTTGGGAGGGGAAGAGTGGGGGGGGGGGGGGGCCGCACGGATGGAGGCGGTCCCAGTGATCGCGCGCACTCAAAAAGGGCCCCGCTGGTTCACGCGAGGATAGGGACCGTCCTGGGCTGAACTCGACGTTACAAATAAAGAGCTGCGGTATTCCAAGTGGAGCAGAGAGCAGGTGAGCGTAACGTGAGGTAACAGCGCCCAGTGGACCCGCAGTGGCTTAAACCCCGGAGAGAGAGAGAGGAAGAAAGGAAGGAAGAAAGGAAGGAAGGCGCTTCTTCCTGCGACCCGACGGAGAGACGTTGTCTGCGGACTCTTGATCCTTCTACAGGTACGGTTATTACCTCAAATACGCGTTTGATTAGCCTTATTGTTATTATATTGTTATTGTATACGTGTATCATTTGGCTGAATTAAACTACTACGCGAAAAACAGAAAACACGGGTCATTCTAATCGCACGTCCAGTTAAAACTCTTGATTAGGTTTTCTCTAATAAGGGTGACGTGGAAATTAGTTTCGGCGTTGTATTCACTCGCGCTACTGTATATGGTGCTATAATAATACTTATTATTATAACATATCTATATTTAAAGTAGATGCATAACGTGCCGTTTGTGAACAGACGAGCGGGGTCTGGTTATTTTATATTAAGTAAAGAGAAATGTGTCGGTCAGACATGTGGGTCAGCACGAAGCAGTCCGACCGGAAACCGGATCGCGGGTTTGAGACCCGGTGCCCCGGCTGCGCAATGAGGAACAGATGGTCCCATATGTAGGTTATTCCTTCTCATAGGCTCGTGTCACGTAGTAATCAAGATGGACTTCCTGTAGTGTTTAAACTGTTTACAGCGCGTGCACTGCCGTATTGAACATGTAACGAGGCCGGCGGGGTGATGGTACAAGTCGCTCCCGTTCTACTGGAGAGATGTAATGGTGTTACATAATCCTGTGTTGTAATAGCGCTTGCGTAACCTATAAACCCCGCTTTCCCTTTGCCCACTAGGTGGCCCCGTTGCTGCGTCCCCAGAGAGTCCCGCTCAGTGGTTTTCGCTGCATCAACAGGCGTGATGTTTGAAGAAGAGTCCCAGCAGGAGATGGACCCGCAGGATGCAGCCGTGCTCCACACTCTTGAGTCGCCCGTGAGTCCCGGTGGAGCGGGAGGAGGAAGAAGAGGAGGGACTCTGTCCTTCACAGACGAAGCAGTGTCCATCCTGACCTCCAGCAGCATGTTGGCGCGCTCCCTGCTGGTCCGCGGAGCGGCCGTCAAGCGCAAAGAGAGCCCCTCCTCCAGCGTCCGCCGTAAGCGAGAGTTCATCCCCGTGGACAAGAAGGACGAGGGCTACTGGGACAAGAGGAGGAAGAACAACGAGGCCGCAAAGCGCTCGCGGGAGAAGCGGCGAGTGAACGACATGGTGCTGGAGGGCCGCGTGGTGGCTCTGCTGGAGGAGAACGCTCGCCTGAGGGCCGAGCTGCTGGCCCTCAAGTTCCGCTTCGGGCTGGTCAAGGACTCCTCCAGCGCCCCCATGCTGCCCGTCGCCGCAGCTCCCGCCCCCCCAACCCTGACCCCCCACTATTATCTGCACAGGGGCGAGGGAGGCCTCCCCAGCTCCTCGGCCCCCCACGGCAACGGCCAGGCAGGCCGGAGCTCCAGGGATGCCGCGAACATGTCAGAGGACTCCGGGTTCTCCACGCCGGACGGGTCCAGCGTGGGCAGCCCGATCTTCTTTGAGGACCGGCTGAGCGATCACGGGAAATTCTCCCCGCACCGAGCGGAGGAGCTGGGCGCCGACCTGCACTACTCCCCCGTTATCGTCCAACACAGATCGGGAGCCGCCTCAGCCAGGTGGGACCAGGGCGAGTTCATTAAGAACCTCCCCCATAAGCTCCGTTTCAAGACCCCCGGCTGCGGGGAGGCGTTCGATGCCGCGGGGGACCGGCGGAGCCCCCAAAGGGAGGACCCCAAAGGCCCGAGTGGCAGCGAACCGGCATCAGGGCACTGCGCCGGCTCCTGGCTCGAGCAGCTGGAGGGCGAGGAAGTCCAGAGGGGGAGACCGTCCCCTCCCCAGTGCAAGGCCTCGGCCGCCGGACTCCAGCCGAGCGCGGTCCAGTACAAGCACGAGAACACTCACCTCAAGTCGCAGCTCAACTCTCTGAGCGAGGAGGTGGCGCAGCTGAAGAGGCTTTTCACAGAGCAGCTCATGGCCAAGGTCAACTGAGGGCGCCCCCCCCCCCGGACTGATTACGCGTTTAAAAGAACATTTAACAATGTCTCGTCTTTTTTTATTTCGAATGTTGTGCTATATTGTAATAAATGTCTCATGCCATAACCCAGCTGTTTAACAGGGCGTGTTCTCCGAAGTAGCGTGTGATAGTTCTCTATCTCCCACACACTGTGACCACAACGCTGTTTACATCACGTCATTGCGATGCTAATGTTTGCAGTCTTTCTGTATACATTTTCATATTAAGAATTAAAAAAATACATTACATGGTGAGTTGATTATTACTTTGGGGGGGGGGAGGCAACACACAGCACATGACTTGGAAGAATCTCAAGAATTCGCAGCTCTGGAGCAGACTCAACGGTTTGACCCAACAACCGTGATGTCATAATGATGACGTCACCTGGGTTGGCAGAGGGCCAATGTTGGAAGCTTCTGGCTTTGAAAGAGTGTGGGTCTGATGGTACTGCCTTTTTGGGATGTTTAAAAAGGAATACAGTTTAGGAAATCTTCCGAGTCCATTGTTATAGCACCAACAGAACAATGCAACGCAGTTATGCCACGTCCTTTGTTGCAAATACTGTCTGATTCAGCACATTTCCCAAAAGGGCAACAATGAGAGAGGACAATAGACGGTGTGGCCGACATGCTCGGACGGAGACAGGCAAGGAGCTGAGCATTTGGCAGGTTTCTTTCTCCCAATGTCCCTGCACAGACAGGACGGGAAGGACGGAGACAGAGAGACGGAGACAGAGAGAGACAGAGTGGTTCTGGCAGCAGTTACTCATAGCTTCCCCATCAGAGGCCTTGACCTTTAATCACAACATCTGGAGCAGACGTGAGTCGATGAGGAATGAGGTAGCAGGAGTTAGACGGGCCAAGCTCTCACATAAAAAGCAGTGGATCGATGCCAAAACTCCACTAACCACTGGCCTTGTGGGGAAGTTAAAATACTGATTCAACTAATAAACCAAGCTACAGCAGAGGGCAGCAAAGACAATACGAACCGCATCACTAAAGGAGCCCATGGGTTGTGTCTTACCAGCTTTCTCAACCCTTGTATTGCGTTCGGGGCTGTGGCACCCGTTGTCATTTTTTATCAAGACAAAAATACGATTCTTTGTTGTTTTTTTCAAACTCAGACTTATTGGCCTCAATAAGAGGCAATGAGGAAAATATTGACATATTACAAGCTTGTTTTGCTCCTAGTTAGGATAAGAGTACAAATCTGTTGATTATTTTAACAATTCATTTTATGTTTGTGTTGAATTAAAAACCCCGAAACCGAAACTGAGTAACAAAATGAATTAATAAGAGTTAAGATAGTAATCACTGCCATCTGTACTCCTCCTGCAGGTGAGCGAGTCAGTCGGCATGGTGATGGTGATGATGATGATGAGGATGACCGGGTGTGCGCAGGCAGAGAACTGGGCAGAAGCTGATGTTCCAAGTAAAGAGGTCAACTGAATTTAGACCAAATAACAGACGTCACTACTTCGTGTCACTGTGGTCATGTGTAAAACCCTCCTCTACTCATGCGTGCATCTTCGTCATTTGCATCAATTCCTTTGCACAAAGAGCTCTTGGTGAATGGATGGATATGATTGGCAGACGGGCCGTTTTAAGCCCCTCGAAAATGTCAGGATTCAAACACTTATTTTGGCCACAAATAAAAACAGAAGAAACGTTTCAAAAAAGTATGGATGGACTCCAGAGGAATAGATGCAAGCAGGGACAGGGTACTAGAGAGAGATTTAATGAACCTACTGCAACATGCTGCCCGCCCTCACCCACATAAATAAATAAATAACACGCAACCCCACTACCCCCCGCCCCTTTTATATTTTTTATATAGCGAAAGGATAAAGCCTGTTGCTAGGCAGGCAGTGCGACAGTTGTCATGGCAACGCTTGCAGACATACCTTCAAGGGTGGGGGGCGGGGAGGGGGGGGGCTTAGGCTAGGGTGGGGATAAGGATGGGGTGCAAAAACAGAGAGGGAGTGATGCAGATTCAGCGTGAACGTGTGTACATCCGTGGGTGTGGAGGGTGTGTGTTTAGTGTTCATAGGGGGAGGGGGCGCAAGTTCACGGGCCCTGAAGCCCTGAAGGAGACGATCGGCGCAGTAAGAAGGAGCCGCTCGCCTCCTCCGGGGAAGGACACAAAGGAGCCGTGACGCGTGCGCGCTACTCGAGCCGCAGCCGCGCCATTCGGAGTTTGCCCCAGTGGAGATGCGGCGTGACGGGGGGGCAGGTGTGAAGGGGACGCGATCAAAATGATCAAATCTGGACTCATTTGTAGGCTTTGAGTGCCCTCATCAAAGAAATAAATAAATAAATAACATATAAGGAAAGCCACTTAATTGAGACGGTTGCGCTCGAACAAAGAACAGATAATGGCCCCATTACCAAAAAGGGGAAAGGTCCATAACTTCCTCCAAGGGCACAAAACAATCCAATTACATAGACTAATCGCTGCAATTTAAAAGACTGTTGTAAGGTTAAGGTTTACACGACTTTCAAGCCCATTAAAAGCAAAGGCGGGCCTTCGATGTGGAAGAAGATCATAAACACGTCGGCGGCAGAAGTCATCCTGGGAATCCAGCCGGTCACTAGGCGCACGGCTCTTGGTACAAACGGGCTCTCGGACGCAGGTCGTGGCAGCGGCGTGATGGGCAGACAACTTTTCGACTGCCCTCCAATAACCCAAATATAAAGTGATTCAGTCGGAGTGACATGACCCCGCCCGCCCTGAGCCTCTTCCGTGCTCCCTTCCTGCCAACGCCACACGCATTCCTGTCTGTGTTCGGCATGAATCAAAAGGCGCTCCCGGTTACATAACACCCCCGCGCTGTGGCTGGAGAGCAGCTTACTCGGCTCAATGTGGCCATCAAACCCCAGAAATGTCCTCACAATGACAGCAGTGTGTGCCGTTTCCTCCTGGAGGACAGTTAGGAGTCGTAGAATTACTGAGATCTTTATAGTTACTGCTGATTGTTTTCTTTTAAACATAATATTGCCTTTATGAATACAAATATCCCCTTCATTTAAGCGCTTTCCTTTACTCTGAGATATATATATACACTCACCTAAAGGATTATTAGGAACACCTGTTCAATTACTCATTAATGCAATAATCTTATCAACAAATCACATGGCAGCTGCTTCAACGCATTTAGGGGTGTGGTCCTGGTCAAGACTCCAAACTGAATGTCACAATGGGAAAGAAAGGTGATTTAGCGTGGCCTGGTTGCTGGTGCCAGACGGAACGGTCTGAGTATTTCACCATCTGCTCAGTTAGTGGGATTTTCACGCACAACCATTTCTAGGGTTTACAAAGAATGGTGTGAAAAGGGAAAAACATCCAGTACGCGGCAGAGCTGTGGGCAAAAATGCCTCGTTGATGCTAGAGGTCAGAGGAGAATGGGCCGACTGATTCAAGCTGATAGAAGAGCAACTTTGACTGAAATAACCACTCGTTACAACCGAGGTGAGCAGCAAAGCATTTGTGAAGCCACAACACGCAAAACCTTGAGGCGGATGGGCTACAACAGCAGAAGACCCCGCCGGGTACCACTCATCTCCACTACACATAGGAACAAGAGGCTACAATTTGCAAGAGCTCACCAAAACTGGATAGTTGAAGACTGGAAAAATGTTGCCTGGTCTGATGAGTCTGGATTTCTGTTGAGACATTCAGATGGTAGAGTAAACAGAACGAGAACATGGATCCATCATGCCTTGTTACCACTGTGCAGGCTGCTGCTGGTTTAATGGTGTGGGGGATGTTTTCTTGGCACACTTTAGGCCCCTTAGTGCCAATTGGGCATCGTTTAAATGCCACGGCCTACCTGAGCATTGTTTCTGACCATGTCCATCCCTTTATGGCCACCATGTACCGTCCTCTGATGGCTACTTCCAGCAGGATAATGCACCATGTCACAAAGAAATGAGTTCACTGCACTAAAATGGCCCCCACAGTCACCAGATCTCAACCCCATAGAGCATCTTTGGGATCTCGGAAACACGGTCCAGTTCTTAAGCCGGAGGACAATAGGGGACACGCGGAGGCCCTTAAAGCAACACTTGTGCGTGTGCCGTGTGCTTTCTTAAAAGCCCGACTGATGCTCACATCGTCAAGAGGGAAAAAATGTGAAAAGATCTGTTACACAGAAGGTCTCGTGAGACAAAGTCTGCTATCGGCACAAAAGACAAAAATACTGCTGTTCCCAAAACAAAGAGCCCGAGTTATTTTTATATTCCTGCTCACTGTGTGTGTGTGGACGCTTTTCCACTACTTTTCTGTTGTGGGGAGGGGGGGGGGTTGTAATGGCTAGAAACCGTCTTGTGGGTATCATAGGAGTTCGTGGCTGAGTTTGGCGTTCAGCCAAGTCCCTCCCTCCCCAGGTCCCCCCTGCGCTCCCCAGGATTTGAAGGCGAAAGGGAGGGAACAGAGAGAGAGAAACAAAAACGTGACTAGGCACTCAAAGCGTCCCGTTATGCAACAACTGACCTACTAACATACATTCAGAGACTCGGAGGGAGCAGGAGAGGGAGGAGGAGAGAGAGAGAGAGAGAGACAGGGGGAGAGAGAGAGAGAGAGAGGGAGACGAATTGGAGCTAACACGACATGAGGAGCGCACTGCAAACAAGCGCCACAGCGTTCCCACTCTCGCGTACCTGCGCCGATCAGACAGCCGGACGGACTGCGCACAGAGAGCGGATTGTTTGAACGGGACATCGGTTTCCTCTGTGCATTCTTCGAAGACTAAAGAAAGAACGAAAGGGTGAGTCGGAGTTGCGGTGCTATTTATTTGTGAACATTTGCTTTTTGCTGGCAAGAAATTCCTCGGCGAAGTTTCGCACCACGAGTGTTTGCCTTCGTGCATTTTGTCAATGTCCAGGCGAGGTTGCACCCCCCCCTCACACACACGCGTACTCTTAAGGCTGTGCATGGGAGGAGGAGGGTGGGGGTCGCGGGTATGGATTGCTAATAGTTCCGGGATTCCTTCACAAAAAAACAAGGTGCGGTGTGTTTGGTGTAAACGCGCGGAGGCGGATGTGAATGTTATTTGAAACCACAGTGGTAATGAGGCAGGGTCAACACATCCGCGCATCTATATAGATTTATATATATATAGCCTATATATATATATATTTTACAATGCCTTTTCCGCGTCAGCAACGTTTAGGATCACTTTTAAATGGCAGATGTTTTTGATAAGCATCATATTTTAGGTTAGTAGTTCACGCGGACATCTGAGGGGGGTCAAAAAGGGAATAAACTCCCCTGCAGGTAGTGAGGACGCGCAGCTCTGCGTCACGTGTAGCAGCTCTTTGTAAAGGTTAACGCGGCTGTGCAGCTCTCCGGGTTAACCTCTTAGTTTGCTATCTGCAATCTGAAGGACAAGTCGCATGATCCAGAGCGCACCGAAAACATTCGTGTTGGATACTCGCGTAGAGATTTCCTTTTTACGTGTATTTGTCTTTTCCTTAACGGCATCGGCTCGGACTTGAAAAGGGCCACGAAATAGAGGGAAAATAAAAGGATGCAGCACGCCGTTGCCAGGTGAGGTGTGGATCGCAACATCTGGATCAAATGTGGGTCAGATATGTGCTCTTTTAGTGTGCTCAGGTGACACATACTTTACGTTGGGTTTTATTTTAACCGCGTCCCGAAAAAAAAAAAACTAGCTCCAATTGTATTTATTTTTTGGGGAGAGTGAAATCGCACCGCAGATGGATTCGTGCATCGCCTCAAATGGCTGAGGATCCGTTTGAATATGCGTGAATGCGATCTGTCAGACTGAGCAACAAAGAACGCACGCGGGAGGCAACATATTTCTCACAATTTGTTATGAATATTTGATGCGTTGGTGTTGTTTTTTTTAATCGGCGGAATTAAACCATGCACAGTGGTCTATAACCCGCACGCCTATTTTAACCTCAACGTGCTTGCGGTCCTGCATTGTCTCAGTGACGTGGACGCCGTGCTAATTTAAGACATTGAGACACATGGAACATTTAATACTTTTTAAACTCGCAAATTGATTTATTTTACATGTGGCTTTGAAATAGAGCACACAATTAATCCCCACCCCGCGGGCTTTGTGGCTTCTGCACAGCACGTGGGCACGGGAGACGCATTGTGTCCTCGCGTGTGCCGCAACCGTCCCTGCGCCCTGCGCCGGGTTCGCCGAGGAGGTCCGTGCCGGGTTGCATAACACACGATTTGAATAATTTAAACGGATCAAAGGTGTGGGGGGTGGGTGGGCAAATGATGTAATCCGCAGGGAAAGACAATCACGCACCCAGCCTGCTGTGCATCCGAGCCGTGCGCCTCGCTCCGCAGCGGACTCTATCCGATCCGGCTGACAGGGTCTCTCTGCCAACTATGAATGTAGGTCACCTTATTCCTGTGTGTGTGTTGGGGGGGGCACACAAACCCTTCCTAAATAAATCCTTTCCCCGCCATAACAAATAAAATAAACAACAACGGCAATCACGCAGAAAGAGAAACGCTCATCTAAACTTGCTCAATAAACGGAACCGAGCACACGCTTTTAAAAAATATCTTACAGCCTATTGCGTCACCGAACGT
Organism: Pungitius pungitius; assembly: GCF_949316345.1. Lineage (NCBI taxonomy): Eukaryota > Metazoa > Chordata > Actinopteri > Perciformes > Gasterosteidae > Pungitius > Pungitius pungitius. Next base: position 18,704,044 of record NC_084911.1, on the reverse strand, counting down.
TTGCAACTGTTTTTCTACCAAGTAAAACGCAGTGCAGAGCGCTCGGTGGCCCTCTTGACTTCCATGGGGCTTCTTGGCACATGGCGACCAGGTGTCCCTGTGCTGTGGTTTCTGGGGCATGGCGCAGAGGTGACTGGTGCAACACTTTTATTCATGTCTTCATTCTCCACATTCTTGGAGGGACTGATAGGGATCAAGGATCCAGGCCAGATAGGACTTGCCTGATTTCCCCCCCCCCCCCCCACGCGTTTTTTTGGGGGAAAAAAAATAAGACTCCCACCCATAGACCCCCCCTAAAGCTTCCAGCACATGCCATAGATTGTATTCCTCCCAGGAGAGGGGAAGCATCCCTATTTGTTTTATTTTAAGAACAGGAGAGGGGGGGGGGGGGTGAACTCAGTCCAACGTTTCCAGTGCTCACCGCCACATTCAAACTCTTGTAGTGCCCTGCAGTTTTTCTGGGTTATGCCAGCGAGTCTTATTTTTAAACTGCACTATCATTCCACAAGTGCCACAGAAGAGCGAGCCACAACGTGTGGCGACCACATGATGGATCGGAAAGACTACATCTAGGTCACAGAACACAGAGCTCTTGAGGAGTGGCACTGTGTGTTTTGAAGGGCTCCCCCCCCCAGCAGCAGTCTAGCTCCGGGCGTCGGACAGGGAGAAATGGAGCGGCTCAGAGGCCGCCGCCACTCATTCACATGGTGGAATTCGGCAGGCGGGGAGGAGGGGTTGCAGCGCAGGAACGGAGACACGCTCCATGACTTGATTAAACCCCAGAGTTCATTCATGTGCCACATTTTGCGAAAGTGCCTGGTCTCGTCTGTCAGGTCTCCTTTTTGAACGTTGTTTTCCTCGCCACCGGTTCGACTGGAAGAAAGAGTCGAGATTTATGGCTGCCCTTTCTTCACCCTTTTTTTGTCATCCCTTCTATTGATGCAATACCAACATTGTCGGCCCCCCTTCACCCTTATCCAACTGTAATAGAATCTTTTCTCCAACCTTCTCTTTGTTTTCACTCTCCTTCATTGATTCTCTGTCTTTGTCTCGGCGTCGCATGCTCCAATTTCCCAGTCTTTTAGACAATTCTTGAGTTCTCAGCACCTCTTTGTTCTTCTATCGCCTTCTCCTTTTTGGTCTTCTTTTTTTCGTTATCTCTCCCTGGTCTCACCTCTGGTGACCCCCATGTTCCCGGCGAGCCATGCAGCAGTGGCGGCAGCGCCGACTTGTCTTTACAGAGAGCAGACAGCCCCCAGTTTCTGGATCAGCAGGACACGATGAGGAAAAATCAAAAGCAAATAATCCAAATTGTCTGCATCAAAGTTTTCATTCCAGGAATCCGGCCGTACTTCCCTATTCATTCATTGCCAGGATACACCTGCAGTTACGTAATGGGAAAAGCAGAGTACAGCCAGCGCAAACACTGTGCCAGATTACAGGATTACAGATTCAGATGCTGTAATGGCACTTGTGCATGTTTGAGATGTTTTTGTCTGGATTTTCCATTCAGCATTTAAAAAATATCCTTTCATTCCATTTTAGTAATGTGCGTAATGACCAGATGATCCCAACATGGTTCTGGTTCTGTCTGGACGAACACCTATCCGAAAATGTTAATGGGCTTTTTTATTCCTGCCATGTGCCTCCTCTTTTCCAGGGGGTCCTTGACCTATATTTGTCAGTGCCCAACCTAGCACCTCCTAGCTGCCCCCAGTGCCTCCGAACCTCTCCTCGTCCTTGACCTGCGGCGACTCGCTGCCTTTGTCCGCCTTATCTGCTCACTCCGCATCATTGATTTGGCATTGGGAGTTGTTGTGACGAGGAATCCTGCCACATTCCTCTGAGGACAAACGCATTGGGTGGTGGAGGGAGGTGGGTGCTTGAGTAATGTTTGTGGATGGGGTGTGTCGGTGAGAAAAACAGTCCCCTATGGAAGTGGTTTTCTTTTTGTGTGTGAAATGTATTCCGAGATGTATCCAGAGAACCCTGGTGGCGTGTGACTCACCCTCTGAGTCCAAATAGTCCTCAGGCAAACAAAGAGAGCTAATCCTCAAACAGTGGAGTTCTGTGGTCTCCGCGGGTGTCGGACTGATGCAATATCTGCAGTGTTACATTACCATTAGCTTCACGTGTGGACTCGCCTCTTTGGGATTTGTTTTGCTGCCTCTTTTTAAAAAGAAAAAATGTGAGCCCAGTTCTTTTCAGGTTGCTGAAAGATCAACGGTATCATCCAACAAACTCAACGCCCTTACAAAAGTCAACATGTACACCCCGGGGTAAATGTCAAGGGTCATGGGCCGCAGACAGAGCAGATCAATAGCGGGGGGCCAAAAGGTCAGACAGAGAGGTCTAACGGCCGTTCATTGGTTGCCAAGGGCAACACCGGCAAGGTTAAAGCCTGACATGCCAAAACGGCAAACAAAAGCTGTTGAGATGGAGAAATATGTCTGATATCTGTAGCCTAGAAGAAAAGGTGGATTTAATCATTTTAGGTCCGCTATGAAAATGCATAACAGTTCACCAGAAGTCCACATGGAGTAACATGTATCTTTCCATTTTTATTTTTTTTCTCTGCAGCCTTTCATCCTGCAGTTAACTGAAGAGAGACAGACCGCGAGAACAAGGTTCCCCAAGAGCCTGAGACAGGCTGACCTACTTCCTGCTGTTTACGTGGGGATCCAGGACACCTCTCCGCCGGCTCAGCTCTGACAAACCATCAGCGGCAGAGCTAGAGGGAAAAAAGTCTGATCTGAGTTACTAAACACTGAACCACAAAAGAATAAATGAGGGCGACTGATGCCGAATTCAAGCTTTGCTCTCTTTTTGGCCACTTTGGACACTTGATTCACCTTTCACCTTTACACTGAAACTGCAATAAGCAGGAACTTTGTGAGCGCCATCCTCTTTTTGACCTGTGACCAGGTTCCTTCCTGAAAAAACTGGCTGCTAAGAGACAAAAATGGAAAATCTATCCTCAGCCCTGAAAACGTTAAACAAAAGCTCAGAGAACAGCAACTGCGGCGAGACCTTCAGCAGTTATGAGGAGTCTCTTCCTTCTGCCGAAGGGAGTCCGAGTCGCATGGGCCGCCTCGCTAAGCCCAAACCGGGCATGAGCTGCAGGCGGAAGCGCGAGTTCATTTCGGACGAGAAGAAAGACGCCTGCTATTGGGAGAAACGGCGCAAGAACAACGAGGCCGCCAAGCGTTCCAGGGAGAAACGCCGTCTCAACGACATGGTCCTGGAGAACCGCGTCATGGCCCTGAATGACGAGAATGTGAGGCTCAAGACGGAGCTGCTGCAGCTGAAGCTGCGCTTCGGCCTCATCAGCACCGCCTCGTACATCGAGAAGAGTCAGCAAATGAGCGGGAGCATCAACGCGGAAAACGGGGGCTCGTCCTCCTGCTCGGCCCAGTACTACTCAAGCGGTTACTCCAGCGGTTCCCAGGTGATGATGAACTCTGACTCCTCAGAAACGGAGCAGTCCGGACGTGGCGAGGGCCACAGGCAGATGGTGAAGTATTCCCCGCACGGCTCCCTATCAGACATGTCTGACGGATCCTCCAGGGACAGCCCCGAGCCGCTTCCATTTGAGATCAAACAGGAAGGCGATAGGCTGGAGATGGACATTGCCAATGGCAACACCACCGCCCAGATCATGTTCAACATCCACAGTGGTCAGGTCTCCGAGCCCATTCACCACCAGATCCAGCAGCATTCTCAGGAGCTGGAGGCCGCATATCACAGCCAACACCAGCAGCACCAACAACAACAGGAACAACACCATCAGGAGCCTGTGACCGCTATCAACACCGCCAGCCAGCCTCCCCCCCACCAACCTGCTGCCCAGAGGAGCGTCATTCTGTACGGCTCCAGCAGCGCATCCTATCCTGTGGACGCCCTGATGAGGCACCAGGACGTTGATGTGCCAGCAGCCCAGAAGCAGAGTGCCGACAGCCAGCCCAGTTGGCTGCCCCAGTTCATGACAGAGAGCTCCACGGAGACACTGGCTGAGGTCACCAAGCAGCTGGAGATGAAGACGTTACACTCCCCTACGTATGAGCTCCCATACATCCGAGACGAGGCCAGAGAGAGAAAGGGGCATGGGGTTTGCCAACCCCCCCAGCAGCAGCAACAACAGCAAGAGAGAGATTTGGCTGCAGAGGTCCTCCACAAACAGGTGGAGGAGGTCAACCACCCCTACCTGTATCACTCTCATCAGCAGCCCCATCACTCATATCTCAGTGGCCAAGATGAAGAGCCACCGGTGCTCACCTACGAGGGCGGACGCGGGGATGGGGCTTACTACAGAGGCCCGTCGCACCCCAAGGACACATCATCCAGCGAAGGAGATCCTCGCAGCTCTGACAAAGACGCGTCCACGGACGATGAAGAATTCCCGGCCTCCTCTTTCTCAGACACGGTCGGCTACCACGGCCAACTTCTCACTAGCCACCACTGTCCGGCCTCGCCTCTGCCCCCCCCCTCCCAGGCCCAGTGTCGGGATCCCCAGGTGGAGGTAAAGGGCACGGCGTTGCCCCACAAATTGCGACTCAAACACAGAGCCATGAGCACCGGGGGCAACTGCGAGGGCCAAGAATCCCCGATAACCCCTCTGTCTGCCACGCCGCCCCCCCTGCCCCAGCACCCCTACTTGTCCCTCATGTCGCAGCAGAACATACTGCAAGAGAGCCAGGTCCGAGGCTTCAGGCAGGCGGCCTCGGCGGAAGGGGGCAGGACAGAGAGCGGGAGAAAGGAGACAGGGGGCCGACGGAACAAGAGGCGAGATTAGGCTGCAGTGACTTTTGAGAAATTGTCACGGAAAAAGACTGAGTCTCCTCTAAATACCCTGAACATGCCTTTGCCCTATAATGAAACCCCCCCCTCCCCGAGCCCTTGGGACCTCTCTACGTCCTTATGCCCGGCATCCCCAAAAAAGATGGACATTATGTGGGGCTGTATCATATTTGTATATATTGTACAGATTTAGTCATTTCTTACATCCTCCACATACTTACAGAAGCACTTTTTTATGCGATGAGAGGAGGAATGGAACGGATTTTCTACTTTTGTCGTTTAACAAAATCCGCAGAGCATATCAACGTTTTGATCACAAACACGAATGCAGGACGAGGAAATGTTCTGAGCTTTATCAGTACTCCAAAATTGGTACACATCTGACTGTAAACAAAGCATACACATGTGTGGCTATCTGCCTTAATCTAATGCAAATGTACATTGGGGACATTCCCTCGACCAAAGAGACACTGACACTACAAACATTGAGTTCCATACCTCTTCCCAGACCCTACCTCTACCAACCCACGCTCCCCTGCCATCTCCATTAATTCACTAAATGTTGCAGTCACCTTTATTTTTTTGAAGCACTTGGTTTGTATATTACTGTGATATATGAATATATGTATCTATTATAAATATATATTTTACAGATAAATTTGAATACAAATTCAACAAAAACATTAACAGTGGTTAAAAAACGTGACCATCCTATTATGAATCACAATTGACGTACCTCCACGTTTGCTACGGGGCTCATTAGAATTGTTAATAAGCGTAAAAAGCTTTCTTGATTGTTCAGCCTTGCATTACTCATTCGTTAATGCCTTGTTTACACGAAAATGGCGGTCCGGTTTGGAGCTGCAACGGCATTCAAACGGACGACGCTTCGGTAAAACGTTTGGACTGCTTAACCTTTAACCAGCCTTTACAAATGTGGTGGAACCCACCAGCTGCAGGCTGCAAGCCTCTACTTTATTTTAGCTTTATCACCCATATCTTGTTGTTGTTGTTGTTGTTGTCGTTTCCATTCCCTGGCCCAATGTATTTATTTCCTCTTTCCGACACGACCGTCTCTGTCAAAAAGCCCACAGGAACATAGACGGAGAACATGTACAGACAGTACAGTGCAGTAGCACATCGAGATGAGTCTCCCAGATGGAGGAGTTATTGTGAAACTAAAGCTAATGCAAAACCGAAATGATCCAATTCCTCCAATTTGTGCCAGACCTTCAATTTGTGAAGAAAAAGGCCTCCCTCGTGCCTCCATTAATCATTTCAGGTGGCATTCGATAGTTCTGCTGCCTGCACAGAATCCTATTTTAGCAAAATGATATGTACCATTTGGCTTTTTGATGATTGTGTATAAATTTAAAGTGTCCCCCTCCCTCTTGAAAGACACTGTAATGTTTATTTCATGGTTTTATATCAGGTTCTTTTTGTCAAGGTGTTGTTCTGTTTTCTCTACACTGTATGTTTTCCAATTGACTGTGATGACATGTAATTGCCTCATTCCCCTTCCCCAACCACCTTTTTTTCAGTGTGTATTAATCAGTACCTTTTGTGGTTTTGCAAAACTACGAGGAGAGAAGAAAAAATGAGTGAAGATAGTGTGGTCTTTAGAGATGGGTGGTGGTTGGTCATTACCATAGCTTTCTTTTGACATGAATATGTATGTAAAGACACTAATGTTCATTGTCCAAGATGGCAGCATTTCAAGGCCGGTAAATAAAAGAATGTTGACGCTATCAACATATCATGAAAATGGCCTGTCAGCATGGTTTAACACAACGACACCGGATGGGATCCAACGCGCATCCTCACAACGCTACGATCAACCGGCTTTCACAGCTTGCAAACCAACGTTGAGCAGCCATCGGTCTAAAAAACAGCGACTGTCAAACGCTGAGATCACAGTCTGTGGGCACCGCTTAGGACCCGACTCGCCATCGCATCGACTTGTCATCAGGCAGGAACTGCCAGTTAGGTAACACGTTACTGACATAAGAGAATGAATCACCGTTGGTAACCAGACAGAATAAATTGGGGCTATAATGCTTTATAGTCGTCCTTGGCTGTAATCTTCAGTTTTATAATCCTTGAGGACAATTAGAAAGATTATATAACCCCTTTCCTGTAAGCGTACCTCAACCTCAGAGGAAAAACCCGTTTCCATTGTGTAGAGATAGCGCTCATGTAGATCTTACTGTTCCCCATGGGAAACTAGTTTTGTTGTTTTTTGGCATTAAGGACTAATCTGCAACAAGAGGAGCTTCGCAATGACACACTTTCGCCAGCAGACTCCCTTGGCGAGCAAGTCTGATGTAACACTGGCCTACTTCTACTCAGCGCATGGCAGTAACAGAAAATGAGGTACACACTGACACGGAATGTAAATTGGATAAAAGGGTCGAACGTGATCCCACTGAGCAGTGAGACACTGGCCCAGCAGCACCAACTTGGCCATGTTTCACTATATAAACAGACTAGGGCTATATGGAGGAAGTCAAACATCACTCTCAAGGTTTGCCCAAAGACCTCCATACCAATATTACAGGGGTGACTTTTCTACAAAATAAAAATATTCATCAGCAATGTCAATCAGACAAAAAAAAAAAATCAGAAAAAGACAACATATGGCCATCTTAACATTCAAAATCAATATCAAGTCACCATCTGGTCTCATGTATATGAATGTGCATGGACAAAATAACAATATATTTGCCAGGCTTCATCTCAGATATTATTTGGTATTAAGTCAAAACTTACAGGCCCTACATTACCATATTATACAGCTAAACAGCACGCATGTCAATAGTTAGACACCTTAAATCACTATTCAATAATCTAATATCTCACCCTCTTGATACTTTGTACTGGATTTATTGCACAACTGGCCCCTAAAAAAACATTGATTATCAAGTATGCACACACCGATGATCTTTTGATCCATCGGACCAAAAACGGGGTCATGCATAACGAGATTAAGAGCAAAGGGAGGAGCAGTACGAGGGGTGGGGGGTGTGGGGGGAATGTATCCCGGTGCACTAACTTGATCGGAGCTTGCAAACAAAGCACCTTTTTGAGGCTGACGCATCAATGCCCTTCACAATGTTCACGCACACACACACACACGCACACCCTTACAAAACACCCATAAGATTGGAGTTTCTTGGTAAACATGAACTTCCTTCTAGCAGCACCAAGGTGACGCCGTTTTGCTGCGTCCCTGGTTTTTTCCTGATCGACTTGAGCGGCTTCTGCTGTGCCGGAGCTTGCGTAAACAGGTCAGGGAGAAACTAGGCCAGTGGGCGCAAGGAGGGAGGGGGGAGAGAAGGAGACCCAGAGGGGGGGCAGCACGTGGGAGGGCTGGATTGATGGAAGGCTGTGGCTCCATTTGTGTCACTCTTATTCGTCTCTTGGCAAACAGAGCAGAAACCAGACAGGGCTCTACTGTTACCTGGAACCCCTGTCCCAGCCTTGGGTGGGGGGGGGGGTGGGGGTGATGGACAGTCAGTGGAGGATGAGGGACGAGTAAGTACGGTGAGCAAGACAGCAGAGACCTGCTTTGTGTCCAAGACGACGCACTACCAACTCCCAACAAGTATTTTGGGGCGGCTTCCAGGAGACCTGCGGGTGCCGGGGAGGTTAGGGGGGGTGGGGGTTGAGTTCAGGTCAGGCCTGCACACCTGCTGAGAAGTGCAGGCTGTCGGACGTCACAAAACGTGTCCACACACGCGGCGTGTGTTTCTGGTTCACCTGTGCGCTGGATGTCGTCATTACCGGATCTCCTAGAGATTGGCGTGACATAAACAAAATAAATGGACTGCATTCTTGGAAAAGTAAACCAGGGCATACAGCCACTCAAAGAGAAACAAGAATATGAAGGAGCAGAGATTAAAAACAGCTCTTACATAACTAGCTGGTGGCTTGGCGAACATCTACAGGAAGAGGGAGCGCTGTTTGCTAAAACATGTGAGGATAAATACAGCGCAATGTAGTGAAGAAAAAGTAGTAAAAACCAGTGTTAGCTCAAAGGGTAATAGAGGACGGGGAGGGGGGGGGGGGCACACTGAATGCTCCACGCAGTTGTTCACATACATTCAAACTGGTCCAAAGCGGCTGCCGGAGTAAATAGAGCCGGCACAGGGAGTGGCCTGGTCCTGATTTAGCTTCGGGCCCACTGCAGCCCCCACCCCACTGTATTCACCATACTTTCTAGGTCATGCACGCAGAACTTGTTGACCTGCAGCCTCCACCGTATCCACCACTCTAAAGTGCGACTTAGAGATTCAAAAGGAATGTTATGACTTCATATTTTAGGCAAACAAGTTGGCCTCAAAGTTTACGAATTCCAGAAGAATGCAATCACAGGCTAAATTACACACCGTTATTTATCACCCATTTATTTTGTTGATTACATTTGAAAATTACCTGTCGTCTGGTAAGGAGAGCCTGGAAGACATTCAAATCAGGCATTAAATATTAAAATCAACATTTTCGGTAAATATCCGGAAATAGGTAGGCCAACTTTTCACTGTATGTATGTGTGTCCACACAAAAGCACAACATCATCTTGATTGTGCGTTGGCCATCATAAATAAAATAAATAACTGCTAATGAAGGAATAAGCAATAAAAACAGAATTCAAAACGGTATTTTAAAGATGAATGGAATGCAGTGTTTCTTTGCCATGGATGTAGTTATCTGCTGTATCTAACCAGACGATGATGTGGACCTGAAATGATTCAGGGAACAACATTAAAACCAGGGGCTCGAGAAGCCAAATTTATTTTACATTTAGCAGTGGAGTTCTTTGGGGGGCTATAAGGAATACACTATTTTATTCTATGTTCATGGTTTAGAGGTAAACAGCTCGTAGGTTTCTTTCACATATCCTTTTATGTTTGCTGTGAAAAGTTTTTCACCAACAGTACATTTTAGATGATATGAACACATCATGGTATTATTTACATTTGCCCACTACAGAGCCTCCATTCGTTAACAGTTAGCACAGCTACATTTGACTAAATATTGGCCGACTCCATTTCCATCTGACGGTTTAAGGTGAAGTGTGTGAACAATCCTTCATGGATCTACAGTGTTGTGTCCGTTACACCACGAGGGCCCTCGTTTTCCCATTCATGCAATTTCAAGCCCTTGTAGCCTCTTATGCCTCAGTGATGACACCTGGTAAATTGTTTAGTCCCCGAAGGTTCAGGTCTCAAGGCTTTCGGGGGAAGGGGGGGGGGGACACACCAGCACTCGGCCCAGGTCTCCTTCAGATTGGTCGTCTGACTCAATGAATCGGTGAGACTAGTGGCGGAATAAAAACGGAATGAAAATGTTTTGAGAAAGTGTGAATCTCGGCAACCACAAGAGGTCTTTGAAAACACTATGCAGCCTGCTGCAGCACAAAGCCAAATTAGCCGTGGACACACAAACACACACAGCAGCTGCTCACCCCCACCAGCACCTCCCATTGCCAAACAGGGAGTTAAGACACAGCCGTGATGTAAGAGGTGGGGGCTGATAAAAACACCAGAAAATGTAGTGGTTTGTGCATTCATTGCAGCCCCCCCCCTCCCGAGGCCACCCACGCATTCCCTGCGACACCGGATGCCGCTGCACGGCGAGTGGGTTTCCCGGGGGGAGAGGAGAGCTTGTACATCAGAGGTTATGAGAAGGGGAGTCTGCTGTGGCCCACGTGAAACACCAACAATTCAACGCCATCTTGGGTTCATCTCAAAACAGCCCGAAACAATAAATCAACCCATAAAGAAACATCTTTGCCAGCGGCATTTCAACATCGTTGATTACGCAACTGCACCAAGCAGTCAGGCATTTAAGGACAATAGGGAAATATGAGGTTTTTCACCTCGTGTTTACTACACAACGACCTGAAGAGAGACAGCGAATGTACGTGCAAGGCCTCCATTTTTGGGTTACATTTTGGGGGGGCATTCCGGTTTTTGGGGGGGCATTCCGGGAGTTTGTTCCCTATTGGCAAACCATTCAAAGACAAAAGAGAGATTAAGTAACTGAAGAGAAGTGTGTGACAATGAGCCGTAATAACAATTATTGCAAAATTAAGGGGGGGGGGGGGGGGAGAATTAAACAATATTCATGATATTGTGCTGGTCTGCTGATGCCGATGAACTGGTAATGAACTGGTGCTGGTAATGTTTAATGTTGTTGAAACGCGCTGAGCCACCTGACAATAATGTTTGCTAATGTTTTCTAGTGCCAAACCTCTCCATCACGTTAAAGACTCCCACGACTTTGTAGTAGTTGTGGTTGTGTTGTTGTTTTTTATACTGTGAAAGCGCTGCTTCTTCTTCTTCTTCTTCTTCATTCTGGCAGTGAAAAAAAAAAGATTTCTCAGGACGACAGTGCGTCTGTGGGGGAAGATATTACACAACACCAGCAGCGGCTCGGGTAGCACACGCCGGCCGTGTTACTGCGGAATAGAGTGTGGAATGTTTGTTTGGATTTCAGGGGGCTCAGTCAGGGGGCCCCGGGACTGTGCAGTACGTAGGTGTGTGTGTGTGTGTGTGTGTTTGAGGGGAGGGTTTACTCGCGGCACGTTGCCTTTACTGACCACGATTCTTTTGTTTTCAATTCCTCATCCGTGGTTGGAATTGAGGTCAGCAGTCACATGTGTGACGCGTCTCAGCCGGAGGAGCGTCGAGAGCCCGCAAACAAATAAAGAAAATAACGCGGGACGTTGTTGACCTTTAACAGATATTTGTGTGACGGCCTGTGAGTGGAGCCTCCAACTCGAAAAGCTTCTCCGTTTACTTTTTGAGGCCACGTCCTCGTCACTCACAACAAAGAGCACAGAAATGGCAGTTGGCCCGGTGTTATGCTCATTGTTGACTTTGGACAGGCTCCAGTCTCGCTGACCTTGTTGAAATTCACATTCGCAGGTGTTGCTGGTGTGTGTGTGTGTGTGTGTGTGTGTGTGTTGGCGTGGAATAAAGCCTGATGTGATGGGAGTGGCAGGAACAAGGAAACAAAGATCAGAACACTAGGTGCAATGTGTGTCGTCACAACCTTCCTTAGAGGAGCGCGTGATCGGTTTCAAACCGCCACTTCATTCGGTGTGAGCTCAGCCCCCCCCCACACACCCAGAGGCAGGAACGCATCCTCGGAGCTTGTGGATGGATTCCGGCAGACGAACGCCAGAAGTGGCGCTTTCGTGATCAAAACTCATGTGAGGGATTCAACGGAAGTTCATTTTCTGAAAATAATTGGCATCCCTAATTCCTTGTGGTTTCCTATGATGATGAAGAAGTTTAAGGGGAGTTTATGAGGTGTTGAGACATACAGGCGGTCCGTGTGGGCCTTTTGTCACGCATGGGAGCCCCCCCCATCGCTCAATCACAAGCTTTTTACTCATGTCACGTCCACCTCTGTTAAATCGCCGGTCTCTTGCTTTATTGATCTAAAAGTCTGATCTGGTGTCATCGTACAGCTTTGGTTGCCTCTCGGCCACATTGGACACAGAATAGTTATTAGTCAATCAGCCCTTTGTGGGCACACACACACACACACACACAGGTCTGGTGCTGGAGGCCGCGCTTGCGCGCAAAAGAAATAGGTCAGGCCCGCCCACTGTCTTCAGCCCCGCCCTGCTCCAACCCTTCATCCAAATACCTCCACAGGCAGCGATACCTCGGGTGAACCTGCGGCTCCTCGGCAGAGCACCAGTGTGGTCACTGGGGGAGGCAGAGATGGGAAAGCTCCTGTAAAAGGAGGGCATGCCCTAAAAAAAAAAATCAAGGTTTGGTACTCCTAACAAGGCTTGGTCACTTGGCGAACAGTCCTCTGACCCCCACTCCTCTTCTCCCCGCCTCCCCGACTTGTGAGAAAACCTCCCCTGTGCTCCAAGAATCCTGACCATATACAGAAATCACCGGCCGACTCACTCGACCGTCACTTGTCCTCGCTGGCTCTGATTCCACCTCAACGGCCGAGTGCTGGGCCGACGCAAGAGAGTCTGAGGCGAGACCCCTCAGGAGCGACTGTTAATGCAGTGACCCCTCCATAGAGGAAACGGGAGCCCCCTTTTAAGGAGACAAAAACAAGAGTTCTATTTAATGTCTGGTACAGGAGAGAATCTTTTTTTTCTCCTCAGACTGGAATGCAAGCCATTTGTGCCCCGGGCAGCAGCTGGCTGCCTCGGTGTGGGTGGGTGATTACGGCTTTCCGTGCTTTCATGTTGTCGCTTACATCAACTCTTAACCTTCCTCTTGTGTTCGCTTTCTGTTACCATCTCTTATGTTAACGGGTCGGTTTTGACCCGTGTCTTAAATCAGCTGTAAAATACACTAAAAACAATTAGCTATCATCCAATTTGTTTCTCATCTCTTGGTTACCTTGTTAGGCTTCCATATCCATGAAAATATTGGTTTTAATATTTTTGGTGTGGGCCTCTGGGCCTTTTTTTTGTCAGTATACCCCTCGATTTCAATTTTAAAAAATGGTAAAATGAACCTCAACAGAATCATATAAATAAATAAAAGGTTATTGTGTTACCTGACTATTACTAAGCACTATTAGAACACATCTCTTAAATAAATTTGTTTTATTTATTTTTTAATTTTAATATTATTAACTATAGTAACATCTATGGTGTTACGGGTCAGTTTCGACCCATATATATTTACTTCAAGAAAAAGGCAAAAAAGTATTTTTTTCAGCAATAGAACTTTAATATAAACACAAAATGAAAAGCAGAACAGGTCATAACACAAAATATAGATTTGCAAGGTCAAACAAACAACCAATCCAGCAAATCAAACCAAAATACCAAATCAGAGTAAAAGTCTCTGTGTGCAAGAACATGCATGTGTATGTGTGTGTGTTTAGATGCATGTGTGGCAAAAATGGTGGATGTGGGTCCACAACACAAATGCGTTACATGCAGACACATCAATGATGTTGTAAAACACAACCATTGGCCATCTCCTGGTCATTCGCTGGCAAGTGTAGGTGGCAGTCAGCTTGTCCAGGTTGTCCACTCCTCCTTTGTTTTTGTTATAGTCGAGGATGATTGTGGGCTTTGTCACTTCCTGATGACACAGCTGCGTCTTTGTGAATCGTCGACATAAGTATCACATTCCGTTTTCTTTTTGGACAATATGAGACAACAGTGGTGGTGTCTGTAAAAGCAAACTTTGAGGAAAGTGGAGCCCTGTCCTTCACCTGCAAGATTTCAGCAGGTAGCTCAGGTTTATTTTTCTTCACTGTGCCCACCATGGTAAGTTTCCTCCTGAGAAGTTCTTGTCCAATGTCATAGCTGGTAAAAAAATTGTCACAAGTGATATTGTGACCCTGCAGTCCAGCAGTCAAATCGAGGACTACACGTTTTCCTTGGTTCTTCTCGGGGATGCCACTCGCAGATTCCAGGCATAGCTGGTTTTTGCATCGCAGGCTGCCCAGATTTTTATGCCGTACTTCCCTGGCTTACTGGGTATGTATAGCCGGAAGGGGCATTTTCCTCGGAAAGGGACAAGACGTTCATCCACTGTCACCTCTGCCCTTGGGTTGAACATCAGTGGAAGGAGCTGCGTCCATCTCTCCCAGACATCCCTGATGGGGGCAAGCTTGTCAGATCTTGCTCTGGTATCTCTGTTGTCAAATCTGAGGACTCTTGATATCATGCGAAAGGTCTGAAGTGACATTGTTGCGTGGAAAATATTTCTTCCTGTCGATGCGTCCCAAAGACTATCAGTGGCCTCATTGCAGGATCTGTACACTCCAGCAAGAAGAAGAACACCAATATAGGCATCCAGGTATTCCTCATCAATGTCTTTCCACATGTCGCCCTGGACTTTTTTTCCTTCCAGGTTTGTCATAGCAATGATGACTCTTTTTAGTGACAATGGCATAAATAGCTCAAAATGAGCATTCCCTAAAGCTCACATGATTGGGAGAGAAGCTGTCTGTCAGTGTTTTGGCTGACAGTTCACTTATGATTTAAGTTTTGGTTCTTATTATTGCTTTATAATCTGACTTTTATAACCGGGTCGAAACCGACCCGAACAACACAAAGGTCATAATTTCAACCAGAGCATTTTATAATTTAATGAAAACATTTTTTTTTGTTTTATTTTGTTGATATAGAGGTTCTTGACAAAGTCAAAAAGCCTTGACGCAATAAACTAATTTACGTGTTTTTTAATGCATTTAAAACTTGGAAACGGGTCGGTGCCGACCCGAACACCAGAGGAAGGTTAAGAGGAAACAACTGCTGACTTAAGATTATGCACTAATTTGCTGTATTTAATGTTGTCATTTAGATTGACAAGACTGCTGTTATATGATATATTAAGTTATTCATTGTCCCATAACAAGTAGCACTGACCGCTGCAGGCTCAGCGATCAGGTGCAAGAAAAAATCATCATCAGTGGTTTCGGTTTTAGACTTTTATGACGGTACGTGTAAAGCTCATACCGTAAGGAAATCCGATACCCGGCCTACAGCCCAGCCTCAACTGTGAGACATTGGGTTTATGGAGTAGCCTGCTGTGTATTCTCACCGTCTCATTGCCCATCCAGTTATTTCAGGCCTTCTGTTACATTTATAACAATTAAGTTGCATGTCTAAACGCAAACCTGTGCAGCTCCACAGAGACCACGAATCCCATATTGGGAGCAGTGACAGAGTGGAAATGAAAGGAAATAAAGCTCGGAGAAGGGTCCCTCAGTGACATAGCCAAAATAAATGCAATAATATGATATTATATGATGCGAGAAGCAGGGAAGCTAAACTGCAGTCGGTGACATGTTACACGTCCAGGGACAAAAACAGAACATTTTGTATGAGACTGAAGACACATAATAATAAACAATCTAATCCACAGCGGCCTTCGCTGGCGAACAAATGCGAGCAGTCAAAAGCCTGTTGTTTACGTTTGAGTGCGCCCGCAAGAAACAACACGGCAGGCCCTCCACATGCGTACACACCGCCAGCGACACACATCGTCGGCTCCTGGCCTCTGTCGCCAACACACACATATACACACACACACCTGGTTTGTCATCCAGTGTGATCCAGTTCGTCACATGGCAGGCGGACGGTGGGCCTCAGGTGGGGAGGACGGTGGGCAGACATCCCAGAGAGCGCCGTGTCAGGTTGCTATGGTGGTCGGGTGTCAGAAAGAGAAAAAGAGAAAAGACATTTCCTGACAAGGTCGGAGGTCAAAGCCGCACCGGACAAACATCTCTGGGAGGACACACGAGCTGAATTCTTGCCCGTGAGAACCAAAAAACACACACAAACACATGGTCCACACACAGACAAACTGTTGTAGTTTGAGAGGAATGTATTACTAATGCAGACAGGGTGGTTTCTACTTCTAGTGGAGCAACTTCTGTCTGGAGGCCGTGACCTCTCTGGCCCTGCACCCTCTGGTTGAAATGACGCAAGCGACATCTTACCATGTGCTCCTAATCTCCTTCAGATCTCCAGCAGCGCTCGTCGACTGTTCTCGCCGTACGTGGATCCCGTATGTAATCATCTCGTGGGGTATCTCTGAACCATTAGGTACAGCGACGTGTGCCGGGTGAGGCCAGCCTAAAGAGAGTCAGTGTAGATTGGAAGGACATGATCAGAGAGGAGCAGTTCTATCACATTTTGGGGCCAGAATTTATTTTCTTTTGCCAAGCACAATGTGTGTGCTCCAAAAGACATGCTGATCCAAGTATTAAACCTGTTGTAGAGCTAGGGCAAAAAATAAGGCAATCGCTAAAATAACACCTCTTTGAGGCAACATGCAATAAAAACCATGCAATAGCTGTAAAGACTTTTCAGCCTGTAACAAAGGACAAACAGGTCAACGTTGCTATCAACACAGCCACGATGAGGAAAAATAAACTTATGTCTTCAAGTAGGAATACTCCGCTGGGATCTATATGTGCACATGTTGGGCCCACGTCCCGCTTACTGACATCTTTCAGACACTGTTACAGCAGATATAAAGGGCCGGGCCGCAAGCCTGAATTCCTCACAGGCCTCCATGTGGATCTGATTTGATTGTGCCAGCCCGGCCTTAGCTCCGGGACAAAGACGGGCCTTGTGTCCCAGTCCATGTCTCTGTAGCTCACCATCACTCTCTATGTCACATGCTCGTCTTCTATCCGTTTCTCTCAAGTCTCTTCCCGGTCTGAAACAAAACCCCGTAACAACCGGTCATTGTTTGCACAGACATGTGCGGGCCTCGGAACACAGACAGCACTCACTGTTTTGTAACAGGAAGGAAAGAGAAAAAAAAAATTTGCTTCTTGTGAAATTAATTAAATGTCATGTTTGGTAATTTTGTTTTCTGTGGAATTATGCAAACAGATTTCATTGGTGAAATACAGTTCTAAAAATATAGGTGAAATGTCATAAGGCTTAAGTTTGAATCCATTTCCCTGGATTATCTAATACATTAATATTTGATTAACAACTGACCACCAATTAAATGATTTAAATAACACTCATATTTCATCGTTACATTCATTTGGCAAAAATAAAATTAAAGTAATAAAAGCTTAAAAGCTACTACAACCCTTCATCACATTAGGTTGCTTTTTGCCTACACTGTGGTGGTTTTTCCCAGCACCAAACTCCCTTTACAAAAACTTGCATTTTACTGCAGCAGGTACTGACATTTAGACACCATTTTTCATAAGATTACCTCCATTATTCATGACTACGGTTCTCGATCTCTCTGAGCATCTGGACAAGAACTATAGTGACAATATTTGTTATAATCGAACATAATCTACCTATCACTAACCATTTGGATTCAGTCTCCCTAATGTTAGCTCCCCTTTGACATTAGATGCTGGCTTCATGACCCACTGTGATTCTCTCAGAAATGTCAAGAGTGTCAGTTTAGTTGTTTAGACCTCAGCTAATCATCTTCCTCTCTGATGATGAAATTAACCGAGAGGCTCACAGCCCACCTGTCCTCGATCCGCCGCTCTTTATCTCGGTCTTTGATGAGGAAAGCTTTTGCACCAAGGTCTGGCTAATTTATTTGCAAGCAAATACTGCATTATAATGCATAAATATCATCTTTGTTGCAACACGTAGGACCTTGATGAACAGACGCAAGCGCTTGTTTTGTGTGGATAAGAAATAAAGTGAGGACAAGGACTTTTGCGATAAATTAGTGAAAACAGTTTTTGCACATATCAGACAACAATAATGGTAACGTTTTCAGTGGGTTTGGTATGCACTAATAGGACTTCATATGTTTGTTTTTTATATATTGTTGCATTGACTGATACATTATCAGTCCAATATTAATTGGACTGACCATGCATCAGTTTGGAAAGGGCTACAAAGACATTTCTAAAGGTTAAGGTCTAAGGGAGACGTACGTTGAGATCTATTATCCACAAATGGAGAAGACTTGGAACAGTGGTGGACCTTCTCATGAGGGGCCGGTGTAGCCAAAATAACAAGGGTGCACTGACGACTCATCCGGGAGGTCATAAAAGAACTTCACCTGCTTCAGTTAAGGTCAAAGGTCGTGACCTTTGGCCTTAACAAAAAGACAGCGACGGGGAAAACACGGCATCCATGAGAGAAATCCAAGGAGAAAGCCACTGCTGCCCAAGAAGAACACAAAGGCTCGTCTCACATTTTCCAAAACATGATCTGGAAGACATAATATTGTGTGGACTGAAGAGACCAAAGACATTTGGAAGAGGAGGTCGTGTGATGCTTTACAAACTCGGGACCTGGACCACTAGACATGATTAATGGAGCCATGGATTCTGATTTGGAATATTATAATTAGTTTGAGGATCTGAAACATTTACGTATGACAGATTTGGAAAAAACACCATGAAAGGCGCAAATTAACTGGTTGCATAAATAAAAAATGGAAAATAAAATCTCACTGCCAAATTTGTGTTGGTCAGACACCAAAGGCGTTTTACAGACAACTTCCAACATTGATGAAAAACACTGCGCATGACTTTACTACACCAGTGGCAGTGGGCCAATCAATACACATCACATGAAATCGGAGAACACAGGAACACAAAACAATCCAAACTTATTGTCGTGCCGTGCATCGTGATCAGTGTCACTTTGTAACTGTGTTAAAATGCGGTCTGTTCTTGGTTTCTCTTTCAACTCATCCTACTTGCATTTTACAGATTGAGGAGTTGTCCAAAACACAAATACGCACACGCATAAACAAGAATACATATCAATACCACAATCTTTTGTATTTCCTATAATATTGGTTTCCATTTGTGTCCTTGCCGGTCATCCATCGAGCCCTGTAAGCGCATTCTGCATGTTAATCGTCAATGATTATAGATATGCATATCTACAACATATTAGGACAGTACAGTGTACTTTGCGCCACTTGTTGCAATTACCCCGTATTAGTTTGAAACTATTGTACTTCCTGTTCAGCTTTATTAGCATTGTTTAGTGCTGGTAACCAGGTACATATTATTACGAGAGCTGTATATTATAATAATAATAATAATAATACCCACTCGTTCTTGTATCCATTGTCCACGCCTTCATTTTATAAACCAAAAGATACAATATTGACGAAAACATTTACAAAATTGTTTTAGCAGAATGCAATAGTTTTGAATAAACAGATTAAGTAAGATTGTACTGCTGCCCGAGTTTATCATATGAACGAGTGAATAACAGACTTACATATACAAACACACTTACAAATCCAACAAGAAAGCGCACCTGTGTGGAATTTATTAGTGATCAAATCAGGGTCACGTCTCAACAATCCAATAAAGACGCCAGTAAAAACAAGTGGTCAAAGCGCGCTCACACACACACACACAACGTGTTAGTCCCCTGTGCTTCTGGGAAGGAACCATTAAAGTGTGTGTGCGCGTGCTCACTGTGGGGTCATTTGAGTTGCTGGTTAAGTAGGTCAGTCAGTAAGTCAGGGGTGGCAGGGAAGGAGTGCACAAACAAGGGCTAACTCCATTACCTCATACTGTGGATTAGTGTCAACAGGCCTTTTCCTTCAGTCTCTGCTCAGTCTCGTCCTGCTTCAAGTGTGTAGAAGGAGAGCAACAAGGAGTCAGATTCCTGCACCCCCACCTCCTCAAGAAGAGACACACAAACTTAAACGTACCTGTGAGGAATGCCCAGAAACATCCGACACAGATGACAGATTTGTTATATAATATTATTATATAATAACCTCACAAACAACCCTTCAAGACTGTGCTGACAGACACACACACTTGGTGAACTCAGTCACGAGTCACTGAGGTTAATGACATTTTGAAAGTGAGAGGGTTCACTAGTTATCAGCGCCTTGCGCCTGAGCCCTGATCAGAATTACATATTCAAGCATTCATTTTTAAAACCAACCTTAACCAACCAGAGGCGGCGCGGTTTCAAGACCAACCCAACACACAACAACGGTGAAAAAATAAATAAAAGCAAAAGCAAAAAGGACACAGAGGAATTTAAATGAGCTGATGTTCAGCTCCCGCTTGAAGTCCTGGTTGATGGAGCCCAGGAAATGAAAGGACCCCACAGAAGTGACGGGGAATCACACAAGGTGATGGGAGAAGGTGGGACTGCGTTCTAGCCATTCAAAAGACTTCATGACGACAGAGGTCAGGGCGACAAAGCCTGTAGGGACGAAGTCCTGTGATCCTGAGCTTCCCTCCTGAGGGAAAAGGGATGATGGTGGAGGGCTTGAAGCAGGCTTCAAACAACTGCACTTTGAGTCATTATAATTGACTAAATAAACATCGGGCTTTATTGAAGACCTGAAATTAGAGATTGAAACAAAAAAAATGTTTACCGAGGGAAGAAATCAAATGCTTAATACTTGAATGGTAATAATATGTATTATTACTATATATTAAATTGATGGATTAATAAAATACAAATCACAATAATTGGAATTTTTCGCCTTGCATTCATTGATAGATCTAGAGCTGCAACTAACGATTATTTTAATAATCGATTCATCTGTCGATTAATTGATGAATCGGATAAAAAAATAAATTTAAAAACATTAATTTCCAACCCTTTATTGAAAAATAGAACTGACAGTGCAAAACATTTAGAAACTGCACAAACAGATTGCTCCTTGAACATCCCTAAGTAAGAAAATAAAATGGACTAACACAAAAAACACACATCGCATGATGTATACTTTACAGCTGCCAAATTAAATAGATTAGGCACAAAAAATATTTAGATTAGATTTTTCCAACATGTTTCGGTTTACGGTGCTGAATCATCGCCGTGGTCCTCCCGTGCCAGGCCATGTCGCTTTTGCATATCTTACAATCAGACTCCCGAATTTCAAAGCCCCTCCCGAAAATCTCCCGGACCGACCTTTCTCTCGACTTCCACCCGGACAACAATATTGCTGCACCACCCGTCACTGGGCGCGCCGTTTCACCCTGAACAATAATAAAGGTTACAAGCGCGGCGATTAGAACGGAAAAAGATGAGACTGGCGCTGCAAAGAAAAGCGCCAGCACCCCCGCCCGTGAAATACCCCCATACCTGGGAGGATTTAGGTCGCATTGGTTTCTCTTCCTCCGCATGTTTCACAGTATTACGGGTCTCAACGCTCTGCTGGGCGGAGCTGTTTTTCTTCTGTTCGCGAGCGCTCAACTTTTTTTCTCTCAGCTCTGCGCGGCGCGCTCAACTTTTTTTTAATACTCAAACGTAATAGTTGCGCGACACAACGAATCGATAATGAAATTCGTTGCCAACGCTTTTAATAATCAATTTTAATCAATTTTAATCGATTTCATCGATTCGTTGTTGCAGCCCTAGATAGATCACCAACATTTTAACTGTAGTATTAGAGAACACCTTATCATAATCAATTATTTACAACCAGTTAACGCAAATTCAATTATTAATCGTTTCTTATAAATAATCTTGAAAGCATTAGAAAATCATTGATTTACCTTCCATAGAGGTCTTAGGTTTATACAGGATATCACTATAACCCTTTATAAAACGGTGCCTTGTTGTGTTGCAGATGCATAATCACTGTTATGTGGTCTGCCTAAGTATGGAGTCATCCATACTTAGGCAGACCACAGTTGATTGAGTCATCTGGTAAATCATTACCTTCCCTCTTGATAACTGAAATCCACCGAAACCACGTGTCTGGAATAAACCGCTATAGTGGTATTAGATCTGCACAGACACCGTGTTATCAGGGAAAACGCCGGGACGCCACAGGTGAGACACAATAAATCAAGTCACGGGAGTCGCACCAAAAGCTGCACATAAAGGACGGACAGCGAAGAGGCAGTTCTGTTATACAAGCGTAGACAGCGGCAGCAGAGGAGTCTGTTTAGACTAAGGGGCCTCCCTGCTCTTCTACGCCACTCAATCCGTCTTCCACTAATCCAAACACCCGGAGGGAGAGGGGAGCGGGGGGGTGCGACCAGACGGCCCCATGTGAGGGGTTGCTCAAATGCAATCGACCCAAACACCTTAACTGGGGCAAGTCTGCTGGTTGTGTAATGCAGAGACACACACTATATAATGTGCCACCTGCAGATTCAACATTGTTTGTCTGCCACGCAGACGCCGAATGTGAGGAGTTCCATGGAACAGGTTGTTTGGAAGTGAGACGGTTGCGGTTAGGGTTGCCACCTTTAGTACAAAGAAATAAGGACGCTACGGCCGACGGAAGGGGGGTGACGTTGCGATTCCCCGGAGATTCCTCCTCCTTTCTTACTTACTTTTGCATCCGCTTTCACGTGAGAACTGGACGCGAATCAACACTCCGCCAAGAGACCCACCCTCCTTTGACTGGTTTGTTTGAACTGGTATACCGTGCAGCCCTAGGTTCACGGCCAATCAAACCAATTACCCAATAAAGGGCAAAATATGACGAGTCTTCCCAGAATTCGGGTGGGTTTATTTGCACGAAGGGCTGTTTTGAAGACAACTTGGAAAATACTGGACAAAAGCCATCCCGTATTGATTAAAAACGGGACACACTATTTTATTCTCAAATACGGGACGATTCCGCTTCAGAGACGACGCCGGGTTAAGCTGGGCTTTGGATGGGAAGTACGTGGGTCACTGAGCCTCCAGACGCTCTCACCTAAGGACACCGAAGACAGTAAACAGGACGGCCATGTCTGTACTAACACTTGTGACAGGCGTCCTCCACCGGGAGCACACAGCTGCTACGGGGATGGTCTTTGTTAATGGGGTGGGGGCACTTAATTGAGGACATTTGATGATGATGTTGAGTAGACATCCAATGCGGTCGTCATTCGCCTCCTTTTTCTCAGAAGCGCTCACCCCTTTAAAAAAAGCCAACTAGAATTCGTGGTAAGACCCTACACAGAACGCTCTTTATTAATAGCAGCCACGGCATGAGCGGTTCAGACGTGTTTAGATTGAACTGAGCAAGACTCTGCATTGCAACCGAAACCTCTAGTAGTCTAAGAACAAACTTATGGTTGAGGAGGGCAGGAGAAAAGCTCATGTCTTGCCGGTTCATAGTTGTTCTTGCCATCGACAGGTACTTAAACCGGGGAATAATGGCAGCCATTGTCCGTGAAGTGACAGGCGAAGCAGAGGAAATGGGTGGATTATTTGCTGAAAGGACTACAAAGCTGGAAAAGAGAGTGAGAGACATAAGGGGGTGTCGGAGGGCAGAATGGGAGGGCAGGGAGCATGTTGTCTGAGAGCCATGTGCCTGGGCCCAGACTTGACAGTGACTCAACACGTCAATGGGTGACTCACGCTGGAGGAGGCTAAAAGCCCTGCATCTCTATTCCCACACTCGCACAAACCATCACCCATAAAGGTAACACATATGACTGTGCCATGCATTTAAAAATAGACAGGCCACAAAGCTGAAAACCCCCACTTTAAAGCACAGTAAAATGCAGTGCGCTAGGCAGAGAAATTATGAACAGTACAGTGATTAAGCTCTCCTCCAAAAGGAGTGAGGCAACAATGAAGTCTGTCCTGATTGGCCAAAATATAGCAGGACGCATGTCAGAGACCAGTCGAACAGGTCGAAAGGCCTGAAAAACGGGATATACATGCACCATGTACCTACGTAACGAAGTATATTTAATTACTAGTGGATACCTCTTTAGTCTCATTGATTTATGGTTCTTGTTTCTATGTTATAACGAACAAAGCAATTCATATTTCCCATCACACACAAGCTGGTAAAGGGAGAGAAAGCCACTGAAAAGGGTGCAGTTTGTTACACACTGTCACTGTAAGGGCAAATTCACCAATGAACTTATCCTGCATGTCTTTAGACTGTGAAAGGAAGCCAGAGGAGAACCCACACAGACACAGGGGGAACATGCAAAGCAAAGCCGCTGGACAGGTCGGAGTCCGGGATTTGAACCCAGGACCTTCTCGCTGTGAGGTCACAGTGCTAACCACCACACCACGCGCCACCCCTCAGCCAGATGCAGGATCTCAGATCAGTTTATAAAGCCGGCAAGGCGTTGCGTCCAATGAGTCATGAGAGCGTGCAGAGAGAAGCAGCAGCATCTCATTAGAAGTGATGTAAATGTAGAAGTTGTGTGATTACAATCTCAGAATAGAGCAATATGAATGCCCCTGCTCGACATGTGAGCTTAATGCCAACACTATACTTCTGCTTATACTTCTACGTTTTAGCGGCGAACAAGTCACACGGTTCCAAAACATCTGCACGCCTGGTTTGAATGGAAATAAAAGAGCATTAATGTCTGCATTGCTGTGGGGAGTCATATTTAGCCCTTCATGCATTATGCACCAGTCTGTGCGCATATGGCACACACAATCTGCACCCTGCCAAGAACATCAAGGGGTGTCATAGTGATTCAATGTTTGTGTACATAATGTGGTGTGATTTTCTGTGTGTGTTTGTGTGTGTGTGTGTGTTCTCTTTTGAGAACGGGGAACAAGGTTTTCGTGCAGAGCCTGAAACATTATTTACAGCCACTAGAACATGTAGAACATTGAGGTTGTTAGAAAATAAATAAATAAAACTCCCTAACCCCACACACACACTCTCAATGTCGCACGTAAACGTAAGCTGCCGACACATGCCTTCCTTTCTCGGTCTCGCAGCTGTACAGCAAGTAGAATGCCTTTCGTCTCAAACAAAGGGGGGGAGGGGGGGGAGTGGTGAGAGGGTTGAGCAGATATCAGAGGAAGCTGTTGCCCAACATCCTTTGCGGCCCTACACGTGTGCAATCGGTGTCGTTATGAAACAACCAAAACATTACAACAGAGGTGTGTTCGAAGAGGTGAAGACAAGTTCTCTGCTTACACAAGTCTGGACGTCAGACCGGTGGCCAAATAAACAACAATAACTAAAGAGTCATGACCTAGAAAAGCTACGAACAGTGCACGTGAAGCCTTCTCACGCCACATTATTATATTACATTTAGGCGGACAAAAATGGGGCCTATAACTGCGCAGAAACGACTTCTGCTCAAGAAAGGCAAGTGTCCCTGACCTCCTAAAACCCTCTTGGAGGCTCAACAGAGGTGAAGGCTGTCGGTTCTATTCAAAACTAAACTCCTTGTCTCATCAATCCTCGTTTAGAGGCCCGGCTACGCACCGATTTCCTGGGCAAATCCAGATAAGACCTTGAATGTCTTGTTCAAGGCTACAGGAGAGGCAGTGATACCATGTGTACTTCCCGGGCTACGTGCAGAGTGCGCACACACACAAACACACACACACACACACACATACATAATACATAAGAAAGTATGAGACGAGGGGCAGTGTCCCATTTCTCCTTCAGAACTGCTGAGCTGACCACCCGTCCCTCGCTCTCTTAAAACCTAATGATTGCAAACCCACATCCATGTGCTGAGTGTGCATGCACTGCAGCAAAGTGCACAGAGTGGTTAGGTGGGCCGGCAGCACTCAATGGAGGGCACTCTCTCTTTTGGGTCTCATCAGGTGAGTAGCCCAACAGCTGTTGGATTTGTTCCATGAAAATATTAATATGTTTTGTCATTTTTAAAGGCGAAATAAATCAAAGCCAACTTCCCAGACATGTGAAGTTCATCGTTTCTCAAGGTCTTGGCATAGGAGTGTTGTTCAGTCAAACTTTGCGTTCGTTTTGAAGCAAATGTGTTAGCAGCTAGCAGAGTATGCTATCACTGCTAACATGCTACTGCTAACATGCTACTGCTCCCCCGTGGCGTCTCGATGTCGACGCAGGCAAGTGTGGAGTCAGCTCACCTGTGGCTGAGAGGACGGATCTCTGACGCCATCTTGAGGCGACCATTCATAAATAGGCGAATGGACTATTTTGCCCTCTTTAAATGTAATTAAAACTTTTAAATGAGCGAAGTTTGATTAGTTAGAGGCGGCTGTCCTACCGTGGGTGAGCAGTCAGTGTCCTCGTGCGCGGCTTGACGACGTCGTTGGGTCTTCACGTGCGAGCAGAGTGTTCCACGAGGATACTTATTTTATACTATACTTAGGATATTTATTTGACCGCGTCTATGGAAGCGGTTCACAGACTCTTTACGCCACAAACCGCCTTTCTACACCAGGGCCGGGTTCAAGCACCCACCATCCCCCACACCGCTGAAAGGTGAAAATAACGATGCCGGTTTATAGCTGCATTCAAACGCAGGACCAATGAGCCAATGAGAGAACAGTTTCCCTGCGCGTGGCGTTCGTTTACAATATCTAGTCCGCTTTTAAATGTTGCAGCGTGGACACAGTAACAGTAAAAGGGGGGAAACTGCAGCATTCTACCATGTTACTCCTCTTCGGAACAAAGCAAACGAACTACAGGTGTGAAACTGCCCCGAAACAGTGCAACAAGTTAAGTTTGAAGCAATTCCAGTTACCGAAGGCGTCCCTTTTAAACAGCAATAAGCATAGCGAAGGCTACATTTAATGTACCAGTCGCAGCCGGCCAATCAACGGTAAATGGGCGTCGCCTCACCTAAAATGTAAAAAGTAGAAGATAACATTGAATTCAATTTTGTGTTTTTGAAGTATAGAATGTTATATTTGTAAAAATACAATACCTGTGCAAAATATTTTCCCCCTGCCTGCCATACTCCTGTCTTCATGCCTGTTTTAGGTGTGCCCAAGTTGGGTCGTCATTGGATTGGACACAGACATATCTGGTGATGGGGCCTGTAAATGCGCTGAAACGACTTCTGCTCAATCCACAAAAATAATTAAGAGCTTGTGTAAGCTCCTAAAACATAGTTTCTCAACTGGGAGCAACAGTATATGGCATAGAGGTTTAATATAAGTGCTGCCCATAATTATAGCTGTCTAAGACTTCCAAAGAACATCAGGATCGAGGCCCACATGGAAGACGTGCGAGCGACACCAGGGGTCATGGACGACACGTGGGACAGGAAAATAAGTCTTATTAA
This sequence comes from Pungitius pungitius, assembly GCF_949316345.1. Lineage (NCBI taxonomy): Eukaryota > Metazoa > Chordata > Actinopteri > Perciformes > Gasterosteidae > Pungitius > Pungitius pungitius. The sequence goes on along the minus strand of NC_084911.1, from coordinate 18,676,864 downwards.
AACAGGAATTATGGATTATTCACTCTCACCCCTTCAAGAACACGGTTGGGTCCCTAAAATATTGTAACAATCTTAAGGAAGTTTACTTTTGTATTCTATATAATGTATCCTTGTTATTCCAATGTGTAGATTGTTGCGGACTCATTTAAAATGTGTGCTCTCTTAAATGGTTAAATGGTACCATGGTTTCATGTCTTAATATCTTTGCACTACTAGTTTTTTATTCATAAAAAACGATTTTAAAGCTGTTTATTTATCAAATACAATCCATTTAAAAAAAGGTTGAAGGAGGCCGTGAAGTGATCAAAAGATCTAAAAAACGCATCTAAGCGAATCTTAATTTACTATTTCTTTACCAGTTTTCTTTTTTACGATGTCTTCCGTATACAAATATACATTTTATCTAACATTGTACTTAATCTTTTCAGGTCTGTCACAATTTGTGTAGGCATTTGGGGAAAAAATAAATAATACGCTTTCATATGACAAAAAAACTCACATGCCCACATGTGACAAGTCAACACAACAAGGACATTTAAAAACAGGAAAAAGTTGTTCTTGTCCCTGATCACTGATCCAAAGATAATGTGGTATTGCACGAAGGAAACTTTTAACCTCTGACAGGATACGTTGTGCTTCATGGCAGAAACCAGTCAAACAGGACTGAAAAGAGGTTTATTAAACTGTTTATTTCACTTTGTTTTACAACTGGCAGTTAATTCCTTGATCCTAAGATCGATTAAAAGCAATAAAAGTCAGTTTTTAACACTTTGAAAGCCCCAGATCTGCATGGGCTGTGTAGGCCGAGGAGGTAGAACAGACTTTCAGGAAGGCTCTCGACGCTCCGAGTGATAACGTCACTCCATGTGCACCTCTTCCTCTACAACTGTCTGAACATGATCCTATCAGCTACCAGAGCGAGAGTCCGTGGACGTCATTGAAATGATTACATCTAAACTTTTTAAGTTACATCCAGGATTTACAAGACTCAACCATATTTGTTTAATACAATTTCAGTAATAAAACATTTTTTTAAATTGCAAGCATTCTTGCCATTTTAAATATGTCATTAACATTTAAAATATCTTCATTATATAAGGCTTCTCAGTGTTTCCTCTAGGTTTACAACTTCAGGGGGGGGGGGGGTGTACAGTGGGTTTGGCGAATCTCTGTTCACCCTCATTTTTGTCATATCGAGAGACATCTGAATTTTTGTATCCTGTCCCGTCCATCAAAAGTCTCTGCTGCTGCTGCTGCTGCTGCTGCTGCCATGGTTACCACGACACAGGAAGGCCATCCGTCCAGTCGGGGCTGCTCGCCTCACACGATGAGGATCACGCCAATGCCAGCGTCCCCTCCCACTCCACAGATAGCACCCAGCGCCTTTACCTCCAGAGTGCCTGACAGTCAGGCCCAGGAGTTATTACTGGCACCCAGCTGCGTCGGCAGACATTTCTCAGCGTTCATGTTAGGTCACCGAGGGAGACACGCGTTGACATCTAGCAGCGCTATGCGCTTAGAGGCATTTGAGAACATATCTCTGGGGGAGTGAGGGGGGGGGGGGGGGGTGTGTAATGGAATGGGTTCACTTTTATAGGATTCTTACCAGGTCATTCCAATGGTGTGATCCAGATGTTTCTACAAGCCTCCATTTTCTGTGGAGGTGAACTTTCTTCTTAAAGTGCATTTGCATTATCTTACCATGAAAAACATCACATTTTTACTTCTTCGGTGTCCCGAAGAACAAAGATCGTGAAAAAAGGCTCTTTTCTCATGAAAAGGACCATTAAAATAAAGACCATTCTTCAAGGAGAGTCCCATGTGCTCAGTTCATCTCCTAGGATTCGTGGACCAGAGGCGCTACTTTGCGTACCGCCCCAGACTGGACGTGGCCCTCAGCGGTTTCTTCTGGCCTTTTTGGAACTGCCGCAAAACAAAGTCAAAGTTAGCCACCGTGGACATGGCATAGAACACGTTGGCTTTGTCGGGTATGAGCAACTCTGCAAACAGAAAAGGAGAAATTGTCAGTTTGTTTCCAACTTAAAGGGATTCTTTGACTGTGGAGTGATTCTGACTCCCTGACCTCGTTCCGGAGAGAGGACCTGAGTCAGGGTGAAGTCCTGCCAGTTCATGTGCTCAAGGTGATGCTTCTCCAGCGCCCTTTTGACCACCTGTGCAGTTTTGTCCTGACTGGTCAACTATAAGAGACAAAAAATAACATTAAGAATTCTCTATTCTGTGAATAGAGTTTGTCATTGTGAGGATTTGCTACTTGGCTTTAACTTAAAATGTATTCTTTAAAACCTGGACCATCAAATCTAACAAGCAAAATGTCAGTTCTGTACATACACTTGAATTACACTTAATTGATTTCATTGAAATAATAATCACCAAAAGTAAACATCTATAACTTCTACAACCTACCAGGATGCTTTTGTACATGTTGCCGTTGTTGTGGCCCAGGTCCACGCTCACCCGGACGATGCAGGAGTCAGCCGCCTGACGGTTGTACAGGGGCAGCGAGGTCAGGGACACAGAGCGCTTGTGGTGGGAGGCAGAGGAGCAGGAGGAGGAGGAGGCGGAGGAGGAGGAGGAGGAGGAGCTTGAAGTATTGGGGGAGTCCGGGGAGGAGGCGGCGCAGCAGGAGGGGGACGATGAAGAGAAGGACGAGGGGGAGGAGAAGGCTTCGGACACATTGTTGCAGGAGCTGTGGAAGCACTGCAGAGAAGACGCGGGGGGGGGGGGGGGGTAATATTGATTAGCGCCGCTGGAAATGTTGTGAAAACATTTGGGGCTTGTTTGACTTCTGGGGAAAAAAAGAGGACAATAAACAATTCCTTATGGAGAGTAAATAATAGGACATGACGGAGGCACCGCGTGAGCTCACCTGCACGCCGATGGAGCACGCCGCTTTGAGGGAGGACAGATCCTCCGCCTCGGATCCGCTGGATCCGGAGGATGAAACACTGATCTGGTCCGCACGGACCTTTTTAGCTCCGTCGCTCACCGTCAGAAGACTGAGGACACAAAAAGTTGTGCGTGAGGATGTCATGTCGTGACTTGTGTTCTCGTGCATTCACACTGCACACAACAATGTATTCCCTCCACGTCGCGGCAATGCAAACGTGTCCCTTGTGTGTGTGTTGTGGGGGTGCACGGCACTCACGAGGAGAGCTTCTTGGAGAGAGTGCGGTGGCTCCAGGGAGTCGGGGAACACAAGTCCAAGGGAGGCTCCAGCTGTCTGGACAGTTCGTAGCTGGAAGACAAACAGAGATGACACTCTACAATATGTCCACCCAGGGCCGGGTCTAGGCAGGGGCAAGAGGGGGCCTGGCCCCCTCAAATAAATGTTGTGCCCCCTCAAACTAAATCTACTAAGCACATAAACTAAGCACAATGCCCCCTCAAGATTTGTGGCTGCCCCCTCATACATGCCTGTCTAGACCCGGCCCTGTGTCCACCTACTGAATGCAGTACTTTTTAGCATAATAATAATTGTGGCAATGATATTTTATATTATATATATGTATATATACACATAAACACAACTCAAACTCTAATGTTTACCGTACAAAGATTATTTTATCACATCTCAAACATTTATAGTATTTTTGGACTAGTATAAATCAAAGTAAATGTATGTATATATTCACACGCTTCTTCCTCCTGTTGACTGAGGGCTGCACAAAATGATGAAGCATGTAGGAAATACTACTGTTCTGCAATACTAATTATTTCTGTGTTCTGTAGGTAGCAGAACTACAATAACGTGAGCTGCATCAGCACCAAAGTTAGTTTCTTATCAGATTGTATAGAGTTATTGTGTTATAAATGTCAAACGCCTGGCTTCTTTATGACGATCCTTCCCAGTTATTGGGCTTCCTGAAGCTGGCCGTGTGGAGGCGGAAGTGAAAGAGGGCTCACCTCTCCTGGTCGTTGAGCAGCTTGTGTCCCCGCAGCCAGGCAGCGATTCTGGGAGTGTGGGGCAGGTTGTACTGGGAGCAGCAGGCCTGAAGCACACTGATCTGTGACAGAACCTCAAACTCCTGCAGGGAGAGAGGTGAACAGCGTTAAACATGTCCTCACACCTGGTTCACGTGGCCTGCAGCGAGGAGGGATACAACATTTCAAACAGTAGCAACGATGTCGTTTCTTAATGACACACATAATCGTCCAAAACCCTCTCTGTCTACTTTGGCGATAATTATACTGCAACATCACATAGTGCTAACTGAACGTTACATGGACACATTTGTACTTTTTTTAATACTATGGGGAAAAAAAGAAGAAAGGGGATGCATTTAAGATTACACAAAGAGGAACCACTTACCCTCCTCCTCTTCTCAAAGTTTATAAGGCCGCCCTGTAAAATGAAACACACCGATTTATTGCATTGATCAATGATTAATTGGATCAAAAAAATGAATAAAACACACTAGCACATTTATCCAGCCCACTAATTTAGTATTTCTAAGCAGTACATCAATGATTAGTAAATGGTTTCACAATATTACACATTGCTGCGGCGCTTGTCCAAAGAACATTTATTTTATGTTTACAAACCGTGTGAATCATCCATAACTGGTTGACTATGTTTTATCTCATTACAATTATAATGCAATATCAATTTAGCATTAATAATTTGCACCCACAACAAAACTCCTCTTTTGTAATTTCTGGATTTTTTTGTGGTGGTCACAAACACAAACAAGGCCCCGAAAGCTATGTGAAGCTAGCTGGTTACTAAACAAGTCGATAACTAAACAATGGGTAGCCAACTCAATAGCTGACATCGCCACTTTTTTTCAATTGCTTACGGAGTTCAAAGTACAATTGCTGACGTATTTGTTTAACCATTATCACCGTGAAGCAAAGGAACTCAGGTTTCTCAGGTCACGTGATGTACCTGCACTGTGTCGGGCAGAGCGGTGTCCAGCATGGTGAAGACGGACAGATATGTGCCCAGGTAAGGAACCGACCCACAGCAGGTGCTCTGCAGAGAGACACGTGAGCACACCGCCCATTAGGGTCACAGCACGAGTTTCCTCTCGTTATTTCTGTTTCACAAACCCAGTTATAAGCTCTTTCTTTTTCTTAACACCACTGAATGGGTGGAGTTTGAATGTCATTCACTCTCGATAAGTCCCAGTTGTCTCGATAAGTCCCAGTTGTCTCGATAAGTCCCAGTTGTCTCGATAAGTCCCTGTGGGCTCATGTTGCAGCCCGGGAGAATGTGTGTATGACGTTTCCTGCGGTACGTTATTACTGTCCTATAATCCTGGCGATGTGGGGACCAGCCGAGACTCGTTGAACACACAGCGAGGGCTAAAGATGGGTTTGGGTGTCTGCCATGCCAGAGACACTCACTCAGGGAATAATGCTCCCCTGTGGCTTACAGAGTAGCATCATATGGAGTATTTCTTGTGTCTTTTTTTAAACTAAACCTTGGCCCTGCCAACATGATCAAATACTCCTGCTGTGAAACCGTACATTCAAATAGTGACAGATATGAGGCACCAGACGTGAAGACATGTCCCACCTCTCTCCTCTTGAGATATGACTTACCATCTGTCTCCGGATCGGACACCGCTTGGATATCTTTGGAGACATTTTATCCACGTTTGCTTGGCCTCGGTCCTGTAGAAGTAGGTCAGACAGAGCTATATTCAGTTATGGTCCATATGACTAAACTAAGAATAATGGCATTCAAACACTCAATTGCATGTATGCACAGGAGCATGTACGAGGTGGGCTTTACATCGAGTTTGTTGTCAATCTGCAAACTGGCTTATGAAGCAGTGGCTTATGAAGCAAGTTCTTCAACACAAGAGTTATTACACATTAACTTGGATATCCTGTTTAATCGTTATCTCAGGAATGGGCGGGAGGCCACAACCAAGCCTTCTCTTCAGTCTTTGTTAGTAATGCCTTTCAAAAAAGTAAATGCATGGGTTGTTTTCAACGTGAGAAAAAGCCTACCTAAACACCTGAATATAATCACACAGATACGTGAAATGGAGGATAACAAGTTAACAAAAGGGAGGTCTGTAGAATGATTTCCCAGGAAATGAAATTCCCATCAAAGGTTTTTGTGAAGTAGTAAGCAATGTGCGGAGAATACAGGTTGATGTACAGTGTGATATATTGATTTTAAAGCCCTTTCACTGAAACTAGAAACAAGTGGCCTCTGACCTAAAGGAGGCTTCATAAAAGAAAGGAGGGAACATGGTTGGCTTGAGGCCCTGGATTCTCATCATCACTGTTAAACATTTCTATGAATAACAAACTAATTGTGTGAGAAAAGAAAACATCCACGTGCTTAAGAGAAAGATGCATTACCAAACATAGTTTTAATATGGAAAACATTATATGTTGTGTGACATTTATACAGTTAATTTCCTTCTGTGTTATGTTCCAAAAAAGGGATATTACTCATTTGAAAGTTATTTTTTGCAATTATGTGAAATAGGTTTTGCTATAATCCAATTACTTAACTTCATATCTGGATAATATTTGATTGCAACTGAAATGCAATTAGCAGTTGAGGATGCCTATTCAAGTAGATTAGCTAGCTGAGTAGCTGAGTGGCATAACTTGAAAAGAGCATCTTAGACAATTAAAAGCATCCCATTGGATTGGAACAAATATAAATAATGAATTGGTATGAATATCAATATTTTGAGAACAGTTCTGAAAATTATGTATGTAATTGCAACTAAACGCCTTGATTTTAAGAGCTTTTTTGTTGACTCGATTATGTGAGATTGGGTATAGATAGCCATAAATAACCCAATTACAAAGAGGTTATTCGTGCCCATGTGAGCACAGTGACTGTTTCCACTGGAGTAGAACTATTCTCTTATGAGGGCAACAAGTTGTTTCCTTCTTACCTCCACCAGGAGCTCTCTATTGGTCAGAACACAGTTCTCATCAGGGAAGGTTTCCAAGAGATTATCAAACATGGCCATGCTATCCCTACAACAAGAGCAGAGGCAATATGTAGTAAATATGTAGGAACTTAGTAACGAGTACTTTAATAATCAACTGTTATACAGCAGTAGTTGGTCCTCGGCCAGATGTTTACACCACAAAGAGAACAACATGAAGTTATGCTTTGGTTACCCGTGACATTATAATGGCTTACTGCACATCATGACATTACCCAATGTCAGCAAAACTTGCTTAGCAACTTCAAATTGCACTTGATGAGGGTTCGAAGTCCTCATTGAAAGCAAGAACATGAATGTAACCATAGAGACCGACAAAAGTTGCCTTTATTCCACCCTACCTGCTGACAGCCGCCCAGGTCTTTCTCAGCCTGTAAACTGCATTAGACTGAAGGGCCGACAGGATCGCCTTGAGAGAGGAGAAGTTCCTCAACTGACGGCAATCCTGAAGAGGAAACAACTTCCATTCAGAGGATTCACTTCAAATCCAATAACAATAGTACCCTTGCTTTGTGTTTATCATCATTCTCCTGTGAGAAAGGATTCAGACTGACCTGAGCTACACGGATCCACTTCTCTACGATGCGAGCCCTGTGAGCGGGCGTGGTGGGAGGCCGGCGGGGGGAAGTGGGGCTGGAGGTGGCGTCTGCCGGCTGGCTGAGAAGGGACACGATGACCTGGTTGGTGACGGCGTTGAATTGTGCAACGGTGGCTCGTATGGTTGGCGACATGTTTTCCTTCTTGTCTCTTTGTGACCACACACAGCCCAGACACTGGTATGGCACCACTTTGGTAAACAGAGCCTAAAACACCATGAAACGAAGTCAGCTGCCTTAAATCATCCGTGTTAGACAAAACGTGTTGAGCACATCCCAATAGATTCTACCACGTACAGAGTCCTTTCGGGTAAGCTGTTCAGCAATGGCTGCTGCGGGGAAATCCAAGATGCCTCCTGGATCATGAGAGAGTTCCCATCCTGAATCCTCATCATCAGCAACCTCCTCATCTTGCTCCATGTCTTGCGGTGCAGGATGGACATTTTTCTCAACTTCTGCTGATAAAACACGGATTAAGAAAAAGGATTAGCCTGTTTTTATTGCCGAACAATTTGACATGATGGCACTTTGGCCCCATCAGTAGGGTCACCTTCTATCTGTAGCCTCTGGAGCAGTTCCTCAGCTTGCCCAGCCAAGGAGCTAAAGTTGGGCTGACTGCTTATATTGTTGTAAACTGCGGAGCTGATCCTAAGGTGGTCCAACAGCAGCCTGAGTGCCGGGTGCAAAGGAGGATCCCTGAAGTCCTCACAGTAGTCGTCCAACCACGTCTGGACAAAGGCCAACAGAGGGCTGAGGGGGCAGTAGAACAATCATTACAGTTTTACTATTCAAACAAAACTGTAAGCCAGAGTGACATATTCATAACCCATGGTACATATCAACTCGATATGGGTTCAAGGGTACTCTTAACTCAGAAGTCATCTACGCACCTCGTGTAGCATTCACTGTTGTCCAGATCGGAGACAATGTTGTCTCTATACGGAGAAGAAAAAAACATGTTTTAAAGAATTATTACTCACTCTTGTCTTGGAGTCATCGTGAGCCTGATCCCAATACATGCCGACCACAGTCTAAAACTGCTGTGTGCATAATTATTGTTGTTGAAACCCTCAGGATAATGACCACCTACTGGGTGCTTATTACAACATCAAAGCAGGCAAGAGATGGTTGCCTTGTCAGGGAAACAATGTATAAAAAGACCCAGATGCATGGGCGACAAACCCAAGTCATTTTCCCAGAATCTAGCACAACAGGGTCTTCATCACATTTGAAAAGGAGTCTGAACTGAAGAAAATCTGAGAAAGAGGCTAAACTGCTAGCACTTGATAATAATGGTGACCCAAGGTAGAGAGCAACCGACGAAGAGTGAGGGTGAATTCCAATTTTTATGAGGGAGAACTGAAATGAAAGTCTAATCAGGCTAACCATTGGCTAACAGGATGATAAGACATTTTGGGAAATACGCTTATTCGCTACCTTTCAGGGTATTAAACCCCTAACCCGAAAAGGATGGATAATCTGCTATGCTAAATATGCTAAATATGAAGCTACACACCTAAAAATGCTGTCAACCTGTATTTTCCACAAAGACCAAAAAGAGTCATTTTACCTCTGGAACAGGAGCTCTATAAGCTTTGAGGTACCGGTGAAGGTTCTGTACGTGGAAAGGAAGATCCTGCCGTAGTCCTGCTCCTGGCTGCCGGGGTCGAGGAGGTGGTTCACCAGGCGCTCAAGGGTAGCCGCCTTCAGACGCCGCACCTTGCAGGTTCGGTACTGCACGAAGGCGCAACACGCACTCTCGTCTCTAGCGTCGGGGGAGGAAGGGACAGGCTCCCGGAGCAGAGTGACACCATATACCGCCCCGTCCTCAATCTCCTCTCCCCACTCCTGCACTGGGTTCTGGGAATGGCACAAGTGGGAAATAAAGGTGTGGGTGGCTGTCAATCAATGCCCTGTTTGTGTCCTAAAATGAAACAGCTACAGGTCAAATAAACACATGTATACTTATACCTGGGATTGTTATCGCTCAAAACAGTCGGGTCAAAGGTTGTGCCGTGAGAAGGTTAAAAAAAACAGGCCGGTAAGCCAACACAAACAAGTGACATGGTAACCCACTGAGACTCACTAATCCCATGTGAGCTATAACGATTATGCAATATTTTCTACGGTCCACCGGTAACCATCACCCAGGGCCCTGAACGACTGCCCAAACAATTAAGTGTGTAATGAATCCATGATAATCATCATATGCAAATGACCATGATACGCAGCAATCAGAGGTTTCCCAGAATTATTTAGGTTCATAGAAATATTCATACAGGACTACTGAAAAGTTACGTGGAATAGAACGGCCCGAGCAAAAATACCTCAACAAAAGCAAAAGTGCCAGCAAATTTCTATTGACGTCAATTGTCCTCCAATGACCAATTAAAAAAGAGCCTCTGAGGATTGTTTAGGTTGTAGGTACAGTGGCTCCTCCAGAATGCTGAGCAGCACTTAACACAAGCCGGGGGAGAGGGGGGGCGGGAGGGGGCACTGAGCGCCAACAGCTGTGACACATAGTTTGTGTAGACTGAACCCCAGCTGCATCATTATGTGTCACTGCTGACAAAGCAAGGTAACAAAACTGAACCGTGTACCTTTAAAATGTCTTCCTACTTTTGTCTTTCCGATTTACCTTTATCAAAATCAAATTGAAGGGGAATACAGAATGGAAGATATGGGCTCAAGCTTAAAGGATGTTGTATCCTTAACTTCCCATAATGCAACAGAAATTAGATTTTCAGATCATTCATGTATTGCTCATTGCAGTCCTCCCCCGTTTTTGCACTAAAAAACAAATTTGGAAGACAGGAAGCCATTTTTTTAGTTGAATATCTTCCAACATATTTCTCCTCCAGGATGGAGGTTGGTAGGTGCACAGACAAAAAGCTGTACAACGTATGTGTAAGTGATTGAAACGCACATCAGACTTAATACTTTCACTACTGACACGTTTCAGGGGCACTTGGAAATATCGCTCGTCAAGGTGATATTTCTTTCCCTTTTGAGATGTGGAAACAGCGATCTGGACTATTTCCTATAAACATGAATGCATCTGTTTAAAGTGGTTGTTACATGCCCCACGATACTGAACCCTGGTGAAGCCTTTGCCTTTTTTATGTGTGCGAAAATGGTAATACTCTAATTCTCTAAATTCTGCCAAAGTATTTTCCCATCTCAAACAGCACCTACGATTTCAAAAGAAATGTAAAAGAGGTTACCCTGATGACATCACCATGACATCGTCTGGGCTATGAATACTCACTGTTGCTTTCACAACAACTAATCTAAACATGTGTAAAATCAGTGGGGGTAACTTTAAATGCCTCATGAGTTATAAAATAATAACACCTGGAGTCAATGACACGCTCCCATGACTCCAGTAAATTAACATCCAAATAATTCACCGATGTATATACATTACCTGGAGTATAACAAGTGAACATTTAATACTAGTATCCAAATAGAAAACCATATACGTCCTGAGCTGTTACACCTGAATTATTCCCCACAATTACACACCTTCTAAGTTAAGACTGAGAAGGAGAGCAGCTGCTTGCAGTGCCAACAGGTATGTAAAGGACTCACATCCTCACATGTAAATGATCATTTAAATGACTTTGTGCGAGGAGAAAAGTGTCTGCCTGTGCCGACCAGTGTCACACAAGACCCCATTGTCCCCAAGGGCTTGTTTGTTAGCTGCACAGATGTGGAACTGTGCATTGTGTCTAGCGATGGTGGTACCAAGCGCTGCTGGTGGCAAAATGTTAAATCAGAAAACAAATCAAAGGAGCATTTATAAAAAGCCAATAATGGCGACAGAGTTGGACAAACTGTGCTTCCACTATTTTAAGCAATTACCCACTGACACACACAACATTTTAATAATAATTTAATGTTTCTTCCGGAATTCTTTCAAATGTGCGCATATATTGTACTAAAGACATACTTCCTCTGCAGCAATAATTATTGCCAATTTGAGAATTACACTGATGTGCACCAGGCAGGATGTTTACTTCAAGTTTGTCTCAAATGTAATGGTCATACATGAGAGGAGCAAACTGAGGTTAGACCTTCAGCAGCTGGAGTGCAAAAAGCCGATTCCCACTCAAATTGAGATATTAAATTAGAAAATAGGTATTTAAACATGAAGAGTACGACTTCATACATTAAATCAGTTCCATTACAGAGATGAATACCTGAGCAGCCCTGATTGGCTCTAGAGAAATAGATTACGCAACAATAATAGGTCCATCTCTACCATTTAGCTGTTTTCATTTCTCCACCACTTCATTCCCATCCGGCCTTTGTCTCACCATTGTCAGCTCCCATTTTCCCATCTCGTCCCGGTGGCTCAAGGTGCGCTGCTTTCCATCTTAACAGGAAGAGTTGGACTGAAGAAAAGAAACACCTTCCACCTCGAAAAAACCTTTATGGCTGCATCTTGAAGTAGTAAAACGTGTTTTTTTTGTGGTATTAAAAATATTTTTTGGAATAAACTGCAATCCTAAAAGACGACGTTGACATTGAAGTGTGCGGGGCTCGATCCCACGAGACGCGTCCTGGTGACGGAGAGAGAAGCAAGACGAGGTGTCAACTCCTCCGACTGGTTTGCGCTCCTTCCTGCTGGACGAGGACACGCCGAGTGGAACTCACCAGGCGTGTTGTCGGGAGGGGGGGGGGGGGCGGCTCTACGCTGCAGGAGGCGCGAGAGGAGGCGTCAGTGGAGGCGTCAGAGGAGGCGTGAGAGGAGGCGTGAGAGGAGACGCGAGAGGAGGCGTCAGAGGAGGCGTCAGAGGAGGCGTGAGAGGAGGCATCAGAGGAGGCGTCAGTGGATGCGTCAGAGGAGGTGTGAGAGGAGGCGTCAGAGGAGGCATCAGAGGAGGCATCAGAGGAGGCGTGAGAGGTGGCGTGAGAGGAGGCATCAGAGGAGGCGTTAGAGGAGGCATCAGAGGAGGCGTGAGAGGAGGGGATATTGTTACAAAACTAAAACCAAAAGTAAATCAAGAAACAGCTATATACATACTGCAGCCGAATACATACAAGAATAAAAACATGTTAAAAAGATAAGTATTTAACAATACAGTATAATAATATATATTCAAAAGTATAGATAAATTAGACTGGTGCTGTATGTGTGTACAACAGCAACATTGTACATGCATGAAAGTGCAGATATGGTCATGTAGCTGCTCTTCAGAGAGGCGACTGCTTTTGTGTCTGGTGGTTCTTTGAAGCATGACTGGAATCACCAGAGTTAAAAAGCCAACTCTTGAGGCTAAGAGACAAACTAACACCGCTGCTGTGACAATGTATTGTAGTTTGATTGAGCAACTTGATAGCAGCAATCTTTTCTTTTTTTTTACTTGTTAACGATCCAAAATATTTTTAAGTTTGTTATGCCGTAGGAATAAAAAGACCTTATTTCAGGCACCCAAACAAACATTTTAAAAAAAAACCTTGAGAGGAACCCGCAGTGCAAAAATGCTGTCTCATTTGCGGCACTGTGTTTTGAGTCAGGTGTCCAATGGGGAATGCAGAGAGTAAGATGAGATGGTTGATTGTGCCCTCATGTAGCAGCAGCCATTTGTCTTATCTTAGCATGGAACACTGAAGCAGTACGCGCCACATGAGAGGCAGGCTCTTTGCCAACTCGTTTCTCTATTTAACTCTATCCCTATTTAACTGATGATCCATTCACAGAAGGGAAAATCCTGCATGTGGGTACATGTCCTGGACTGAGATTCAAAGAGAGCATGGTGAAACTTTCCTTCTTCAGTGGATGAATGCGTGAACGAATCCTGCACGTCGTTCTACACGGTAAAGGTCAAACATACAAGCTGTCACAAAAGGACAAACACATTGAGTTTTTTAATTGGCCCAGAGGATGTGTAACTGCCAAAGTGGTTTTTTGGTGAAGGCAACAGCTAAAGGTGAAAATGTTCTGATCTCCAGTTGGTCGTCGTGAGATACAAAAAAACAAGAACAGATAAATTAAGGAAAGGTGACAAAACGTCATGTGACCTCTCCAGCTAGTGTTACTAAGCTAAAAGCAGATCCCCGAGGGATGAGGATCAAGCTCTGGGGTTTGATGGACAGCAAATAGAGACGCCAACCAATTGCATTATTGTGTCTCGCAAATGTTCCCCAACTTAATGGAATTTTGCCTATAATTTCATACAGTAAGTGCCAGGTTGCCCCTGAGGGAGTGTAGACTGTGTGTGGGTGTGTTTGTGTTGATTTGAGCCAGTACTTTCCTGAGCGGGGCAACTTCACGGCTGCCCTCGCACGAACGCAACAAGGACGTCAAACGCTAACCATACAGTTGAAGGCTAATTCAATAAAGACATCGATGTCCTCGCCTCGACAGGGAACTGCCGAACCACACGTGGAGGTTTTACGAAGGTCGACCGCACGCCACGGGGGTCGTAGTTGAATCCTAGTATCCAGAGTGACGTTCATGTCGCTTTTCACCTGAAATCTTCCCACAGATCGAGTTTCCGTTATTCAGCCATAGCAGTCAGCCGATGACGTAAAGCCTTCTGATGCCACTGGGAGTGGTTCGTCGCCCTAGAGTGCATGTCTTTGTTGACACTCATGGGAGTCATTGCCGTCGACTGAAAATCCAGCTTTGACACCCACACCAGCTACTAATGTCACCTATCTGAATAGACGCGTATCAAATACATTGTCAGTTCTATTGAAGATCATTTCCCGAGGCGTTTTAGATTCTGGTATTATGGAGGAGACAATGTTTTATACAGATAGGTGTCACATTGTCTGCTGAGTTGAAGGACAACTTTGCCATTACAGATTGTCCAACGTCTCGTTGAGGCGTTCTCAAGCACAGCACTGCTAAGGGCTAAATGCTACAGGCTTGCAAACATGGTCAATGGCAATGCTAACATGCGAAGGGTTTGTTAACCATGTTCACAGCTCTTGGTTCAACGCGTTAGCATGGTAACATTAGCTAATTACCCAAGAAACACAAAGCACATGTGGCCACGACAAGGCCCAGATTGGTTGAAATTTAATAGTATGAAACTGACTGAGTATTTGAGACCAAGGATTCCCCAAGCGGACAATACTTATTTAGAAGTTTACATTTAAACACAGAAAATAGGCTTCACCTTGCCAACTACTGCTCAGACCTACGGAAGCCTAGGTGTGGCTTGAATGGTGGAGGACACTAATTAGATACCAGGAAGGAAGAAGGTGGTTTGGTCCACCCGACACTACGCTCAGGAGGGACTTTTCACTGCAGGTTACACCTAAGTGGGGCTGATGCGTGTGCCATTAGTTTCGCAATCCAAAGGTGATCATTATCTATTCATGGCGGTTCACCCTCAGGGGAACGGGAATCTACCAAATTCCATGGCATTGAATTTAATAACCTCGGTTTAACTTTGATACGTCAAAGATTATTAACATGAACGCTGCATCCTGAACATGAATGTTGTGTACTTCCCTGGCTGAGGGGGTATAGCCTACTAATCGTACCGGTCTTACCGTTGAATACAACTGTCAAAAGATTCTGGGTGGTGTAGGGGTGAGTAGCCCTGTTCGATTCATCTTGTTTTCTTAGGTAAGTTAAAATATTTGGTTCGATTGGTTTGTTTATTGTTTTGGGCCAAGGTCAGTTGGATTTATCCTTTGAGGACCATAAATCTAAGCATTTCATTGTTGAGATATTGTGATGGTTGACCACTCAACTCCCAAAGGCCATGCTGCTAGCTTAGCTAAAAAAGTGTGCCCCGCAGCATTCAAATCTGTGAGCATTTCACTGTATGTGTCCTAACCCGTGCATGCCGGGTTATTATTTCTCTCAAGAAGCGTGGTCAATGAGATCTCGTACAAAATGTCCAACAATTTGGAGACTTTAGTCTTTGGATTTAGGAATTTAAAGACTTCAGACTGACGCACCGTGGTTACAGAAGTGGAGAGGAATGCAGACACAGAGCTAGAGACAAATGCCTTTGGAAACTCTTGAGAACTTGAGACCTCATGACAGTGGCTTGCCAATCACGCATTTATCGCTTCAGCACATCTGGATTCGACTGAAACAATGTGTTCCTAGTTTCAAATGTAACGCAAGGTAATTGCAGAATAGGAAAATACAAGAAAAAGTTGCAGTGGAGACCTGAGGTTGGAGAAGTGAGCTCGTGACTGACAGGTCGTCGGCTCAATCCCCAGAAAGTCCGGTTAAATTATGCAGTGAAAGCTTGCTACCTACTCTAAGGCGCCCTTGGGCAAAGCGCTTAACCCCCAACTACTCATCACACACTGAGTTAATGTGATCAGGGCGTTCCTTTCATACAAGCTCAACATGTGAAAAGTGGTCAAATGTGACTCAGATCAAACCAACCTCGCTCTATCATAAAAATGCTGGAAATGTAAACACACCGAGGTATCGGCGTGTTTCGGAGCGATTATGCAGGCCTGCCAGGGCCACAGTGGGCACATGTCAAGTGCATACCAGGCCTCTCTCAAGAACTCCACCACGCCTGCTCAATGACTCACACACTCAAACCGGAGACAAAGAAATCCTTCACCTGGTTAACAACTTGGCTCCTCTGACACAAAGGAAAAAGGAAACCACATCTTTGAGGAACAAAAAAATTAACTTGACCTTTGGGAGAGGTGTGGCACAATGAGGTGGAAGAGCACAACTCAACCTCTACTTTCTTTAACATTTTAAAGCTACACAAAGAAAGTGATTCCTACCACAGACATGCTACATGTTTTAAAAAAGAACAGATTTGACCCACCTAAAGTGGCCTTGGGGGTGGGGGGGGGGGGGGTATTGGTGAATGCATGGATTCAGCTGGTTACTGTTGGCTTTTGGTACTGGTGCACAACACATATGGCATAATACACATGTTGTTGTTACACATTTGGTGTCCCCAATTCAACCATCAGTAGTGTATAGTCTCCTTCCGCTGCTGTTGTGAACACATCGCATACATTACCCACTCCATCTCATGGGCCGTAGCAGAACAGCAGGAAGCGCTTTACAGATGTGTTATGCAGATTGTGGTTTTGTTGTTTTTTATTGGAAAGCACTTTGTGCCTTTGCTTTGAGAGGCGTAGTATAAATAAAGTTATGCTAAGCATGTGTAATGTAATGTGCTAAAAAGAATTGCTTTTAAATTAGGGGGGTCTAGTGTTGGGTAACAATTACAATTTGTGCTTTTTAACAGAAGTATTGCTTTTAGCAATTCAAATATTTATTGTAAATCTCAACTTAAAAATGAAATAATATAAAACCAAAGCTGCCACTGGTTGTGCATTCATTTTTTTATTCCAGTCTGTATTTGTTCATCCAGCAAAACAAGTCACCTTGTAACCAAGCAACAGAAGGTGCCGGTTTAACAGCAAGTTATCATAACATTATGTATTATATAAAGTATATTATTACGGCCACAAAATTCACAATGGTTTTATTTTCTATAGTGCAAAGATCAGAATTGTAAATAGCGTCACGTTATTTATCCAATTTACATGAGAGCATGTTATCTCGTTTACACCAGTTTAAGCTTTCTTCATTCGGGTCAAAAAGTTCTGTATTCTATATTTATTTTTCTCAAATAAAACATTTTGGGACTTTTGGTAGGGAAATGCATAATGTTTTTTATAAGGAGGCAACACAATTACATTTAAAAAAAAAAGTTTATTTCAAAATATCATAAACAATTTAACTCCAGTTCTCCCTTAGGCTGACGGTATAGTGGCTTTGGTAACATGGTTGGGTATGTATTAAAATACAAAGATTACAGTTATAAAAGTGCAAGGATATATTAAATAACTTTAGCAGATAGCATGAGCTAATGTAACTAAATATTTAATAAAACCTGCTCAAATTGAATCAAATAAAAATACAATTTAAATGTTTTCTAAAATGTACAACTACTATCAAAACGGAGAGTTAGAGGCCCGGTGACTGATGGCGGCCACTTGGCGTCCAAGCCGACTTCCACTGAAAGAGTCGGGCCTCACAGACGAGAGGCTCTAGCGAGCCGGCTCCGTCTTGTTCTTCTTGTTCAGGACTTTGCGGAGGCTCTCGGGCATTAAGTAGGGCCTCTCTGCACTGCCATCGTTCCTTTCTAGATCCTCCACTGGAACCAAAATCAAGAGGAGGTTTAGTACCAACACAGCACAAATAAATATTCCCTAACTATTAAATGTAAGTTAATTTGGCTCTTTTTCACTCTTCCGTTTAATTTTCAGTTAACGAATACAAATTTTAGAGACAGTCACCAAGTGCGTTAATCCATTTAAAGAGTTTTAATTAACTTAGTTGGAGACTCACTGCCTCCGATGCCGTTTAATAAACTTTACTGCCAAGTACACAATCCTTTGTTAAGACGCACTCAATGAAAAGCTACACGTGCTGGAAAAACAGCCAACACACCAGAAGGCAAAGCAGGAAGCCTCGAGAGAAAATCACCAATATTCATTGAAACAGAGAAAAACTGTTTTGGGGTTGAACAGAAATGAAAGTGCATAACTTCACAGATTATGACGTGCTTTCCAATTGGATACACGAAGACAATCAGATGACCTCTAAAAGGGTACAAACAGACCCACGTTAACCCTGTAAATTAGGCACATGAACGGCTTCAAGTTTTATTGCCCGAGGCAGAAGGAGGGACTATCAAAAAAAAAAAAAAAGACAAAATGCGTAAAAATATTAGTGACGGAAATGTTTATACAGTGGAAGGATTTACCACCCAACATACTGTTATTATTGCATGGGTCATAGTATGTTCCAGTTTTCCTGATCTGAGCAGTTTATACAAGCTGGTATTTTTAAATAATTTTAATAATCTGAAGAGGACATCCGTTTTGTGAACATCATGCTATCTAGAATAACAATTTTGGCAGTTTTTTGGAATAAGGAAAGAGTCGCTAAGTTAGCTTAGTCTCTGATGTAGCATCCAGGAAATACTACAGCAATAGTGTCACCAACAGGCCTTTTCCTTTTTACTCAATCAGATTTGGCGCAACAGATTGACTCAAAATGAAGTTGGATTAATGGCAAATTTGTGTTGAAACCAACAATGGCTAGTTAGCCAACCAACAAGCTAGTTGGCAAAACATGCTAATGCTAAACAGAGCTCAAGCCCTTCCCTAAACCTTTGATCTGACTGGGATTATAACCTCTGAGAAGGAGTTTAAATTTTGGGTTGGTTAATAGGTTGGCTAATAGCATGATTTCCATGCCACTTGGTAGAAGACACCATCAATTTAGCCAAGAAAGACACCATCAATTTATAGCGGGGGTAAGCACAACCGCCTTGGTAGGTCGGCATTGTCAGAGAAACCCTTCATGTTCAGTTCATTTCTTAAAGTTCAACACAAAAACACTTGTTTCTAAAAATCTTGAAGCAACTTTTGCACCATTTGTGTCAACTGTCGAGGTTGCTAATCTATGATGGGACAATCACCGATCAAGAGAGGACTTTAGCAAATGGGCATTTATGAAAACAGATGCGTCACATCATGTTTTTCCACGTTTCCTTGTGCGGAAACGAGAAGGTCAAAAGAAAAATGTACAAGTCAACTGTGACGAAGTGAAACGCTGAATCTCAAAAAGGCACGTTGTTGCGTCGCTACACTCCAATCTAACCCTGTGATGAGTGGGTAAGGTGTGAGGCAGGGCGTTAACAAAGTTCCAGCTTCTTACTACCCTGATCTCTTGCTATAAACAGCTAAAAAAAGTGCTGCGGGGTGCAGTTTTGCGATGCCTGTAAATCCGCGTAAATTCCCAAAGGAATCGTCTTCTCTAAGACGCCTCCTCCCGAGCCTTCAGGTCGCCGTCGTCCGGTCGCCGAGCAGAAGACGGAGACGGATCCTCGGCCGCCTTCTTCCACAGAATCTCGCGAAGGGTTGAGGACATGTAATAAGGCTTTGCGGCTGAACCGTCATTGCGCTCCAGGTCTTCACCTTATTGTGTGGGTGTTTGAATGGGTTAATGGGTGGATGTAAGTGTTAATGGATGGATATCAAAATAAAAGGTAAAAATGTTTAGAAGAAGCAGTAGGAAAAGGGAAGGGAGGATGGAAGGAATTGCCAGGAGTAAAAAGAAAAAAGGAGACAAAAAAGAGAAAGAGAGTCAAATAGCAAGCAAGCAAAAGGCTCCAACAGGCAAGTTAACAGATGCACACCAAGCAGCCCAAACTTTCAGATTAATATACAGGTTATTTTTCCTGGTACACCGTATTCATGCAATTTAGAATTAGTGACGGCCCAACACCAAAAGCAGTAGGAGACTTAGTGAGGAAAGTCTTCAGCTGGCAACAAACAAGTTTTCCATTTTATATCGGAAGGCTTTTTCGGTTTTATCTCAATGCCGAATTTGCTCACGTGGTGTCTGTGCTAACCTGGATAATCTAGAATTAAAGACATCCAGGCAGGGTTACTTACAGAAGCACAGGAAGAGGGTGTCCACGCACATGGCGTACACGCTGAAGAAGCCGTGGGCAATGAGGTAGGAGCCAACGACCACAGTCTGTTGGGGACGGGAAGAGCCACAAATCACACATGGATCGGGATTTAGAAGAAAGCAAGTGGGGGCAGAATTACACAAGGGAGGGGGGGGGGGGGGGGGCAGCGGCCACTCACCAGGATGGGTACCCAGTAGTAGTGGAGATGTGGGGCTGTATTCTCAAAGGCCTTCACTCTCCCGGAGAAAAAGAAGAAGGCAAAGATCCCTGTGGAAGAGAGGACCAGAATTGACCTCCACTGCATTTTGTCTACATTCCAGCCAGTCTGTAAACAACAAACTTCATTTCTCCATGTTTCACTTAACTGGTTTTAAATCAGCGCATTATGTTAGATAGCTTTGCATAACTTACATAACGGATGAAAGTCTATGGAAATTCATTCAGACTCATTGGGTTTGTATTGTGCTTTTATTCTATTGAGATGTATAATAATAAAAAAAAAACTAATTTCCAATTAGCAAATGTAAATAAGCTCATTATGACAACATGCGTAATTTATGAGTTATATTTTGCATTGACATCTGAGGAAGCCCATTGAATCCCTCTGTGCTTGTTATGCATTCCCTTTTCGCTAAACATAAACACTGCGTTCACCCAATGAAATATAATAATAAGAAGAAGAATGAAGAAATAAAAACCGACTCACCCACAAGCCCAACAATGAGCAGTTTGCCCAAAAACAAGAGGAAATCCGTCACTTTGTCCAAAACGGCCACCCTGAGGGATGAAAGAGGATCACTTACTTTCAAAAATGGACACTTCCATTTCATGAAATAAAATGCTTCCAAAATAAGAATTTAAAAAGACAAACACTCCTAAACCCTGTGGAAACTCACCTGATCATGTTTCTCATGAGGAGGAGGAAGGCATCTCTGGCAGAGCTGCAAAAGCTTTTGCCGTATATCGCCACCTGGAGGCCGAATGCACTCATTACACTCTGATAGTTCACCACGTCTGAGGGTCTATATTGATAAAGGGTACCGTGACCTCAACCACCCACCATGATGTAGGCGTTCCTGTTCAGAAACTTGATGAATTTCTCCAGACACCAGAAGCAGCACTTCAAACAGCACAACACGAACTTGGTGAACTTATTCTGGGCTCCTGTGAGAGGGATGGTGATTGAAAGGTTAAGTGATCATTTTAGGAGCTATATTGTGGATTCAGGTCTGTACGCCATCTGACATATATGGCCCCCGGGCAGCGCCAGACCTTTGAGCTTGTGGTCCAGATACTCCAGCAGAACCCTGATGATCTGAACGATTGAGAGGATGAGGGATCCGAACGCCAGAGTTCCCGTGTGATACCTTTGAGATAAAAGGCGGCGTTATGCACTGCGTATGTTGGGTGTGCGGTGGTGCTGAAATCTCCTCCACACTCGCACACACACACACACGCACACACACACACACACACACACACACAAACCTGAGAGATCTCCCCAGGGAAGAAAAGACCGGGAAGGCAGGCATGTCGTCCGGCTTGACCACGGCCCAGTAGTACGAGGCGAAGGCCCCGGCCAGGGTCATCTGCCCCAGAGCCGTGACGAAGTTGGCGCACCAGAAGAAGAGGAAGACGTTGTAGAACTGCAGGCCGATCAGGTATTTGTGATACGGGGTCTCGCCGCCGTAGAAGGCGAAAAGGCACTGGGAGTCCGGGCACTGCATTTTTTCGACACTGCTGGAGTAGTTCTGAGAGTAGATGCAGGTTATGGATCGTCAAGGTTAATATGAAGATAACCTATTAACATGGATGTTATCTTAAAACAGCAGCAAATCATTACAAAAAAATAAGACATGCTGCCTAAAGGATCATAAAATTAGATTAAGAGGAAATAAAACTTACCGCTGGATTGCAGGTGTTTCTCGAGTGGTCGCATGCCGTCTCATTAAAAACTTTGTAGATGGGTTCATTGGAGGTAGACAAGAAGCTGATTTGGTTCCATTAAGGACAACGACCGGAACAAATGGCATTCTACATGCCGCTGCTCTGACATCACGGCCGCTTAGGGACACGCACAAAATACAACTTCACTGCTGTAGGCCACACTCTATCATTCACGTCGTTGCCAAACTGTCACATATGTTGTACACATCAAAGGTCGGGTTCGGGATACACGGCGGTAACGGCCCAGTAGGCGATGACCATGGCCAGCAGGACGAACGTGAACAGAGGGTAGAAAAGGGAACTCATCACATGAGCGACGGCTCTGTGGACGCAACGTCACAACCAACTAAACACAAGGTACAGGTAGCGAACATTTACCTCACCAGCTGCGCCTGGCTATGGTCATTAAAGCTACAAGTCCCATGCTGCTGGGTCTGACCTGCTGGCTTCTTTGATGAGAGCGATGGCAATGAGGATCCTCTTCCTGAGGAAGATGAGCAAGAGGATGATGATGACCTCCACGATGGCCAGGATGATCACTAGAAAAGGAGAGGGGAGGCAGGGGGGGGGACAGTGAGAGGTTGGGTGGGTGTCCCGGCAAGGAGTCAGAATGTCTGGACGAGTGGAGTACCCACTGAAGGCCAGCCAGGTCTGTCTGATCTGCAGGTAGACCGCCAAGTCCGTCTGGAAGCCCAGGTCCTGGAGGGTCACATTGGCGCCCGCCTCTCCCTTCAGGGCGGCGTACTCCATGTAGCAGTGGAAGATACCTGAGGAGCACACACGCCATTTACAAACAAGCGCATGGAAGCAGCCTGCAACAAAGTGTGGGATGTAGAAATGGAACTTTAAAGATCAGGAGTACGACCGAGAAGGAAAGGTCGCCCTTTCAACGCTTTCCTGTTACCAGGGTAACTTGCAGTAATCTGATGTCATTTCCTTTCACCCTCAGCAGGAGCACGTTTACTTCGGTGCTGGTACTTCTGAGCTGTCTCTCCAAACTGGGGGGGGGGTGCAGATTACGACATGGACCACACACACACACACACACTGGAGAGGTACTTCCCACTAGCCCCTTTCTTAACATCCCCCCAAAAAACGAAAAAAAAAAAAAGATTCCTCTTCTCTAAGTGAATGCATCACTGATTGATTTGACAAACTACTTGATAGCACTGAGATTCTCTCACAGCGCAGATTTCCTAGGAAAAATATCACAAGGCTAAAATGGAGGCCTCGCTCTTTATTCAACCACCATGATGATATTCTCTGTGTGTTTCACAGATGTGTCCCAATATAATCCTACACTCCAACTTTAAGCTGGATCTGCGTGTGGTGTGTGTTCACAGTAGAAAATTAAAGAAAAGGAGAGTAGTCCAAGAGGGCGGGACACCAATTCATCAGTTTGCTGATTAGAGGCTATTAACCCTGACCCACAATGCAATGCACAAAATAAGGAGGAGGCGAGGAAGCCATGAATTTCTGTGTGTTGGCAGAATATTAGAAATATCAAGAAAAATTACTGTTTTTTTTTGGACACCTTACCGTATCCTATGACGAGTATCACCATGACGATCATGACCCAAACCATGATCCCCGCCAGGAAGCGCAGCAGGACGATGAAGAGCAGGCTGGTGAGCATCGCGATGACCAGCCCTCTGCGGAGAGGCCGATGGCGTCGGGTGAGAATCCATGAGAACGAGCACAGGGGGTTCAAAAGGAGACGCAGAAACGTCTAGACGACGGTGACTCACATGAGGATCCAGTACCAGGACTGCGTGTAATCCTCGAAGATTTTCATGACCACCTGACGAGCCTCGATGACCACGGTGGCGTTCCTGCGGAGGGATTCCAGGTGTTTATTCTCCTTCAAGTGCTATCGAGCTCCTCGTCGGGTAAGGTTTGGGGAAAATGATGCACTCACTTGACTCCGTCCATGAGGTCCTTGGCGTCTCTGATGTTTCCGCTGCCGTCGTCGAAGCTGGACTTGTTTCCCACGGTTATCACCCCTTCTTTCAGGCCCAAAGCCGGGAAACACCGGCGCGTGACTGAAGGAAAGTGGGAGACGAGGCCGGTTGATTTCATTTACAGGAGAAAGGAGAGCAAAATCCTACAAATATTTCTCTCAATACATTTGTTGGATCCAACTCACATGGTCTGCTGGGGGTCAGCATGGCGGGGCAGAGCCCTGAACTGAGGATTAGAGGTATACCCTGAAACACAGCAAGCCGACATGAAGGCCGGTGGAGGGCACATGACAGAGGCAGCAGACAGCGGCGCGGCGTCAAGCTCACCATCGAGTTGGTCACTCCTTCCTTGCAGAAGGTCTTGTAGTAGTCAAAGTCATTATTGTTGGAGTAGGCCTTTACCAACGTCATGAACTTTTCGGGGCACTTCTCCACACACATCTGAAGAAGAAGAAAAAAATAGTAAGAGGAGTAAACAGCAGCAGTGGGAGGGCCTTGGAATCCATACTACACCCTAAATAAGTTTTCCCAAAAAAGGACACACCTGCGTGGTGGGACACTGGAACTCCAGCAGCACCATGGGGCTGGCACACTTCATGATGTTGAAGTAGAACAGATTTGGCTTGTTGCTGTTAACACACACACACACACACACACACACACACACACACACACAGACACACACGAGAGAAACAGTAAGAGGAAGAAACCGCTGACAGAGGAGAAGTGCTGGAGGAGGCGTGTGTGGAGTTCAATGACACAACACTGTGCTTTATTGTCTTTAACGTTTTCTTGTGAAGATGGAACACCCATAGATAGACAATCTGAATTGTTTCAAAGTTGTCTATGTGGGAGGGGAAAAAAACATTTAATAAAGGAGAGTAAGGTCGGAAAACATGCGTCCCATCGTGATCGGGTGTGAAACGGTCGCATTGAAGTGTAACCACGGCCAAACAGAGGGGACGATTTGGGGCTCTTTAGAATGCAGGGATTTCTGAACCAGGCCGTCTGAGCCGCACAGCCTTGAATGAGGGACATGAAGCAACCCTCTTCAGTTAATAGATGGGTGAAGGAAAACTGCAGATTGACTTGGATTTGACTAGTTAGAATCATTTGTGTATAAAAACCTGAACCTAGAAGATGTGTGTGTGTGTACACACACACACACACACACACACACACACACACACACACACACACACACACACACACACACACACACACACACACACACACACACACACACACACACACACACACACACACACACCTTCTAGGTAAATAAACCATTTTCTGGGAAGCAGACTGGAAGAATAGCATGTTCTGTATTTATTCACACATCTCCCCCTCCAAATCTTTGAAGCAACCAACTGTATTAGCATTATTTCTGGGGTAAAGGACCACAATCCACGGGAATCACTACGAGTGGAGCAACTCACGCCAGCGGGGTGCCCGCCTGCCCGCAGAACTGGCCTCGACTGTCGGTGGGGTAGATCACCTTCCTGGGGTCGCCCTGGGACCAGGCTGCGAGCACAGGGGGCAGGTTACTAGCACTCGCTTTTGCGTTAGAAAGCTTTGGGATTGGGTTATTTTTAGGAGGCTTTTTTTCTTTACCCAGTATTCCCACTGCGAGGTAGCCCAGTATGGCGACGACGAAGAGGATGCAGCACACGACGTCCGTGCAGCCCCTGCAGAGAGGACAGAGCAGAGGGTGAGGAGCCGGACGCCAGCTCGGCGGGGGGCCGACAGGGGGTCCAGCGCCTCGCTCACCGGTTCTGGGTGGGGCCCTTGAAGTTGGCGTCGTACTTCCTTGGCTCTCCTGCACAGAACGACAAAGCAAGAAGCGCGTCGGTCACCGTGTGCGTTGCGGCGGGTACTGAAGCGACGGCCCACTGTGCATGTGTGCAACATTAGATGCAATCGTGTCGTTTATTCAAGCGTTGCTTTAGAAGGGCAGCGAATGTGAGGTTAACAAACGGTGTTCCTCCCATTCTTCTGTCGGATGACTTTCCCCTCTGGGGCGACACGCCTGGCTACACAACAAATTCCTCCCCGGTGACTAAGTGGAGGAAATAAGCCGATGGACGGGGACTAAACAAGCGATCTGACGCGGCACTAATGTCACGTTACAAGATTCAGGTCCAAAGCCAAGAAATGCAAAGTCACCCGGACTTTATTTTATTTATTTAACTCCATCCAATGAAATGGCAAAGCAGAAACACATGTGACAGTCCCGTATTCATTCATTTAGTTTGAAGCATCGATGCAGTATTTCTTACTGTTATGTGTCATTTAGTCATGGTTTTATCATGTCGATGACGTCAAACTGATGCTTCGTGGCTCCTATTGTCGGAGCGAATGCGTATTTTGGCTCTGAACTAAACTCACGAGGGAACGTCAGCTTCACTTAGCAGCGCCGTGTCGTCCAGTTGTTTTGTTTTCAAAATAATATATTCTGGCTGCTTAAAATAGTAAAACCCTCTCAAAGCACCTGCACCAAACCCATCCTACCTCAGTCTAGAGTCCTTAAAGCCAACACATGGAGTAGGATAGTCTCCTCTGCAGATGAATTATACATGTGAAGCAGAGGATAATGCTGCAGACAGCATTAATAGGACGAGCTACTGCACAGAAGTTCCAGCTTCCTGTTCAGAGGAGGACTTCTGGTTTTCATAAACGGTGTCTTTCTTTTACCTTTTCAAACTCAAGTTTAACCATTTTCATATCATAGAGGGAGGGGGCGAGCATTTAATAGAAAGGTTTAGAAAGGCTCATCAGTGTAACCTCTAAAGTGCAGCTGTGGGAACAAGACACAGGCCGAATGAATCATGGATTCGGTGGGAGTAGAGCCGGCTCACTGGAAGGATTATCCCAACACACCTGGCGCAGTAACTGCTTGCTCTCACACACCTGTATAATCAGCAGAGCTACTGACAGCAGCAGGCTGCCCCCCCCCCCCCCGCGCACACAAACACACACGCAGACACACAGTGTGTTACTGAAACCCTGGGATTTGTCCACACGATCTAGACTGGTTTTAAAGTGGGTGAGCAGGGCACAGCTAAAGAAGAACCACGGATCCTCTGCTATTTTATCTTAGGTGAACACAGAAGGAAAAGAAAGATCCCGAGAATCAAAGGAAACTAAAAGCACAAAGTTACCGTTCTTCCCGTAAAACTCTTCTCCTCCTCCATCGGGCATGTTGAGATTCCCTCTCTTGGTCGAGTATTGAAATGTACGGAGAGCCCCTCAAATGTTCTCCACGGCTCCTCTGTGGGGTCCACCTTCTCCTCGCTGTCTGCAGCGGGACGAACTGTCTACAAAAGAAGTCCTGGGAGAGCGCAGAGAACCAGTCGGACCTGTCCCAGTGAACGGCTGCCCCACATCTCCCCCCCCCCCCCGTGTGTTCACCCTGAAGCAAACGCCCCACCTGTGCATCTGCCTTTAACTCCTCCCACTTCCACCATGCTGCCGCCCCACTGCTTGGACCGACTGCTGTGGTGCTCACACGTTCTGTTCCTAAATGGGCCAACGAAACAGACACATTACTATCCAACCGGAAGTAAATGAGAGAGAGAGAGGGAGAGAGAGAGGGCGTAGATGTGAAGGCGAGGGTGGAGCTGAAGTCAAACTACTCTGATGTTTACCAAACACAAGTTTCTAATAACGAGGACAAACTCCACCTGCAACATTTCCCCTTGTGAGGATTCGTGTAGCTGCAGAGGAAGAGGAGGCGGGATTACATTTTTAGGATATTTTAGGTATTTTGTTGTCTGAACATTTTTATCACCACGTGTGGGGGAGCTGAAATAGAATTGTTTAAACCCTTCAAAGTGGTTTCTCCCATCTTGTGGGGACATGACACTATTACCGAATAAGTTTAAACACCGATGTGTTTGTTTTCAGAAACTTTGGATCCAAGTTTGTGAGATGAATTCAGAAGGACTAAATCCTGCAAAATGTTTTTAACAGATGCTGACATGCGCTTCCATTTCAGGGCCCATGTTGCTGTGAATGGGAATCCCCAACAGGAGCTCTGGCCTCGGTTCCAATTTCAACAGCCCAAAAAATAAAGTCTGAAACAGAGGCCTGATAGTTTCTTGGAAATTTGAAACTGAGGCGATACGAGACACAACAATACCTCTTCCTTCCAGCTATTGTCCCCCTTCCACTGTTGAACTGTGCTCAATGAGCAGTAAGGCCAACTATTATGTCTTATCAACAGGTTTGAATTTGTTATTGGTCAGCTTTTTTCTTTGTATATTTATTGAAAGCTGCCCAAAGGATCAAATCTAACTCCAATTAATCCCCACTGTCCAACCAGACAAATCCTAAAAACAATACAAAACCATTTGCTACATGGGCAAGAGCTTTGCTTTCAGTCGTTGGACATCTTCATGTTGTGCTCTTTGTGGAGTGCAGCATTAATGGCTCTCGTCATCAAGGAGCGCTGCTTTCACCGAAACATCTAAACTGAAAGTGAAGCCAAACTTCACGCGTCTTCTGGCTTGGCAAGGGGGGGGATTTCAAGATTGCCCACAGAAGAGGGGTCTAAAAAGCACTTTAGCCAACTGTTGATTAAATGGAAATGTGTGACATACAATTTAGCTAATCAGCGTCCTTAAATAGACTCAGCCTTGGGCAACATTACCTGGAGCAATGTGTGTTTTATACCTTAATTGTTTTGCATTAAATCAACTCTGGGATGTTTGCAGAAGTTGATTCGATTGCCCCACGTAGAACATTCTCCACCAGCCACCACGGCGTGTGTTTTTCTTTATCTCAGATACAGATGACAGAGATTAAAACCAAGATCTTGCATTGTGTTTCTTCCTCAGGTTGTTTTTTGTGTCATGCGTTTCCTCTGCTTCATTTAGTTTGACGCTCTTATCGTCCTGAATGAAACAAGAAATCTGGGAAGCCTTTCCCATGGAGGACATTTTGACAACATCAC
Organism: Pungitius pungitius; assembly: GCF_949316345.1. Taxonomy (NCBI): domain Eukaryota; kingdom Metazoa; phylum Chordata; class Actinopteri; order Perciformes; family Gasterosteidae; genus Pungitius; species Pungitius pungitius. The sequence goes on along the minus strand of NC_084911.1, from coordinate 18,648,010 downwards.
AGTAGGCCGGATTTAATGATGGAAGGATTCGGGTCCTGTGGGAGGGGCCACACTAACAGCGATCCAAATGTAGATGGACAGGACTTGTACGGCGCTTTTCTAGTCTCACTCAAAGGGCTTCAACACTTTATGTCATTATTCACAGCCATCCGTACACTGATGACAGCAGCTACCGTACAAAGTTCCCCCTGCCCATCGGTAACTAACCTTCACACCACACACTGTATTCGCATACAGGAGCAGTGCCGGGCCTGGGATGGAAACCGCCAGTCCTCTGATGGGAGGACGACCGTTCTCCCCACAGCCGCCCGCAGGAAATGTAGCTTCATGAACATTCACGCTCATCACAAACTGTCATGGGTGTGACACATTTGGGACTGGGGGCTGTTTTGCCAGTGTTGCAATAGTACAACCACTTCTCTTTTGGGAGTTTCTGAGAACTAAAAGAAATAGAAGTAATAAGCAAATGAAATAGCAAAGATTCATTTAATCCTATCTCAAAAAAATGTTCGTCATTGTCTATCTATTGAGAAATCTGTTTTTATTGCAGTTCAAATATGGAGAAATTATCTTTTTGAACTTGCAAAAATATGACTTTTGATATGGGGCTTTTACTTCTCTCTAAAAAAATGTACAGTAAAAATATTGCATTTATTGTACAATAGTAGTCAGAATGGTTCCGAACCCACACACTTCAGTCATTGTCCAGAATATTTGATTAAATAGCTTATATTCCGGTTACTTGCTCAATACCGTAAATATCAGCATACACGTGCACTAAAATTCCAGCGTCGGCTGAGTTGACCGCAGAATCAGAAGAGCTACTGACAGCAGCAGGCTCTCACACACACACACACACACACACACACACACACACACACACACACACACACACAAACACACACGCAGACACACAGTGTGTTACTGAAACCCTGGGATTTGTCCACACGATCTAGACTGGTTTTAAAGTGGGTGAGCAGGGCACAGCTAAAGGAGAACCACGGATCCTCTGCTATTTTATCTTAGGTGAACACAGAAGGAAAAGAAAGATCCCGAGAATCAAAGGAAACTAAAAGCACAAAGTTACCGTTCTTCCGGTAAAACTCTTCTCCTCCTCCATCGGGCATGTTGAGATTCCCTCTCTTGGTCGAGTATTGAAATGTACAGAGAGCCTCTCAAATGTTCTCCACGGCTCCTCTGTGGGGTCCACCCTCTCCTCGCTGTCTGCAGCGGGACGAACTGTCTACGAAAGAAGTCCTGGGAGAGCGCAGAGAACCAGTCGGACCTGTCCCAGTGAACGGCTGCCCCACATCTCCCCCCCCCCCCCGTGTGTTCACCCTGAAGCAAACGCCCCACCTGTGCATCTGCCTTTAACTCCTCCCACTTCCACCATGCTGCCGCCCCACTGCTTGGACCGACCGCTGTGTTGCTCACACGTTCTGTTCCTAAATGGGCCAACGAAACAGACACATTACTATCCAACAGGAAGTAAATGAGAGAGAGAGAGAGGGCGTAGATGTGAAGGCGAGGGTGGAGCTGAAGTCAAACTACTCTGATGTTTACCAAACACACGTTTCTAATAACGAGGACAAACTCCACCTGCAACATTTCCCCCTGTGAGGATTCGTGTAGCTGCAGAGGAAGAGGAGGCGGGATTAAAATCAGGATATTTTAGGTATTTTATTGTCTGTTTGAACAGACATTTTTATAATGACCATGCGGAGGAGTTGATATAGAATGATTCAAAGTGGTTTCTCCTGTCTTGTGGGGACATGGTCCGACCGCACTGAAGGAGGACGGTAGTTCCTTCTCGAGGTTACTGCTGCTGACCTCCCTGCCCGTCTCCCACACCGCTCTAATTACAGTCATAGGGTGAGAAGGCAAAGCCACAATCTCACGCACACACACACACGCTGGCATCTTTGGTGCACCCACGGTTAGAAAGGTTGCATCTTTTGGTCTGTCTCCTTACAATTTGGAGTTGAGCTAAAAAAAATAGCTCCCCTGTTTCCAGAAAAGGGGGCGTGACAGTTGGCACTGCCGTCCAAACCTCTGAAATGGGTAGCCTCTGTTCCCGTTTCTACCAAACACAACGCAATTTTAGCCAGTGATTTTTGTAAAATAGCCATCAACATCAGCTAAGATCCAACTAACTGAGGGGTGAGGTCGGCCCACGCAGAAGTCCAAACCCCTCTGCTTTTATATCTCCTCCTCTCCACCAAACTCCTTCTCCCGGACCTTAATGACCGGTCTCGCAGTGCCCACAACATGCCTTTGGTCCTTCAGGCAGAGCCTCGTGATCCTGATGCATTGGTTGTGACGAGGATGACGGAGGAGATGTTTTTGGTCGTAGGGACTGAATTGCAAAGTGAACCGGGACTAAATCTCCAACATGAAGCACACAAACCGCTCCAAAGAGAGACCAGAGGAGCTCAGCGTCTTGTTTTAAAACCGCTCGTCTAAATATGGCTCATAATTACTAATCTGCCCCATGGGCATGTCATTGAGGTTTCTTTTTATGTCTCGGCCCTGAAATTACTCCAACATGTGAAACGAGCAGGGCGTGCAGAACGCTCCGGAGGTTTAGGTTGGAGTCCTTGTGTCCCTTTTTTTAGAACTTTCCCCTCTACAGCCTCCAGACGCACTGATAAATATTAATGCGCGTTGCACTAAAGGTTTCTGGAGGCTGCTCTCTCAAGCCGCAGGCGCTCCTTCAGAGGGTTCGCAGCCGAGATACGAGCGTCTTCTCCGTGAGGTCCAAGCGGTGCCCTCCGCCCGCACCCTTGGTTTCGGTGGAGTTCGGCCTCCTGGGGAAGGGTTGGTAACGTGAGTCAATTTAGCCACGGTGCGGCGGGCAGAGCGGAGAAGGCCTGTGGTGGGTCCGGGGAGGAAGGAGGACAAATGGCGAAGGCCAACGGACAGAAGTGGGGCCTCCTGTTGTCGCCATCCCTACTTGGTGTAACATACGTCACTGCACAACATGAGTTCAGTTACAAAAAAACAACAACCATACATTTTGCCCGAAGACTAGTAGTTTTGCAAAGAGCATCCTTTTTACGGTGCCTCCCTATGGAACCCAATTATAAGAGGTATTTATTATGTGAGGTTCAACGGGAGTTACAACTAACAGCTGCAATCGGCTTCCATTAGCAAAGGAATCCAACATGGCACTGACAGTCCACCACAGTTATTTTCCAATATGCCGGCCTGAGGAATGTGGCAGCAGAGGAACGGGGACCTCAGCTCGCTCCCTCCACACATGCATTATGCGTTACAGATACACATGTGTAGACGCGAAATAAAGGCAACGTGCGAGTCCGCAAGTAGGATGGAGTGAGTTCAACGGGGAAAGCGGTCCGCTCGTGACGTCACGCCAGCGAAGTGGAACACAAAAGCACGTCTTGCTGTTGAATGCTGGAGAGAAAGTGTCTCCGCTATCGCCAGGAGCAAAGTAACATTGTGCAAAGTGGTTGGATAACGTTCACCTCGCCGAGCAACACACTGAAGCAAAGCATGCCTTGGTTGGACTATAAATAGTTACCGTATTGGGGTTTCTCTTCCAGTTCCATGATGACGGAATGTTATTTCTGTTGTTATCTGCGACCACTAACTACAGCATACTTCCAGTCCAGAGGTTACCCGGCGGCGCCTTTTGACACTTTGAACACTCCGCTAGAAATCCGCTCCGAGATCTTCACAGTCCTGCCAAGATATAAAGGGAGATTCCTCAAGAGGAGAGAGCTGACCAATGAAAACGCAGCACACCGCGATTGACAAGGGAGCTCCGCCAATGGCTGAGTCAAGGCGGGAGTTTACGGTCCTGGTTTCATTTCTCGTCCCGTTAACTACCGCAGGCATAACTATAACTATCCAACGAGCTGCTATAAACGTCTAACAAGCACCATAAGTAAATAATACAAATTATTCTATTCTGTCAAATTTAACGAGCTCTATACAGTAGTATTTTCAGAGAAGAATTGATCTACAATAGCCAAAAGTACATTGGCATAGCATAACTTATATTTCAAGACAACATTAATTATAAAAGCAATCTATTCATCCATAATTTAACCCTCATGACTAACGTTGCCTGGTATGACTGTGCGCTCTGAGAGTCAGGACAGCAGCTGTAGTCGGCTGCAGAGAAGGAGAAGAAAATCCAACAGATAGCTAGTATAATGGTTCAATTGGAAATAACGAAAAGTAAAAATATAAAAACGACATAGCAAAACTCGAAATGTTGCTTAAGTGATAATACAGAGGTAGTATGTGCAGAATGTGACGCAAAAAGCGGATCCATTCAGAAGATTATATTAAAGTAATGCATAGATTGCACTGTATTCCGGTAAACTTGAAAGGGGGATCCACCGATATTTAATTCATGCATCATGGGAACTATAGAATCCAGAGTTTTTTATGGTCGACTCATATTAGAGACTAAAACTCACGACATCTCCGGCTCTATACTTTCTGTTTCTGTTTACGGAAGTGCAATAAGCTAATAAACTGCTGAATACGCCGTTGAACATGTAAGCTAAATGTTGAACCCTACCTGGTACAGATGGGATACATGTGAACATTACAGTGTCATCATTTGGGCTGGCAGAGCTGACTATATGAATTGTTTTTTATATATATTTTACAACTATTGCTGTCAGATTAATATGTGAAATCTGTTTGAAAATGAGTGGAAAAAAAAGATTAAGGTAAAGTTGTATTCACTTTTCATGGAGAATCCTTTTATTCAATGCAGCCACCCTTCTGGTTTTATTATGTCATACTTGCACTGATGGAAAACGGTGGCATTGGAAAATTCCATTGGCCTCCTGCATAGAAAGTTTTACAACTTTCAGACAACTTACAACAGCATGTGTCACTGGTGTGAGAACAATTGTGTCTGCTGTCACAACTTCTTGGAAAAAGAAGGGAGCAAGTGTCATCTTTCCCCGGCACTAATTATTCCGGGAACTGAAACATGAACGCAGCTCGTACAACTTCAACTATCCAGCTGTCCACTCCTCCTGCCAATGAGCCAATCACGGAGGTCTGCTGTCGGTGCAATGTCCCACCAAGTCAACCGTCTTCGATAATGATTGACGGCCACGAACACATTCATTGATAATGTTAATGTCATCGTCGTAATATTCACATGCGGTTATGAATCACGGTAACTTCATTGGTCATGAAGGCAAAAACAAGCTGGTCATGGTTCAATCTCTAGCACGTCGTGGCACGTCCAACTCGGCGTGCTTTGCGTGATGACGTCAGGTGTGGTTTGGACGTTCACTGTCCCAAGTGACTGAAGAGAGTGCGCCATCAACCTCAGTGACAGACCAACGGAGCTAGATTACCGACTGCCGTGCCACGTAACAGGTGAACGGTCCCGACTAAAGCTGCTTCTACGACTGCTCTCACCACACAGCTCATTGTTCCCGTGGCTTACGGACGTCACGTCGTTTACCCCCGACTTATTAGCTAACTATCGCGTGCTAGCGCTGTTAGCTTGTAGCTGCAGTTGACGTAACGTCACTGGACACACGGGGTCACGCTGCAGGGGGGAGGTAAAGTTAAAGCTCCAAATGGTTATTCCAGAGAACAGTGTTACCTTTCTACTTTTATCTCTGACAGCTAACGTTAGATATGTCCCTTTCCATCACCAACCTTCCGTTCGTCTCGGTCTCAGTCTGTGTGTAATACGTGTGCACTATTAACACGAAGTTAATTCAGGGTTTCATGAAGCCAGTCGTCTAGGCAACAGCCACGAATTCCACTTCAAGCTACGTGGTTGAGTGTTTGGTATAAAGCGTCGTTTTGTCCCTGCCAGCAGACTCCTCTTCGTCATGGCTCTGAGAGGCGCGCTGTGTCGTCTCCTGGTGAACCCTCACCGACGCGCCATCATGTCCGCGTGCAGGGCGCAGGGAACTACGGCGGCGGCCAGACGTGGTGAGTACCGTGACCCCATGCGGAGTGCGAGGTGATCGATTGGCTACAGTTGGATATCTATAAACATGAACCTGGTAGATTGTCCTTGTTTCTTTGTTGCAGACTTGAAATATTAAAATGTTATACAATTCACCTTGGATTGTACTATAATTACGTAACATGGCACTTCTGTTTTCCTCAACTATTTTAGATTTTCAGGGAAACCGTGTTATAAATTTTTTCCCATTTTTAATATTTCTTCTGGTTCCGATCTTTACAGATAACGAGAAGGTTGCCTCAAAGTCGAAAACGCGTAGGTGTCAACAGCTTCTTGTTTCTGAAATCGTTGTTGGAGATTATGTTTTCAATTGGTTTTGATTTGTCTGAATGGTTCCTCTTCTAAATATCTGACAGCAAAGGTCCAGTTCAACTGGCGTGACGGCCTGGACCTGGAGGGCCTTCTGACCGAGGAGGAGATCATGATCAGAGACTCCTTCCGGACTTACTGCCAAGAGAAACTCATGCCTCGCATCCTGATGGCCAACAGGAATGAAGGTGCGAGACTCCTCTTCGTGTTCCTCCATGCATGAGCCACGGCCCTTTTACCTGTTGATGTTCATGTTTTATGGAATTTGTACTGCACAAGCCCCGCCTTGAAGCTAAAACAGCGCCACTGACGGCTGCTTGTGTCGTTCTTCTCAGTGTTCCACAGAGAAATAGTGTCAGAGATGGGAGAGATGGGGGTCCTGGGCCCCACCATTAAAGGTGAGTCAACTTCATTTAACAAGCCTTGTTCACTGCATGTATATGTGCTACAGAGGCGATCCCAAATACGGTGTAAAGCTTTCATTTGTGATCATTTAAACACAATAAATGTGTGTTTTATTGCAGCATTATTTTGTTTGTATTTCGGTGTCTGAATTGTACTTTGACCACGTACACGTCAGACCTGTGTGTTTGGTTTGTTTGGTCTGTGATAAAATCTTTTTCCAGCCCAGTTTTTTTTTTTTTTTAGCCCATTAAATGTAACTTTATTCACAACGACGGATTATTTCCCCTTGAAATTGCTGCGTCACAACAACCCTTCTTCCTGTGCGTCGCGCGAAGGCTACGGCTGCGCCGGGACGAGCTACGTGGCCTACGGTTTGATCGCCAGAGAGGTGGAGAGCGTGGACAGTGGCTATCGCTCCGTCATGAGCGTGCAGTCGTCGCTGGTCATGCACCCGATTAACGCCTACGGCACAGAGGAGCAGAAGCAGAAGTACCTCCCAAAGCTGGGTAAGACAAGCCACAAATATGAATGCGTCCCGTCGTAAACACCCCAGTGATGGGCGACTGAGCTGCTGGTGTTCTCCCCCCCCCCCCCCCCCCCCTCCTCCTCCTCTCACAGCTCGGGGTGAGATCCTGGGTTGCTTTGGCTTGACGGAGCCGAACCACGGCAGCGACCCGAGCGGCATGGAAACCAGAGCCAAGTACAATCCATCCAGTCGCACCTACACAGTCACCGGCTCAAAGACCTGGTGAGCTTCCATGACATCACATGAATGCGACACATGTGTGCTGCGCCAAACCTTTCGGAGGATGAACTTGAAGGAAGACATTGAGTCACTATTTTAAATGAGTTTTTTTGTTTATTTTAACAGGGTTAGGACTTGTACATTACATTTAACGTTACATTAACACGATTTCGCTCTCTGATTAAATGAACATATGTCAAATATATTAAGCAGCGGAATGCTTTATTTCACCTTGTCTGTTAAACCACTACAGGCTCATGACTTTATTCATATTAACAAAGTGAATGAGTTTTTAAATTGCATCAAATTAGGCAATAATTTGCACATTACGTAAAGACTCGACACATGTGTGTGCCTTGTTGTCTTTTTATCTCTGGAGGATAATTTCAAGGCCGAGTTAAACAGCTTAATCAAAAATAGAGAAAAACCGTGCGGTGACTCCGATGGGGAGGAACTCATTTCGTTAGCTCTGTAAAACGGGATCTGATGGAATTGTTTAAATTCTCATAGTAAAACGTTTTTAGAGGTGTTATTTTTGTGTGACATTAGTTGTCCACATGGGGGAGCTCTTTCCACTTTCAGGACCAAACGTTTGATGAATCGTTGGTTGTCATTGTTGGATTGTCTCATTCATTTTGCCCTCAGGATCACCAACTCGCCGGTGGCGGACATAGCCGTCGTCTGGGCCAAGTGCGACGACGGAAAGGTCCGCGGCTTCATCCTGGAGCGCGGCATGAAGGGCCTGACCACGCCCAAGATCGAGGGCAAGTTCTCCCTCAGAGCCTCGGCCACCGGTATGATCGTCATGGACGAGGTGGAGGTCCCCGAGGAGAACATGCTGCCCAACGTCTCCGGCCTCGCGGTGAGTGCAGCCTGGCGGCCCGATGAGGTGGAGACGCTTCACGCATTTCCTCTGTGCTACGTTCTTGATACCCTTGTTAAATCTCAAAGCTTATATTGTAAAGGTCTTACTTGCATTGCTTCGTCACACTCCTCCTGCTGCTGCTTCCAGGGTCCTTTCGGGTGCCTGAACAACGCTCGCTACGGCATCGCCTGGGGCGCTCTGGGCGCAGCAGAGTTCTGTTTCCACGCCGCTCGGCAGTACGCGCTTGACAGGTCAGACGTCCGCGATGTTGCCTCTTATTTCACTCTGGACGGTGGTTTTCATTTCCGCTCCGATCATCGCTTTATAAAAGAAGTGGATAACGTGGCGCTGTCGTTGTCCACACCAGGATCCAGTTTGGCGTGCCACTGGCAAGGAACCAGCTGATGCAGAAGAAAATGGCCGACATGCTGACCGAGATCACCATCGGCCTGCAGGCCTGTGTGCAGCTGGGAAGACTTATCGATGCTAAAAGGTAAAGAGGACGTGATAGAATTGGTCCTTCTCAAGGGGCCCAGCCTCAAACTGTATATGTCACACTGACCTCTTCTTTCAGCCGGAGGAAGGTGTGTTTTCTGCTTTGGTTTAGTCATAGACTTGTTGGATAGGCTACTGTGTCTCATTTTGGTGTCAAATAGTAGCCCAAGCACAAAGTGTACCAGAGGCAGATGGGATTCATCCGTTTTGTGTTATAAAGCAATGAACTGTAAGAAGGTTTGACCAGATGATGGCGCTACATGAGGGGTCAAATGGGGTCAAGTCATTTAAATGTGAGAACCTGACTAACCCAGAAGAGGTCGTTCTCTTGACAGAGCGGCCCCGGAAATGATCTCCATGCTGAAGAGGAACAGCTGCGGCAAAGCCCTCGACATCGCCAGGCAGGCCAGGGACATGCTGGGAGGAAACGGCATCTCAGACGAGTACCACATCATCCGCCACGTCATGAACCTGGAGGCTGTCAACACGTACGAAGGTGAGGAGGGAGCTGAGAAATGGGTGCACACACAATAACGCAGATGATGTGCTTCGGCTGTGTTATTAGTCCAATTTTTATCAGATCATGTATTTTTATTAGGGCCGGGACTCGATTTAGAAATATTAATCTAATTAATTAGAGGCTTTGTAATTAGTTAATCGAAATTAATCTCATTTTAATTGCATAAATATTTGACCTGAGAACAGTGAAGTAATTTTTTTCACATGGATTCTTATTCAACCAATTCCAGTGTAGCAATAGCATATTTAGAAATATAGTACTTTCAGAAGTTCAGGTAGCCTATAGGTAAGTAGACCTTCTGTAAACAATGTTTTTTTAAGTAGACCAATACTTTCAAGTACTTTCAGAACATTGGTTATTTTTTCAGACGTGGACTTAGTTACCCTGGTCCTTAAACCAGTCATCTGGTGCAGTGTGGGTTGGGTGTGGGTCCTTGTACGTCCACGCTAGCTGCTAATTGTGTTGCGTTGAGGTGATACTTGAGGCTCGATGTGAATTCCTTGTTGCACAGCTTGCACACAACCACGCTCTTATCGACGCTTCCATCCGTGTGTTTATTATAAGAAGATTTCCCATTCACGGGGCCACCCGACACGGTCTCGTCAGCTTCTTCGTTCATGTTCACTGTGGTTTGTTGTTGTCTGAAGTCATGAACGCTAGTTGGTGCTTCAGTATAATCGGTCCGCCGAAACTCATCCAGTGAGAAACGTTCCGCGGTGCAAAAAATAAGTGTAAAAATGCGTAAAAAATGTTTAATGTGTTATTTTTTGTGTAATTAATTAATCTTAATTAACGCGCTAAAGTCCCAGCTCTAACTTATATCTATATTTTTTTATTGGGAGATCATGCTGATCCTGTGCCGTTGCCTCCTCCTCCTCCTCTTCCTCCAGGTACCCACGACATCCACGCGCTGATCCTGGGCCGAGCCATCACAGGACTGCAGTCCTTCACTGTGGGCAAATAGATGGGGACCTGGTCCCGCCCAAAGAAAAGGAACCCTGCTGTCAAGCTTTCCCATCTGTAGAGGGCATACAGCTATGACGACTTCATTATTAGTTTAATAATGATATATATAGTGCTTACAAGTCACTATAAGTGCGCGTGATTTGTTCACAAGTTGATTTTTCCAACTTAAAGAAAAGGTCTATTTTTCTACTCTTGATCACAACAGAGATTGAATCCCCCGTCATATTAATGCTTTCACAGACCGGTTGTGAATGAGGTCAAGTTCTAGATACGGATACGTTCTTACTGATATTCTAAAGAGAGAATTGTTTGTTTTCACTTGTTTTTAATTGCATCATGTGAGAGAACATCTGTGCTGTCTGTTACTACAGTGAGATGTCATAACTTTGCATGGTTTGACAGGTCAAACAATGAAAATCTGAGCTTAAATAAATGATTTTATTAAGTTTTATGGATGTGTGATAATATAAGCCAGCTGTTAGGTCCCTCTCAGTAAGACATTCATATGGAGGGGGTGTGAGATGATTTATGAACGAGTGAACTATGTTCTGCTTTGTATACATACTTTGGCCAATTGTGCAATATGAGATCATTTAACCTGTTTGGGCTTGGAACAAATCTATTTGAGATGTTTGTTTGATACCCTGCGTGTCACAGACAACATCTTCGCCCGTTGATTCATTAAAGTAGAATTTTAAAAAAATCCTTTAAAAAGGAACTTAAGTGTAACTGCACATGGATTTGCATTTAAATGTTGGAACTAGTATGTGATTTATTATCTTAAAGAAACCATCTGAGAAGTTTAAAGCTGCTAGCATCACTAAATCCTCTGAACCATTAATACTGCTGTCGCAAATGTTAGTGTTACAGATATAACGCGAGTCAAACATTTACGTACAAAAAATAAAGGCTGATTTCACTGAGGCTTTTTGTTAAGGTGTCAGAAATTTGAATAATTAAACATTTCACTGAGGTAAAACAGATGAGTGGAAGATGGTCGCATGGCGAGTTCTGCATTAGTTTTCCCAATTTAATTAATTTAATATTTATTTATTGTGTATGCTTTAAAGTTGTCCTGTACTCGGGGGTGTGAAGTAGTGTGTTCATGTTGTTGTCTCACGGGCACCACCTGGACCACATCCAGGTTACCGGCTCGGAGCGGCTCTCCACGCATCGGAAACAAAGGCCTTGATGGATTTCCCTACGAGTGGATTTCTCAGTAATTGGTGGGAATTAAGAGCTCAACCAAAGCGACCTGCAGTCGCCAGCCAGGTGGGCGGAGCCAAGAAGTCCAGACCCAGAGGGCGCGCTTCACTTCAGCACCACGGACAGCGGGGACAGGAGGTCTCACGTGACCAGCACAAATAACTTGTGGGATTCCGTTAAACCGAGAGCGATGCGTGTCACTCACACATTTGGAGCAACACAACAAGGTGAGGAGTGAAGTGCTGTCACTCACCTCCCTTTTCCGTACCTTCACGCGTTAATTTTGTTTTTTCCTCTGCAGGAATTCAGCAGTGAGCGGTGCTTTGTGGTTCTCGGTCCCTCTCATAACTCCTTCCAGCTTTGAGTGGGCAGGAAGAAGAAGTAAGAAGAAAATGTCGCTGCTCGCGAACGGCAGCCTCCTGATCGCCTCGAACTACACCGGTAAAGGGTACGGGATGGCCCCGCCGACCGAGGAGCCCATTTACCGGCAGTACCGGCCGCCCGTGAAGGACCTGATCCCGCTGCCGAAGGGCGTGTTGTACGTGCTGATGGCCGTCATGGTGGTGGTGGGGGTCGCCTACGCCATCGTTGGACATCTCATCAAGGATCTGGCCATTGACATAACAGGTGATGACGAAACGTCTTAAATGTGATTTTGAGCTTTTAGTCGTCATACGTCAGGTCAAAGGGTCATCAGGGATTAGGACCAATCACATTCACCCACGGAGCTACCGAAACACTCATGTTCATTTGAGCTTAAACCCGATGTTACTTGATCACTAAAGATATAAAGAGGATATTGTTTCTTTCTATTTCATTCAATCGAACGGTCTTTGAACAAGTTTCATTCCTTGTGGCTGTAATATCCTTCATCCTCTACTTTTAGCTAACAAACCTCTAACGTGTATTCAATTACTTACTTTTAGCCAACTATAAGCTTATACGTTACCTTAAACGTTATAACTAGCTAACTTAACTCAGTTAAGGTGTTTCTATTTTGTATAACGCTACACCGCTATTTATACAATTAACGTTTACTAACTATTTATTTAACTATTTCAGTCATGTATTCACACATATTTAACACATAACACGCATTTGCTTGCTAATTGTTTGAACTCTTAGCCCAAGGTTTTTAAAATGTGGACTTAAATGTTAAAGTATAAAAATTGGTACCAACATTTAATTACCGATATGAAGCGTTGTCCTTTTAATGTGGAGCCTTTCCGCTCCTCAGAGTGCGTTCTGGGCCCGACCGGGGACGAAGAGAAGGAGAAAGACGGCCCGCCGCAGCGCACGGCCTCCAGCCACCTGCCCCTCGTGCACCCGTTCGCCCACAACGCCTTCCACGTGTGGGACCAGGACGACGTGGTCATCTCCCTGCCCTGCCACGACGAGAGCCCCCAGGTCAGCCCCATGCTAATGGCCGCCATCCCCTACATCCCCTCGTTCTTCCCACACGCGCACAGCCCCACCAGCTCCCTGGTGTTCAACAGCCCGGCACCGGTCAGAGACGGCGCCGGCCACAAGGAGCTCTGATTGGGTCGGCCCCCCCACACACACCCCCCCCAAGGTCACCAACAGCCTTGGTGATGAAGTGTGGGAACCTCCGGCACGCACGGAACCCCAGCAGCTGGGATTGGGAAGCAATCTCTCTCTCTCTCTCTGACTTCCATGGTTCCTCAGGACTGTCTCACACATGGTGTCAAAGCCACGGACATCGAGGTACCAGGGGACACCGTCTCTGGACATCACGCCTGAATGCCCGAGCGTCAGAGAAGCTGCGAGACGTCTTAGGTTGTCTCCGTAGATAGATTCTCTCTTTCCAAGCATAAAGTGTTTTATTTACAGAACTTACAGGTGGTTTTTTTTTTTATTGCTCCTAAAGTGCAGCACATGCTCTGCACGAAGACCGTGAACCAACCAGCAGTCTGCACGAGTAAAATGTTATTTCAAGACACAGAGGGATTACCTTAAGAGGAAGACTTAACGGCGTTCCGACATGTACAAAAACGACATAACCCCCCCCCCCCCCAGCGCCTCACAGCACATGAACTATACATTTGTGGCATGCTGGGAATTTCTCAGTAAATTCTAATCTCAGGCAACAACTTCTTTTCCGATTGTTACATATCTACATAGTCTACTCTCGTTTAGTCTTTAGAAAGAACCAACCTATTCAGGTTTTAAAATTGCATAACTTTAAAAGTCAATCCAGGGGCCAAAGGCTCCCATGGGGAGCAAATGGGGAGATAAGATTCATCTATTTACCAGGATGTGCTCCACAAAGCAGGGAGGGAAATGTCACAGGCCGTAATGTTGCTACGGAAACTGTAATCCAACATCCTCGGAATTACAAACGTAGCCAAAGCTTCTTTTTCTTTCCATCACAGACAGACGAACGCAAACGGACATTCAAACGTCCGATAATCTGATTGTCTGAAATTGACCCCGTTGGCACAGATTTAAAAAAAATCATTAAGAGTTTAAAGCCCTGGTTGTTCAAAGAAAAAAATAGATATATATCAAATCAAAGTCTTGTTTAGACAAGGTCGGCATCAAAAATAAAATGTTCCTGAACCTTCAGATAGAAACCCAGAATATAAGTCCTCACTTCCAGTAAGAATAAAGCTTCTGATTTTCTTTTCCCGGAACACTTAAGCTGTGGGAGGAGTTTCATGATAACATGATTCTCCAAGAGGAACCCAACCATCATCAGTGCTCTACCAGGGCAGCTTAACGACCCAAAGAAACTTCCATCCAAACAAAGTGTTTTATTGAGTCCCTTAACCCGGTACCAGTACAAACTGGGGCACGGTGATGTTTTCCAGCAACGAGTTCATACAAAAGCTGCTCCTGTGAGTTCAAACGAGCCGCGATGCGGACCTCAGGACTCCAGGCGACACACGGGGCTGTCATAGACCATCTGCAGGTTCACCTTGTGTCCCACCAGCTCCCTGATGTTGTTGATGCCGTATTTGATCATGGTGGGCCTGTGGGTCAGAGGAGGAGTTGTTGTATCTTCTTCTGGGATCAAGGTATTAACTGTAAGCAGCAGACTGAGAATATAAATAAAGCTTTGCAGCAAATAAACAAGGGTTTAACTCGTTGTGTGTTGGCAAAACATCGTCTTCAACCACATGCAGTTTGTACTCTTATGAAATGATTTCAATAAATGATGAATGAATGATTTAAACTAATTCCTGAGCCGGAATAACCCTGTTCAGACCATAAAGTTACACGTGAGCTGTGTGGCTGCACAGTGCCCGAAGACGTGTGCAGACGGACTGATGTCACTTTTAATCCTTAAATGAAAAGAGATTAGCAACAAGGTGAAGTAGGGACTGACGTACTCCTGCTGACGTGGATGTAAAATCAAACCTCAGCTCAGTTCTGTTCTCCAAGCCCCAAACTGTGTGTGTGTGTCTCACCTTTCCAGGGACAGCCCCCAGGCGATCACAGACACGTCCTCGGGGAGACCCATTGGCAGCAGCATCTCAGGTCTGAAGACCCCGGAGTTCCCCACCTCCACCCACTTCTTCAGTCCTGCATGACGGAGACGCGATTACACACATTACCCACAAACCAGGACCGACCACAACCTACAACACCTCCCTAAAACACGGGTTATTGTAATACGACACATTGACAGCAGCTACTGTGACCCTGTGATCTGCTAAGCTAGCCGGCATTAGCAGGTGTTTAGTCGGGAGTCCTGATTGGATGTGGCTGCTGTGTGAGTTGGTGGAGGGGGGGGGCGGTTTGATTCACTGGATTAGAAATCCCCTTCCTGTTGGTCCCGACCCAGAAGTCATCCCCAACGAGGGGTTTCATTTGGGTCCCAACAGAACTTCCCTACGTTCACTGCCCCTGAATGCGTGTGTTGGGTCACATGTCTTGTGGAACTTTCATCGACGCGGTTTACAGATGGGGCCTGATGGGAAATGGGCCGAGACGGTCTTAACACGTGTTTTTAGGAGCGTGTCCCCAGAAGGAAGCCTTTACCTTCGTGGTAGCTGAACACCTCCATGCTGGGCTCAGTGTACGGGTTGTAGGCGGGCTTGAAGCGGAGCTTTGTGATCCCTGGAGAAGAAACAACAGGAGGCCGAATGAGGAAACTACAATCAGCACTTCAAATGGTGAAAGGAAACACTGCAGTTTGCAGCATAGCGGCAGTGTGCGTTGCCCCGTGTCCAGTGCCCCCCCCCCCCCCCTCACCGAGCTTGGTGAAGAAGGCGTGCAGGATGCCCATGAGGTCCCCCAGCGTCAGGCCGCGGTCGGCCACCACGCCCTCTATCTGGTGGAACTCGGCCAGGTGGGTGGCGTCCAGAGTCTCGTTCCTGAACACGCGGTCGATGGAGAAGTACTTGACGGGGGTGAACTTCTCCTGGTGGGAGGGGGAGAGGGGGGGGGGGAGCTTCACTAATACAGTGTGTGGCATACCAACGCATTAAGCATAAAGCCTCACAGGTGACCATCTGAGTGTGAACAGAGGCAGTGGGTGTCTCCGGCGGGGCTCACCTGCTGGGCCAGTTTGTAGAGCATGCGAGCGCTGACCGCTGTGGTGTGAGTGCGCAGGATGTTCTTCTGGGCTTCCTCCACCTTCCAGTCGTATTTGTACCTGGGGTACAGCAGCGCGTTAGACACTGAAGCCCCCCAGAAAACACATTTTTACTAACCGGAACATGAACGCATCACAGTGGAGGTCGTTGGGACCTCTGTACTGTTGCTACGGTTACCAGTTGTCAGGGATGAATAACGAGAACAAAGAAATGCTGATCCTCCGATTACATCCCTGACTGAATAGTGACAAATAACAAACCAACAATGTGACCCCATTTCACATCCAGCACAACACACACACACACACTCAAGAACTTATGGCTTCACTACATCTGCCCCCGGCACAGACTACACACCCGCCTAAGAAAAGCTCAATCCTCCCTGTCCAAAATGCTGGGCTGAGTGTGTCTCACCCTTGCGAGCCGTAGCCCCCCACTGAGTGGACCTTCTTGACTCTCTGCAGGTAGTCCTGAGGGAACTCGTGGGCCAGCGCCGGGTCTGCAGAGAAAAACGTGTATGATCAACCTTTCTGATCCACAGGGGATGGCAGACAGAGACACGACCCACCCACCCACCCACCGGACAGGAAGAAGGTGTCGTGCTGGTCTCTGGCCGGGTGCTGCTGGGGCTGAAACAGCGAGTCAAAGTTCCAGAAAGAGCTCTCTATGAAGTTGTTGGTCGGCATCTCCGTGAAGCTGCCGGCAAAGCGGAGAGTTCAAGTCCGTTTTAGTCGTTTGCTTCACTGCGCTTGTGTTTACTGAACTGCGACATTTTGCGGCCCCTCGCTCACCCCATCTCCAGGAAGATCTGCCTGAACTGGGTTCGCACCTTCATCAGCGGGTGCATGTGGCCACAGTCGGGGGCCACGCCCATCGCCTCGAAGTTGTAGGGCTTGAACTTCTTCTCCTTCCAGCTGCCACTGCGAGCCAAAACGAAAGCGGTTAGAGGGGAGAGGAGGGCCGTCTTCGGCTGTTCCCTCGCGCTTCCCTCTTCATTGTCGGCTTGTTTCAGCGACTCTACAAAATATTTGAGCATTCCGTAATCTGGAGCTGAGCATAAGACTCATCGTCACCATGGAAACATCGTCGTTTATGCTTCCAAGCTCATTTCCCTTACTCCACTTATCTTACAGACACAATGACAACTTAAAAGGTTTCCGTTCATTGTCAATTTAAGAATACGATGTAGATATGAGGGGCCCATCAGAACAGAACGTAGTGTGCCAAAACCGTACTCTGATGCGGCCATGAACCAAGAAGCTTACATTTAATGCACAGACTTCCTGAGGTGTTAAAACGTTTGCCAGGAGTCTGGCGCTTGCTTCTGTTGCATCAGGTCTTTGGTGAACACGCTCAGTTTGTCCGGCTCTGCCTTTAGCACAAAGTCCTCGCCTTTGGACTCGTGCCCTTTTGTGGGCCGAGCTGTTCTCTGCGTCCTCTGCCTGAGTCCCTGAACACACCGTCACAGGCGGACGGCGGAGGGCAGGCGGGACACTTTTAAAGTTGTGATGCGGCGGTGGAATAACATTGTGAAAAGTGAAACTCTACCCACTTGGCAATCATCTCGGGAGTGAGCTCCGTCTCCTGTTTGGTGATGGTGGTGCTGAAGCTGCTGCCCTTAGTGATCCAGTACGACTTCACCGTCCTAAACGCAGGACCAAAACATTTCAATAAAATTCAAATTCAAACTGAAAGGTAAAATATTTTTACTCCATTTTAGGGCATCTAGTTTTTTTAAATTATCTGCAAGTTGAGAGAACAAAGCTAGTAATGAGTGAAGTAGTTCATTTGGTTTAGGGTTAGTTTGGGACTTTTGAAGTGAGGCTCTTGTTGAGTTAAACAGGACAAATCTTCAGCAGGAATCTAATTACACCCTGAGAAGACTAAGCCATCAACAAAAGATATAAAACAAGATTGCCTCACTCACCGTACTACAGGATCAGTTCGGTCATAGTATAGTTTATCTCAATTACTTGCCTATATAAAGTGTCAAGACACCAGCCTCCGCTCTTACATGTGTACATAACCTTCTACTGCCCCCTAGTGGTGGGCAAAGGTACACAAAGATCAGGGCCCCTACACTTCAGAGAGCAGTTTTCTCTTCTTCAGCTCATTCTTCTCCTTCTCTTCGAGCTGGGAGGAGTTGCCTCTCTGAACCAGAAGCAGCTTCTCTCGGACCTGGTCCTCTATGCTCTCCACCTGGAGGAGGGACGGGGGCAGCGACACATGACCTCACATGCACTTTGTTCACAACCCAGCGCTCACTAAAGGCCGCGATGACTGTCGATGTGGACTTGATGCGTACCGTCCTGAATATCCTGGGCCCGCCCTCGTGTGCCTTGTCCACTCGGATCCACTTGCTGGACATGGCCTTGCTGAAGCCGATCTTCCCAAAGGACAGTTTCTGCGTTTATGGAAGAAGAACCACACGGACGATGAGTGCTTCGGTTCTGCCTTCATTCTGGTTGTTCAGATTTCCTTGCGTTGTTTCCATAAGAGAAATATACAAAGTAAACATAACTGGAGACAGAGAAAGATTGGCTTCAACAATAATTCTTTTGACGTTTGCGATATCTTGATGTGGATTACATGGAGAGTAACAGATTCTCATCCTGTAAGAAACACGACCCCATACTATCATTTAAAACTCGTCACTATCACCAAATGTGTGCATCATCTCCTCTCCTCTGTCTCCAGGCGAGTCGTGTACTTTCTGATGAATCACAAGAGCAAGAAAGTTTGACTTAAAGTTATAAGATAAATCTATAAATGTGTTGACATCCTTTGAATTTCCGATTATACCATTTTTTTTCTCCAAATGGTGAAATATTGAATCGTTTATCAGTCCAAAATCTTAAAATCCTCAGTTCATTATAATAAAAGACAATCATCAAATGCTCCCATTTACAAGTATGATTGGAATGAATTGTTACTTAGACATGTGAGAGTTACTCACCATGAGCTCGCTCTGTGCCAGGCCCTCCGGGGGGATGGAGCCGAAGACCCGGGCTTCGTGGCTGCCCTGCTCGGCTATCTCCGTGCCCTCACCCGACAGCTCCCAGTGCTTCGAGGAGCGCAGCTCGGCCGCGATCAACTGCACGGAGCAACATGACGTCAATGGAGCGGCACGTGCAGGCCGACTTTGTTTTACTTCGCTGCGCGCCATACATCGCAAAGGTAAGATAATAAGACACTTCTCGTCTCTTTAACGTTATTGCATCAGTCACGAGAAATGCCCGATGTTGACGCTGACGCGGCGGACTTCCGCTGCCGCTCAGCCGGGAAAAACTCACGTCGCCGAGAGCCTGCAGACTCTTCACGGCTCCGACGAGGACCTGGTGGTCCACCCCGAGACTGGCGGCCGCTTCCAGGCTGTCCACTCCGTCGTCCGCCTTCTCAATGCGCCGTAGGAGCGCCTCCACCACACCGGTGTCCGCCATGCTGGAACCTCGCGAAGCCTGAATGAGGCCGGATGTGACGTCACGTTGCCGAGTGGAGACGGTAAAAAGGGTGAAAATGGTTTTTTTTTCGTTTTGTTTATACGAGCTTCTATGCTATTTTTATATCATTCATACATTGAATATTCCGATATTGTATGTACCGTTTCTGTAATAGACAACACAAATGTTGTAATAGATTTGATTAAATTAGTTCGTATTATGAAAAAATGTTCCCCATTTGAACAGTTGCCCATTACATATATGCAGCCTGAGAAGTCGGTTTTCTTTTCCCTTTTTAACAAAATATACTTAATAAATGCACCACACGCCAAGTCAAATTCCTTGTATGTCAGATATATTTTGGTTTACTGATTCCAGAAATTACTCGTTAGTAATAGTCGAAGTATTTTTAAACTAATCAGGAATAAAACGAGCCCTTAATCAAGCGATTCATGGTTATTCTGGTCATCATTAGGTCATGTATTTACCACTTTATATGGTATCAAGTGTACATACTAGATGTTTTAAGCC
Source organism: Pungitius pungitius (assembly GCF_949316345.1). Taxonomy (NCBI): domain Eukaryota; kingdom Metazoa; phylum Chordata; class Actinopteri; order Perciformes; family Gasterosteidae; genus Pungitius; species Pungitius pungitius. The sequence goes on along the minus strand of NC_084911.1, from coordinate 18,627,986 downwards.
AACTTTTAATAAAGACCTCTATTCAAAATAAAAATATTTTTTTTAATAAACACTTTGTTTTACATTAACAAGAACAAATCCAACTCAATGAAACGAAACATTGAGCAGAAATGTAAATTTGACATCAGGATGGAAGTAGTTTCCAGTTATCTCCAAAAAACATTTATTGAAATAACTACATCACATTAGGTAAATTACAAAAAAAGCCAAAATTACAAGCAATGCAGAACTAAACCAAGCTTATTGGGATTTAATTAAAAAAATACAACCAGCTCTGTAGTTTAAAAACTACAAGATTTGACTAGTCTAGTCGACAGCCATCGCCACACAACCCCTTTGTATTAAAAAGGAAACCGAGTCAGAGCCAGCAAGTAATTTGTAGAAGAAATTAACATATTATTTAGTGACAAGGACTGGTAGCATGGAGTTGAAAAATAAAAGAATAACCTAAAAACACAAGACTAAGAACGGACCAGACCACAGAAACAGACCACTAAATGAATCTGCAACTTATCTGGGACTCTTCAAAAAGTCCAGACAACTCAATTTGTGCCCAAGTGTGCCACATAAAAACTCAATAGCACAGAAGAAGCAAACAGGGAGAAAAAGGCAGAGAGCACAGGCGAGCCGTCACGTCGCTCTCTTTGGAGAAGGCTCCAGACACCGATGCAGAGCGCTTGGTGCCGAGGATTCACAGGCGGAGTGATTAAGAGTTTATCTGTACTGGTAGTTCATGCTGCCGTCTCCCCTGCCGTAGCCCACTGGGTTGTGGTACTGGGAGTGGTTGGTGCCAAAGCCCTGGTTGCCTCCACCTCCCCCCCCACCACCCTGGGAGTTGTAACTTGACTGGTTGGTGAAACCTACAGGGGAAAGAAGTGTGAGGTAGGTAAATATTTTTTTTTAATTTTCCCGTATAAATGGAAATGCATTATATAGTTGGCCACTAGGGCAGGGGTAAACACATCTTTTGTCACAATGAGAGGTGTGAAAACAGAACTTAACAGGACAGTTATACATGAATGATCACGTGAAAGGGTCTTATTAAAACAAAAATATCTTATTACAAGGAACGGAACATGAAAATATCACGGCCAGTTCATTTCCTTTGAATTGATTCCTTTAAACAAGTTTTTACTCAACAAACTGCTTGTTCCCTGGAGAAATGCTTCCAGTTTTAAAATATTTTAAATGTCCTCGTGAAAATGAGACAGCGTTTCTTGCCACGGAAACAGCAACACGCTGCCAAAAAGATGTTTTAAACCTGAATAACAAAAATCCATCAATGGCCTGAACTCACCTTCATAACTGTAGTCTTGGCTCCCCCCGGCCCCCCCCGTCACCTGGCTTGGATAAGCAGTGCTGTACGAGTATCCACCCGCCCCCCCCTGGTTCTGGTTGAAGGGCTTCTTCCCCTGCCCATAGCCCTGGGCGTACTGGTTGTAGGAGCCCTGCCCCGGAGGGGTGCTGGACTGGTACCCTCCCACTGCTCCAATGTTTGCCCCTGGGGGGCATGTAAAGGGGGCCTTCCCTCCCTTGCTCATGGGGGGTTTCTTTTTGGCGCTTTTCGCTGCAGTCATGGCGGCGTAGGCCCCGTCGCTGTGGAAGTACGAGCCGTAGGAGCCCTGAGCCGACCCCGGCGCCGGGCTGGCCGGGGGGCCGCCGGACGGGCTGTTGGACGCCCCGGCTCCTCCGTTTGAGCCTCCGTTGTTGTAGTAATCTGGGAAACAACAGCACTATCTTAAAACGGCCTCGACTTATGGAAGTAATTCAGACCCCCGGGAGTAACGTCACATTTATTAGAAAAAAAAAGAAAAAAACCCAACAACAACCAAGAAGTCCTCCATATCCAAACATTCAGATTCCCTCCTTCAGTCTGTGGGTGCAAAGTTCAGCTCAGGATGCTGATACAGTTTACTGTGACACAGCCCAGGTTACACAGTCATGCATTCAGTGCAGCCATCACTTGACTTGTTGCCAATATGACACAGAAACTTGATTCTACGGAGAGGAAAAAAAGAAGCTTATGATGTTTAGACATCGTGTTGAGATTTTTCTCGGTATTCTCATCTATGTAAACAATGTGGAGATGGTGAGAGACAGTGAACGGGCTGTTGCAGTCTTGACAATAATCCCACAGGCCTTAATCGTCATCCAATTGAAACAGAGACAAACTCTGTGCCTGGTCCTTTAGTTCAATGACTACAAGTCAGCCCGGTGGGTTTTGGGGGTGGGGGTTGAGTAAGTAAAGTAGGTACAGGTGTTCAGGTACATCCATGGTATGTGACTTATGTCTACACGCATGCAGTGGCAGATCGTCTCCCAGAGGTGGCAGGACGTGACAAGGGGACTGGCAAGACGGCGTGGACGTTTTTTTTTTTTTTTTGGGGGGGGGGGGGGCACTTTATTCCCAGGGTAGTGTACTTGATGGTGAAGGGTTCAGGATGCTGCTGGAACACTACTGAACATTTTGTCCTTTTCTTTTTAAAAATCCCTTCTACAGGACTGTTCTTTATTGTTTTTTATAAGACTGGGGAAGATCTATGTCGCAAACTCGTTGTAGCCATAGCAGTCTGAGACAAAGTCACCTAAAGAGTGAGACAGGGCAGAGAAGGGGAGGGAAAGAATATCAAAATTAGATTTGTTTGGATGGGTTTTTTGGGCCATAAATCAGGCAGTTGTGTGTTCTGATTGGGTTCAAACTGATTTGTTGGGCTTTAGTTTTTTTTTTTTTTTTAATTTTTTTTAGATTTCTCTGCTCCCGTCACGCTCACAGAGGTCAGTCCTCCGAACAGGCTGCCAGAGGGAGGAAAGGTTTTTTTTCAATAGAAGAGGGGGGGGGGGCAGGGGAACTTGTCAAAAACAGACTCAATCCTGTGGCTTAAAGCAGAGAAATGTAAAATGATCAAACTGGGGTCGCCCAAACACACGGTTGTGTTTGCACTGGAGTGACTAGCATCGCCTACAATAATAATAATAATAATAATCACATCTTCTAGTTCTGTAACTATAAACACAAGTGATAGTTTTTCACAGTTGGCCCCCGATGCAACACCCCGCCCCTACACGAAAGCTTCCCTGCAGCCTCAGACAAAAGAAGAAATATCCGGTGGAACCAGGAGAATCATAATAATGAGTGAAACGAATACTCACTGTATGCAGCATTGTTCCCGTAGCCGTAGGTTCCGAAGCCACCTGGCCGGATGAAACACAGTTTACTATTCTGATGTCTAGCCACAACTTACGAGTTGGTCTGCTGCGAGGAGAGGAGGCTCTTTACCTCCTTGGCCGTAGCCTCCTCCGTTATTGAAGCCCCGGCCCCTTCCGCGGCCCCGCCCTCCCCGCCCTCGGCCCCGCGCTGAGGCGGCGTCTCCGGGCCCCGAGGCTCCCATCATGTTGAAGCCTGGCGCATGCTGAAGGAAAGACAAACACGCCGTCTGTACTTTCTATTTATTCATTAGATTTGTCACAGTAAGGACTGCCATCTAACCACATGAAGCCTAATGTAGATCATTCTATATTCTGTGGATCTTTTAGGGAGTCATTTCTGATACAACCGAGTCAGCATTTATGGAAATCACTTGGATTTTTGTTTATTCTTACCATGGGTGGCCCCTTTTTCTTTTTAGCGGCCTCGGCCATGGCGCCCTCAGGGAAGAGCCGCTCCAGAGCCGCCAGGGCGGCGTAGGCCTTGGCCACCTTCTTATTGGATCCCGTGCCCTGGAACTTCTGCCCGTCGATGGCCACCTCCATGACGAAGCGCTTGTCGTGGCTGCCGCCCGTCTCCGAGATGAGCTCGTACTTCAGGCCGCGCCGCTTCTCGTTGAGCTCCATCACGGGGTTCTTGCCGTGCTTCGTTAGGATCGGTCCCTGTTGCCGAGTGTTCTGACAAAGACAAAGTGAAATAATGTAATAAAAAAAAAACAACAGTCACAGTCCAAACCTCCCTCAGAGCTTCGTACCTCTGTGGCCTCGGAGGTGTCGGCCGGTCCGGTGGCGGCGGCGGGGGCTTCGATGGGGGTTATGACCGGCTTCACGGCCTCCGCGGGGACAGCCACTACCACCTCCTCGCATTTCACCGTCTCCGCAGCCTTCAGTTCCACTCCTGTGGGCAGGCCCATGTCCTGGAGGACCTGCAATCGAACACACGTTCATCTCAGTTCAACTCAAATATACGAGGGGAGAAAAAAAATATAGATTTCTTCTTTTTCTTTCAGGGCACCGTGCTCACCTTTACCGCTACGTGCAGCTTGGCGGTGCGCTTCGACGGGCCGGACGCCTCAAAGGCCTTGCCGTCCACTTCGACAGCCATGGTGAACACTGGCACGTGAATGGGGCCGGTCTGGGAGATCAGCTTGTACTGGAGACCCGGCTTCAGCTGGTTGAGCCTCATCAGAGCGTTCATCGCCTGGGGGGGCTCGGCCTTCTCCTCCGGGGCTGTTTTTAACACACACACACACACAGTAAGAAACTTACACATCACACTGATTCATCACTTCATTTGAACTGTCAGGAGTTCTATGCTTATGTCCAAAATCAAAAGGCATTTATTATACAAGGACTAATTCATTTATGAGCTTTATCTTTTTCTTTATTATTGTCTGATCCTTTAAATAACCACAACCTTCTCCTTTACCAACAAGGCACCACAGGGTTCAGTCTGATATGGGAATGGTTGAACAAATAGAGGCGCGGAAAGAGCACTCACATTTCTTCTGCAGCTTTTTCTTCTTCTTGTTTGGACTCTTGTCATCAAGTCCCTCCTCTTCCTCGATGGGCCGTTTCATTGGAGGAGCGTACGCCGTGCTGGGTGGGATTTGCACTGCGTCGCAACCATGCACAGAATTATACAATAAGAACACGCATCTCTTAACACATGACTAGGATGGTGTGGGTCTCTCAGGTTAACCTGTGTAATCGATTGGAGTCTCGCTTCGGGGTTTCTTGGGCATCTTTGACGGGAGGGGATCCATCCCGAGCACTTTGTGAAGCTGACCGAAGGCCGACAGCCGCAAGGCGTGCTGAGGGAACGACGCGTTCTGTGTCAGTCGCACGTTTACAAACTGGGAACATGCACACGAAGCGGGCCGCGTCTCACTCACTTGTGCGCTCGCTGTGATGTCTTCCCTCTGCTGGGGGTCCAGGTGACCGATGGCGTCGGTGGCCTCTTTCTCGCACGGATCGGAGATTCCCGCGCCATCTAAAACGAGAGGAAAGGACAGGGGGGGGAACTTTTTAGAACTAAAAAAAAATGAAATAAAATGAATGAGAGTTTTGATTAAAATAAAAGCCGCTGTACATACATATACCTGCCATGAGGATCCCTGAAGCCAGACATTCCAGAACCCTCCGCAGAGCTTCCCCTGCCGCCATGGGCCGGTTCCCTGTGCCAATGGCCTTCTCACAGATCAGCTCCAGCGGCTGTGGATCGAGAGTGAGGGCGGGGTTGTTTTAGGGGCTATTTTTAAGCACAGCCACTAACACACAGACGTTTTAGGTCACCGCTTGGCACAGGGATCCCAGCACTTGAACAACCATGACCGCGTGGACTCTTTTTGGGATCCGGGCAGACAAGTGATAATGTTTATGAATAATAATCATTTGCTCAGCCCAGTCTTGAGACTCTAGGCCCCCCCCCCCCGCCCAGAAGCCCCAATGGCCTGCGCTTCATAAAGACGTGGCTACGTTGAGGCTCTCACTCACCCAGCCACGGAGCGGTGCCCATGTGGGGACGCGGGCGCAGAGGTCCCGTAGGATTCGAATGACGATGACGCAGGAACGCAGCCCGTTGGCTCTGGCCTGGGGACACAAGCAGGGAGGGAGAGGGGGGGGGGGGGGGGACAGGGGTCCTTAGTCGACGAACCCAGTGAGGCACAAAGAGACACAAAACGGCAAAATAAAAAAAGTCTTAAGGAAATAACAGAAAAAAGGAAGCCACACAGACTAGAACAGCTTAACTTTGTCGTTACGGAAATGTTGCATAAAAGAATGTTGAGACCCTAAATACGATCAGTCGCATTAGTGGTGGTCTAGTTATTAGGCGTAAGGCAACATGCTCAAAAATTAAGTTCAGGGAGGAAAAGTGTGAATCAACGCAAACTTGATGCTTCAATGTGTGTGATAAAAAAAAATCAATTCCTGTGTCGTCGTTGAAAGGCAGTGGTAGCATACAAAGAAAGGGTGCAATATTCCTGTGGATTTTGTTCACAGAGTGAACCAGATAGTGAAGTCGAGGCCACATACTCTTCAGAGGCTTCAGGGTCACAAAAGATGGCACGCCATGGAACTAGGATGAGTTATTATCAACATGGCTCACTGAAGGGGAATAAAATGATCTTGGGCAGCCGGGTGCTACGAAAGGCTTATAGAAATACAACGACAACTCACGCAATCATTGACATTAAAGAAATATTAATACACGGTGCATTATTCCCAGATTATATCGTTGTTGAGTAAAGAGACTACAGAAGTCAGGGACTAAATAGCAGTATTCTTTTAAAGGAGAAAGGGCACGCCGTAGAACCCGTTAAGTTAGCAAAGCAGCGCTACAGCAGTGTACTGGTTTCCTAAGAAACCCACAACCAGATCCTCAAGTGTTACTACAGGAGGGACTCTTCAAAAGAGTAAAGAAAAAACACATAGAACACCCAAATCAAGGACAAGAGAAACAAACAGCATAAACCAAACTCAAACTACTTGTGCTTAAGAGACAAATAAAGACAAGATCCAAACCTGGAACCACTTAGCGTGGCGGAGAGACGCCAAGGCAGTTAGGCATTTCTGCCTGTCCAGAACATCCGGAGGATCGTTGACTGAAAGCGAGTCTATTGGCAGGTGGAATAAGAAGACAAGGTACAGTTTGACCAAGGGGAGTTCTGTCAGCCGGCCAGGGGGAACACAGGCAGCCTTCCCAGACCACAGGCAGGAAGGGGGAAGGTGAGGGGGACCCCCTCCACCGCAGAACCACCAAGCACTCTCAACCTCCCAGTTAATACGCTTTTGTACGGGCCGGCACACAAACTTAAAAACAGGCCGGAACCACGGCATTGTGAAGTGGGTTGTGACCGGACTTACAACATAGATAAAAAAAAAAAAACATCCCCGTCGAGACAAAAAGGGCATTTGTTAACGGGCCAAATGGTGGTATCAGATGGGAGGTTGTCTCTGTGGTTGCTTCGGTGCTTAAAAAAAAGGAGAGGAAAAAAAGAAAAGTGGGGTTCTGAGTTTCCTTTTTTTCTGGTGTTAATGGGAGGCAGAGCCCCTCCCCTTCTCCCTCTATACTGGGTGTGCTGCACTTTGCCCCTTCCGAGACAGAGAGCGGCCAGTTGGTCAAAGGTCCAGCGTCCCTAAAAATTGACAAACTAGAAGGCTTGACAGAGAGAATCAGAATTGGAACCACAGGCAGAAGTTATCAGATGCACAAAAAGTGGGGTATTGAAGCTAGTCCACACTGCAGCAAAACTGATGGCTTTCAAAAAACAGAGGAGGCCCAAACCGGGCATCACGGAGCGCACGGGGCTACAGAGAAGGTCACGGTTCAACACCTGCTAAGACAGAGGTCAACACTGACACTAACGCAAAAACAATGCTGTCCTTAAGTGTACAGCCACAACCAGGCGTCATCTTTTGTGATGCCTTATTCAATGGCTTCCTATCAACTGCGTTTTGGAGTGGGCAGAGTGTCCCTTGTCTGTAACCCCTGCACATTCCCTGCCAACCAACATCAGACAGTCATCAGCCCGCTGGGGGGTCGGGCGACCAAGTTTCACCACGTGTTTTGCTACTCATTTTTGCTGCAATGCGAACCGTTCACCATCAATGATAAAAACACATGCAAACAAAGTGGTCTCTCTTTTTTTTGGTTATGTTCTCAGTAAGCCTTCATTTTGTTGGTGCCCCTTGTTTATAAAACAGGGGGGAGGCGGAAGAAAAAGCCTCATCTTCGTAAGTCAGCTACCTGTTCTCTACGGTCTATTGGGCCATCAAACCTCCCTGCTTGGAGGAGGTGATGGAGGCACCAAAGACGCACCGGGGTCCCCCCCTGGAGGGGGGGCGGAGCTTACCTCCAGAAGCAGCCTTCTCAACGTCCTCGCGGACCAGCGGGGACGTCAGGTGGATGGTGAGGGTGAGAGGGGGCTCCTTGGTGTTCTTGATGACAATGCTGGCCTCGCGGACGTGCTGCGTCACCACGTACTTGTCTTCTGTGATCACCTGTGCAAGACAAGAGCGTTCAACAGCTCTACTGGAAAGATCTAATCAAAGTAAATCAATAGTCGGGCCTGGAACACGTTTTCCTCGGCCAAGGGTAAAGTTAACATTTGACATGTTTGTCCTTGTATCATATTGGGAGGGCGCCTTCCAAGCGGAAGTTTTTTCCACTGCTCTTTACGCATGGCAGAGTTACGCTACAATTCACAAGTCAGCACACTCCCACAAATGGAGAGAGTGTGCGCATCGGAAAATGTTGCCTCTAGAGAGCAATGCATTTCTCTCCCTGTAAGCCACGTGCTTTAGAGACAGGTGTTCAAATTCTTCACATGCGTAAATATTTTGCAGTCAAACCAAATTGTCTACAGGATAGTCAACCTTTGATCTTCATAATGCACATAATACTTTAAACATGTTTTACTTTAATTACAATAATTCGTACGTGAATAAGAGATACGAGTTGGCAGACAATTATAATCCCTCCTCCACATTGTGGAGGATGGTGCGAGGCGCTTTGCCAGTTACACCTACAGTGTGTGAGCCTTTTTGCCTCTTCTGTTACTTATGTTTGGGCGAAGCAGCGTACAGATTATAAACACCTCTAATCATGATTGGAGGCTTGCGTAGGCAAAGGGGTGTTCTCACCTTGAGCTGTGTCAGAAGGTTTTCAGACACTCTCTTCAGCAGATTGTTGTTCGGCTTCTCCTTACAGAGGAGCACCAGCTCCAGGTCCAGGTCGCCCTTTAGGAGCAGGCCCTTGGCAACCAGGCCCACCCTCATTACGCCCCGCAGAGAGCGGGTCGCCTGATCTCTGGACTCACTACCAAATAAACGCAGCGGATACATAGGAGAAACACAAGGAAGATTAAAAAAGGTGAGTAGAGGAAGAGGAACTGGTTTTCCTACCGGTCGAACATGACGATCGGCAGCCCTCACCTTTCTTTATCGGTGTCTGCGCTATCAGAGTCAGGCTTGGGGGCCACCTTCTCATGTTTATCTAGCCAGTCGGAGACAGCCTTGAGGGCCCGCTCCGTGTGCGACACCATGTTCTGTACGTTCTCCAGCTCCTCTTGAGTTGGGTAGATGACAGCGTGTTTGGCCATGACGTGGCGGTCATCGTTCATGAAGACGCGCATGGAGCGGTGCCGCATTGGAGGGGGCTGGAGAAAAGACACAAGATCATTACTAATGATGGGGGGGGGGGGGAAACGATAGCAGAAACAAATATATAAACAAACCAGAGTATTTACACACAACGGATACTTGTTTATACACAAGGGAAGAATATTGAGTTACATGGATAACTGGTAAACAAACAACTGAACCAGCTCAACTTGGGTCCATGTTCCAGTTTGGAAAACGTTATTCAATCAACCTGTTTCATGAGACAAGCTAACGGCCGAGCAGCAAAACGCCTCCTCTGTCAGCCTCTTGACTTTGACTAATAAAAACAAAAAGCGCAACGAGGTCTCCCGTTTGGGAAAAGCTTCTAACAGCAGTGATTACACAAGCCGCGTGCACACACACGGGCAGCCAAAGCCAACTTAGAGTAGCGCGGTGATGTGGAAGCTATTGGAGCATGTGTTCCTAAAGCCCCGGGCAGACGAGCCGCCAGCACCAGCCGTGTGACTCTAATTAGAGTCTCGCCACCAGTGGGATCCCGCATGGAGGCCGGTGTGTCCTTTGCTTTGGCTGCTGCCGGCCCATGATCAGACAGACAAAAAAAAAACACTAATACAGAGATGCTTGAATGAAGTCCTTACCATCGTTGTTTTAGAGAGCGGAGCGGCTCCCTTGTCCAGTGAAGCACAGGGATGAAAAATAAGAAACAGAAGATGACAACGTCGCAGGCCGCCTATACAGGGAGGAAAACATCCACTTGATTTTAAAAAGGAGAGGAGGGAAAATCCACAGCCAACGACAGATAAGATAAATCCACTAAGGACAAAGACATTTCTGTAGCAAAGGCTTTTAACACTGAACAACCTGCTCTTGAATACTGGTGCCATCCAGTCGATACTCGCTGCAGTAACAGAGGGTTGTTGAAATGGCAGCGGATGCCAGCGGGATTAAATGAAACCACACTTTCCCGGGCAGAAATGCACTAACTTTTAATAAATCACACAAAGGCAACTTCCCTTGAACACGGTGTGGACATAATCCATGCATTTCTCGCAGGTAAACTCGTGATGTTAAAACGTTAGTTAAAACTAAACTAGTTACACAGACACGACACACTGACGGGTGGATCTCCGAGTGGAGGTCATCGATGACTCTTCATCTGTGGTGCAGCAACAACAACAACAACGGTGATGATGAGACGAGAAACCGTTTGATAAAGTAAACCGAAAGGACATCGCGTGTATTCATCCGCGCACGCACATTCCAGCGGCCTTAGACGGGTGATTTGCGTCAGTGTCCAGCTGTGGTTAAAAGGTAAAACAATAACGAGGAAGAACATTGCTCGTATTTCGTAGTGTGTTCAAGTCAACAAGTTGCTAACGTGTGACACGAAGACCAACAGGCCAGCGGCGCACCGGTTAAACCCACATGGACGGCCTACTTTACTGCAGACCGAGGGGCGTGTTGTGGAGCAGTGGCCCAGAGGTGAAGGGTCTCAGACCCCACAGCTCCATCGGGGGGAATTTAACAACAGACGCCATTTTAATTCATTGCAGAGCTTGGCTGGCCGTCGCAGCTAGCTAGCTAGCTAGCTAACAACCCCCCCCCCCCCACACACACACACAAAGCCCAATTATCAAATTATTAAATGCTTCCCGAGCCGCAACACACGCAACAATCTCCCACCGGTCACCTGAGTGACTTTGAAGAAACACAAAGACTGAAGTGTGAGTTGTGTTTGCATGTTGGTCTGTCATCAGACAGCAAAATGGTCGAGGCGACGAGACCCGTTTGAATGCTCGGTTAGCACTTAGCAGGTTAGCTTAGCCGAACGAACCCACATCGACGCACATATTAAATAAACACCCGCAGGATACAAATTAACAAGCTTCGTTGGTTCTCGTGAAGTTCAACGAGGGTCTAATGCCATTCACGTTAGGTGCTGCATTGATATACATCGGTCTTGCTCACCGTGGTGTCGTCGCTGCCAATGGACGGCTGCTGCACGCTAGCTCCCGGTCTCGGCCAGGAGTGTGGACGGAAACGCCCACGACGTAAAAAAAGAGTGCTTATGCTCATTGGCCAGAGTCACTAGTGACAGCAATTGGAGCCAATTGGAAAACGGGAGCAGACAAACAGGGGCGTGGCTAGTGAAGATGGATTGAAGTGAGTTGTGTGTTCCTGCAACAACTGGCTGACCTGCTGCTCATTTACACACAGTGTTTATTATTCTCTCCTGCAGACGTTATTAATAGTGTGTGGAATCTCCAGTATGACCTCTAACAATATTGATGGCCTCCGGAACATTTTAAGTAACAGTGACCACTTAACTTTAGGTTCTCTGAAACCCAGTGACTATTTATTTATTATCTTTTTTATTTGACATAAAATTTAGTGCAAACTTGCTGCTGGTGCTGAAACACAAGTGTTTCTCACATGCTGAGGTAATTTCTTTCAGGGTTAGAAAATGGATTGTATGCTTTCATATTATGTAAGGTGGAAATTCAGCCAACTATTCCCATCCACTGGTCCAGGTTTTACTTGCAAGACAGCAACATTGTTTCTGTGATGGCAATCTCGTTTTGAAGCATGCTAAAATAACCACAAAGACAACACTTGCTTCCATTCTAATCAGTCTATATATGTTTCTATCGAGACAGATTTCTTTCAAACCTAATTACCATGTTTATGGAAATCACTCTCAAATCTACTTTTTTCTTTGATCCCTTGATGCTAATTTTCAATACATTGAGCAAATGAATGTGATGTAAAAGTGATTCATTCAGGCTTGTGTTCTGGTGTTGTCATCAGCCCTTTATCTTCCAATGACGTTGAGAAAGGGGGGGGGGGTGCAATGAATGGTCATGTTCCTGGTAATTTAAAGGCCCTTCATTAGATCAATGAACTTTAAAGGTGTTGTTGTTTAAGATAGAATCACCTAACTAGTTTCTTGATTTCCAGTCTGGACAAAAGCTAAAAGGTGCACAACAAGACAAGGACGTCAGAGTGATTTTTCTTGACCCTTCTTGATCGCAATAAAGCTTTAAAACCATGGCATCAATCATGAAATAGAATAAGATGAAACATGAACAGATCATTTCTTTTTCAATCAAACCTTCCCTTTTGTTAATAATATCACATTCCATCAGAATTTGCACTTTCACTTCAGTCCCGAGACACATTTACAAACACACAATAACAATCATGTCACAGCACTACACAGCGTTTTTCACATCTTTAAGCTGAGGTAACAGCACAGTCATTCCTTTTTTAGGGCTCTCTTGTGTGAATATTCATACAAGTCATTCACTTTTGCATTGTTGTTGGAGAACAAAAAAAAAAAACTTTGCTTTGAAACTACAGGTACAGTCTTCACTTCACAAAAACAATAAAACATGAACACATTACACTTCAACTGACGTAATACTTTTCATTCACGTTGGCTCTCGTGCAGGACTGCTGTGCACGCATGTCCTGCACGAGAGCCATGTTACTGTTACCAGAATTAATAAAGAGTTATCTTCCTTTAATTCTTTCGTAGCACACGCTTTATACAACAACTCTACGAGCTGGTCGGTGATGCTTCAAATCTGGTTCCATTTAAGACCCCAACACACTTAAACCAGGGTGACAGCTCCTTTTCTTAGGAACACTGAATCCAGATGATGGACTGCTGGACGAGAGACGGAGTCAAAAGTGACAGGTGACGCGTCCCCTTTCTTCCTCTGTATAGGTCCATTTAAATCTTTGTGTTTTTCTCTGAGTTCTGGAAGGAGCCGACCTCCCAGCGAATGGAGCGGAACGTGCTCCCCTTGAAACTGGCCCGTCTTTTGGTGACGCGGTAGATCTTCCTGAGGACGGCGCGCCGCAGCAGGATGTAGACCCAGGGGTCCAGGATCTGGTTGCAGGTCGCCATCCTGACACCCGTCACCATCAGAGCGCTGTAAGTGTCTCTCTCCCCGACCAGGAAGCCACTGTAGGACCTTATGGCCGACATCAGTGCGAAGATCTGAAAAAAGTGGAAAGGCTCATCTATTAATTTCCATGACACTTGAAATTGTAGATGTCACATAGCGCCAATAAAACAGTAGAAAGGATGTTTCTGACCTTATAGGTAGAATGGGAGAATCTCTCTAAGCTGTTTCTCGGGGGGGTTATCTTTTCACAGGTTTATTTTTTGTTTTTTAGGGGGCGGTTTGGGGGTCAGGCCAGATGTGATCGGAAGCCTCCCCCTGCCCTGACTGTAGCAATACATCATCCCTAGAGAGGGGAAACTACAAATATTCAGAGCAATGATAAAATGTCTGTAATGAACCAGGGTGGTTGTGTTTATTTTAATGTGTGTCATTGGTCCTCGTTAGATGAACTTCATTTATACAGCGCACAAAGCACACGGAGCACGTTACAACACAAGTTAGCATTCACAGTCGGGGACAGAGGCTGCCATACAAGGTGCCATCGGTCCCACGCACACTCACACAGTAACTAGGGGTTCGGCACGTTGCCAAAGGACACTTTGACATGTTTTCTGCAGGGGCCGCCGCTCTTTCTCTTGAGGCATGTAATAGTTGTGCTTAATATTTGTGGTGCAGTTATTATCCAACGTGGCCCCCAAACTGCCTCCAATTTAGAATGTTTTAGCACGGCAAAGTGAAAAAAAACCCTTCTTGGGGTTAAAGGTTTAACGCACAGAAATGTGCCAGTGCTCATTGTTGTGGACCAAACCCAAACTTCCAGATAGACTGGAGCGACTGTATTTAAAAAAAAATAAACAGTCGGTCAAATCCTTTGAAATTATTCGGGAATTCCAAACTTCCTGTTTCCTGAGCAAAGCGGGCCGTCCACTCTGTGTCTCTAATCACAAGCATGACACAACCAGGTGATTCGAATCCTCGACAGTTGCGCCGTTTAAAGGGGTTTCCTGATTGCTTTGTCCTTTGGGACGACTTTTCAAAAGTTCCGTCACTCAGCTGCAGAAAACTAATGTGGAGCCTTAAAGCGAGAGTATAAAATCTCATGCGAATAAGAGCAGCAATCAACTGTTCACTGTTTTGCATTTTAGGGAACAGTTAGATGGTTTTACAATAGATTCCTACAAGGTCTTAGGATGCATTTCTATATGAGTTCTTAAAAAACAACTGAGTTGCGATTTTCTAAGCTGTAAAAAGGCATTTTTATGATGAAACGATTTGGGGTGCGGTAGAAGTTCTCTCCAACGCTCACCAGCAGAGGGCTCCAGCAGATGCAGGAGGTGACCATGATGCCAACCAGCTGGACCACCATCTCCGTGTCCTGGGAGCCGGCGGAGCGCCGTCCGGAGCACGACCTTTTCTTTAGCCGGGCTCTCACCAGCGCGACCCCGCTGATGGTGTTACACACAAAGGCCGAGGCCAGGGAGCTCAAAGCCAGCCCGGAGAACAGCATCACGAAGACCAGGTCCGTCGTCCTGGTGCTCTCCACCTTGATGAAGCACCACGTCCCTGGGTCTTGGTAAGTGTAGGCGCCCAGGTTGAAGAAGGGCAGGATGGCCACGCACAGAGCCAGCAGCCAGATCAAGGCCAGCGCCATCTTTGTCCGCGCCGTGGTCACAAGGCGGGCGTGCAGCAAAGGCCTGGTGACGCCCAGGCAGCGCTCGCCGGCCATGCCGCAGCCCAGGAAGAGCGGGCAGAGGCCGAAGAACACCATGCAGCCCCCCGGGAACATACAAGGCAAGTCCGGATTGTCGCCCTGAACGACGGGGTTGGCCGCCGACCCGGTGCCCTCCGAGTATCTCCTCAGCACGAGAGCTCCGAGGATGACGTGCCCGGCCAGATCGGTCGCCACCAGGGAGCTGGCGAAGAGCAGGAACGTGGCCTTGGAGCGCCGCCGGAAGCGGTTGTAAGCCTTGGCGAGAATGATGAGGGCCACCACGTTGAACAGGATGCCCAGGGTCATGGTGAGGCCGGCGGACGCGGGGTTGCCCGGCGGACGGGTGGCGTTGCAGGCCGCGGCCTGCGGCTCCTGCGCCGCGGCGGTGCCGTTGAAGAGAGGAAGGGGGGCGATCACGCCCGAGCAGTTGTAGCGCTGCATGGCCAGCATCACCGCCGGGCCCCGGGCCAGATGTGGTTCCTCTGGTTGAGAAGACACTGGGGAAAGAAAGAGCAACAGCATGATTAAGCCTCATGATTATGTCCTTCTTTTACACCACGATGACCTCGCTCACATGTAACACAAGGCTCCTCACAGTAAATCAGGTTCTCATACCCCTCTAGGAGGCTAAGTACTTAGGGCCTGAATTTTCTCTTCAAATAATGCATTGCTCCAAGCGTCGGAGCAAGTTCTGACACATGCTGCTGACAATTGCTCCTGCACGCATTCCTCTGTGCCGATCCCCATCCCGATCCCCAGCAGCTGCCGGGAAGGATACAATATTTATTCACACACAAACCTATTGCTCAATATGTATTTTTTTATTATTTTATATATGTATATATATATATATACATATACATATATAAAATAATATATATGTACATTAATGGTTTCATTTATTTTTTGTGTATTTATTTACTATATATTTTATTTAGTTCCACTTTATTTTTATTTAGTTCCACTTTATTGATCTTATTATTATTGTATATTCTTTAGTTAGAATATCTATTTCGTCATTCTTTCCTTTTCTTTGTTTGTATTGATTGTTGATAATATATCTACTTTTGCTCATATGTTAACTCTCTGTGCCTTCCTGTAAATATTTCGTTACAAACATGAAAAAAATGTAATCATTTACAAAAAAGAACATTTTACAAACACCTCTGTAGCACAATTGAGTATAAGAGAGCATTAATAGAGCAAACCTGTTTTTGTAATTAACATGAGAACGTTCCATTTATTTTATTTGAAGTTTCTTCAAACAGTTAACAAATGCAGACATTTTGACAGAATAAAACACTATGACACTGCCGTCATACCGTCTGTCCCTGCTGTGAAATATATTCAACTTACCTCTGAAATAGGAAATCCATGAAGATGATTAGAATCCCTCTGATCTGGACAGACACTCATAACTGCAGCAGATAAAAACCAACGATTCCAGGTTGTGTTTCTCACTTTGTTCCAAAGTGATACGTCCTGTTCTTCATTCCCCTGAAGTTATCCCCCCGTTACCAGTCTATGTGGAACCTCTCCTTTCAGAACAGGCAGCCTCCCTGCTGCATTGCAGGAGCATGTTCTCTGTCACTCCAACTGCGGCGGGCTGTTTTATACCGGGGGGGCTGCACTGTGCTCACATGGCCCCTGGGTGTCTCAGTGGGTTCAAAACCCCGGCTTTGTCCTGGAGTGGACACTCGCTCCACTCTACTCCCTGCCATTCAAAACACCACTGACTCACCTGTAACTCCGCCTCCCCTCCCAATCATGAAGCTGGGGTCTTATGTATTAAACCTGCAGCTACAAGAACCCAAAGCGTTGAAACCTGCTGCAGGCGGGGAAATAAAACTCCTTTCAAGTATCGTTTTTTATTAGCAGTGATGTTGTTTTCCACGAAAATAAGAATGACTTCATCTCCAAAACTAAAAAAAACACAGCAACATAAGTGAACGTCTGATTGATGCCAGGTTACATTCTTCAAAGGAAAATCCGGCTGCATTGACGAGTTGAACCTGCATGCGCTCATCTGTTACAGCTCAAGATATTTGCCCCTTTGGTTGTTAGTTGGCTGTTAGATGTTAAAATGCTAAACCCGCACCGTCTTTGTGGTCAGCTCCCACCCTCGCAAGCATCGCTGTGACATGCAGGACTGTCTCTTTTAGGCGAGCAAAACCCCCATTATCATTTTGTGATAAGCAGAATGGTTAGAAGGCCCATGAAAGGCTGCACTGTCAAATCATGAAAGGGAATCTGGAGCTCCTCGAATTCCCATCATCCCCAGTGATGCGTATCGCTGCACTTGGAAATTCCTCCCTTTCCTTCCCGCTTAACCGCTGCAAGCTGTTTGTCTAAAAAAATGGTCCTCAAAGGGCCTTAACCCCCTGCGCTTACATACTGATGAAATATACATTTCAATAGAGGGTTGTTTTAATAATCTGTTTCAAAAGCACACGCACAAGTCTGGAATGACCTCATTCATACCTGCATGTACATTCAAACATGCAGACAGGCGGGGGCTACGGAACACCTGAGACGGCTAATTGGAAAAAGTCACCGCTAATGCACCCGTTGGCATTAGGAGGCAGGAAGCAAGTGTGCTCTAAAAGACACCAAAACCAAACCATTTATCACTAACCACACAAAGAGCAAACAATGTTCTGTCTTTGTACGCAACAACAGAGGCGCTCACGTTTACATCGCTTTCCTCTCGCCTCTCGGTAACAACAGCAAGAAAAATCTACCAGAGGAGCAGATTCAGGTTGGATTTAAAAGCGCGTTACATTGTTTATTTGAAACACAATCACGTAAGATATGGCAGACGAAATAGTTGAGATGGTCTGTCCTTACTGCCGTGTCTCAGCTCCACATGGATGCCATTTGCTTGTGCAGGGATGTGAATTGCGTGTTTTTATTTGCACCAAAGGGACTCACCATAAAACTGGGAAACCACACAGCATTAGCAGCTATAAGTGAGTCTTCACGAAGGGTTTTGTGTTGCACACCGTGCCGGACCACAATCTGCATTAACTCAGCAGTGGCTCAAGTGACGTTGCCCGAGCGGCCTCGCGCACTACGATGATCCCCATCGTCACTTATGCACACCTACGTTTAACCTACGACTCTTTTTGTTCCGGTAGTGCGGTTGTGGGGTCTTGGGGGGAGGAAAGAGGCTTCGGTTCTGTGTTTCCGTGAAACATTTCTCAGCAGATAAAGGTCTGACAAAAAAAAAAAATCATTTCTGGTAAACCAACAGTGGATAGGGCTATCAATCATTGTAAGATAATAAACATGTATTTATTTGCTGGCTAGTAGCCTACATGTTTGACTGTTGTTGAAAAACCCATTGGAGAGAGGAGGGCTGGATCAAAAATAAAAAGAAAGACCTCTCCAGCATTATGCTCATCTAATATTGACTTCCAACCTTCCAACCCCATCTCAACAATACTGAGTAGGTACAACTCCAGGTTAGCCTCCACGTTAGCCTCCAGGTTAGCCTCCACGTTAGCCTCCAGGTTAGCCGGTTAGCTCAGAGGGTTTACAATGCCAGGTATAGCTAGATTCATGTAGGTGATACCTACATCAATGAAATGTAACCAGAAGATCGTACCCCCTTTACCTGTCTGCAATCCCCGGAAAGTCAAACTAAGGTGTGTTGCTTCGATCTATTTTGTTTTTAGAATTGCTCCTCAGGATATTGATTCCTGTTCAGTCCATTGAAAGATTTTCCTGCAGGTGTAAAATCTAAAAAGCAAGAAAAACTACCACGTCAGCTGGTGATGGAGACAGAAGACAATGAATTAAGAACAACACTGTTGCTGTACAGCAGGATAGGTCTTTCTTCACTGTTACAATCTTTAGAAAGCAAAAGCAGCATCTGTAGATAACCCACCAGTAGCTAGCATAGCATGGATGTGCTAATCCTTGTTAATGATTTGATAATGTACTATACTAATGCAGCTATAGTTTTATTTTAAATGGACTCCTTCCAACCTCTGTGGTTAACAAGTATCCCTATCACACAACATTCAACTATGACAAGCCCTGAATCCACAGAACCAGCTGGAAAGGAAGGAAATCTGAAACAGCTGATGGACCCCGGTTGCAGATGGCCAATGCTACGCTAACATCGGCGGCTAGTTATATGGCTCAATAATTTAATCGTATGTTGAGTCTACAGCTTAATCTGATGCCTCCAAGTGGCCAAAACAATGTTTTTCTTTCAGATATCATAACCCAGTTTTCTCAAGATAATCTACAGACCGTATTGGGAGCAGTTTTGTGGAACTATTTTCTAAAAAAACAACTAACCCAATTACAAAGCAGACAAAACCAGGAATCTAGATGCAAAACAGGCAACTCGCACCAAAACAATCCAGAGTGATAAATGGTACAACAAGTAAGAAGCAAGAAACTTCTTTGAATCTTATCAAATGTGCAACCTTAATGTTTTTTTCCTTGGTGACGCACTATGCACATGTCAGCATATTTGATTGGCTGTCGACGCATCATGGAAAATGAATGAGCCTACTGGTGGTACAAGGAGTCCTTCAGCCTTCAACAGACCATTGTTCCTCGAGGAAATACTGGGTATTCTCACAGCTAATTTTTCCAATCTTAAACACACTGACATGTGGTTAGTCTGAGCTATTTTAAACTTCACTTCTGGTCTGCGCTCCAGGTTGTTATAATTATCTTCTTGCTATTTGTCCTTGTCCTTAACTGCCTTCACATTGTACCGGATGGTAGGGGCTGGACAGTGTTTGACATAGCTCAGTGCTATGAATGGAGACTAGTTTTAAGTACCAGTGCTCTTATACTCATCATGACCTGGTGTTAGTTTATTGTGATAAGATGTGTAATAAAAGTGCAGTTTCTGATATGCATTTTACATGTTTTTTTTGTTTGTTTTTCATATCAATACTGAAGCACAAAAACAATCAAGTAGTCCGACAAATTCCCTACAGCTGCATTGACTGATTTATTACATATACAAGTTAGTATATATATATATATATATACACTAGCGAAAAGTTTGCGCATACAGCAGAGATCGAGCAACTTTAGCATGCTTTTGGATTTGTGCATCACTACTTGTAGCTCTGGTTTGGACTATTTTTTAAAGTTGCATGCTGTACAACAAAGAACATACAAGCAACAAACTGTCAAAAACTGTGGTTAAGAGGCTACTGTCAAGCTAGCATGTAGGTTTTCTGTGCCGCCTAGTGGGAGAATGAGTGCACTGCAAGCAGGACATCCAATCATATCATGTTGACTGAATGAAATGATTGGACGGACTAATTACAGTGTCTTGAGATACAGGAGATACAGGAATTTGTTTTGGTCAGAACAGTGCATTTAATGATTGCTGTTGGCATGTTAAGAGAATTTCCATAAATATAACAAAGCAAATACTTCGAAAAATAAATTGCCTAGCCTATTGCTTTAAACATTAAATACCTAAAAAGTAGCACGCTGGATAAAAAGGTGGAAACAAACAGGAAATGTACTGCATAACTGTAAGGATATCACGGGAAGACTTTGAAGTGAAAGTCCAAATCATCTGTCATTAGTAATGAGTTTTTTTTGCTCTTGGTTTGTCTGCAGACGCGTGGAGTTAAGACCAGGTGTTGCCCTATGAGACCTAATCATCTTCTGTGGGCCCTGTGCACAGATGGTCTTTGATTGATTGCCTTCGTAATGACTTCATTGTCATAACACTATTTAGCATTGGCCAATACTTGAACGTATGAATAAAGAGATTTTAGTCAGTTAGTCGAAAAATAACCTTGTATCCATAAACAATTGTATTAGCCAGTTTTTATTTGTTTAATTCAAAGCAAAAATTAAAAAAAAGTCTTACTGAAATATGAAAAATGCCCACAACTTCTAGGTGACACGCTGGATGTAATGTTGGCACGACAATTTCACATCAAGCCAACAAAACAAGAGATTTAAGAAAAACATTATGATTGAGCTTTAAAAAACTAAGGCAACAAAATCGCTTTGTTTGGGCAAATGAACTCAAATGTGACTATAATAACACATCGACACAAACTGTATCGAACAGTTGTGTGTTCGTTGCCATTGTTAACTCCCCAACCATTTAAGTTATCCTCTTTACATTTACCGTTGCAAGACTTTGGGTGCAAAAGTGATCCTTTGACACCCTGGTATGTAACGTTTTTAGCTGCAATCGTTTCCATAGTGTTAGAGGATCAGAAATCTTTGGGGACAATACATTTGTTGATGCTTTTGGAGTGTTGCAGTAAAATAGTGTGAGCCGCGGCACCGTAAATATTTTACAAACTTGTGCAATTATAGAAACTCACACACTGAACTCCTTCACAAATATTCACTGACCTGGCCAACGGGTCTTCAGAGAAGCCAGTTAATGGTCCCTTTGTTGGAATCTGCCTTGAAATCAATCTGGTCTTTCATAGTTGATGGAAACACACTTAGCTGGTCCGGTACATTGAACCTCGCCCAGTGAGCGGCTCCACAGGCACAGCTTGTTAAAGGCTGGACTCTTTTTTGCTCGGAGCTGCGGCGCGTGTCCTGCCATTTCTAATTGTTCATTTTAACTTTACATTGGGTCTGCGAGCTGAAAACACTCCTTCTCTTTGCATCCCACATCATTACAACTAATGGGCAGATGCAAATGCTGTTTATTCGAAACATAAACTGTTCGAGGTCTGCACGGAATGAGTCATTGATTCACAAGAACAGATCACATGATTCCATGCCATGTCCATTCCTTGGATAATGAAATACTCCTATGTATGTCAATTCATTTGCCTGTTAAACAGATCATCACAGTGTACACGCACATCTACAGGCTACGAATCACAAAAACTTAATAACCCTGGCAACAGGTTTCCAAACACAAATGTACTTGGAATTTTTGAAAAACATTCCTGCGGTGCCTCCTAGGTTGTGTTTGCTTTCTATTAATTTCTAAGTCAATTTTCATACCACCAGCACACCCTGGAAGGTCGGAGGAACACAGTTAAAAAATATGCAGCATGATTTGTGCTACGTACAGTAACGTAACATATGTGATTCCAGGGAAACAGGAAAAGCAAGCCACCTTGGCCTACTTTATGTTATAAATCAAACTAATGAGCATATTTAGTTTACAGTTGGTCTATGCATTGCATATTCTCAGCTCATGTGTTTGCTGCCCTAACGTTACCTGTGAAATATCCAGTGAAGACACGCAAACACCCTTGCATACCACATATTTGTTATTATGATGACAATTATGATGAAAAGCGTCAAAATGTTTGACTTACTATTTCAGATTTGTGGGTATATATTGTGAGTTTCTTTAACTTTTTATCATTTATCTAATAATAAATGTATCTGTAAGTAATTCTCTTTGACATAGCTGTTTTAGTTAGAGTGTCAGAATGTAAAGTCTAAGTCAAAAAATGGTCTGCTGGTAGTTACATGATTACACATATTTCAGACATACAGTATATCAGTCTGCTCTTCACGCCTTTTCAGCTAAACTTCAAATCCAAACAGTTCAGTGCCGATTCAGCACCTTTAACCATGCAAACATGATCATTTTACAGGAAGGACCATCTGAGAAGGAGAATGTTAAGTCTTTCACTAAATATACTGTGAAACGTTGTACTGTGAGCCATACTCACCCCCACCTACCAAAATGGTTGTGCGTGTGTGGCAGCATCACATGTTCATAGCCGAAAAAACAATTTAAATGTCTGAGGGAGGCATGTACTTGCTGTTTTTTGGTTCACAGCGATGTCCAAACCTCTCATAAAAGCCTCATTCACAAAGTGCCAGCCAGAGAGAGAGTCTCCAAGATTGAGACCAGATGTTGCTGATCCTTCCCCCTGAAGCACATCAGCCCAACACAGCTCTCTATCTCTACTAGGACTTCCTTGCGTAGTGTATGACCCAACTTCACATCTGCATTTAACCACTTTAATTAATTGAGTTGAGGAATCCATTTAAACTTACGGCTGCAACTTGTGGGGGTTCAAAGTTTAATTGTTGGAACAATGTGTCAACACTGTTGCCTCGAGTTGCTCCACTTGGGGTTTTGCTTATTGGAACTCACATTTACGAATAAAGATACGCCCTGACCCGAGCTACATGAGGGAACCTCCGATCCTGTGACAAAAAATGCAGTTCCCTAGACTCCTTCCTTAGAAGGGCGAGTCAATCCCTCATGGACTGAATCAAAGATGGACCTAGTTTCCTGGACGTCCCTCATGGGTTTCTAAAGAGCTAAAACTGACCTCAAAGAGTGTGGCTCCAGCATTGTGGTCATCGCAATAAAAGCATTCCAGCTAATCCAAATATGTGCAGAGAGGTGGAGCGGATGGAGCTGAGGAGAGCTGAAGGAAGGCGTGCTCAAACACAGCCAATAAGCTGGAGTTTTTTTGGTAACCGAGGCTAAAAAGTTAACGTTTACCCTGTTTACTCATGTTATGTTCAAGAAATGAAGAAACACCAGACGGACTTTAGACATCTTGGAATGAACAGGTTGTTTTTTGGTGTGCATGCAAATCCGCAAGTCCGCTGGTGGTAGGGTGCTCAACTGTCTGTCTGTTAGAATGTTTACGAGCCACCATCTTTGAGCCTGGTTTTAGAAACCCATGAGTGACTTCAAGGAAGCCTGTCCATCAAAACGATGAAAGATATATTGAAACACATCATCGGAGGATTCAAATCCTCGGTCAACTGCATGAGTTGAACACAAATCCGAAAATGCAATTAAAAATTGTACAGTAAATACGCTAACTAAGGCCTGTGTTCCTCTAGCTTTAAGTGCCTATATGAGCCATGCTATCATACACCTTTGCATGAGAGGTTAATATTCAACACATGATGACATGGTACTTGTTGAGTGAATTACAAAGGCCACTTTGTGTAAAAACCCACATGGATGTTAAGATGTCAGAAGTGATTGTTTGTCCATAACTGGCGAAGGCCCCCCAAACAATAACGTTATTGACAGATACTATCTCGCCTTGTTCCTTCCTCTTTCCCGTGAAACGTCACAATGTTTGGATTTGCAATCACTCTCATTTCTGTCGCATTCATCAAATCACATACCAATTTCCTCTTGGCCTCCAAAGATAATGGGTCAGGGGAGGCCCTCTGTTATTTGAGCTCCATGGTCCACACAACAATTTGGGACACTTCCTCCGGATGTCCTTCTTGCCTAGTTTTATTTACAGAAGGCTAGACCTAAGGAGCATAGAAACAGACTGGACAAGTTCTGCTGTCGCTGTGTCTCTATGCGTTTCTATAGAGTAGCTCAGAGCTAAGAAAAACGGACCTTTCTGACTGCTTGTTGTTCCAGTTTAGTACCCTTATGCAGACAAGGTTGTTAGCCGCTGGAGGGACTCCGGTCGTCACTCGTGATGTCATACGTTTTTGAACCTTGCAGCACAGATGAATGACACAGCGGCGGAGAAACTGCGTTTGTGAGGCTGAAAATAAATGATCGGCATCCATGTGTAGACAAATGAGATGTATGCATGCAGGCACACCAGGGTCTGGTAAATGACTTAGGACTCTTGGGGGGTCCCCTAAAATGTAACTATAAAAAATACTGAAGACTACCTTGCTACACTATATACTGCAGGCAAAATTATATTGACATATTTTGAAGGTGGGATAATGGTCTTGGGATGTTAAAATCAAGAACTAAATCTGCACAGGAAACCCTGTAAATCTCCAAAGCTCACTGCATAGAGCAGGGGGCTCGTTGGGTTTAGGATGTTTTCACCCACAGGGTTCAAATCCCGATAGTTACGATCTTTTTTTAAACATGTTTTCTTGAATACATGTTTTCATACGTGGTTGTGATGTAGTGCTCACTTATACAATCGTGAACGCTGCAATGGATTTGTGATGCGTTTTGTAGATTTTCATCAATATGTTTGTGAATGTGCTGCTGTTACCTGGCAGGTTGTTTGGCTTCATACACGTTACACTGGGTAAGTTAGTTAATGCAACTTTTGATATAGGAACACCAACTCCAAATATTTTACTAGAATAAGCAATTATTATGGAGATATAAACATAATCGAAGCACTTACAGCATTTTCATTGGGGATTTCACTCTTTGTGAGGCTTCGTTCAACAATAACCTACGTGTCTGCGCCTTAGACCACAACAACAACCTGTAATGCTATTGGCTGCCCTGATTGCTGCCCAATCGCGCTAGGAAATAAATAAATTATTGTTATGAATATGAAACGTCACTAAAGACCTTTTCACAATCATTTTTAATGTTAAAAATATTTGTCGGGGACCCCCCAAAATCTAAAAATAAATTCTTATAGGGGGTCCCTAATGACTTATAGGGGGTCCGGGACCCCCCCAGACCCCCCTCATTTCGAACCCTGGGGCACACAGAATATTTGACTTGGAATCAGTTGAAGGGACAGGGGCAACCAAACGGACAAATAATGTTGGTCACATTGTTGACGTGTCGCCATGTAAGAGTAGCCCAAGGGATTGTAGACACAGATAGGCCGTTGAATAACCCTGGGAACAGGCTGATGCCATTTTTATTTGATGAAACAGCATTACCCATGAATTACATGCATTCGTGGATTAGAGGAAACAAGCCAAAGTTTTTTTCTTATTCTAGATCTGCTCTTGAGGCCATACATGGGCACAGTGTTGCTACAGTTTAAGTTAACATTAGCATGCTAACATGTTCACATGGACACTCTGTAGTGATATAGTGATGCTCAACATCTTAGTTTAGCATGTAGCTTGGCAACATTCGACCAATATATT
This sequence comes from Pungitius pungitius, assembly GCF_949316345.1. Lineage (NCBI taxonomy): Eukaryota > Metazoa > Chordata > Actinopteri > Perciformes > Gasterosteidae > Pungitius > Pungitius pungitius. Next base: position 18,602,243 of record NC_084911.1, on the reverse strand, counting down.
TAAGTCATTGGTCGAGGATCATGGATGTTACATTTTTGACTTGACGATGGCAGTGGATGATTCTGTGGAAAGCTTTAAAGTCTGTACACTATTGAAACTCAAAATGTTAACCTGCTGGTCATGGATACTCTTGGGACCATGAATGCACAAAATGTCCAGGCAATCCCTCAAGTAGTGTAGATATTTGTTTGGAACAAAGAGGTGGAGGGACAGAATATCACGGTTTGGGTTTGTTTCCTGTTTTATTATATAGTTTCCTGCCTTTTGTGTCCCCGGGTTGGCTTCACTTCCTGCCGTGTCCCTGATTGTTTCCACCTGTATTCAATCACCTGCACAATCCCAGTGTATCTAAGCCATGTGTGTCTTTTGTCCCGTGTCCCGTCGTTGCATGTTCCTCCTTAATGGCGGCGCGTTGTTTGTGAATTCCAGAGCGCTGTCGGCTTGTGATTAAAGTACTTTTGTTTTCAACTGTGCACTCGAGTCCTGCTTCCAGCAACCCCTCCCTGCTTTGTGACACAGAACAACCTTGTCATCCATGGCGTTGTGCTCCCAGTGACACTAAATTTGTTACATCCCCTTAAATTTTAATTTGTAGATCCATCAGGTTTAACTAAGTGTTGGGGAAAGAGCTTCAATGTCACAAACATGTTAAGGGATTTGTTTTCAGTCGGATGTTTTACTATTAAATTGAAAGATAAGCACTCCCCCTCTCACACAAACAGTCGGGGTGGGAATCAGCTTTTTAGCCCACTGCTTGACAATCAGTTAATGGTTACTAATTTAACAAATTAATCGCAGATTTTAAAAATTCATTAATCTTGATTAATGAATATTGTTGTCTTCTAAAGACTAAATCTTACAGGTACAAGAATTTTAGACACTGTTGTTTTATGTTATTTTAAACACTAAACTAAACCCATTTGATCATCTTGGAGACAGAATTCCACCAGGTGGAACATGTTGAACGAGCGACTTCCTGCTGTCCTCGCTCTCAACTCTCCATAATTTGAAGTGACAACAATCTCCCCACAATTAGCCAGGACGTTTTCAAACAACAGTCTTTTAGGGACACCGTGGTGGTCCTCTGCAGACTGTGTGCCGCGCAGGGTAGCGTTAAATGTTGAGATGGAAGTAGCCTAGCAGCGAGCTTAGCCTAGCAGCGAGCTTAGCATAGCAGCGAGCTTAGCATAGCAGAGTCCGTTTGCCACTCACCCTCCTTCTGTTTGACACGTGGAGTAATTCCTCTGCACAGTTCTCCGCTGTATGTTGCAATTCTTTACTTTCAATGCAAAAAGATCTCGCCATCTTGACTGCAGCTAGCGGTCGTTTCGTTTCCGCTATCCGCCAGAAATAAACAAACTACGTTAAAATATTTTGTTTACATTAATCTGGGCCACATTAATCACATGTGTTGACAGGCCTACTAATTTCACTTTCATGACACACCGGAGAAAGTTGCCATCATGATCACTTCATGATTAAGAGGTAGGTTTTCAGATAGGAAATGTGATAACATTACCCAAATGATTGGAAAGAGAAAGAGCTGAGTCACAAATGAGAAACAAGCTTTTCAGGTGGGGATTTTAACACCGGGTTGTTTTCCAAAACAATGGGCCCTTGTGTAGAAACCAGAGACAGCGTCTGAAAGACTGTAACTGAAAAAATTACACAATCAAACAAACCACAAAATTGCAGTTCTTCTGGGAGCATAAACATGACTTCACTTGAAAAAGACTGGGGGCCTTCTGGAAGGGAGATTTCCATCAATTGAGGTCTTCACACAGTGGAGTCTAAACAAAGTCAAATGTTGAGCTTTTTTGGTCAGTATTAAGCCCGGCCAGAAGCCTGAAATATGTATTTGTTTCGCATTCAGTTGTACCAGTCCATGGTTTCATAGCCTGGCTTCTTGTTTCTTCTTGATGATAAATAGAGGGAGATTGTCACTGCTCTGGTTGCCTCCATCCACTCACATAGCTGAGATATGTGTTACACTTAGAGATTCAGATGGAACAACCGACAGCATACCTTTAGAGGATTATCACGTGAACAGTCAATGCTCCCTCACATGGGCTTTATCTGGGCCTTTTTTTTGTACAGACATCAAAAACTGACAAAAAATCCTGAAACGGAATGGAATCTAAACATGTGTGCTGCACATTGAGACTGTGGTTTAGTCTCATTGCATGAAGCTGCAGGGGTTAAGGATCGTTCTGGGAGGGCGGATACACAGTGAATTGTGCAGATTGTCCCTGCATTACCAGCTCACTCTTTTTTCTTATTTTGCACAATATGTCAGAGTTTATATCGTTGAATATTTACAACTACTTGCCCGCAGATGGGAGACTGTCAGCTGTCACTAAGCAACTCATTTGTGTGGCCATTATGGAGATCATTGAGAGATATGCTCCACAGCATATCTATCTATAGGCAATTTACATATTATTTCGGGGGCAATTTTTTCCCCCACCGACTGAAAACCAGGGGCATTTTATATTAAATTGGGAGCATTTTTTGATAATTGTGAAATAACATTTAACCTTAATATACTTATTTGTGCTTCCTATATATGCATGTGTCATCAAATGGCAGCCATAAGACTATTAGGCAGTAGACTCATTAAATTTTATTTCATAGTGGTTTCTCGGGTTAAGCAATATGTGAAGCAACTGGACCTACCCAAACTGATAGCATTTTGGGGAAGGAAAAGGTCAAATGCATAGACATGATTTAGTTTTCCATGCACCTGAGCTCAGTGATGTGATTACTGAAAGCCAAACATGACAAGTTGTACATAATAATCTCTTGACACTTACTGTGTAACTGTGTGAGTCCCCGCTGGATGGTTCCCTTTTGTGGTCAGGCCTCGGGCCCAGAGCTGATCCACACAGCTGCAGAGCCTCACTGAAGAAAGCCTCCACTACATAAAAACTGTCATGAAGCGGAGGACAAGCGGCTGTGCATCTTAAGAAACAAGACTCTTATAGTCTGGAGGAATGAGGAAAGTACCTGATTACTGGATCTTGCCAACAAAAAAAAAATATCCGGTTATATTCCTTTTCTTTTTTTGTTGTTGTGGGAGGTATCTTGTCATTACACTAGTGGGCAGATTTCCATGACTGGAATGACAGGATGATGCCAAGGCCTCAAACTATATAGGTAGGTCTGCAAAGTGAGCATTTCCATCTACTTGCAAACACATTAGCATTCCTTGTGTAGACCAAATGACCCTTGACCCCTGACCTTCTAAGGAGGTCAGAGGGAGGGACATTTTTGGAGGGGAATTTTAAAGATGTGGCCCCAAAAAAATATTTCTAAAATAAAATATCTTCGCAAAATATATGGGATGGGATATTTTCTCCAAAATAATTGATTGTGTGAAGTTTTGTGGGGCTTTTGAGATGGTCCCAAATAAACTATGCTCATAGAGGTATCTTAATATACACATAAATACCTGTTTTATTAGATTTTATATAAATATATTTAGAATGTATTCATTATATGATATTCATGATCATTATATTTTAGATGTATAATATTTACAATATGGTATTTATATCGTCTACCAAAACAAAATTTGGTTAATTACTTGTTGTGTTAACTTCATCGTGTTTTAAAAAGCTTTAACAGATGATTTCTCTCTCTAAAAAAGGATAAAATGTCAAATGAAAATAAATGAATCCTGTTCAAGGATTAAACTTAGAATGGCCTTAGTCACATAAGTTTGATGAGTCACTTGATTGAGCTTCCAGTCACTTCCCCCCGACGTGAAGCCAAACAGTGAACAGAGAACCGGTGTCTTTGTCATTTTACAGCCACGGAAAATATAAACAACCCCCAAATAGTCTCATTTGCAGCGTCACAATCTCCGCTGGTGTTATTCTTATCTGTGTTTTAAAAACAGTCCTGTTCAAAGTCACATCTGTGGCATCGGCGACGTCGCTCATCGCGATGTGGAAAGGATCCATTACGGAGCCATTAGTTTGCATAATTTGTTATTCCCGGCAACGCTCACAATCTTGCCTTCTGTCCGGCCCTTCCCTTCTGAGAGGCGGGACCGGACCGCAGGTCAGGCCGGGATAGCAGAAAACTGAAAACAGCCCACGCTCCAAATGTTCAGTTCAAACGGTTCGTCAATTCCACCGAATCACGCTCATTTCAACACAGCGTCTGAATGGTACTTTTTTAAAATCGGACATTCGACGGGAGAAGTCAAAGTTGCTTGCTATTCAAATCAAACTTTGGCTCAGACTTTATCCCTTTCAAAGTAATTGCAGAGCTGTTTTCCCCGAGATTGTGACTCACGAAACACACAAACATCTGGAAGCCGGAATCACGTCTAAATGAAGTGAACTTAAACAGCGTTGATCAGGCAGACCCTATCGACAGTGGAAGATGGTGGATGGTGTGGAATTTGACGTTGACGAGAAAACACGCCCCCCCCCCCCCCCCGACTCGGATGATGCCGTCGAAATGAGTAAACAGTGGAGAATTACTCACACCAACACTTTAATTTGATCAGCTACATGCGAGTCAAGGGGTGAAAAACAAGTTGTTTTGCTCCACCAGGTTTATTATTGTTGGACTTGGATGCGAGCACAGAATAAAGGACTGAACCCCTTCAAGGATAAACTCATTAATCCGACACTTAAAAGTGAAACTTCAGACTACAGCATAAACTGTGGGTTACAGCCGGTACGTGTTTCTTTTTGAGCAGGGAAGCTGAGACGGACACCAGCAGTTTCTCTCGCCACGGAAACATCTCAGTAATTGATCCCTTAGCATGTGTTTGGCCCCATTTCAAACACCTTCCCCAATGAGGACTCGGGAGGCCTGTGAGTGAGAAGAGACAAGTTCCTGTCAAGTTCTTTCCTGTTTGTGCCCTGGGTGTTGTTTTCTTTTGTGTGAAAATGTACTCATCAAGCCTGCTGGTAAAAGCAATTTGTGACCGAGTGGATGTAACGGTCTCTGAAAAAATAACATATGAATAATGTCACGGTAAAATGTGAATCATTTTGCACAGACTCCCAATAACAGAAAAAGAAGGATAGGAACGCAGTAAGGAGGACACAGAACTTAAAGCAATAAAACCCGGCCCCCATATTATGATATTGATTGGGTTTAACTAGCCCTTATTATTCCTATTCAGTGTACTGTATGACAGCTACTCATTCAAACATTTCAGATTAATTCTCTCGTAAAAATGTTTCATTTTAATAATTATGCCATGAAACCGGAAACGTGAGACTCCTGAAAGGATGCAATTAGCAGACCAATCACAGCGTTGCGGGCTGCGTGAGCTCGTGAAGCTTTTGACGCAAGTCGAGAAAAATGGGTCGACACACGTGTGCGTGTCCTTGAAGCATAAACTAGGCCTTAGAGGTCACTCTGGTGCTCTCTGCCCTGCTGCTGCTGCGAGCTATATAATATCATTTAATGTGTTTTCACAACATATTCTTGTCAGACTGGAAAAATAACAATAACAAAAAAAATCTATTTTATATTTTTTCTTTTTTTTTCAGGTGGGGGGGGCAGATGGGAAATGGGGGTGGTCTTGGTCGGGGGAAACTTGAGCCCATCCCAAAGTACCACTCAAACCCTAAACCCTCCGGGACTTAACTGACGTCACCTGGTAAGTGTTTGAGTGTGAAAGTCTATAAGGGCTTGAAACAGTGTAAATATAAATGGGACAGCACTTACTGGAACATATCACGTTACCATGACAACGTCAAAAATGTGATTTACAAGTGAGGGAATTTATTTCATACATGTGTATGCTCCGATTTGAACGCCTTTCAGGCAGTTTTCTCTTAAAATGAGAGGTGACTTAAATGATGTCGGGTCATGTGTCCTGGGTGACAGATTTGGCCCAAAGCAGGACGGGGGCGTAATGTTCTACAGCTCAATATGCACTTAGTATGACACATTAACCACATAGACTATAATCCATGATCATGTGTTCTTAGTAAAAAAACAAAAACCAGGGCTGTCAACACAAACGCGAGGTTGATGCGACTAAATATTTAAACGTAATAAACGCACCTTTGTTTACTTGTGGAAGTGACACTACATCGGAGAAAGCGGGACGGTGGCTCAAGATGGAGAGAGCTTCTTTGCATTGGAAGTAAAACAGACACAAGCGATTGTTTGTCTATTGACAGCCTTAATAAAAATACACCCTGAGGTTTGTGGACTGACAGCTTTCTTCTATTCAAAGTGTAGCGGGGACGTCACCAGTGTACTGAAATGATCCAGGACGTCAGCTGTGCCTAACTGTGTTAAAAATGACTGAGCAGGACATGGGGGCGAATGTATTTTTTAGTTTCTTGCATAACCTGTAGCCCGAAGAATTAAAGCAGTACAATGGCATTGATTTTGGTTAAGTTGCTACCTGTTAGCTACACATGCTGTAACCGACATTAGTGCAGACAAACAAAACCTTTTCCAATTGCTTACATTTAGCCATTTAAATATGGATTTGTCTTAGTAATTACAGGCCGAAAGTAAGAAATTCAAACCACACAATCCATAATTGAACCAAAAAGCGTATTGATCTGGGAGAAGCCTGCTCATCAGACATGTGGGATCATCTTGTTTCTCCTGGTACCCATGGACGTCAATAACATAGATTGCTTATCCCGTCCGTGAAGAGGCTCTTAATGCCTCCCCAGACTCCAGAGAGCATCAACAGAAAATCAATATTGGCTTGCGAAGCTGAAAGCCTTTTTGTTAGGTACATCTCCGTGAATAACACTGAAATGGCTTTCATCCAACTCCTCCTGCCCACACGGCGCAGACTCCAATTTTCATGATGTCATGTGAAGGGCTTGCTCCACACACAAGAATAACAGACAGGGAACCTTCCAGAGAGAACCTCGCTATTTTGAGAGGGGGACAAAACCCATCCCAACCAGCTTTAATGGACATGTCAACTAATTGTAATCATTGGGAGCAGATGAGCGGTGTGTGTGTGTTTCTGAATAATGGCGTCCTGTCAGTAATAAGACCCGAGTTGCGTCATTTTTGAACCAGTGAGGCCGCTTTTCAAAACGTCACATTTTGACCTTTCAATTAAAACGTCCACAAACATAATTCACAAAAGTTCGAATTTGCATGAGAGCTCTCCAGATTGTGTCCAGAGTTTCAACTCGGCCCTTTCGGTGAGCGCTTCGTAAACACACTTGATAACATCACATCTCTATCTGGAATCCAGAAGGATGTGCCTGAACGGAGCACGATCAAAGGACTTCCCCGAGCTGCATCTCCATGGAGGCCACAGTTACGAGAACACTTGCATGTATTTTGTAACATCGGAGCACATGTTCATGGGTTCAACTCCCAATCAGCGAAGGGCAAACGAAGACAAGTGAATGACGTCTCGCCTCGCCGTGTGTCTGCACGCCGCGACATCAGTCGCGATAAGTCACACTCCTGAGAAAATGTGCAATCTCATGGAGACAATTAGAATGTGGCGTGGGACTGGCAGACTCCCTCGCTCATAATGGAAGAGACTGGAAAGTGTTACAGAAGGCAAATACATGAATTGGCATTTAGTGGAATGTGATCTGAAGGTTTTTAATTGTAAGGTGCCAGTGTTGTGTGGATTGTGTGTACAATTACGCATACATCATAGAAGAATGGCTTATAAACAGTTTGAAGTGACATTATTGGTAAGAATCATTTGTATACCAATATAGGTGAAAATCTGAAATGATGGCTTTATTTAATCATTTTTTGAGAGCAGCTTCCACATCTCTATACTAATTGTGATTAAAATGAGATCATATCATTTCAGGTGTCAACACAGCCACCAAAACTCTGACTTTAAAGATGATTTAGAATTTCCCTTGTGTCATATTTTCACATCGGTCAGTGCCTTATTAGAGTTATGCGTTCCATTTCCTTCCAGCTAAAACCCAAATAATTGTTTGCTGTATCCGTCCACAGATGTTCATTGGAAGCTCATCGTTGAACCCTAAAGAAGTTTTTTTCCAAACAATTCAGATTTAAAAAAAAAAAGGATTACCAAAGAAAAACATTTGCGCAATACATCTCCTGGGAGCCTGCAGTAAATTGGAGACTCCTGCGCCCCCCCAGGAGAGAGACTCGACCCCCTCGATGAACGGATTGTACCGCTCCTCTCTGTTTACGTGAGAGCGCGTACAGAGGAAGCTGTGCGCGTAAATTTAGCGATGTTGTCTCGGTCAGGTCTGTTTAAGAGCCCTAAATACCCACTGTAAACACGTTTAATCCAAAGGGACTCCCAACACAAACATTTCACAGTTGCGTGGTTTCTCTGGGAGCCAAAGTGGTGTTTTCAGCAGCAGATGCAGCATGGCGACTGCATAAACAAGGCCAAACACAGGCAGATACATAGGAGACCGAGTGTGATGAATTCATAGATTAGGAGTAACGACGGAGGTGTTCTTTTTTGTTTTCGTTTTGTCTGTATAAAAGGCAGGGGATAAGGTAAGTCAACTTGAACGTGGGAGAAAGTGACAGCCGGTCAGTTTGGAAAAACCGAGGAGCTGCAGGTTACAGCCCCGCACGTCGCGTTATGATGTACGACATCCTGGAGGCGGCGTGAGGAGGAGCGCCGGCAGACTGTTGAGCCCCCGTCTGCTCAGCGTCTCCCAGTCCATCTTTAAAAAAAAAGACAGGTCGGGTCATGGCGTGGGCCCGAAAAGATTAAAAATAGCTCGCTATTCCCGCATCCCAGTTTTGGCATTATGTTCTTTCTTGGATGGGAGAAGTCACCAAAGCACCAAACACAACGTAAACGTTGTGTTTTAAGATACACAGGATGTGGCCTCTCCATTTAAACCACTTTTAGGGTGAAGTTGGCCCAGGTTAAAAAAGACAGCGATGTAATCAGCCTGGCAGGTACTTGGTGTTTCGACCCATTCAAAATGTGTGCAATGATGGCGTGAGGTGAAAAGTCCAAATAACACCAATTTCACCGGTTCATTTTGAGAGGACTGAACACAGATGATGTGTAAAAAGCAGTTAACTAAAGGGGAAAAGACCAGGAAACTATGGGACTGTGAATGTCTGCCCGGAATTCGAATGGCAATCCATCAAATAGTTTTCAAGATCTCGCCGACCGACCGCCGAGTCTCCGATTGATTAGGTCTGTGTTTTGTTTATACAGTTTAAATCCAAAACATAAAATATTCACTTTAACCTGCACGTCACCTCAGAATATCCCCTGAACATCACATTGCACATCCACACCATGACCTGCTGCGCTTCAAAGCACTCAACAGGGGAACTATGTTAAGCAGCACAAAAATGAACTGGAATTGTATTTTTATTTTCCCCAATATCTTCCATGTAGACTCCATGTAGGAGTCAAACTGTGCATGTGCGGCGCAAATGTTGAGACATTAGTAGAACAAATTTTCCTGGCACCCAGTTGTTTCAGAAACATTACACAACATAGTTTTATGTGAGGAGTGAATCATTTCAAAAAGGGCCGCCATCATCCCTGTATCCATACTGTGTTGGTGCAATAAACCACAACTTGTATCAGTTTGGAAGGTATTCAGTGGGAATACGGCTGTTTGATGCTGATTTAGCATTTGGCGTAAACAGAACTAGAACATGGATCCATCATGCCTTGTTACCACTGTGCAGGCTGCTGCTGGTGGTGGTTTAATGGTGTGGGGGATGTTTTCTTGGCACACTTTAGTGCCAATTGGGCATCGTTTAAATGCCACGGCCTACCTGAGCATTGTTTCTGACCATGTCCATCCCTTTATGGCCACCATGTACCGTCCTCTGATGGCTACTTCCAGCAGGATAATGCACCATGTCACAAAGCAATGAGTTCACTGCACTAAAAGGGCCCCCCACAGTCACCAGATCTCAACCCCATTGAGCATCTTTGGGAGCTTCATCCCACAAATCTCCATCAACTGCAAGATGCTGTCCCATCAATATGGGCCAACATTTCTAAAGAATGCTTTCAGCACCTTGTTGAATCAATGACACGTAGAATTAAGGCAGTTCTAAAGGTGAAAGGGGGTCAAACACAGAATTAGTGTGGTGTTCCTAATAATCCTTTAGGTGAGTGTGTGTCCCTCTGGACTTAAGTGGATGGCTGTCAGACTGACATTACTGGCCGAAGCAACCCGTTGAACAACAGATGTAGAGGAGGACTCCGTGTGGTCTGAACAGCTCCGAGACAGATCTGTTCTTCCACACATCATCACTTTCATCCGTCAAAGCCCCTCATAATGTGGGAATGAGGCTCCAGCCGACGCGTTGGGCTGATGGATTTCCAACAACTGAGGCACATTTTGTTAAACAAGTGGAGATCTGTGTTTTCTGTGTTTTGCAGAGCAGGAGGCATCTGATCCAAAAAGGGAGACACGAACTTTGCCTATTTCCCAGTGCTCCCCTCTGAATTAATGTCTGAAGATTCAAAACAAGTGTCAAGGAAAGAATGTGGTATGTATCAAGATGAAGGAGGCCCTAAGGGGCCAGAGTGCATCCTGAAACAGATTAAGTTATTAAAATACTTGGATCCATCAGTCCAGTCAGCTTAATCCCCCCGACGTGGCTCACTTGATGCATGCTAACAGAAAACTGTTGGTGGGATTATCGCTCACTCTCGCACCAAAAATGGACCTTCTACGAAAAGTAGACCGACTAAAGGACTCGCCTAACCTCTACGTTTAGCGTTTATCTTCACACACTGCGAGGCTAAACGCTGTCATTTCTGTTTAAACCGGCCAAAATGACTAATATACATACTATATATATTTAAAATTGTATGCTAGTGCAAGCACAATTAGCGATACACAACACGTGCCGGTCAATGCTAGTTTTTCAGAGCATGGTCGATTCAAAGCTAAGCTAATTTTAGAGCCTTTAGCGGTTGCCTGTACTATTTGGAGGTATTTTTACAGATGGGGTTATTGTCTCAGTGGAAAGTAGGGTTGGGATGGATCAAAGCAGAACCCCAGCAGGGATCGCAAGCGCTGAGCCAGCAGGTGACCAACGGGAGCGTGACGGAGACCAAAGAAAAACACTTTGGCGGCAAAGTCGCGGCGACATGTGGTGAAGAAGAAAGAGAGAACACTGCCTCATCCTGTTTGGAAGATATTTCCTGTGGCATCTGTTGATTTTTAGCCGTGCACTTGCCACATGTAATACTGCCTGTGTGCCTCCCTGCTGGGTATTCGATCAAAGGCTGAGGACCAGGAGGAAAACAGCAGGATTTATTCTGTACCCCTTTGATCAACAGCGTGATCATCAGGAAGCTGTTTCCCATCAAAAGACCACCGCTTTGGTTTTGCCATCGGAACATCTTCTGATAAGACTTCAAGCATCCTTTTTTTCTGAGTTAAATTCATGACCGGAATCTCGTTTTACCCCCTCCTCCCCAAACAAATAGCAGCAGCAGTGAGCCAATGACCACGCAGGGAAACATCGTTCAGAGATGAGGGCTGTTCGCACATAACGTTGCGTCTCCTCATAGGAATCCAAGGCAGTTATTTATTTACAGTAGAAAATTACTGCTGTAATTGGTATTATCTGTGTCTCACTGCTGAAAATTAGACGTTCATTTTGTATCACTTTCTGTCATCGTGCCCTGCTTTTCCATCTAGAGTCAGATTACTTGTGTTTTGGCAGGTAGTCAGAGATCTGCAGCTGCATCAGCATGGTGCAATACTTTAAGTCCAAGCCAAACACCTACAGTGTGACTCCATTCTTTCTTTTGTTGTCTATATCTAATGAAAAGTACTCTGCTTCACGGATCTATTGTTTGGAAGCCAACCGTGGATGTGACTCTTACGCAGATGTTGCCACACCAGGAGGACCTCCCGGCTGTGTTTGGGCAGGTCCTGAACTCTGTCCATGTGGAGCCTCTGTTCTCTTCCCCACACTGTCGTCTCAGTCAGTGTTTCCCACCACTTAATGAGCTGAGGGTGACGGGATCCACACAGATGTCTTCAGACAGCAGCGTCCACGTGGGCGAGTGTGGGATCTGCATGTCCAAGTGAAACAAAGAGCGCCGCCTCCGGCATCTTCCTCAATTAATCAGCACTGAGAGCTACAAGGCCTGGTAATTTACTGCTAATACACAGTGTCTTAAAACATACACGCTGTGCAGACAATTTAGCAGAACTCATTAACGTCATCAGTGATTGGAAACACGCTTTTACTTTAGCACTCAAGTCAGGCAGATTGACCTCCGGGTGAAACGATTGCTGTCATAAAGCATGAAGTCGAGTAATTCATCTTTCTAATTAGTCTTCTAGGTTCATTTGTCTCCTCTATGAGCGAGCAGTCTTGCTTCCAGCAACAGCTTTACTGTTACCGTTGCAAAGTGAGCAGCTAGCCGGGTGGACATTGGGGAGAATTTAGCAGCAGAAGACAGATATTTTATGGTTTAGCTGAGATCAAAAGAGAGTGAACGCTGCACTTGCATAGCTGCTGTTCTGCTCAGTCTCAGACTGAAGCATCGGATTTCCAATCTGAGGCAGGGAAAAAGGCTGCCAACACAAATTGTAATGGTGTGTACAAAGGCATGTCAATCTGCACAGGAGAACACACATCAGGCTTCAGCCAATAAAATCAACAAATACCAGAACATCCAACAACCATTTTATTGTCCTCTTAAATACTCTTCTATGGTGTGGATAGATACGTCACAGCGTGTTAATCTGAGCATCTTTTGCAAAAATAGGATACTTAAAAGTAATGCGTAATTGAAAGGTGGGCTGGTAATTATGTGTTACTACACTTCTGATTGTCAACTGATATCGTTTTGGAAATTATTAAGCATACTTTTTTGATCATGTAAATGCTATATGTGAAATATTTTCTCATTCATGTGGTGGGAAAACATGAATCTGGAATGCATGAAAATTCTATACAAGTATATAATCGGTACAACTTTAGTGCCTTGCACAAGTATAACGTATAAGATTTATGGTGTTTTTTCCCATTATGTTGAATCACAAGGATTACATCACATGGACTGATGCTGCACTCTCTTTATGTTTTAAGCAGCAGCTAAACAACCAAATACAGTGATTTTTATTTATTATAATGATATGACTCTTCATTCAATTTTTACTTTTTTGCAATGAAAAATCATCCTTAACATAAGAAAATGATGAGTATACATGTTAGAGGCCTTTTGGCTTCTCTTTGTTGCTTCTGACTCAGTCAGCAGTCAGTGTGGTGGCTGGGAGCGATTTGTAGTCACACACCCTGAACATTTTGTAATATTTGGAATTATGCGACTTCTGACAGTAAAAGTTAGAACCAGGTCTTATTTTTTAAATTTTGCATTTGGCCATTCAAATTAATTCAAATCCAAGGTTGTAATATAAGTGAGAAATATAAATGATTTTTTACAGTCAGGGAGTCTCAGTTAAATCAAAATGAAAAATATATATTAGAACTAACCTACTTAACTATAACTATCATTTGCCGTTGAACTTTCAGTCACATCACATGATCTTCATCAGCAAATTTCAGTTTATTTGGTTATTATTTCAGTCTCTGAGCACTTCAAGGACTCGTCCATGTCGGGATAGATTGTTTCACCAAACTGTATTTCGGGGCGAGAGGGAAGCTGTAAACTGTGCATCAAGGCCTTTTAAGTCATTGTTGTGTTTAGTTAGAAATGGCTCCAGTCGATTCCTTATATTGTTTGATTTTTCATCTGTATGCCATGAGACAAGCCAGAGACAATTTCTACATTGTGGTGAATTAGGTTTATAACCAAATTCTGGTTCGGCTTGGAATCCACCATGTAGCCCGCTGATATTGTACTTCCCCCTTGTGGCTAAAAACTGAAGCGTTTGCACCCAAGACAAAGATTGCCTCTAAAGCTACAACAGAGGTGACAACTCAGTGTCTGGAATTAAAATCACATTTATTTGTTTTGCTCTTGGAGTTGATTCACGTAAAACTCTTGTGTACACCGAGTTCCTTTCCTCGAATGCATCTTTTTCTTCTCAAATCGTCAACGTCGTCCCATCTTCTGCACACACACACGTACACGCAGACATACTGGAGAGACAGACACACACACACACACACACACACACACACACACACACGCACCAGTTACACCGGCTGAGTCTTGTTCAGGTAACCTTGAGGGGAACTCCAGTGCACCGGACTGAGGGCCTCTGCTTCCCCCCCGTGTGGAGGCAGCGGAGGGTCCCGTCTCTGTGCACAAAGCGCCCCCCCCCCCCTTTAAAAAGGCCCTGCGTGTTAGAGTCCCGCCACACTGGGACGCGAGGATCGCGTCAGAACGCCGTCGACTCTCTTCTCCGGCGCGACAGCTCGGAGAGACTTCGAATTCAAAAAAAGGACTTGAACTGCAGATACAGAAATGTACAGAGCCATACAAAATACGGAGCATCAAAAGGTTGAAATCAAACCACGATAATTAAGATCACTTTTTTTTTTTTTTTTTTTTAAATCTACCTCGCTAACAGAACTGCCGATGGCTCTACTAGCCTCGACAGTTTCTTAAGTACATGTAGTTATATAGTGTGTATCTATACTCCATAAAGGGGTTTGGGGGCAGCATCTCTAGGACTGCCAGCATACACAGACCCCCTTTTAGGTAGTGCTTCAGTTCTGGGTTGATGTCATCGCACTCAATGTCCCAAAGACACCGGTCAGACGGGCTCCTGTGATTGGACCGTTGGGTTTCCGTTGGCGTTTACCAGGAACGCTCTAAACCCGGCGTCACCGCCACAGGTCCCTCAAAGCGGCTCCGGGCGTCTTTGCCGCGCGGAGAGCGCAGCGCCGCCTGTTGGCGCTGTTCGGTGCGTCTTTCGGGCGAGGAGGAACTCGGGGAACTCCATGGCTGTGCAGAGTTTCCTCCACCACCAGGTCCAATGTAAACAGCTTTTACAGAGACGAGGAAGTAAACAAGAGTCTTTGGCACATCCCGACACGCGATGACAGATGCTGATTACATCACGCACCGACAGGGGCCCACGTTTAGTCCAATTTGAGCTAACACAAACCAACACACACACACACACACACACACTGTGTGCGCTGGTGTAAAGGTGCACCGCTGACCTATTTCCAAAAACATTCCAAAGTTTTACTTTAGCTTTAAAATGACCAAGCTGACCACATTCAGATGCATAATAATAAATAAATAATAGCTTGGATTGAACTGGGAAAAAAAAAAAAAGAAGAAAGAAATGTCATCACTGAATGGAGAGAATGGGAACCTGGCCCTGACATTAGCTACGACCTGTAGTACAAACATCATGAAATGATACAGTAACACGGGGCACGTGTCTGATTGTGTAGGAAGGTGTGCATGTAAGGTTTTAGTAGGTGCTTTAAGCTACATTCAAGCAAAATGTATATTTTGGGGGAAAATAAGTACATTGTAAAGTCAACAAGGGGGGGGGGGGAGCTGCTTCCACGTCTGGCTCCTTAAACCAATGGGAAACAGTCGTTTATTGAAACCGCGGCCATTTGGAATGGGCGTTTCAGTAAGTGCCGAGTGACAACGTCACCATTCAAAGTGCCTGTTTTAACACCTGGTGTCACCACATGTTTGGGGTCTCGACCAAAGGAGACTGCCGTGATTACAAATGTCATTGAGTCTCAGTCGGGGTCTTTAGGTGAGGGGCCCGGCGGGGGCCCCCGGGGCATGTCGATGGAAGTGCCATCCGTCCCAACAGGGCACGGTTCACAAAGGGAAAAAAGGGGGGCAAAACTGCATGAGACGTGGGGGGGGGGGGGGGAGCTGGATAAAAGGGCTACATTAACCCTTTAGTCAGCAGGTGACTGGAGGGACAGAAGTACAGCAAATGTCTGCGTCCACACCGGGACATTCAATAGAAACAAGGCAGTCACAAAACACTATTTCAGCTCTCCTCGCGAGCTTCGTTCCCCGGGTAACGGGACTCAGTAACAGTCTAGAAAGCCGCTTCAAAAAGGTGCTTGGGGGGCTCGGGGGGGCTCTTTGGAGGGCTAACGATCCTCGCTCAACAACACTCCGACGGCCGAAAGAAGCGGATGGACACAGAGATATTTGTAAAAAAAAAAAGGTGCGGAAGGGCACAAAAAAACAAAACAAAAAAGAGGATCTAATTGACAGTGACGAGTTGCAGCTCACACTGTCTGGGTGGGGAGGGGGGGGACAGAAGGTGGAGATAAGGTGGGCTGCTCCTCTGAGACAGATAAAACCGCTGTGGCAGAGAGCGGCTCAGCACACCGCGTCACGGGGGGCGTGGCGGAGCGGGCAGGCGGGGTGGAGGCGGTACTGGAGGTGGAGGTGGAGGCCGGGGCCGAGGCCTGGACCGGGGGCGCGGCAGCCACCGGAGAAGGGGCCCCGGCGGGTGCAGCGGGGGCCGCTTTGGGCGCCGCTGCCTTGTTGTAGTTCATCTTGAGGATGTGCTGCTGGAGGTGTCGGATCCAGTCCTCCTGCACCGACAGCGGCCCGTGGAACTCCACCTCGCAGAATCTGACGCAGCAAGAACACAACCACGCCAAAATATTAAAAGAGGAAATTATGCAAAAAGGATTCCATGGACGTGAAGAAATCAAGTACAAACTGGCGGTTTTAAGCTCGGCGCCGGTTCTGTTCAAACCTGCAGTGCTATCAGGACTTAAGCTCTCCTAGCTGTCGCCTGAAAATCCCAAATGATTCAGGATCCTCAATGTAGCGCATTAGACGCCAAAAACGGGAGTGCGGCTCAGCAGCGGATGGGGGTGGGGGATTACGGGGGGGGTCTATTTAAATTTAGCAGTTCTATCAACGCTGCTGTCCCTGAAAAGTCTTAAAGTGGCCCTGAAACTTCTCCTCTCAGTTCACGCTGCTCTTAAAAACCCACAGGTTTCACTCACCGGCACTTCAGGGTGTAGAACTTGCCCACCAGTTTGACCAGTGGGTAGGAGGGCGGTTTGGGCACCAGGGCGGGTACGGTGCCCGTGCGGGGGGGCTTGGGGGGGCTCTCTGTCCCGTCTGGGAAGGACGGGTGCTTCATGGGCCGACGCTCATAACCTTAGGGGGATGAGAGGGGGGATGAGAGGGGGGGGGGGGTGCAAATTAGAGCCAAGCCAATACTTCAGTGTGTCATAATGCAAGCCTATTTGATGGCCAAAGGTAAACCCAGTACGCCGTCTCCCTGACGTACCTCGGGGCAGGCGGACGTTCAGCTCGCTGCGGGCCACCTGCGGTTGGAGCGGGAGGCCGCCGGAGAACCGCGACGGGCTGGGACTGCCGCTGCCGGGCCTCAGCGGGGCGGCGTCCCCCTCGGCCGTCCTGGAGGAGCCCAGAACCTCGCGGCTCAGCGGCCGCACCAGGCTCACAGCCAGAGACGAAGACCACTGGGAGGAGGAGGAGGAGGAGGAGGAGGAGGAGCAGGCGGCGGCGGCCTTCTGTGATGAGACGGGGAGGATATGATCAGAGCCCGTTGACGCAGTGAGAGGTGAGCTGCTCTTCTGGAAGAGGGACAGACATGAGTTTTCTAATCAGCATTATGTCGAACAGGAGACACTTGTGCTGCTGTAATTACCATGATACTAAATTAAACATAACTAGATGTACTAGTAAGGTCATTATGAGGCCAAAATATTCCTTTATATATATGTTTTATGTAACGCATTTGTATGTATATACATGTAAATAGCAGTGGTGCATTTCTTTAATTGGGATTTATCTATTTATAGATTTAATCTATTTTTAGATTTAAGTTTTAAATAGACTGGTTTCTACATTTGAAAGCTCCACTGACAGCATGTCAGTTACTCACAGGACAGGGATCTCTGAAGGTCTGACCCACTCAGGTGTTTTCACCTGTCTCCTGATCGACCCTCACAGTGGTTCTTAATCAGCTGCTGTTCAAATATAACATTTTTTATGGATATTTGGATATTCTTGGACCACTTTGGTCTTTCTTGAACATGACAATGAGCTCACGGTTCTCCAGTGGCCTCCTCGGTCCCCACATTTCAACCCACTAGAGCTCCTTTGGGATGTGGTGGAACGGGAGGTTTGCATCATAGATGAGAGTGATGCTCTCATGTCAATATGGAATAAAAACCCCTGAGGAATGTTTCACCTTGAAAGTAACCTCGAAGAATTAACGCAGTTCTGAAGGCAAAAGAGGCTCCAACCTTTTACCAGCAAGGTGGACCTAATAAAGTGGCCGCTGAGCGTGTTTTGGGGTACAATCAATCATTCTTTCTCGCTCGTAGGTTTTTCTATTTATCTATGGTCCACACAATATCAGAAAATGCCGTTTCCCTGAAGCCTGAATTCAACAGCCTTAAATTCATTGTTCGGTTAAACCCTCAGAATATTAGGTTTGCTGCAACAAAGAAAGTAGCCTGTCCACGCCACTGAGATACTGGAACTGGGGGGATATTTAGTTAGGGTTTTGTTTGCCTGACGGATGATTACGCGGATTAATTAATTAGCAAAAGAGTCGCTGGTTTAGTTTTTGTTGATTGGCTAATCAATTAATGGTCCATGATAAGTCCATTTCAAATCAGCAGAGCCAGACACACAGCCTGGGTGGGCTCATATCACGGTTTGCAATGACTACAAGGACACATGAAAGGTGATCCATTCTGTATGTGTGTCACATCACAGCTTGAGGAAAAAAGGTGCGACAGTGACGCAAATGCACCAAAAAATAATTCAAGGGGGAGGGGGGGGGGGGGAGAAAGAAAAGGAAGAAACACGAAGGTTTTCTCCCATCCAGCGCATGCCATAATTTATCTGAGGATGAAACATAAGCTGCCAGGCACCCTGGTTACTATGGCAACAATCAAGTCAATGAGCTGAGTTGCTCTGGCATCCGTCCCCACAGTGATTTTTGCAGGGCGTAAAGACACAAGGGTCTACAGTAAGGCCCCCGAGCTGTTAGACAACACGTCTCTGAAGCATTCCAAGACACAAAATATCTGTCGCACCACCAGCTGCGGAGCGTTAGATCTTTGAGCGAGATGCCTGATCAAAGACACCGGGGGGAAAGAGAGTATGTCAGAGATGTAGCACAGTAGTGATCTAGTGTTGTATCGCCGCAGACAAGGGGAGGGGGGGGGCACATGTTCTTCTTCTGCTATTTTACACATTTTCGCTTAAAAACACTTTGTTTAAGGGTTAAAGGAAGGAAAAATAATCTGACACTGTGCCCATTCACGCCAGTTATCACGCTTAGTTATCACGCTCAAATACACCACCAGCAGCTGGCTGCCTGGACTCACCTTCTTGAGGGTGGAGCGGTTGCCCTGCATGTAGCTGCGATGCATCTCCAGCACCTTCTGCGGCCTGCTGCGCATCCAGGCGCTCAGCGTCTCAATGGGGGACCCATTCACGCACCACTCCGTCACGCCGAACTGCCTGAGGTGGGCTCGCGCGTGGCTGGCCAGGGCCTTGCGGTTCTCAAAGTAGAAGCCGCACAGCTCGCAACTGGGATCTGAAATTTACGATGAATCAGATATTGTGTCTTAAGGAACGTAATCAGCTCTCAACAGAGGGGGGGGGGGGTGTATAAGAAACACTAGTTCACCCTGGTGCCCGTGCTTGTCCGGGGAAGGTTTTCGCTTGAAGGAGAAATCGTGCGGCAGCGGCGAGAAAGCCTTGAGCTGATGTGGCGGTGACTTGGCGGTCTCCGCCGGCTGAGCATCCTCAGACAGAGGCCTCTTCCCCAGAGGGGAGAGCCTGAAATACTTCCCCGCGGGCTGGGTGGCGGACGCGGACCCCAGGCCCTGCTTGTGGAGCCTGGTCCCCGACTGCAGCAAGCTGAGCGGAGACTTGCGGAACTTGGAGGACTGGTAGCCGGAAACACCCAAACCCTCCGTGTTCTCCCACAGGGGACTGCTGGCCCCCTGGAGCGACTCCTTCTTCACCCCCTGCTGAGAGGAGGCGCCCATCCCTCTCTTGTGCATGACCTCCCTCAGGGTGTCGATGGGCGATCCGTTGACGGTCCACTCGGTGATGCCCATCTGGCGCAGGTGGGAGCGCGCGTGGCTGGAGAGGCCTTTGCGGTTCTCGAAGTACTCCCCGCAGAACTCGCAACGGATGTCCCTTGTGGGCTCCACCTCCTGGGCCATGGCTACGGAAAGACCAGAGGGAGAGGGTCAACGAAACGACAGAGACGAAGATCACAGTCAGAGAGCATCAAAAGACCAGCATTACTGGTAAACAGGTTCTGCAAACGTGCTAGAGAAACCCTGGAGGGGGGTCATAGAGTCCAGGTTACCCAAGTTGAGGGGGAACACGCCGTCCGAGCCGCTCCAACCGCAGTTAAGAGCTTTGGCGGAGAAACCGGCGGATCTCTCCGTGGCTCCCGGCGCCGTGACCTCAAGCTGCACCGGCTCAGGCTTCAGCTTGAGGATCAGCCCTCCGGCGGGCGTCAGCGATGCCGGGCTCGATTTCGACGGCAGGGCCTGGGGAGGACTGGAGGGGCGGGCAAAGGCGAAGGGTAGGCGGCCGAGGAGGGTGGAGGAGGGGGAGGAGGAGGAGGACGGGGACGAGGTGGGCCGAGGCGAACGAGGGGGTCCCGGAGAGGACGGGGGCGGGGTTTTGAGAGGTTTCAGAGGAAGAGCGCAAGGCAGGCCCCGCCTTTTGATGATCTCCCTCAGGGTGTCGATGGGCGATCCGTTGACGGTCCACTCGGTGATGCCCATCTGGCGCAGGTGGGAGCGCGCGTGGCTGGAGAGGCCTTTGCGGTTCTCGAAGTACTCCCCGCAGAACTCGCAGCCTATTTCCTTTGGTGGTTCACCTGGGAGGGTTAGAGAAGTGAACAGAAATTAGCCCCACATCTGGTCAGGAAACACCTAGCCTGTGAAAGCACACTCACTGTGCGGAAGGGCCATGAGCTCGCCACTACTCAGGCGGAAGACCCTCATGGAGGAGGACTTGAGACGCTTGGCGGGGGGGCCGAGGAGAGACGGGGCGGAGGAAGAGGTAGCTTTTGGCGTGGACCCGCCGGCGGCCGTGGTCACCTTGCAGAGCGGGGACGAAGGGGAGGAGAGGCTGAGCAGGGAGCGCTTTGGGGCGGGGAGCGCTCCGGCTTTGTGCTTGAAGTCGTCCGTGTCGATGAGCTGGTTCAGCAGGTCGATGGGAGAGCCCTTAGATTCAGAGTACTCCACCCCGAAGTGCCGCAGGTGGGCCCGCGCGTGGCTGGACAGACCCTTCCGTGTCTCGAACCAGGCGCCGCACAGCTGACAGACGATGTCCTTGTTGGGGTCCACCCCCAGGGCTGCACGGGAGGAAGGAAGAACCAAACTTAGACAACGGACTTTGGAACGTTTCAGGATGCCGCAAGAGGCACTTACTGAGGTTGAGAGGAGCGTCATTCTCCTGCGGCGCCCACAGGGGCTTGGTCGTGACTTTGGAGGAGAGGCTGGGGGTCAAGCCTTTCATTCCCCCAGCCTTGTGGTCCGGGGAGCGCAAGGGGGAGGACACGGGCAGCAGAGAGGAAATGGGGGCCTTCCTCACGACTGAGGGCTGGGAGCCGGAGCGAGGGGGTGAGGGCGAGGCACCGGGGGAAGGTGACGGCGTGGCGGAAGGAGACGGTGGCAGTGGTTTCGCCGCTTTGCCCAGGATGGCGATGGGGACGGCGTTGTCGTCAAAGTCCATGTCTCCTATCTCCTCATCCTTGTGAGGGACCGAGGACCTCTTGGCGGAAAGGAGCTCCGTGGGAGAAATCGGTCCGTCCGCGTGGGGTTCCTTGGCGATCTGGTAGAGCAGGTCGATCGGCGCCCCGCTGCTCTCCGAGACGCCGACGCCCAGCTGCCGCAGGTGAGAGCGGGCGTGGCTGGACAGCCCGCGTCTGGTCTCGAACTGGGCTCCGCACAGCGCGCACTTCAAGTCTGCGAAGGAGGCGAGAGCCGCTGGTGAGACATCGCCAAACAAGCCTCGGTTCAACGCAAGGTCACAAAAGACACAGAGTTTGCAAAGTAACAGCAGGTGGTTCCTGCGCCTCTCAGAGTTACCTCACTTACACGTACACCCCCCCCCCCCTCAGTATGCAGCAACTCCGGCCAGGTGATAAGAACTGCTCTCATTAGCTCCTAACACACATTTGTGCACCTGCAGATCGCCCCCGGGATCACCCGCTCCTCAACCCTGACCCGGGGTCAGTTTTACAATCTCCCCACTGACAAACCCAATCCCCTGTCAACACTCTGGGGTCAGCGGCAACCTTTTTTTTCCCCTCCTCACCCCTGGAGTCTGCATCTTCCCCTGGAGAGAGGCCGCCCGAGTCCACGCTGCACGGCCCGGCTTTCCGCGTCCGGCTGGAGCTCAGATCCTCATCATCATCATCGTCGTCCTCAGCCGCTTCCTCCTCCTCACCTGGGACATTACAGGCAATAATAATAAAACACCTAGAAGTTCTCTATAGGAGAAACACGAATGTGTAAGCAGGGAAATATCCACTGATAATTCAAATTCATGTAATATGAGCGCTTTGTAACGTCTACAAAAAAAAGAAAAAAAGTAATAGCTGTACTACTGTCGAAACAAACGTGGCAGACCCAGTTCACTCCGCAGTCGGACATTCCTTGCAACGAAAAAAAGTGCCATTTTATGCGACAAAACGGCGTAAATCCGAGCAGACGCGGAGCCAGACGAGGCTTTTTGTCTGGTGGGCGGCTCTGCGCGTGTCGCGTCGTCCCCTGACTGTAAAAGAGCGACGTGACACCTCGCCGCGCAGCGTTACAACACCGTCCATTTGGGGGTGGAAACAATGACACGCACAGGCGGGACGGGGTTCTGGGTGGATCGGGTCAGAGCCGCGACCCGCCGACGGGGAGTCCACGCAGGGCGACACGAGCCAAACAGAGGGGAAAGTCATACTTCGGTTATACTTCGTTAAACGGGATAAGTTGGAATACTGGCTTACAAAGTTAACATTTTTCCATGTCCCCCCCCCCCCCCAAAAAAAAATGACATGCGTGAATCGGTGCACTTGGAAGCACAGCGTGTCCTCAAAAATCAAAGCAAAAGTAAAATGGCGAGGATTGGGCAACTGTAGGTGATTTTACAGATCCTGCAGCATTGGATGTACTGGACGTCATCCCCGACGTGCACAAGAAGGAGAGAAAATAACCCACAGACGAAGAAACACAACAAAAAAAAACCTGTAACGACAATCCCCACAATCATTACTGTTTATCCGCGGGGGCAAAAACGGGAAACACCCCCGAACCAAAACAATGAGCCCGAGTCACGGGCTACCTGCGCGACACCGGCTCCCCTGCACTAAAGTCTCGCATCATGATGATGATGATGATGATGAATGTCTTTTTCCTCTCTAATGGCTGAATGTCTGGCTACGAGGTGACAGATGATGCGGCGCGGAACGCGCGCGGCGACTTGTCGGGAAAAGGGGCGCGCGGGCGCGCGGGGGTCTCGGCGCGCGGTACTCACCGGTCCGGACCCGCAGTGCATCGGACTCCCCGGCAGCCGAAGTCAGACGGGGTTTTTTTCCGCCATTGTTTGGGTCTACGGGGAGGTGGAAGCAGCCATTTTGCCCCCATATGCACCGCTAAACTAAGGCGTGACCAATCGAGTGGAGGCGGAGGTTGGGATGAAATGCACCGAGTGCCACATCTACCACGGGGTATCGGTGACACCCTCACTATCTCTCTCTTTCTCTCTCTCTCTACCTCCCTCTCTCTCACACACACACACACACACACACACCGTTTCTCCCTCCGCTTCGGCTGCTTTTCTCACAGCCACCATCCTGCTTCAAACACTTGACCCATTTGCACAGCGGTGTCACCAGGGTGAAGGCACTTTTTATTCAGAGGCATAAAGCAAACGGCCAGTTGCACTTAAAACGAAAGCGTTTCAACTTTTTAAGCATTTCATTTTTCCCACTGCTCTGTGCATTTGTGACATTCACCTCGAACCCCCCAGGCATCATTACAAAGGTCACCTCAGCCCAAAGTTCGGCACCCAGCTTTATGGACGGATGGGTCAATAATGACAACTCACCTCCACTCTGCTCCAACCCGTCCTCCTCCTTCAGGCGTTGGGGAGACGCTGAAGGCGACACATCTGAACCGCCCGTGCTCTGCTTCCTCTCGCTTGCGTCCCCCTCCAACTTTACCTCAACGATTCCCACCCCTTCCTCCTTCTCCTCTTCCTCCTCCTCCTCCTCCTCCTCCGAGGAGCCTGTGCTCCGGGGGGGAGCCGTGGGGACGGCGAGGTCGGGCCTGCTGGAGAACAGCTCCCTCAGGATGTGGATCGGCGAGATGGTGACGTCCCAGTTGGTGATGCCAAAGTCCCGGAGGTGGGCCCTGGCGTGGCTGGACAGGCCGGCCCGGGTGTCGAAGCCGGCGCTGCAGAACTCGCAGTGCATCACGCTGAATGTTTCCGGGTCAAAGTTGGCAACTGTGGATGAAGGGGGGTGGGCACATGTTAAGACATGTGACACAATGTGCAGTACAGCTGTAAGGTGACTCGTCCATAGATATATATAAAGGCTAGGAAACGGAGTCGAGCGCTCATAACATTGTGTTGGTAGTGATAAGAGTTCTTTAAATATCCATAACTTTTCAATTTTCAAAGCGACTTTTTAACGGTTTGTTATGACACTGCATACATAATATGAATAATTATGTTATGTTCTAAAAAATAGAATAATGTTGTAAAATAGGTACTAGCTAAAATTTCAACTTTAGGAATCAGGAAACGTTTATTGCCATTATATGTTAGACATACATGGAATTTGGTGCATGACAGCAGACAATAATGGACAACAGACAACGTAGTGCAGCTAAAAGATCAAAATTAAATTAAAATATAATAAAATATATGCTATGGGTTAGTACGCTGAAGCTATGGGTTAGTAAGTTGAGAAATAAAGATACAATTAAAAATAAAGTGCATCAGCTAAAGAGAAAGTGGCAAATATACAGCAAGAAATGCTGCATGTTGAAATCCCCACTCTGTACAGTATTTATGACACTGCATACTTGTGAATAATTATAACCATGGGTTTTCATATGAAAATGATATTAAACAGAATATTATTCAGAGGTGTGCAGTGTCATAACAACATCTCTGACGTTTATAACAAACCAAACCGTTAAAAAATCGGTTGAAAATAGAGCAAGTTATTATTATCTAAAGTACATGCACCACGTCCAACAGCTATTATGAATTATGTCATCAACTACAGCATATATTGCTATAGATAGATTTTGTGCATCCGTCGTCCCCTGAGAATAAATCATGCTGTTGTTTCACTTTGATGACCACTTTGGCTCTTTAATAAGATGACTAGTTTATGACCAAATACCTGAAAAAAACAGCTCAACTAAACTAAGTTCCTCCGGTTTTCTTGTTCTGCTTATCATCTTGCGAATACTCTGATTCACAGGGAACACGTGACAACTTGTTGGTAACCAGATATCAGAGAGTGAGAACTTTACACTTTAGCTGTAACAGGCCTTCGAGAGAATAATGGTATAACATAGCTAACATACAGGTGGCTAATGGCAGGGTCATTGTGCCCAGCACGTGTTAAAACCAAGACAACACAAACAGATTGTCGGGCCTCTAGAATCTCTACACAGCCTTGAGAGATGAACACTGCAAGCCACTGACCTTTTTTCTTCTTCTTCTGATAGGAGTACTTCCTCTCAATCGCATTGACTTCCTCGGGGGATATGAAGTGACGCACATTGTAGCTGACGCCCACTCGGTTCAGGTGGCCCCTCACGTGATTGGCCAGCCCGATGCCATTATGAAACCGATCAGGGCAGTAGGGACACTTCCTCTCCACGCTCTTGAACGCCTCAGAGTCCCCGTCGGTCTCGTCCAGGTCTTCATCCAAGAAGCCTTCCGAGAGGAGACGTCGCACGTGTTCCTCGTCAATGCCGCCGCCGCCGTCGTGGTCTTCGCTGTCAGTCTCCAGAGGAGCAACGGTGACCCGGTTGCTCTTCCTCAGAAAGAAAGCCTTTCCCTCCTTCTCCACCTCCGGCTGGTCTTCGTCTTTCCCACACTTCTCAGTGGGAAGCGATAAGATGGTGCTTTGCTGTGCTGAGCAGTCCTCTATCAAGACAAAAAAATACATAATCTCTTCTGAATGGAGAGAATAAACATTATATTTGAATTTTAATGAATGCAATGTGCATCTTAGGTTTTGGGTGAGTCTTGAAGTCTGGCCTATGTCAGCATACTGTTTGCATGCAATGAAGTAATCCGATTATTTCCGCGTTTATGTGTTTACTCTTTTAGGTCATGTGACTACGCTAACAGCCAGTTTTCTGCTACGGACCTATGCTAATTCATACAAAAGCTTAAATCAACATTTGCATTCATGTGCAGTTGTGTTCAGGCCACCATGAAAATGGAAGTCCAACTTTCACTGTATTTTTCTCACCAATTTTGGTCTCCACCAGCACAAATATATGGCTTTTTAGCAAACTAGTTGCTAACATCTCACTCATGTGTTGGGCAGAGTTTGAAAAGTATTTTTCGATAAAAACAAACGCCTGATGTCATCTAGAAAGGACACTATGCCAAACTAAACCGAAAAGAGATGCTAAAATATTCCAAAGAGCAAAGAGGAACTGCAAGGAGAAGTAATTACTCTATTTGTCATGGGTCACCTTCCACATGGTCATTTGATCAATTTCCAACGCTAAATTTTAAATTACTACAGCTAATTTATTTTCAGTTCTACTTCCAAACAAGGCCGATGACGTATATATGCAACTTAACATTAGAGTGTCTGGTCCGACGTTGCGTCTCACCTGTGCTGTGCCGTTTCACTCCAACAGGTGAGTCTAAATGCTCAGTGTCAAGCTCTGCGCTCTGCTCTTCTTCTTCTTCTTGACTCCCTGTCAGCTCGCCATCCTCCAGAAAGTTGGCCAGATTAGTCCAAGTCTTCCCTCTTCTTCTGAATCTCGGGTTCTCAAAGCGCTTGAAGACCACCTGGCTCACAGGGAGAGCTGCAGCGCCACCTGGCATTGCGTTGCCATCAGAGGCAGTGGCCTCTTGCTGGCTCTCGCATTGAGATGCATTGTGCAAGGATCCCGACCCACAGAGACGGTCAGAAGTGACGGCAGGTTTTGAAATCGGAGAACCCACCTTTGAACTTGAGCGCTTGCCAGTCTCATCGGTCAGCGCCCCACTGATGGAGAACTGCGTTGGGTGAATACGTTTCTGGTGGTTCTTCATCACAGATTGACTGGAGGTCAGGAAGGCACAATGAGCACAGGCCAGGGAAGTGGATGGCAAACACAACGCTGGACCTGTTTTTTTTCTGTTGTGGGTCTTGGTGTGATTGGCCAGTGCCTGGGAAGTTCTTGTGCTGAAGTTACACTTTGTGCAGATGAAGCGGCGGCGGCCGGCGGAAACACTTCGGGCTGGAGCCGGGCTTCGCAGCGATTTCAGGGGAGAAGCAACCGAGTGGCCAACGGCCTGGTCTGGTGTCGAAACTGGGGCCGGGGAAAGTTGCTGAGACGTGAATCTCTCCGTGTCATCTGAGCACGTAGGCTTCACCATCTCACCGTCCTGGTTCAGTTTCTCGATCTCTTCAAAGATCTTTAAACGAGACTCTTGGTGCCTCCTGTGGTGGTCGGCCAGCGCGGGCCGACTCTGCAGGTTCCATCCACACTCGACGCACCGAAATCCGCAGCCCTTTCCGGAACGCCGGCCGCCCGCTGCGGTACTCTGACAGTGCTCAACTATGTGCTGCTGAAGGTGCACCTGCTTCTTGAAGTAAATGCTACATTCCACACACGTGAAGATTTCTTTACCCGACCCTTCTTCCACGTCTTCATTGTCCCCTCTCCCTGCAAACTTTGCGGGCTCCTCCACCGCTGCCTTTCCGGCGACAAACTCCTCGAAATTGTACTCCCCTGCGGCTCGATCCAGCTGTGCCGTCTCAGCGGTTTGGGATTTTTGAGGACTTGCATGCACGCTCCTGCCGGCCACAGGCGATGTGCGCTCCGAGGTGCCATGTCCGGAGAAGGGCCTGAACAGCACCCTCTTCTTCCGGCACCGCTGAATGAATGTGCAGTGAGCCCAGGGAGCGGGAGGGGGACTCTCCGCGTCAGAGTCTCCAGGGAAGGTGTACACATCTTTCTCAAGCTCCTTGGTTTCATTTCCCCTGGGCCCCTCTTCTCCCTCACTGTGGCCCCTCTCCTCCTCCTCCTCCTCCTCCTCCTCCATAGGGCAACAGTCCTTTAGTTTTCCTTTGGACAGAAACAGCTCAGACACATTCCACCCGTCGCTGTCTGCCACTGCAAAGAGAAAACGTAGCAGTTATGAATGGAAGACCTCAAGAATGCAGGTCGATCTGGCTTTCGGCCTTGTGGTACTCACAGTCTGCCGGGCCGGGCCGAGGCGCATTTTGCTCTTCCGTCTTCGCGCTCTCGCGGTCGCCGCCGTGCGCCTCCGTCGCAGTAGACCATGGTATTTTTTCAGGTCCTTGGTCTTCTTGATTATCAAGCCTTGGTTGCGTCAGAAAGGGGAAAATAGTTGTATGACATTTCATAACAAGGGTAAGCAGCAGCTCTGCCTAAAACAATTCCAAATAATAGACAATGTGCCAGCTCTTTTTTCTCAGAGGCTGTCGTTTTTTCTGCAAATGATTGGGTTTTTTAGCAGGAAGAAAACTCACTCAAATGCTGATACATCCACCCAAAAAAAGCAAAGTGTATGTATTTGTCCCCCATAATTTCAATCCATCCAAGATTTTGTATTTCAATGGAATCAAGAAATCGTGATAGAAACCGCTGCAAAAGTTAGGTTTTTTTTGTTACTATTAAATTAATCTGCAACTATTTTGCCAAATTGACAACACACCAAATACAAGTTAATACACTATCCATTTGATTCTTACAGGAGTATACAAAGCCATGTGGTTACCTCCAATATACACATGACTCATTTAATACAGCGGGTTAAATAAGTAGTAAACAGGACACCATTTGAGTTGACAGGGAATATTCACCGGATGTCGGTAACAACCCACGTAATCGATACATACAAACGAAACAAATGAGTTCAGAAATGAAGTTGTAATATGTAATATGCAATGACAGAGAAAAGGTATTGAACAAGAAAGTGACGGGTTGGTTTCTTCTCTTTTTTCCCCATGGAAGGGTTTTTCTTGTGCCAATTTGAGGGTTTCTGGACAGAGGATGTCGCATGTGTACAGCTTGAAAAGCCCTCTGAGGCAAATTCGTGATTTTGGGATATACAAAATAAAATGAATTGAGCTGCATAAAGGCTTGCAGCTGAAATCTATAAACCATAAACAAAAAGTTGTCTCGTTACCAAGGTTTCACACAGGTGACATCTCAAAATGGGTAAAAACAAAGAGCGCTCGTAGGACCTTTGCAACCTTGTTGTTGCAAAACATACAGAGGGCATTGCTTACAGAAGGATTTCTAAACTTCTGAATGTTCCAGCAAGCACTGTTGAGGCCAGAATCCAGAAGTGGAAAGAACACCATTTCACCATAAAACCAACCACGGCCACGTGCTCGTCGCAAGATTTCTGACTGGGGAGTGAAAAGAATGCTCAGAGGAGTTTCCTGAGATTCAAGGACCCACTTGTGGAAAGTTACGGAATGACCTCAATTTAGCCGGTCCGATTGTTTTAAAGAAAACAATAAGTAATGCCCTCCGCCGCCGTGACCCGTGTGAAGGCTCACCACGCAGGACCGCATGACGAAGAAGAAGCTTGTTGGAAGTTGGCTTCACCACATTTAGGAGAATAGTGTGGTATTTGTTCATTTTTATGTATGGATTACGTGGGCTGATACCATCATGGTGAACATCAATAGCACCTTTAGAAAAATATTTTGAAAAATTGTGACCTGTTCAACTGTGAGTTGTTGTGATAGAGGATGTTTATATTGAAACAACTATTTAGACCTCCAGAGGAATAAAAACGTCACCAAATTCTAAGTGCCTGAGTACATGGGGGGGAAACAAAAGCTAATCAAATTGGACAGTAGGAGTACTGAAGCTTTATATCTTCTTCACTTCCTTGCCGAGGTGTCAACACCATCAGCTGAGCTTAGGACCAACGACGCAAATACCCCGACGAGCCCTCTCTCTGTGTCTGGAGGTTTGTTCTGAGCTGACATCCCTGCCCTTCCTCCTCCTCCTCCTCCTCCTCCTCCTTCTCCTCCTCCTCCTCTTCCTTGTACTCCACCTCCTCACCTGAGTCCAGAAGAAGGGGATCCCGGGCTGTGAGCAGCCAGACCGTGAGGGTTAGAAAAGTGCTGTAGCTCCTCCTCTGACACACAACAGCACACAAAACACACAACCACAGCAACATCACCTCACAGTTACATCGCACACATATCGAAGATACAGTGCGGGAGACTTCTGACTACATTCACACTGAATCAACATTGAGAACAATTAGTGATGGGGGGGGGGGGGGGGGGGGGAACGATGATAGGACGACCGATGGCATTGTGTGTTTAGCTGCTACTTTTAATTACGAGCATCCCAGTAGAAATGAGAGCACGTGTTACCATCTAGTGTTTCTCTCTCAGAGTCAGAGTCCCAGCTCAGGGAGGAAGGAAAGGCTGAGGACGTTGGCCCCCTCTGTGCGCTCCTCCCTGGGCCTGCGCCGGGCCGAGAGCCCTGGTTCTCCCCGGGGCCTTCATCTCCGGCCCCCGCCGCCCACGAGCGCCTGGCACACATCGGGCCGTCTCTCACATGTGGAGAACGTGAAGACTGGAGGGCGACAGCAAAACAACAACGGGAAGAAATACAGTCGGACGGGCAGGACCGGCGGCAACCAACGATGGCGAGCTGCGACCAGGTCTTACCTGCGAGGTGCATCCGGGGGAGGCGGGGTTTTGTGCTGAGGTGGACGAAGCGGGGTCATAGCTGGTCCCTGGGGTTAGGGGTCCCTCTGGCTCCATAGTCCCCCCCCCCCCCCCCCAGAGAGCAGTATGGGTTCCCACTGGTGACCAGCTGTCCTACATTGTGCAGCCTCGTCTTCTTCTGGAATGCGTGCACACACACACACACACACGCACACACACACACGGCAGATCAAAGTTTCTCACCGCTCATCCTTAATACTCACAGACCAGACCTGACACAGACTGGAGCAGATTGTGAGAGTAGAATAAATAATGACATGTATGGAAGTGTCAGAATCTGTCCTCAGTATTTTTTTGTATTTTGGGGGGGGGGGGCAACTGCAGGTTTTTAGACCGTGGCCTATTTTCACAACATGTCTGCTCTTAAAGAATGAAGTAGGGCGCTCAGCTGGTTACATAAATAAATGGCCCATGTCCTCTCCTTGCGGCCCCCTCCACCTCTCCCCCCCCCAAAAAGAAAAACATAGCAGGAAAATGCCCGGGTACATCAGGGCGTCCCAACGGGCTGGTCTCTGCTGCTCCTGAGGACGCGGCGGGTATCGATCCAGTCGGTGAATATTACAACAACGCATCCGCGCACTTGGTCGTTTAAACGCCCAGAACCTGCGGGATTATTCTTGTTGTGTGTGTGTGTGTGCGCGCGCGCGCGTGCGCACATACTCACTGAATCCGGCCTGGTTTGCGGGTCGCGGTAGAAAGAAAAAAAAGGCTGTCTCGTTCACGCACCGCTCGTCATAGTTCTTGTGGTCGGAGCCGAGGCTTTCACGCCCCTGACACGATGCTCGCCGCGGGGTGGCGTGGACCGCTCCCACCGGGGACCAACTTGTCCCTGCGAGCCGCCGCTCAGCTTTTCGCACGGACCCCTCGAAGATGCAGGACGGTGGACTCCATGTTATTCGGCTCACGGGCACGCTGCGTACGTAAGAAACGTCGGCGGGGAGGGCGACGGGGAAAGAGTTTCCGAGTCGGAATGGGTTGTTTAAGTTCAACTTTTTTTGCTTTGCTTCCCCCCCCCCGCTGTGCCTCGATTTGTGTTCTTCGTTTCGACGCCCGGTCGCGTGCGAAAGGTTTTCTGTTCTAACGCGTTTACGGTAACGAAAACACGTTGTTCTACGAGACCGAAGGAGGCGGCACGGTGGTGAGCCGGTTCCCTTCTACCGTGAGCTCAGCAATGCGCCGCATCGTTCTGTGGAAGCGGGTAAAGTTTTAATTGTCACTCGGTGCCAAATTAATGTCACTTAGAAGCAGCTTGACCCACATGTCTACCGCCGTGTTAAATGGCGCACGGGTCACACACGTGTCACATGTCGCCGTGATTTGAGGTGAGTGCAGCAGTTGCAGGAAGTCATTAGTGTGTGTAATAAAATGCTTTAAATGTTGTAGATCAATAAATGCCTCGCCGCCGGTTATTGCTCGGCCATCTGGCGCCCCCCGCTGGTCTGATGTGGAACTGTGTTTGTGCCTTAAGGACGTATTATTACACCAAAAGGAAATGTATTGTATTGTAAATGTTTATTTAAGTAATAGAACAAAAGTATTAGCATCCAAATATACCTAAAGGAGACTGAAATATAAATAATACTCATTACGCAGAATAGTATACTTTTATAAAGAAATGGATTTTAGTGCAATAATCTGCAAACTAATTGTTGCTGGTTTTAGTTGCTGCTATTTACTGTTAATTAGTTCGAATTTACCCAAGACTGATAAAATATCTTAACACATCATCTTTGTATTGCATCGTAATTATTTTTGTTTTTAATATGATTCATTATTTTTAAAAGTCGCCAAAGTTATCCAATAAATGTAGTGAGGTAAAAAGTACAGATTCAACCCCGGATTGTTGAACAGTTTAAGTATAAAGTAGTAATAAAGTATGTAAATAAAATAAAAAACACAACTTAAGTACAATATGAGTAAATGTTACTTTCCTCGCCTGTTTTTCACAGTAATAATCACGCCAAATTTCATGCAAGACTCAAATCAAAAGAAAGCGGCAACAATCAGGCCATTTATTACATTTATTGTGTCATAGTTTTTGGTTCACTTGAGACTTCTCGGTCTCCCTCCTGTCGAGCAGATCATTCTTCTTTCTTGACCTCCTGAAAGAAAAGTAACAAAGAATGAAACAAGTAGTTTAGTAGCACTGTAGTATTTTCTCTCATTTACATTTTTTCAGATCGAAATCATAGAATCCTACTGAAAGGTTCACTGGGCTGCTACAAAAAAATCTACAAAAAACCTATTCTCAACAACAGCACCTCAACTTTATACCCAAGTTGCAGGACTTGCATGTGCCCATGCAGCAACGACAAGAAAGGGAGACCTGTATGCCAACAACAACCATCAGATACGCTACATACCAAGTCGTCAAGGACCCGACATGCCTGGTCTGTCCTGACATGTCCAACAGGGAGGATTAGAAGTGGGGTTGCCAACCGCCCCGTATTACCCGGGACATCCCGAATTATGGGCAATTTTGATTTGTCCCGGCCGGGACAGCTCCAGTCCCGATTACCAATCACAGCCTGCTAAGTCAATGACGCGCGAAAAACTCCCGGTTGTTGTTTCGTCCACTCGACGTACGTACCTCAAAGTGCTCCCAGCCTCTGATCTCATCATAGAGCGCTTCGCCGGGACAGGAAGTGGCCACCACCTGCCTGTGGCCCTGCAGGACGAAGTCGGCGACCAGTCTGCCGCCGTGGACGGCGCAGGCCGCCAGCTGATCCCTCACCAGCCCCATGGAGTGCTGGGAGGGCAGCCTGGTGGCGTAGTCCCCGATGAAGGAAACCCCGTAGCCCACCGAGTTGTGTCCCAGGGTGTGGGCCCCTCGCAGGAGCCACCCCCGGCCCTCGTAGATGTACCCATCGGAGCCTGCCACGAAGCTTTCGAGGGAACACGGAGGACAAATTTAGGCGGCTGTGAGTCGAGGGCACGGCTTTAACACGACTTTAATGACCCGAGGCTGTACCTGTAGCCGATGTCGTCCCAGCCCCTGTCCTCCTGGTGGAAGCGCTGCATGGAGCGCATGTCCGCGGCGCACTGCTGGAAGGTCAGGCAGGGCTGGTCCGGCGAGTGGGTGTGGTGGATGTACATGGAGGAGAGAGGAAGAGACAGGTTGGTGGGGGCTCCTCTGTACGGCTCTGCGCCCCACATGCAGCGGGGAATGATGGGCGGGCAATCTGAAAAAAGGGTGGAGAATGGGAGGCCGGTTATAGCGTGTGCAAGTATGATGGGAACATTTGACACTTCTTCAACGCTTCTTCTCACTCACCGATGTACTTGTGGACAAACTCTTTCATTCCCTTCTTCACCAGAGCCGCCAGCTGCTTCTTCTCCCTCACCTCCATCTTCGCGCGCCCAGCCAGCCTCCGCCGCAGCTCCGCCGCTTTCACCACCTCTCTGACCAGCACCGGGGGGGCGGCGAGCCCCCGGAAGTTCTCCCTCCGGCGGCGGGCGATGAGGCGCGGGGCGGCGTCCAGCCCTCTGCTGTCCAGCGGGCGGCAGTAGTACTCCGTCAGCAGGCCGCTGAGCGCGGGGGGGCGCTCGGCGGAGACCTGCAGCCCCAGAACGGCGCCGTCCATGGCTCCGTTGACCCGGGCGGCGGTGAGCGCGGAGGGGGCCCCCAGGAGGGTGAAGACCTGAGGGGAGGCGACGCTGTCCCAGCAGCCGTCGGGTCCCAGGAGAGGAGAGGCGTCCAGGTCTTTGGCCAGGGTGAGCTGGTAGAGGCCCCGCACGCGGCCCGCCTTCCTGGCAACGAAACCGGCTTCGATGCCCAGGAGGAGGGGCGCCAGGGCGACCGTGGTGCCGTCGGGCGTCAGGACGACGCCTTCCTCCGTAGCGTGCTCCGTCACCCTGTGACGCAGGGCCCTGCCGAGGTAACGGGAGAGGCCCGCGTCCCATTCGCCGGCGGCAGGGTCGGCGTTGCCGAGGAAGTGCCGGACGAGCGCGTCATCGAGGCCGCCGGCGCCCCGCAGCCTCCTCAACACGCTCAATGGGCCTGACCCAGGGTCATCGTCCTCCACCCGCCTCACTGCCTCGATGAAGTCATCCATATGCATGGAGGACGTAGCTGTGGACAAGGGCGGAAAACACGTCTGCTCAGACCTACAAGCTGACACATGGAGGGTTTCAGCTAACCGCCTGAAATCCTCGACAGAGGCAAAATATGCGAGGGTGAAAGTGGAGAAGCAGGCCAGCAATGGTGAAGAGTGTGAGCTGAAGGTGTTTTTCTGACAAAACAGGAGGAAAAACATGAATAAATGAATGTCGCCACATTCAGTTACCTTCTGCATACGTGCTGCTGAGCAACACCACAAACAGGACCAGGGCGGCTCTCCAGCAGGCTTTGTCCATCCTGAGGCGTGAACGGCTCCAAATGTCTGCTCTCCTTTGTTGCCCCTTGTTATTTATACAAGTTCACGTGTGCGACAAGCCGGCGGTTATGCAACTGTTGACTTACTGCAGATACGCCTGCCTTCAGCCCATCGGCAGCGTGGGAATCTGGCACCTGCGGTCAGTCAGGGTTTTTTTTTTTTTTCGCTCACAGTGTTCCATCCGATGTGTCGGACACTTTGCAGAAACTCACAAGTTCCGTAATAGATCACAGTCTGCGTGGTCATCTGTGAATTAATACAGCAACGGCTGCTGTACCAATGAGCAGCAGTCCTCTGTGAGGCAATAAGCACGCATGACCTTCTGGGAAACACGAACTGAGGAAGTCCCACAACATGTATACCAGACACAAATAAATCAGAATTGCTGATTATTGCATTGTCGATTTTTTTTCTCTTAATAATGCAGCGATGAAGCAGTGGCCATTTGATGAAAAGAACAGGAAGTTGTTGCATTTGAAGGTGAAACTATAGAGTACATTGTGGAAAAGGGTCAAAGATATAAATGTGTAATTCATGTAATCTGTCACAGTAAATAATTTTACTGATAGAAAGATAAAGTGATGTTCACAGCAGGACTAAAATGACTTGTCAGTCATGACATTAAACTGTTTGCTGGAACAGCCACAACACCTGCCATGATAATGTACAGACAATGGGGCTCCGATAGCCGGCATTGGTGTGAAGTCTCAGATCTGTCCGATTTATTCAGAGCCAAACTGCACGTTGGGTACAACTCGAAGACACAAGTGACGCTTTTGATGCATCCATCAGGAGTCACGTTTTGTATGTGACAACTGTTGGTTGCATCAGTTTATTAGATGGAGGAGCATCATCATTATCCAGCTTGCACAGTAGAAAAAAAATAATCGTTTATATTAATAGAAAATGACATGACAATATTTTCTATATTAGAGTGACCTTGACAGTAAATGTGGTCTTTGCCGATGCAGTGGCGCTCCAGTACACTGGGAGGCGCAGTGCAATGTCAATCTGGTCGCATTAAGAAACCCACGAAGAAGAAAAAGAGGCAGGAAGACGCTGTACAGTCGTTCGTCTGTTCGGCAACACGGTTTGTGTACCTTTTTTTATAATAAACACGGTTGTGTTTATAACAAGTTATCTGTTCCATGTTTGACTTCTCAAAACGTGTAACTGATGTGTCCTCTGCTGGAGGACACGCGAGTGGAGCTAGCATGTTTAACGTTAGGTAGCTAACAGCTAACTGCTACGTTGTTGGTGATTAGCTGTTTGTTAGCGAGGCTTAAGCTGCACATCAGTGGATCAAAGTGGGAAGTTCACACCGCGCGAGTTAAAAAAAGAAGAAGTTTAAATCATTTGTACTTGTGGCGGTGGAAGAATTCTCTCTCTTTCTAGCTAATGGCTGAAACTCAGGGTGTGATGTGTGATTGTTGCAGTTTATTCATAGAAAATTAATTGATTTGCGTCATCTGCAACCCTGGTACACACATGGTAAATTTCCCTAGCCCGATTCAGTTTAGGGGCTCTGCAAAAAGACAACTAGTAGTCAGAACTGCATCTGTGATATCTGTAATTGGTTTTCCAAGCTGATGGATGTATGAGTTTCAAGCCAAAACTGACTGCTTGTATTCAGAATGTCTATAATCTATGGAGGGAGGATTGATAGCATCATTACATCAGGACCTCTGGTTGAGTCTTTATCATTGGTCTTACTGTGACTTTTATTGTGCCGATACATGTTAAGGTGCAGAAAAGATTTGCTAGATATAATTTTTAAAAGCATAAACATTGCTCAACAGAGAAGGGCTTTGCTCATGTCTAAAGTCCACATGTAAGCAGTTCTTCCATTTTACTGACTACACAAACTAGTCATGAATGACCTGCGTACGTGTGTCCGTAGATACCAACCTGCTCAGTGGACCACCTTCAAACCACCGACAGAAAATGGACACGCGGTTCACTCGAGGCAAATCCAACATCCTGGAGCGACCCCTCACCCGACCCAAGACCGAGGTGAGCGTGAGCGCGTTCGCCCTCCTGTACTCCGAGATGGTGCAGTACTGTCAGAGCCGCGTGTACTCGGTGTCGGAGCTGCAGACGCGCCTGGCCGACATGGGCCAGAGCGTCGGCGCCAGCCTGCTGGACGTGCTGGTGCTGAGGGAGAAGAACGGCAAGAGGGAGACCAAAGTGCTCAACATGCTGCTCTTTATCAAGGTGAGCGGGCGGGGAACACCTGCTGATGGTTTCAGAGTCAGGTCCCTTTTACACTAACCGTCTTTTCCCCCCTCTTTTAGGTCAATGTCTGGAAGTCTCTGTTTGGGAAGGAGGCTGACAAACTGGAGCAAGCCAACGATGACGACAAGACGTATTACATCATAGAGAAGGAGCCCCTCATCAATGCGTACATTTCCGTGCCCAAGGAGAACAGCAGCTTGAACTGCGCCGCCTTCACGGCGGGCGTCGTGGAGGCCATCCTCACACACAGCGGCTTCCCCGCCAAGGTCACCGCCCACTGGCACAAGGGCACCACGCTGATGATCAAGTTCAACGAGTCCGTCATAGCCAGGGACAAGGCCCTGGATGGCAGATGAGGAAGACTGGAGAAAGCCAAGGGGGTGGGGGGGGGCGGGGGCATGTTGATTGATATCAACCAGCTCCGGGCTAGTATTTGTTCCTGACTTTGATTGTGGGCACTTGTGAGACAGCAGGGACCTTATGGATGGACGACGGCACCATGCGGAGCCGCAGCTCACCAAGAAAATACAAAGCTAGTTGGTTCGATCCGCCACCTTTTTCTTGTTTGTTGATCATCTCGCCCCTGCTGTACTTCTTCATAAAAGTGATTTCAGTTAAAGTGTTTGATACATAGAATACGTTTTTACAACACGCATGATTAATATAAATGAAATTATTGGATTATACTGTGAGCACATCATACATTTTAATAATGTCCCCTTGCGACATTGTGATGGCTCTTTAACACTTTATATCAATTTAAGAATGAATCGACTAAATTCTCAACAGATTATTTGAGTCGTAGTAGTCTTGATCCATCGCTTCAGAACCAACTAAATGGAGACCAAATAATTAGAGCATCCCTGGTTCATAAAATGATAAAACTTGGTTGGTTTGTAACAAGTTGTTTCATTGCAGTTTAACAGATGTGTTTTGTCTCTAATGTATATTTATAACCAGGCGTTCGCATTAACAATACTGAGATCGTGTGTGTGTCTACAGATTTATTATTAACAAAGGGGAGTTTACATTCTTACTCTAAATACGAAGCGTTCATATTTCATGAGCCAGCCTCTGCATCTTGACAAATTAAAAAAATATGTCTAGTCGACTAAATAAGTGAATTTCTATGGGATTACATTGCTGAGACTGTTATTCTTGGCACCATGACAACAGCATTAAACCGTTTTGATCTGCAGGTTGGGAAACTACAGAAAATATAACCAGTCAACCCCATAAATAAAA
This sequence comes from Pungitius pungitius, assembly GCF_949316345.1. Taxonomy (NCBI): domain Eukaryota; kingdom Metazoa; phylum Chordata; class Actinopteri; order Perciformes; family Gasterosteidae; genus Pungitius; species Pungitius pungitius. The sequence goes on along the minus strand of NC_084911.1, from coordinate 18,563,548 downwards.
TTTGAGGAACTCAAACTAATCCATGAGAGAACTTGTGGTTTCTGGGGAGTAGGAGGGGGGTCAGCACTTTTGCATTTAGCTGAACAAGGGGCTAAAATACATTAGCCAGTAACCGCAACGTTGGATTCTCTGCTGCATGACGTCCTCTTGGTGTCCTCCCACTTCCTGTCTGTCTCTATGATGTCCTGGAAACAAAGCGCATTATGTATGTCCCCAGAATGTGAGCGGAATAGATTGACACCGCTGTTCAATCTCTTCACTCTGCAACATAGAAATGAGTGTTTCCCAAAATGTCAAAGCAATCCTGCTTATTACTGACGTGTGATCGTCCGTTAACCGTGAAGAGAACTGTGTCCGAGTTTGTGGTCATTGGCGCACAAAAACATATTACATAATATATGAAAAATATGATATAATGAACGTATATTGACATATGCGCATGGAGAGTTTGACAGGATGACACTAGAGCACGTCGTGTGTTTTTTTTTGTTTTTTTGTTAACCGGGCAGCCCATTCTCCAGGCTGCGGCAGCGCTGACGTCAGTCACGTGGGATGAGTCACGTGGTCACCAGGAAGCTGCGGTCTGTTTACCTTAAGTGTCATCCAAAAACCCTGCGACCAAGAGCCCCCCCACCCCCTTTCATCCGCGCGATGAGTCCCGACACGCCGGCCTCCTCCACGAACCCGCTCGCTGGCTGACATCCGATGTCCTCCTCCACCTTCCCCGTGTGAGCCACACCACCATGGCGTCTTCGAGCTACACCTGCATCCACGACGGGGCCACAGGTCTGTCTGCCCACCTTCCCTGTCCCTGTCCCGTTCCCTGTCCCTGTCCTTCGCTCCTTCGTGTTTCCTGCCCATACATGTAGTGCTGCAACACGCTCACGTGTTCGATTGCCCCCACGGCGCAGGGAACGTTTCACGTGGACGTTAAATAGATCCTCCGCCGTAGGTCTCTTCACCCAGCGAAGGGTGTCACGGACACAAGTGAGTCCACCGGGTTGGTGAAATCGTCTTGTGGACGGATCATGTGTAGTCCAGTAAACAGAAGGGCTTCACGCTTCCCATAATGTCCTAATAATTCCACATTAAAAAAACAAAGACGTATTGATCATCAATGTAGTGTATTTTCTACCCAGCTTTAAAATAAATAGAAAATGGAATGAACTGACGCTTTGCAGGGTGTGTTATGGAGCTACGTTCATACCACGAAGTGAACGTGCCCCCTTTCAATGTCTCATTGATCGTGATCTGTGTTTCCCAGAGAAGGACAGGCTCCTCTCCTCCGTGGCCAACTACGGGAGCCCTCGTCCCAATGCCCCGGTGGGCTCTGAGGCCCCTCGCAAGCAGCAGCAGCAGCAGCAGCAGGAGGAGGAGGAGGAGGTGCTGAGGAGGAAGCTTAAATACTTCTTCATGAGCCCTTGTGACAAGTATCACGCCAAAGGACGCAAGCCTTTCAAACTGGGCCTGCAGCTGCTCAAGATCGTCATCGTGACCGTGCAGGTGGATCCACATTTGTGCTGTTTGGATTGGGCCATAATAACTTTAGTCAGTACGCTCAGGTTGAGAAGGTGTCCGTTTGGGTTCTTGGTCTCTTTGTGTCCTAGTTGGTGCTGTTCGGGCTGAGCAACCAGATGGTGGTGACGTTCAAAGAGGAGAACACGGCTACGTTCAAGCACCTTTTCCTTGAGGGCTACGAGGACGGCGCCCCGCAGGCCGTCCACACGCGGGACGAGGTGTACAGCCGCGTCCACTTCGCCATAAAGCAGGTGACCATTTCAATGGGGTGTGACAATCAGGGTACTGCCTTTTTAAAGAAAGAAGAAAAAAAAAGGAAGTAAATTCAAAATAGGTTAGCCATGCAGCGACACGCTTTGATTTACACCACATACACCCCCCCCCCCCCCACAGAAGAGTTTGTGCTGCTGAAACTTCCACAACGAGATGGCTCATTTGTCTGTAACTGCATGATGCTTCTGGATTGGCGCGGTCGTATTCAAGAACGGACCCGGCAGTTGAAATTGAGCGTTTTTGAGTTGCTGTATATTTTTGGATTCATCTGAATTCCCAAGGACATTTAAATAAAGCAACTGGCTTTGTAAATCAGAAAAAAAACCCAGTGAAATATTAGATCTCAAGCGTTTGGCAGCACCTCAGCGCTCTGAGGCCCACAGTGATTTACAATACAATACTAACCTGCTGATGTTCACAACATCATTCCAGCTGGTTAGCATAGCAATATACACTAACTACACCAAATACCAAATACAGATTGTTTTAATAAATGAAAAGATTAGACCAATGTTCTTAGACTCAGACCCTGAAACATGAGTCACTTTGACAGGTTCCACCTGGTTGGACTGCCATGATTATGCGCCCCCCCCGGGATTTGTTCTTGGGTTACGACAGAATTTACGCACATCCAAGAGCACTCTTACACGCATTGGAGAGAGCTGACATGTTGGCGCAAAATAAGTAGTTGTGTTTTCGTCCGTTAGGTACATTTTTTTTTAATTATTATTTTTAAGTTTGTTTTAATAAATTCACACTGCACTTACACGTCTGCTCATTTATAAAGCACGTTGAATTGCCATGGTGTATGAACCTGTGGGGGGGGGGGTCTGTCCAGTTAAGGCCCCGACGCGCTAGTCCAGCTCCGATGGTTCTGGCCCAGCCTTCACCCCCCCCCTCCAGTGGCCAGCATCTGTCCTCTGTGTTCTGATTTCAGATCAAACCACTTCTTTTTTATACAGCATTCCATGCATTAGTGTTATTCACCGCTTTGTGGCCACTGCTGACGCTACTAACTGTGATGTTGCGTTTTGCGCTTACTTCCTGCAGCAATATCTCCGCTTGAGAAATACTGATGTTTTTTTATTTCTTTGAGTCGACGCTAAATAGGAGCAACGGGGCACAAGCCTTCAATTCACGACATTTTGAGATTCATCATTCTGAGACCGCGTCTGCAAACTATGCCGCTGGAAGGAAGGAACTTTCTTAAGAACAAATAAGACTTAACTTGGGGAGATATTGGTGAATGAGGCCCATTGTCTACACAGAAGAAGTTCCCTGTATGGGCCTAGAAGCTTAATCATTTTTAATATGGGTGAAACAGCCTTTTAATAGTAGCGGGGAACCTGTGATTCAGATGTGATACCCTCGTAGTGAATGAATTGTCTGCCTCTCCTTCCCCCCCCCCCCCCCCCCCTTCAGTACATGGCACTACCTCAGATGTCGTTGGGGCAGTATGCGTACGTGTTGGGCGTCGGCGTAGACGGGAGTGCGCTCTCCCTCTGCCAGAGGTACTACAGGCGGGGCACCATCGACCCCGTCAACGACACCTTTGACATCGACCCCCATGTAGACACGGGTACGTACGTGACATCTCAGCTGTGTGTCCGTGAGGTTTCCCTGCCCCGGTGCCCGCCTCTCAAAGGGGAGACATGGTTGCTGTCGCAAAGCCCTTTTTCCCCACATACTTGTATTTCGTGTCCCTGCCTTGAGAAAGGAGTTGTTTGCATACAGCTGCTGATTTGGCAGAGATGGCTTTTGGCAAGGCGCGATAATAGTTGTGGAGAAAATACAGGGGGGGCCATCCCGTATTTTTAATGCTGCGAGGATGTGTGTTTTCCGTGCGTCGCATGATTAGGAAAATGCCGTTTTTGGAATTCCTCATGTGGTGTTCGTGTAGTTCCTCTAAAGCTATTTTCTGGCTCTCTTTTTTTTTTTTTTTTTTTTCCAGAATGTATTGGACTGAATCCACTGACTTCCAGTCTGGCTCCAGCAAACAGTGACTACAAGAATTTCACTCTCCAGTTTTACAAGTCAGATGATTTTATGATGATGATGATGATGATTTTTTTTTTTTTTGTAACAGTAGAAATTAAAAAGGTGGTGTTAAATTGTTAAACTTGTGTCCTGTCTCTGTGCAGGCTGATCAACGTCACCATTGACTTTCAGCTGAAGGCCATCAACATTCAGACGATTATAAACAATGAAATCCCCGACTGCTACACTTTTGCGATCACGGTGCGCTGACTTGTCCATTATTTCTGTTTAAAATAAGCGCCCGCAGGCGTAGCAAAGCACACGTGCGGCTGTAGCCGTGGATTTGCACGTGGCGCTGGAAGCGTTCCCCCTTTTTGCTGCTCATGCTGGTTCTCGTTTGCCATCAGATCGTCATGGATAACCGGGCGCACAGCGGCAAAGTGAAGATCAGTCTGCAGAACCAGGCCTCCATACAGGAGTGCAAAGACCCCAACGTGTCCGGACACGGTGAGCAGGCGCTCGCCTCTCTCTCTCCTGTTTTATCTGTCGGGGTTTTTTTTTTGGGTCCCTCTAATCGGGCCTCGATCTTCTGATAGCCGACAGCTACGCCCGGGAGTTCCTGGACGTGCTGGTGGCGTTCGTCTGCCTGCTGTCCCTGCTGCTGTGCGGCCGCTCCATCCTCAGAGGAATCGTCCTGCAACATGTGAGAAATCCCACCAGGCAGTCGTGTCTGTGAAAAGGCTCCATTGACCAAAGTTAAACCCTAGATGGGTAGATAGGCACCATTTGCTTTTGTTTGGTATTTCAATAATTGAACCATGAGAGTAACATTCAGATCTACCAAATACCATTTAAATACGCTGGTAGAAGCGGTTTTGTTAATGTGGATTTATATCTTGGTAGCCGTAACCATTTTTTATAGTGAAAATGTCTTTATTTTGATTCTGGTGAAAGTGTATAAACCGTGTAGTTCATATATGACAGCGTGTTGTTGTTCTATTGCAGAAAAACTTCAAAAGGTACATAACACAAATTCATCCCCTACATTTTGTGGTCCAATTAAACGCAACATGACCCCCCCCCCCCCAGGAGTACGTGCAGTTCTTCAAACGCGGCCTGGGGCGCAGCGTGAGCTGGGGGGAGCGCATGGAGTTCATCAACGGCTGGTACATCCTGCTCATCGTCAGCGACATGTTCACCATCATCGGCAGCTTCATCAAAATCGAGATCGAGTCCAAGGTAATGTGAGGAAATGTAAAAAAAAAAAAAAAAAAAGGTCAACGTTGTCTCTGGTTTCACCGGTAACACACAACGGGGCCTGTTGCCGTGCAGAATTTGTCGTCGTACGACATGTGCGGGATCCTGCTGGGAACCTCCACTCTGCTGGTGTGGGTGGGAGTCATCCGCTACCTCAGCTTCTTTCAGAAATACAATGTAGGTGAAATAAACTCACACACACACACAAATTAAGCTCCCCCCCCCCCCCCATTGTTCCTGAGGAAGGGTTAATCCGTCTCGCTCGCCCTCTCCGCGTCTGACAGATCCTGATCGTGACCCTCAGAGCGGCGTTTCCCAACGTGATCCGCTTCTGCTGCTGCGCCGCCGCCATCTACATGGGGTACTGCTTCTGTGGCTGGATCGTGCTGGGGCCGTATCACACCAAGGTACAGCAGGCCGAGGGGGCAGCGGCCATCAAATGCCCTCCAGCCCGCATCGCCTTTGCAGCTGTGTGTAACTAATGAGAAACACCGACCTTCGTTAGACGTGAATCATGACAACGTTGAGCGGATGAATTGGGGTTTTTTTGCTCTTTGTAGGGAGGTCTGGCTGAAAGAGAGACACAAAGCAGCTAATAAATCAAACTTCACGTATGCACCAGATTTACAAGTTTATAAAAATATATAAAAATGTTAAGTCCTCGTGCTCACCCTGCGTCTGTACACAGTTCCGCTCCCTCTCCACGGTGTCGGAGTGCCTGTTTTCCCTGATCAACGGGGACGACATGTTCGTGACGTTCCACGAGATGGAGAAGAGCGGCGCTCTGGTGTGGATCTTCAGCCAGGTCTACCTTTACACCTTCATCTCCCTCTTCATCTACATGGTGCTGTCCCTCTTCATCGCGCTCATCACCGGCGCCTACGACACCATCATGGTACGCCTTCGTTGGGGCCTTTTTTTCTTCTTCTTCTTCTTCTAATTAACCCGTCGGTGCTGAGATCCGTGTGTGGCAAACGTTCACCTTTACTTGGTCCTCCCGCAGGCTCAGACGCAGGAGACGGTGCGAGTCAGCGATCTGCACGAGTTCATCGCCGAGTGCACGGACACGCCCAGCTCCGGCAAGTTCCGCGGGCCAGAGGGGTCGCCGTGCTCCTTCCTCTGCTGCTGCAACTGGTGAGGAGGCCGAGGAGGACGCACAGAGGGAGCAAGCGGTGTATGACTGTGTGTGTGTGTGTGTGTGTGTCACTATATTCCCCTTCTCCACAAACCGCCAGCCCTGGACCACGTCGTCCTCGATTTGAAATGTGCATTGGGATTGGTGCCCCATTACCTGCTTGGGCTCTTTGCACTGTCTGAATAATTCAGTGTCTCTTTCTGACATGTCAGCTTGTTGAGGCTTTGATGACCAGCAGCTGCATAATGCCAGTAAATGTAGTCATCACTGTAGACTGGACATCTAAGTCCGATGGCTCTCCATTTTCTCTTGACTGGATGCTCTTTTTAGTGTCCACATGGCTGCTTAGCTTGGCCCTCCAGGATTTTTATTGTTTTGCCTCTCGATTATGTAAATGTATTTCCTCTGACTGAATATAGTAGAGGTGCAATGGACTCAAGAGGGACCATTAAGTTAGAATTGGCTCGTCTAACGTTTTCACTCCTGCTCCAATCCCCGTCTGCATTCTTTTTGTACAAGAAAGGACGAGCCCTGCAGCCACGCGGTTACTCATGAACGTGTACGGAGGGTTTCTGCTGTGACTAATGCGCCGCGAGACGCAGCTTTCCTGCTGTCTGGCCCGCAGTGTGCCGCGCTGCACGACTTGTATGGAGTGTCCGGTCCCCCTTCCAGTGTCCCCTGGGCGTCCGAGTCATGTACGACAGTCAACGGCGAATATTTTAGGAGCCAAGTTTGAATGAGATAAAAATGTAATTCAGCATGTTAAGAGAGTTGAAGCTATTCGTAGACGTGTCGTGGCGTCGTTGAGTTTTTAACCACTGTTAGCTAGGTAGCTAGGTAAATTAGCTATATCGACGCACAAATGGAGCGTTATTTGCTCTGAGAGTTGTTGGTATGTTGTACAATGTGTGTGAAATGTGACTCGTTGTAACTGCCGTTTGGACGTCCTGGTCCAAAACACACTAGCGCCTTAATTTCATTGAGACACGTCACTTAGGCCCCTTTTTAGATGTGCACTCTTTCATGTTTCATATTTCCCAGTTTTATGAACAAATCCAAGACTTCTCTTTTTAAACTGACAAACGTCCCGTGCTGGTCCCCCCCCCCCCCCCCCCCCCCCCCGCCCACCCCTCGATGGAGGCGCCACTTTGCCTCCATCGATCGGTTTCAACGCGACCGCTTTGCTGTTGGCACCAGCTTGGGTCCAAGGGGTTCCAGTTTGAAGGCTCTCAGCCAAATTTTATAAAAGATGTATGAATTTTAAACCTGTTTTATGATACTTGATGTTAATTATTAGCCGTTGTCACAGCCGTTAGCTTAAAACACTCTTGGATACGGCGCAGTCATTGAATCTTCTTCAGGTGTCTGGTCCGTTTAAACCAGCTGGTTTATTAAATCAATTAAAGTAGCTGTAAATAAGTTATAATATAGTGTAAACACACAAAATAACGTAAATCCCTCTAGAGATAGCATGTTTGGCTACTATGCTAAGCTAGTTTGAGCAAGTGCGCTGGAAGGCAGTCACTGCAGTTTGTTCTTTGCCTTCCTGCTGTACTTTTATTTATGTTGTTGTTTCTTGTGAAGTTACACAAGTGTACGAACATTTTATGTAAAGATGAAAAAGTCGGATTCCAGTTTTGCCGTTCTATACAAACATCTGATTCAGCCTCATAGGGTATTACGTACGTATTTGATAGAATGTGTGATTGCACTGATATAGACGGCGTGTTGGAGAGGACTGTGAACAGAAAAAGGGCAAATGTGGTTCTTTATTCACCTGGTGGAAGAAGAACATTTAGAATATCTCATTACAGAAGCACTGTTCATGGAGGAGCGTTTCAGGACTAAAGGGGACTGTCATTTTTTTGTACACTGACATTGCTAACTTATATGAATGATTATTGTTTACAATCACTACATGCATTTACTTTAATGAATGTTTATTGGCGGGTTCTTATTTGCACTTAACGAGGACTGGTTTGAAGGTGTCACATGGCAGCGAAGCACCGTGTACGTAACGTACTTCTGTTCTATGTGTGGCCATGTTCCTTGGTGCCATTTTAATTTAACGCTAACGTCGCATACCTTGGGTTTTAACTTAATTGTATATCAAGTGATGGCAGTTTCTATACAGGAGGTTTTTACCCTAACTTATTAAATTCCTGCTGTGACAATGTGAAGTACCTGTAGATCAAATAAACTGTTGAGACTCTCAAATTGTGTCAATGTTGTCGAGATGAGAAAAACTATTAGTATAGTATTATTGTTTCGAATTACTCGTTTTTTGATTTTCATGACTCATACAACAACCATGTTAATATTCAAACATACAGAAGACAAAACATATTTATGCCTTTTTTATTTTGTTTAATAAGATGTTGTATGTTAATTCGGGACCAGTGTACCCATTTATATTCTACGGTTTAGAACCTTTAAGGCCTGAGGCTGATTGGGTGTCCAAAGCCCAAAGAACTCATGGTTCACGCTCCATTAAAAAAAAAGAAGCATTTTGGTTGGTAACACAACACTCCGTGTTACACAGTCCCTTTTAAAAATATATATATATAAAAAGGAGGGAGCGTTTTTTAGAAATCAATAGTTCCAGATCAAACTCTCCTTCAGGAAGGAACCATTTAGAATGGAAACATTATTTCTGAGCCGTAATGGCAGCCTGTAGTTTAGTTTTGCTGCTATGGAAAATGATACCAAGCTTGGAAAGGATGAAACGGAAATGCAACGGATTGAAGCCCTTCAGTGTGCCGTTGTGGTCTGGCACCACTAGAGGGTGAAACAATACTGTAGTCTGCCACCAACCAACCAACCAATCAATCAATCAATGGGCACCCAAGGAAGCTAAAACACAGCTACTCCGGGAGGGCGGGGTGGAACATTAAGAAAGGGAGCGCCTGGTGGCCTTCATTAAAGATGAATAACCCTAAAACGCTTAACCTTCAAATCCAGCATTACCAAAGGCCGACTGACGCTGAGTCTTTGGCTGCACCGGCCAAAGCAAACGCAGCGAACACGGGAGGGACGGCGAGGCGAGGCGGCTATACGCACACACTCCCTCCTCTTAGTGAGGGGGGGGGTGTGTCTGCCCGATACCGTGGGCACCTGCATTCATTATTTAGTCAAGGACGTTTCGCAGAGGCTACGACGAAGCACTTTAGAATCAGACTGACGGGAATGGGCCAGCCTTCAGGGTAACGCTGATTATACAGGCCCATGGAAGAAAAGCACAGCAGGGCAGAGGCTGAAGGCTGTTATTCCAATCCTTGTTAACACTATTCACGCACCACCGGGGGGAAAAGTAAATGTCTAGGGGAAAGCGGAAGGAATACAGCAGCAATCTGAATCCAGAGGCTTTTTATTTGCATATGCCTTCAGGTCATCATCGTTATTCTGTGTATAGAATGTGAATGCATTGCACTTGTACATGTGATCATTCACACACAAACAGCAGGGCCATGCAAGGTGCCACCTGCCCATCAGGACTACCTAGACGTCCAGAGGACGAAGGACGTATCGACTTATGGACTGGCAGAGGCGTGGGGATGGAAGTGCTGATCCTCCGATGCGTGTCCTCGGCCCCCCCGGCCCCCGGGACACAGAGGGGCGCATACGTGATACCCTGTGTGGCTTTTTCCCTGTTGCGTGTGCATTTTTCCTCTTCGAGTGTTTCCATGCTAGCATGCTGCATGTTAATTACATGCGGTGCCGGCCCTTTGCTCTCTTCAGGGAGTCAGGAAGGGCAGCTGCACCCACATGTTCTAACCTGTAACTGACTGCATTCACTCACACACACACACACACACACACACACAGTCTGTTGGCATTGCATTCATGCAGAGTAATATTTGCGGTAATATCTCACGCATTTTAAGAGAGGTTTTAATTCACCTCCTAAATAAAGAAAGAAAAGATGGCGTCCGAGGTGCTGGGTGTGACTTGACAGCTGCAGTCTCGTGTGGTTTTGGCAGAACCGGCGGGAGATGGCCGTGCAGCCTGACTGTACACGGGTGTGCAAAAACCCGATGCCTGTGTCTGTTTTGAAATAACCGATGTGTTGGGTAAGAGCTTGTCAAACCCCCTCCGGAGCCGAGGAGGCCGGGTCTTTTGGGCTTGACAGTGTGCCAAACCCTTTTGTGCCGCCCGAGCTGGACTGTGTGCCGGTGGATGGGGAGGAGGAAAAAACAATGAGATAAATAACACAGGAACTGTGCAGCAGGGTACAGGGCCCTGCCCCTTCCTGTGTCCGCTGCTGCGCACCATGTGGAAGGAGGAAAAAAAACAAACACCTTCCTCTCTTTGTTGCGGCTGGTCGACCATGCCAATACGTCTGTCAGCGTCAAACCAGAAGGCCCGTTTCTCCACCTTCTTCCTGGTCTCCTTCCGTGCCTTTCATACACTTGTGCACGCACCTGCTCTGTTTCAGAAGAGCACCAACACAACTTCCTCTGGAAACCCGGCAGGGGATGATGAAGAGGGACCAAGAGATAACATGTATTTTTTTTCTCCCTTTTGTACCACATATTGCCGTACCAAGCTCAAAGAAATCTCATCCCCCCCCCCTCCCTCTAGTACTTGGAAAGAGCTGGGTGCACGGCGGACTCGCCATTGAAAAGCAGCCCATCCGCTGTAAAGAGGCGCACAAAAGCCCGGCTCATGTAGACAAGGCCGGCTGCTATGGAAGAGCTGAGCGGCAGCAGACAGAGAGACAGGCAGACAGGCGGCATGCCCACCCAGACTGTCTGTGATGAAAAGCCCTCGTCCTGCCGAGGAGCATGGCGCACCAAGACAAAAGCATCTAAATCCGTGAAACAATGGCATTCTGTGACCGAGAGAAAAACTCACAACCTGACCGAAAAAAAGAGCGGGGGGGAGTCTGCCGCTCCTTTTTAGTCTTCACTTCAGGTGCATTTGTTAATAAACTGCATTGGAATTTTAAATTGCAGGAAATTTTTACTTTTAAGACAAAGATGTCTGAGACCGTAAACGTTAAAATTGGGAAATGGCAACAATCAACAGGTCTTAAATGTGTTGAGAGATTTGAGATGCTGTATGAGACGGTCACATTGGGGCAGACAATGGCTGCAACTTGATGCACGTGGGGATGCATTAATGCACCGATGTGTGTGTGTGTGTGTGTGTGTGTGCAGTGGGGCATGGAGAAAAGGAGAAAGGGAGAAAAGATTTGAAGAGGAGAGGAAAAGGGGGGTGGGGGGTAACAGACAACCGGCAGGAACTCTGGCATGGGGAGCAGGGTGACTTGCAAGAGGTGACATCATCCTTAATTTGACTAATCCCCGTTGCCTGGGAGGTGATTGGCTGCTTGGAGAAAGCAGAGGTTCCCCCTGCCATTCGCTATTCAGCCCTTTCAATTTCAGCGTGGCGCGGCCGTCGCGGTGATGCTGCCTTCAGGGTCCTCCCGGCGGCCCGGTATTTTTGAGGTTGGACATCGTAAAGAAAAGGGAAAATTGTTTATAGAATTTCAAAGTGAAACAAATGTGCTTTATTGCCATTTGTGTTCATCGTGTTGTTTTGTGCCTGTTTGTGCGTACATCTGGAGGGAACTTCGAGTTTTTACAGGCTGTGACACCCAGAAATAAACAAAGAATGAAGATGGCTCTTTCCTGAGCTGTGTGTTCTGGACAAGTCAATGTGGTGTAAGGATGTGCCAGGTATTATAAACTGAACAACCATTCCCCCCGGCGTATAGGAAGCAAGTGGAGGACTCTTTATTTATTAACACGCATTCTAGCAGTGTTTACCCACTTTGCAGGACTAACAACCTTTGTTATGTTCGTTGTTGTTGATACCAGGCTCTGGTTAAGGAAGCACAATATTTCCCATGACATTTTGCTTTAATATAGCACATTCTGGAACAGTCCTTGTTATGATTGGAGATAAAAAAACATGGGTGTAAATTCCTTCTGTGAAAGCTTAACCACAACAGTTTTATACTGTGGCCTGATTTGATTTTGACCATATATTAAAATAAATTGGCTGCAACAATGATTGTTTCGATTATCAATGAATACACTTACTTACAATACTTACAATGAATATACTTACTTACTTTTAACCAACTGAAAAAGTGTTAAGTCAATAAAATGTTGAAGAAAAATGCTAATGACTAGTGTTTTCTTTTTAGCTCAGCAATTGATCCTATCCAGGAGATGATATGGCACAAACACCTCATAAAATTATGTGGAGACATCACAAGTTTATTATGACCTTTAGAGGTACTTGTGAGTGAATTTTGCTTAGACAGAGCCATGCTAGCTGTTCTGATACTGTGCTGTCACAGAGCTTTTTTTTGTATAGGCAGGAAAGCAAATGGGCAGACCAAGATGATGAGCTATGACAATAAAAATAAAATATTTTTATGCAATTGAGGGCATAATGTTCATCTTGTTTTCATGTGGGGTTCTGTTTTTGTACATAATATATATATTTTAATCAGCCCAACAATGATCCCCAGAATTTTTTCATATGTTAACCCTTCATTATTCCGACATTTCCTGCGGCACGTGAAGGCAGCGGCAGCCCTCTCCTCCGTCCATCCCTCCTTCCCCCGCTATACGCTCGTGTGTGTATATGAGAGAGAGACTGGACTGAGGCGTCATTCTCCTCCATTCTTCCTTGCGGCGAACGCGCATCATTGGTGAGAAACGGCGCTCGACACCCGGACGTCCTCGTCGGTCTGCTCGATTCGCCCCGTTCTCCCGCGATTTTCCTCCCAAGTTTCATTTTCATCCTCACTTTCTCTCACCCGCACCCCCCCCCCCCCCCCTCTCCGCCCGGACGGACTCGAGTATCCAGCCGGGCTGTACCGCCTGCCGTTGGGCGTAGCTGGAGAGGATTCTGCTAGCTCGCCGCTGCACCGACCGGTAAGGACTGTTGTAGCGCTAGCTAGCCCGCTAACGTCAGCTAGTAACCGCCGCCGGGCTAATTAACGCGCACCGGCCAAAACGAACGTTACGCCCGCGGTTCGTTACGGAGGCTCGAGTCCCCGTCTCAACGCCGTGCTACTTGTAACCGTTCACGTTGTATCACCAAACAGTTGTGCTGTCCATTTGTGTGAATGAAATATTCCCGTTAAATACGAAAGCTGTGGTTTTAGTGTCACCTCGTGCTTTAGTCGACGCGCCGTTGTTTCGGGCTCCCAGTGAAAGGGGGGGGTGGGGGGGGGTTGGCGGGGCGGTGGCAGGCTGCGTGGTGGCTGGGAGCGCTCAACAGATAAAGAAAGGCGACCCTAAAAATCCGATACTTATACCTTCTGTTTTATTCGTTTACGCACGCGAACACCGACGCAACGTTATAAGCATTTAAGCGACCATTTTGTCTGCATTTCTCTCCTCGCTCAACTTCTTCCCTCCTTCTCCATCCTCCCACCGCGGATGCCTATTGTTCTGTGATGGGCCGAGTGGCTGCTGAGAAATGTTTCAGCGCCTCTTGAGGGGGGGGGGGTGTGGGGGGGCCGGGAATATTAGGGGGCTACTAGATTCAGCACATGCCCACTCCGTTTTGCACGTCAACCACAACCGAATAAATTAGCATTAACTCGCGTGAGGATGAAATGGCTCCGAGGCGGCTGTGCGCAGACTCGAGCCGGCACGCAATCAGAGGTGATTAATGTACCCCCCCCCCCCCTGAAGTGATCAGCCATTGTGATGTGAGGGTTGAGGCTGAAGGGGCCGTGTGGCTGCTCCTGCAATGATTTTTCTGGGTGCAACAAGCCAGATTAGCTCCAGTCTGCAGAACAATGGGGAGGAGGGAAAAGAGCCAAACCAAGAGCATTTAATAAGCTCCACAAGATGCCAGCATGGGAACGATCTCCAACCTCAGCCCACCGCTCCGTTCCCCCCCGAGGCAGGTCCGTGGATGGGTCGAATAGCGGCCACCATGACATTGATGTCACCCGTTTTTACTAGATGGCCCCCCCGGGGCGACTAATATGATCACTTTAAAGGCTCTGCCCCGTACAGCTTTGGAGAAACTCCAGGACTCTTAAGTCTCCTCCTCCCCCCCCTCCCAGCCTCCACGCTGTGCGGATGAGAGAATGGCTGACTCACAGTGTTGGAGGATGAGGAAGGGAAATGGAGGACAGGCTGTCCGGCCTAATGCAATCATTTGAAATTCTATTTGGCTGCCATTATATCCACACTGCTTTTTTATGAAGTTATTTAAGAGCAATTATGGGAGGATGTGGGTTTTCTGCTGGAGGCATTTTGTGTGTGCGCCAGATTTGTCAGAAACTATACTTGAAAGAATGAAGTGAATTGTGTAATGCGAAAGAAATTGACCTCAATTATCTCCTCTCCGGTGTCGATTGGTCTGTAGTGATATCTCTTATTCGGTCTTGTTCATTGTTGGTTTTAACGACACATCACTTGTGTGTCTGCTGCCACTGTCTGCACTCCATCAGAATGAGACCGTATTGTGTCTGAAACAGTACGGGAGGGGGGGAATGAACCTACTCATTCTGCAATGGAGACTAAATGGTGGATCAACACAAGTGGTCGAGGAGTGGCTATTTGGATAATGATTAACAGTCGGTTTGTCATTATAAGTAAGGATTTCCTAATGATTCTGCCTACATGCACATGCAAAGAGATGCATGTTTTTCTTTGGATTTGTGTTAATAAAATCTGTTTAGTCAAATCTTCAATCAGCAAATATACCACAAACTTTGTTGCTTTCTATTTGAATGTCCCCCCCGCCCCCTCCAGCTGGCCTCTTGACCCCATGCCCCCCCCCTCCCCGGGGGAGGGGAGGTGACTGTCACATTTTATAGAGCTCTGTAGCCTAAGGACTGGTGATTGGTGGGTGTGTGACTCAGATTGAAAGCCCAGCCCCCCAGCTCTGAACTTCTAAATTGTAAAAAAAAAAAAGGACAAGCCTGTGCCTCTGGTCCTCAGACTGAGGAGCATGACCCCTGAGCTTCTTGGCCTCCTTAAAAATGACCACATCACCCCCACCCGCCTTTTTTCTCCCCCTTCTTCATATATCCACTGCAACAGCAGCACAATGGCTTCCTGTTTGGATATCATCAAACGCCCCAGAAGCCGTGTTCGGGGCCGATTGAGGCCTGAGGAAACGCCGCTGTCGTCCGCGCTCCCCGGCTTGTGATCACCGTTGTCAGGGCGTCAGTCACCAACTGCCCGTTGGTTTTGAGGCTGTATCTGCCGGCAGCTGCAGTAATTCGCGGCCCCCCCTGAATTATTCCGCGTCTACCACCCGGTGGAAGGCCTGCTGGTAGGTACATATGTGCTCCAGATCACGTCAGAACCTTCCCGAGCCTGGAGGACAGACGCTCGTGCCCGAAAGTGGTGCTGACTAAATGATAGACTCCCCTCACCATAGGCAGCTGGAGGGGCCATTTTGTTGCTGCTGTCAAATCTGCTCCTGATTCTGTGTTGTGTGTTTGTTGTGGCTGTCCTGTCTTGTCAGTCCATTCGTGGGGTGTACGGTTTGGTCTCAGAGCTTCAGGCGCTGATCCGGTCAAACTGTTCGTCCTGTCCGCCTCCCTGCGTAGGGATCAGATTCCTTCTGGAAACGGTTCCACTTCAAACATTAGGACATAATCCTCTTATGGACACAGTTGTTACACTTGTACTTTACGTGCGCGTGCCCCCCCCCCCCCCCCCCTCCCCACCTCCCAGTGGCCAAATCTCGAGAGAACACAAAGGCCTCTCGGGCGTTGTTATCTGCCATCGTGTCCAGATGCCCGGGTCCACGTATCCGCTCTATCAGGGTGCCACTGATCGGAGCCACCAGCTGGTCCTGAGCCGGCCTGATCTCATTTACCCCGCCCCCCCCCCCTCTAAAGAGCACCTCGTCTGTGGGTAGACGGCCCATCATGGGGACGATCCAGCAGCTCATCAAGTTACAAATTAGCCCTCTTTTTTCCGTGTGGGTCCTCTCTCCCCTTGTCTTGCTGTTGCTCTCTGTCCTTTACCCAACCCCCTCTCCCCTTCCCTCCCCACCCTCTGGGTCTTTTTCCCTAAAACCTTGTCACTTCTGTCTCTCTTATCTCCCCGGGGAGGGAGCTAACAGCATCAGAGGAGCCTGTCTTGCTAATGCACTTCCTCTGTCTCTGTCTCCCGCCTATCTCCCCCGTCTCCTCACTTTCTCCCGTGCGATCAATATCCCCGAAGTTGTGCTCCTCTCCACCGCGTGGGCAGTCCCTGCAGGCGCTGGCGTCCAGCCAAAGCTCGTAGATTGCAGCCGGGCCATGCTTTGGGGCTGATGGGACCCTCTTTATGCCCCCCCCCCCACCTCCCCTTACAGAGTATTGTCAAGTTTCTGGGACACAACGAGGCCTCTGTCGTTAATAACCCTCTCATGTTCTTTCTCGGTGGCTGTGTAGTGTTTCAGGACACATCAGGTCGACTGTACGAGATTAGCATCTCTCTTTGTCCAGAGTTAACACGCTCTGTCATCTGTTAATCTGTGTCGTTCTCCCACACCCAGTGGGGGGCAGGTTCTGCGAGCCTGTCCCACCATGGGAATGGCAGCGGCAGCATTGAAGTGTTTCTATGTGCGTGTTGTGTGTACGCCAACTTATTCGGGAGGGTGGGGCTTGCACAACAGCCCTAAACTGTGACATCATCGACATGCCGTTTAGGGCGGTCATGTTGCCTTTTTATTGAATTGTTTTATTGCATGAGAATATTAGTTGCGTTTTCACCGGAGGACATTTTGAAACAAAAGTCCTCTGACCTTCCAGGTCACATGTTTGCTGTAATCCAGGTGTCGCACAATCCGCAGCTCGTCCCTTCCACAGGGAGGGAGCCTGTTCTCTACCTCCCAGCTGCGCCTTTGTTCCTGACCTCCTTTTTAAGGAGTAGCGTCATCCCTCAAGCTCCATCCACCAGGTTTTCATTTAGCACATAAGACCTCCCTGATTGGCAATGTCCGAAAAGTGCCTGTCAGGCCCACGTTTTCCACATGAGAGATGATCTGATTTCATGAAAAAAATTGTTCTGAGAAGCCTTCAGTTAATGATGTGTGTCAACAGCCATCAAATAAGCAGTAGTGGATACCTTTTCCCCCGGCACTGAAGGTGGATGGGTTCTATGGAGCCCAAAGGGGAGACTTGCAGACACAAGGAAAGAAAACTAGTAATCTGTATGATATATTACAGCTACTAGGCCGTAGAATATAGCACAGAACGCAAATACAAGAAACTAGACAGGATATTTAAGTCACTACAAGGAACTTTGATTTTGTGAATTAAAGGATTTTTCGCTCAGTCCTGGTCCTCCGGTCTCTCTCTTCCTTCGGGTCCGGGTCTCCAGGATTGCAGCATCAGCCCCAAGCAGGGGCTTGCGCCAGAAACAAGTCTTAATCCGTCCTTGACCATATGACCAAAATCTCCTCGTTGATGGTCTTGTTGAATCAGCTGCAGGTGTTGACGTTTTCCTCCAGGAGGACTATAAGTTGGGTTTAGTGCTCGGGTCGGGAACCGGTACCAATGTGTACACCGGGTGACGCGATCTTCCAGATTATATACAATTGCTCACAGGTTTCCACAACATTACATTCAGATGAAATACTACAGTGTCTGACCCCCCCCCCACTCTTGTGCTTGCTCAGCCCTCCCAAAGTCTACGGGGGAATGTGGGCCCTGCAGAGAAGAAGGCTTTGTTGGGAGTGTTTTGTGTGCAGGGCAGAAGGGGTTTCGTGACCTTAGGTGGCGAGTGTTTGGGGGAGTGCGTGAGCTTTGATTAGCCTGAAGGCACCTGATTCAACCAGGTGTCCTGTGCCTTCAAGAGCCCTTTTCCGGCAAACCCACAACACCCGTAATCCCCCCCCCCCTCCCCCCAAATCAGGGGGGCTTTTGTAGACCGTCTCACAGATGGCTCTGAGAGGCCCTGGTGTCCTCCAGAGATCACCGTGGTGATGTGTGCTAAGGAGGAGACGGGGACAGGCAGAGAACCCATCCCACTACGTGTCATTAGAGGGAGAGAGAGGCGCTGATGGTGGCTTTGAAAGGCTTTTCTTCTTTTACATTCTCATTGAACAACGAGAGAGAGAGAGAGAGAGAGCTCACTTTGTGGACTGTTTATAGTCTAACACGAGCATCGGCATTGACTGCGGAGATGTCTCCTCGTTTGTTGTGCTGGACGTGTTCAAACAGTACTTTTTTCCCCCCCCCCCGTTGCAGCTGCCTGTTCCTCGTGTTGCCAAGCTTTGGCTGAAAGAGAATAAAAGATTCAGCGACGGCGTGTCTCGGCTCTACATGTTGTCCTTTTGATGTAGATCTGTAGAAGACGCACGTCTCCCTCTCCGTCCGTCAGTCAGAAGTAGCACTCGTGTTGCTGCGCTCAGCCTTCAGCCATCTTTCCTCAACGCCTCGGGTGTAACAACTTTAAATCTTTAATCCAAATTAATGTATTCTGCCAATATAATTCATATTAATGTGAATCTATTAATTATTTTCTTTAGTTACATTGACATTTTATCAGTAAAAATAAATTCCTACGCATTTATTCCGGTGACACCTTTTAGTCTATTCTTGTCCGAATAAATGCATACAACCCAAATACTTGACACTGATATCAAATAAAAAAAATCAGTCAGATTGAAATCTGTGCTTTTTTTCTTGTTTAGTGACCAATCTGTCATTAAGGTTGCTATATAATTTTCCATTAATGGATCATTAAAGTGATCCTTTCAGCTGTTTGTTTTTCATATTGTAAATGAAGATAGATTCATTGATGTAGAAACCATGGTTCTAAATAGAGGGGGGGGGGGGGAGAAGGCAAGTTGACTGAGCCTACTGTTGTGATTTAGAGTAGGTTGAATGGACAATCTCAGTCTTCGAGCCAGTGGCGTCTTGAACATTCTCCGCCTCTTGTGAAGAGGCGTGATATGCGCACCCATTAACACACATTCCATCTTATTGTGTCATTTCTTTCTTAATACAATCGTCAAATCTGAGTGTGGGACATTTTGGGTCTGTTGTGACAAGTAGATTTAGAAGGTTAGAGTCATTACATGGATGTATATTCTATCAATGCTGTGTATTAACTGAATGACCAGCTACTCTAGAAAGGGCCGCTTGCTTTGAGATGCGCTTCGTTAGTGGGGTCAAAGAGCAGACGCCATCTTCACGTTGCTGCTCGCAGAGATAAAAGCACGTCAATTATGAGGTCAGGGGCCAATTGACTACTCGTTAAAAAGCCTCAAACGCAGGACACCCCCCTCCCCACCCCCTATCATCCAATCGAGCTCGCATCTTCACCGTGTGGACCAACGTCCACCACAAAGGCTCACTCTCTTTTTAGCCTCTATTTCTACCATCTCCCCTGCCCAACCCCCTACTGCTGCCGCATCCCCCCCCCCCACAATCTTTCTCTTTGACTGCTATTTAGAGTAGGCCCCGGGGACAGAAGGGTGCTCAGAGTGCTCGTGTACACAGTTGTGTGCTGTAAAAAATCCCGGCCAATCTCCGCCGCGGCGACGCGTGCGTGGCCCTGCGTGGGCGGTGGGTTAGAGTCGCGCCTTTTGGGTGGAGACAAGGGTCCGTCGTCTCTGACTGACAGTGGACCGGCGCCGACATGCACGACGGCCCGAGAGCAGATTTGATTAACTTAGAAAAAAATACCATTATGCAAATAACGAGGCTAAATACTGTGATCCTCCTGCTGTGACAACATGCATGCGACCGCTTCCCACACACGCACACAATAGTAGATCGTTGCACTTCATGCAAAGAAAAACTCAAAATGGGGTCAAAGTAGTTGGTAGCAGTTTTCTGTTGAAATATGCTGATGAGCTGATTATTCGGGAACAGCGTTTTTTAATGTCTAGACAGTCGCCGACGCTGTGATCCCTCAGAGGAGTCAATCCAGTTATTGACAGTATAGGCCTGAACACTGTTAGGTGTCAGGGATGGACACAGACACACTTACATTTAGTTGGTGTCCCAGTGTGGGTATTAGGGAGGGATGATGCCAAAAAGGATGATCTCACCTTGTAGAGCTGGCTTGGCCATCATTAGCTTATCATTAGATTAAGTGTAATAACCATGAGAATAATAAGAATAACAACATGGAAATAAAGCAAAAAGTATGAGGTCACGTCTAAAATGTAATGTATATGCAGATGCAATATATGTGTTTGTGCTATGTCTGTAAAGACGCTGGCAGAAACCAAGGCTGTTGCATATCAAACTTACCCTCTTAAGAGAATGGGGGCGGAGCCAATGATCAGACCAACCATTCATTTTCTTACAAAGAATGTAAACGGTGCATGTTGCTGGTCTTTCTGGTTGTGTTTCCGGTTGCTGTGTAGCTCATCGTTGAGGCTCGCCGGGAATTTGGGAGTACGATGCCTGCTTCTGAGCTGCAACTGCTACATGTGGACCCGACACAAAGGCCAACAAACTTATTTTATTATATGTATACAAGTCAACGAAGTTCAGAATCTCTAAATGTAAGACTCCAGTTCCTTGCCGCTGTGTTCTGTCTGCAGTTATTGTGATGTATCTAGCAGCAGCAACAACTGCAGCCCGTTGACATGGTTTGTGCTCTAACGGAGCCATTTTGTGTGTGTGTGTGTGTGTGTGTGTGTGGGGCTCAGTTTGCAGGAGGTCAGGACAGCCAACGGGCTGCGTCGCCTCAATGTAGGATGACCAGCAGTTCTCCTCAGATGAAGTCATTTAATGTTCACACCGTTGCTAAATGTTTGGGACCTAATTCAGCCGACACGACCATCTGTCTGGAATCCACTGCTGGAAATGTGCACTAGCTCACAAGCAGTTATGCATCATGTCACTAAAGAGGCTTCTTTATGGATGAATGGCCTCCAGTGCGACATTATGTAACGAATGGTAGCGAAGTCTCATTGTGACCCTCTTATCTCGCCCATCTCCTCGTCGATATTTGTTTTGGGTTGACTAAACCTTTTCATCCTTTCTCACACGGTCCATGTGAATTAATTCGCCCATGGCCTGAAGAAAATTAGTTGCGCTGACTTTCAAGGCAACAGCTGGGTTTACTTCCTGTCAGCTGATTTTATTTGAATGAGCTCCAACCTCAAATGAACTGACACATTTGTCTACATTTAAAAGTGTGAAGTGGTCTACAGATTGTATTAGTAATTGTGACATCATAATGGTTGGGCCCTTATGAAGGCTGTCTGGGTTGAGCCCTGCGATTCAGTATTCGTTTAACACAAATATTGGACCTTTTTAATAAATGTGAATTCGCTGTGACCTACATTAGCCAAGGTGCCAATGAACCTGTTACCGATTGACATCCAGCTGCTTAGTCGTTAATGGACCAACTTTAAAAAAATTATAATTAGGTTGAATGAAAATTTCTAATAGCCTTAATTGGGTTAAATGTTTCACTCTGGAGTGCAGCGTTAATTGGGGCGGAGGGGGGGGGGGGTACCTGTTGCAACACAAAGCCTTTGGAATAGAAACACACACTGTAGCTTATGAATTGCTTCAGAGTTCTTTATTACGCTCACATCGACCTCCGGTTTGTGTGCAGAGTGCAGTTTGTAGCCTGTCTACGCCTGACGGTGACCAATGGTGCTAATGATGTGAGATATCACAGCCGTCTGGAGACTTGCAACCGCCAAGTCAAATTCCTTGTATGTCTGACATATTATGGTAATGCATGTTTCCTGAGAAAGAGAAATGTGGTTAAGCTGCATGTAAGAAGTGGACATAGTCATTGTGACGTCTCCCACAGGTTTGTGGACTACGCTTTTGAAGCCTATAGTTTTGTCATTTTTTGCAGTCGGCATTTTGGCTTTTTGCAACTGGAAGTGAGACAAGAAGGCGGAGCTTAGTTCATGAACTGATGACTCCCTGAAAGAGTTGAAGCTAATCTCCTCGGGATCTACTCGTTAACAGAGAGGGGGACTGAAAACAAGCAGTGTAAGCCAATCCTTCTACCCTCCATCTTGCGGTACAGTGTTCATTTTGGCAGATATTTTTGATTTAATCTTAGTCTTTTAGACGAAAATGCATGTTTTAGACATTTTAATCCTTAATTTTAGTCTAGTTTTAGTCACATTTAATAACCACATATACATTCATTTTTTTCCTGTCTCAGGCCCAGACCCCCTGGGTTGTGTCTACAGCTGCATAATAGTCTTGCTTACAGTACTTAGGTTGTGCATTAGATCGCCCTCCTAGGATCAGTCTATAGCAGGGGGGGGGCAAACTTTTTGACTCGAGGGGCCACAATGGGTTCTAAAATTTGACAGAGGGGCCAGGACCAAATGGATGAAGTGATTGTGTGAGCTGATATAAATGACATGTGAAATCACTCACCGAAGCGTGAAATAAGAACCACCGGGGACCCCACAGTGACCGAGCAGCCTGGGTCCGTGGATGACGTCATCGTGACACTTAAGTATTTAAGTATTGTGACTTTGTCACCACCAACATTTTCGTCTCGTTAACGAGGGTCATAATAGATTTAGTCATAGTTTTTATTTTTTAAGATCCGTTTTCGTCTCGTCTTAGACATGGATAAAAGGTTGTTAACGAATATTTTTCATCATAGTTTTTGTCAACGAAATTAACACTGTTCGCGGTACCCGTTTCCGCCCCCCCCCCCCCCACCCAAAAGCTGTGACTGGCCTTGGGTAGTAACATGATTCAGCCAACTGTCCACATTCCCCTTGTGACCAAAGGGTGCGGCACGAATGTCTTCTCTATGCTACCCGTCCTTTGCCCCTGGGTTTTTTTCCGGGGGGGGGGTGGTGGTGATGGCTTGTTGCACTAGCTGTGTGTATCTCTTATGTGTCAATTAGATTTTTTTTGTTTATCTCCGTCTCACCCCCTCCGGCCCTCCTCAGCTGCCCCGGCCATCTGTGCAAGGGCTAAACAGAGAACAGAGGGATGGAGGAGCGAGCGATGGCCGTGGTGGATGGGGGCGGGGGGGGAAAGTTTAGAAGCAAAGGGAGCGCAAAAGAAAGAGGGCCTTTTGACATGTGAGATTTCCTTTTGGAGGATGAGTAACTGATGACGGAAGAGGGAAGGCCATCTGAGTGAGGGCATTAGAGAGGGGGAATTGTTTCCAGGAGCATAAAGATGATGTCTGTCCCGCTCTTAGAAACAGGACAGCAGGCGTGTGCACGGTTAGGTCAGTGGAAACGAGGATGACTGGTGTTTGTCTGAGTCAGACCCGCCAAAAGATCGCCCAAAACAGTGAGCTCATTTGACATCTTTGTTTTTCGCTTTTCGTTTGTCCCTGTCTCTGTTCTGAAAGTCTGTTCCCATGCTCCACTCTGAGTTTGGCTCGCTCCTCTGGACTCCCCCTGGCTCTGTTTGTAAACTCTAGGCGAGTTTCCTGCTCCACCCACACACACACTTTCCCCCACCTCTCCCCTTAAGTTTCCCCTTAAGTTTGTCCTTCCTGCTGCAGCAAGGGCGACCTGTCTTACTGGTGGTTGCCCTTCACGTCCTAAACTCCTCCCTCCGTGTGGGTCTGTCCGTCCGTCTCTTGGTTGTATCGCAGCAAACGCATCTTGTTCCGTTTCCCACTGCACAAAGCTGTTTTGGGCCCAATAGTTCATGTGCAGATCCAGTAAAATCCTGTGTCTTGAATGTTATTACAGGTGTGATTTATGCGTGTTGGGTTTACGTGCCGAACCTTTCTGCGATCCCTCTCCTTAAGTGCACTGTCCGGTCTTCCACACTAGTGACTCTGAAGCCATTTTGCTACCAATGAAGATAAAAAAAAATACCCAGAATGCAACACTCAGCGGCTTTGTGTGTCACTGAGCTTTCCGCTTCCACAGAGACCGATTGCCACTGCAGTGCAGACGACATCGGAGATGATTACGGATATTTGTAGAATGTGGGACTTTTCTCTTCTGTAGTAGACGTGTCCTCTTTTGCTCATGGTTCTGAATGCAAGAAGTAACCTGAAATGGGTTTGTGCACTTGTTGGTCCTGCGGTTTCCCTCCCAGTACAAATTATAAAGATGTCTGGCTGTTTATGACGTTTGTCCTTCTCTGCTTGTGACATTGTCCTGGAAGGACCTCAGTCGTCTCTCGGGTTTATGTGGCAGTTTAATCTACACAGTAATCGCCTATCGTACTCCGACTCTTCTGTATACTCGTGTGTGTGTGTGTCTGTGTGATGCTGAAGACGATAGAACTCATCACTTTATCTGATTCCTGGGATTGACAACATTCCTGGTGTTGATAGGAGAGACTGCATTTCTTGTCTGGTCCTGCTCTTGACTTAACTGTACCGTACCTTGTCCTCCCGTCTCTCTCCAGACCTTGCTGTCCTCCGTAGAAGCCCGAAGACCCCGTGGCCATCCTGTGAGATTTGAGCCAGCCCCCCCTCCCCCTTCCCCCCTGCTTCGCAGAGACTGACCGCCACCACTCAAGGAGCGATGAAGCCGGATGGGGTTGCCATGGCGGCGCTGGAGCCCATGGAAACGATGGAATCCAATCCAGCGAATGAGGCGGCGGGACAGGAGCCCAACCAGGCAGCCAGTCCTGCGGAGGGGGAGATGCCACAGCAGCCCACCGCCGAGGTGGGCCAGGCAGAACCCAAGCCGGACCCGACAATGGACACCCCAGCTGCCAAGACGACAAACAAAACGTCCCATCCGACCAACAAGGCAACAGCCAAGACGAAACCTGGCCCCACGGGACCCACCAAGACCACACTTGGATCCCGGCCCAACACATCCCAGAGCCGCCTCTCAAATGGCACGTCCAAGCCCCAGACCAATGGGGTGGCAAAGAAAACTGCCCCTGCGACGGTGAATAAGAGCAACCCAGCTCCGGCTAAAAAAACAACGGCCCCGGTCTCCAAGAGCAAACTAGGTGAGAAGAAACCCACCGGGGCGGCCCCCACCACCAACGGCACAAAGCCGATGACCGGAACAACAACAGCGGCAGCCAAGAAGACGGCGCCTGCAACCGCTGCTGGTGTCAAAAGTGGCACCGCTGCTGCAGCTGCCAAAAAGCCCCCAGGTTGGTGAAAAATGTCACCATGGAAATTGCAGTGTAATTCCTATTGTAGGCGTAGCATGGAATGTGTTCACAGCTTTAGTACTAGCCGTGTCCACTGTAATGCGATGACATGTGGGTAGATGCACACAGGATGGAGTCAGCACTAGGGTTGCAAAGGGGCGGAAAGCTTCCACGGGAATTTGGGGAATTTTGAAAAAAAAACGTACCTTTCGCACCTTTCGGGGTGCATCAAAAAGTGAAAGTAGGTCAACTTATCACACTACTGCAGGGCTAGGGGTGGACGCGGGGGGAGGGGGTGCGGACGATACGGCTAACAGGGGAGTAACTAACGCAGCTCGGATTATATGTTTAAGGTAATGGCACGTTCACAAAGTAGTCCGCTGCCCGATCCGACCCAACGAGCACGGCCAGCACCATGTAGCGCTGGAAGCGGCATCCAGACACAGTTCTTGTAGACGTCGAAGTGAAATTCACCGAGCTGTCTGCGCCTACGGATGCGAGTTAGTACAAGAGCACGACTCTGTTTGATCTGACGTGACTAGAACTTCCACAGCAAGTACAGAGTCGCATATGATGCGAGGAAAAAACAAGGGCGGAAAGCTGATCAGTTTCAGGGTGATGAACCACGCCCACTCGAATACGCCATACATTCATTTAGCTGACGCTAAATATCCAAAGCGACTTGCATTGCATTATAATATAGTTTATTATTATATTTTGCCTGGGGAGCAGCCGGGATTCAAACTACCAACCTTGCGGTACCCATTGCATCACGCTATTCCATGCCCCACCATCGCCCGGACCTAGTTCCTGATGGTGTGACCCACATCAGTTGTATATCTGTACACTGTAGTACAATGTGCTGTCTAATACTGTTCTTCTCCTTTCCTCCTCATCCCCTGTCCCCTCCTTTCATCTCTCCTTTGTTGCTCTTATCCAGCTTCCAAGACCGCCTCTGCAACTCCCACCAAGCCCAGTGCTGCTGCTTCACCCAAGCCCTTTGTTGCCAAGACAACCAGGTAGAGTGTGACACTGCAGCATCTGGAGATGGCACAAGCAGCCATTTGAGATTGGTCCTCTTTTCTTAGACATTTTCAGTTTTCCTTAAAGCCGTTCCAATGATTTGCGAGCAAATCCGCCAATTTGCTCCAGAACAGCAGAAAATCTGAATGAATGGTCAAATAGATTACAATTTCAGCGCTGCTTGGTCGGCCATTAGGAATCGCTAGTCAGTGCCGAGTGAGAACCCGCCCGCTCAAAACGTTTCGGTCCTTAGCAACAGGTTCAAAGATGACACTGTTTGAGGGAGGAAAAAAAATGTCCCGAAGGAGCGAGGAACAATGATCCCCCACATCGAGTCGTGGAAATGCCGGGTAAAAGTAGGCCAGCCACGAGCCAAAGTCCCAACTATCCTGAGCACAGCAGCATGATTAATAAACCAGTTCAGTGAAAGAGGAGGGTGTGTGCGCGGGTCACCATGTGTTCCTCACCTGAGTCAGGCGGCGTCTGGTCCGGAGGTGGCTCGCCGCTAGACCAGCATGGGGGACATGAAGGAGGCCTTTGTTTGGAGACCGGGAAGATAGCGATCCGATCGAGCCTTCGGGACTGTGCCCGCTGCTTCGTCCACAAGGGGCTCATCTCGCCGCCGCCCTTTTTTTGTTTTCCCGAGAAAAGCTACGCTCTCCCTTCCTTGCCGTGTGTCATGATGCCCGATGTTGGTAAAGTGTGTGTAGGCGCTTTGTTTGAGTCATGCATGTTTGGACCCTTTTCAGCTAACTTGTCACCGCGAATAGAAACGCGGTCGAACGACCACCGAGCTGCAGGCGACACGAGGGAGACTCATCGTGGCGCTTATTTGCTTTTATGCCATATCTAAGATGACAATTTGTCCACCAGAGATTTCCAGAGAAAATGTAGTAAATGCCTATCAAAAGGATTTTTTTATGTATAATTATTGAAATGGAATATACGTAGTTATGTTCAGTCCTTGGACTAGCATGACGTAGCAGCCAGCCAGTTCCTTCCTCATGACAGCAAGGTGCTTCACATGAAAATCCCTTTGGTCACCAGACACACACACTCCAAGTAGCAGTTGGATTACACTCAGATTATAGCTTTATGTAATGGTTGATGTGCAAACATCTAATTAAAAGGGATTACAAAAGAGCATGATAGTAATCGCACTGTGGTACACAGCATGCATTGTTGGCCGGCAAGAACCGGTTCCCTCGTCACTAATACAGCACCCCCCCCAAGTGAAAAGTGACCAGTCGAGCTTTTGAACAAAAAGGCCAATTTCACCAAAACATTTCCATAATAAAAGCTAATATTGTTATCTGGTTAAGATTGAATTAGAAGGAGCGTCCAGGATGTGTTTGGAAGATGTTTCTGCTGTAAGATCTGCATGTGCAACCATTACTGACGGTGGTCTCTACTGACAGCGCTGCCCCTTGCAGGCATACAGTACTTTCATTGGATTGCATTTGTATATGTGACTCACTTTGACAAGGCCATTAATATCTAATTTAATTAAATGTATGCCCCGATCCAACCTCCCTGAAACCTTACCTTTGGCCTGCTTTCCTCAATGCAGCGGCAGAAACGGGACACTGCACCATCAGACACACCGTGCTTCTACTATCGCACAAACACACACACACACACACACACGTCGCCAGTGGGTCTCTCAATTTACTTTGTTTCTCTAACGGCTCAGTTGATTTAATTCCATCTGCAGTAGGTTCCAGTTATCAGACCAATGAAAGTCCACAGCGAGCGCATGTTTTCCTAAGTGACATCAATCTCATTTAGGGCCCCCCTACCCTCAGGCTGCAGGAGGTTTTAGTTCAATTAAATTAGCTTCTCTTAGTTGATGGCAGTGGGTCCTTATTTTGGCTCATTCTTCATTTTATACACACACACACACACACACACACACACAACAAATGAATATATATATATATATATTTCAATGGCCTGCTTCATTGTTGTGTGTGTGTGTGCAACCAAAGCAGGTGTGAAAAGAAGCGGAGGACCAGAGTGTCTGTGCATGAAGCAGAGGGTGACATTAGCTTATAGATTAGAGGGCAAAGGAAGTGCATTCAGTCCTTATTTCACAAACTCTGAGGAGGAAACTGGGACGAGCGCACCGTCAGGCGGCTATTCTATTTATTTTTTTGTTGCTTTCTTTGCCAACCTGTCAGCCTACACTATGTTCCCACATTAGTCATGCTGATTTTCTCCCTGATGGTCCCTCAGGGATGATATATTTTTATTGCACCAGATTGAATGCAACCCTCCTCATGATCTAACAAATTACTGGTGATGTAATGGGCCTTTGTGCGTGTGTGTGTGTGTGTGTGTGTGTGTGTGTGTGTGTGTCCACCGCTAAGCAGACTGTAAATCCTCCGTCCTGCTTTGGGTGTGGCAGCTGACGTCTAGGATGCGGCCTCCCTTTGCCGTGGTTTTTTACGGAGGTGCAGCCGCATAGCCAATTACCAAATGGATTGAGTAGTCTGGAGAAAGGAAAAAGGGATGGAAGGAGGCGTGCACGCTGGGGTGTGAGACAAAGGTTTGAGTGGGGGGGGGAGGGGCCGCTTGTGGTTGTTCACTCGTGCCGCAGACTGAAGTGATCAACGTAACGGATACTAGAGGAAGCGCTTTGTGGGAATCACAGCAGTTTCTCCTTTGACTCTGAACCAAACCCACATATCAGCTGCTGTTAGCTCTTGGCTCTGGGAGGACATCCCACACGACACCATCCGTCGTCGCATTAGGAGCATGCCGCAACGTTGTCAAGCATGCATACGTGGGGGCCACACAAGATATTGAGAAGCTTTTGGCGATCCAGAGGTGTTGACATTAAGATGTTTCCCAGTTAATTTGGATGTATTTTAAAGAATGCATGATCTAACAGTGATTAAATGTTCTCTCGTTTCATGTATGCATGCATGTAACTGGTCGGTGTGTTTCCTCAATACCTGATTGGGTTCTCGAGGCACATGGACCACACTTTACAAAATGAACGTTATGCTGCAATGAAGGCGATTAGAACTAGAGATTGAGACCATAACTTCCTGGTTCCAATGTTTACTGAGGGGATTAATAAAGAGAGTTAGAGTAATCTTCTCATGGACTAAATTGGCCATTAGAAAGAAGGCCAGTTTGAGCAATTGAGCTTTGGCATTGCTTTTCCAACACTGAGGTTTCCTGAGGACTTGCTGCTTTGCTGCTGCAGATCAAGCAGACGCCTCTGTGGCTTTAGGCTACCAACCACCAATGCTCCTATTGTCCCTTGAAGACACATTAGGAAAGGGATCACCACACATCGAGGGTAGACTTCATCAGGTTTGTTTAACAACAGCCTTTGCAAATCGCCTGTAGTCAGGGGACTGGACGCCTCCCCAGAGGATTTCTGCTGCTTAATTAACACCGTGTCATCTTCATTTTGCCCTTCACCGGTTTTCGGCACCCTTTGCTGCAGGGGGGAAGAGATTCCTGTATGCCTGCTTGGCTCCTGCATACACCCCCCCCCCCTCATCCCATTATTCAAATCACAGCCTGACTTGTTGTCTTAGCAAACAAATACAGCAGCACCAGGAGGCAACCACTTCTCTCACACACACACACACACACACACACACACACACACACACACACAGTAATCCGTCGTGTAGCCCAGTGAGAATAATGATCCTCAGGCGACTGAGGTGAACTCAAAACACTGCTGTGGCAACCAAAACTTGTTTTTTTGGGCTCAGGGCTTTCTTGGCTTTCTTTCCAATATTTGCTTTTACCCCAATTTATATTGGCATTTTTCGTTGGAGGGAAGAAGGGGGGTGTATATGAACCATCTTACAAGCTTGCATTGAGTTGTTGTGGCAATGTGTCTGCAGGGAATCGTAACCAGCTTCTCTCATTCAGCTTGATTACAGAACAAATTGTAAATAATAATAATATCAGCATTATTCAGTGCTCAGTGTTGTCAAACTAATTCACAACACATGACCTCCTTGTACTGTGGCCTGGTGTTCTTTGATAAGGCAGAAGAAGGCTTATAATGACATGCGTAACCCGATGATCTATCCCCTCTGTCCCATCTTCATCTGCTTGGTCTCTCAGTCCTGTCTCAGTTTTCCTTTTTTCCAGCAGATTATTGAATGCTCTGCAAACACCACTTCATGTCTAATGCCTGGTTCTCCCCCATTTGCCTCCTCCGTGTAATTCATTTTTTCTTGTCTTCTCACTAAATCGGACTCCACACAACAAAGTGTTTTTAAAATAATTGTACCTTTTTTTTGATGTCTTTCGTTTGGGATCTGATTCTGGAATGTTATAGAGAAAACATTTTGGTTTAGATTAAATAAACCCTTTGAATTGAAGATATTAATCGTGTTACTACCTACAGTCCATTTCACCGATGTGCCAGCTGATGATCCTTTCCTGTCTGTATGACTAAACGAGGAGGGGGGGGCGTGGCGTTGTTTCTGTAAACACACGCGTCACTGATGAGCCACACTTGCGTTCCGAATGAGCGAAACCGCCCCGGCGTGACTCAACAACCTCCGCACGAGCAACACACCTTTCACCACCCGCTCAGAGCCACTCCTCCGTCTCCCAGGCTGGAACTAATCTCATTACGCGTTACCGAACCCCGCGTTCCGTTGGCGTTGCCAGGTAGGGCGCGCCAGCTCATAGACGGTGTGCCTTTAACACGGCCTCAGAGGTTATTTTGGTTTCTCTAGGTATTAAAGATTAACGTGTCCCGGCCATCTTCGCTTCCCCGTCTTTCCTCGCGCTTCTTGCACGCTCAAGTCTTTTTTTAGAAGCGGCAGCCCGGGGGGACCGCGAGATGTAGGTTACATCACTCAGATGGGACCGTGGGGGGGAGGAATATCATATTCCTTTATTGATCATCCATTGAGGAATGGGGGGGGGTGTAGCTTCTCAAGTAAAAACAGATTAAGATGATAAATAAAACAGTATACCATCAAAATGTGTGTGAGTGTGGGGGGGGTTACCATGCTTTAAAATTTACTGTAAATAATATATTACAGTAAATGGTTAACGAACTTGAAACACATGTATCTCGTCCCCCCCCCCCACTGAGCTGTACAATAAATAAATAATTCCCATTGACCTTGGGACGAGGTAATCGGAAAAGCAAAAGTGCTGACTTTCATGCTGGTTTTAGGAATCATCCCAGCAGCACTCCATTGATTCACTTAACACAACACTGGTCTATTTACTCAGTCTGTTAGGATACATCCATCTAACGTTATCCTCCATGCTTCATAGACAAATGAACAAGCTCATGAGACAACAACCCAAAAGATCAAAAACAGAACACTAAAATCATTGGAATCGATGAAAGACAATAACCCAACATGTGTGTGTATATATAATAGCCTCTCGTCTTTAGTCCTCAGTGTCAGGCTCCTTGTGTGACCATGTTTACAAGGCCTCATTAGATTTGGGCTGATGCCACATAAGGGAAAGGCTATTTAGGCCAGGGCTTTGGCCACTAATGACATCCTCTCCTTATCCTCACATGGATTGTTTTTTAGCCTCATGTTTGTGCCATTTCAGAGTGTGTCCTCTGGCAGCCCAGATGTCTTGACGAATGGCAGGTCAAAGTCCTCCATTTCACCACCATTCCAAAGCACTTACAGTACAAGGCTGACCACCACATTAGCCCCCCCCCCCCCCCCCCCCCCCCCACCCTAGCTGTGGCTGTAGGACTCAAGCGCTCTGCTTTAATTAGCCAACAGTTAGGAGCTGCGTTTGAGATGTCTGTCCTGCTGGGATTTGTAGAAGACTGTAAGCACACCTGTAACCTGCATTGTTTCTCAGCCCCTGGTGTCTGTGCCACAGCACCTCTCCTTTTATTGCTCAACCTTTCGTGTTTGGGTTTCGTCTCTTTAGGCCCACGTCCGGCACCCCAGCGTCATCTCGTCCTGTCACAACCCGGCCGCCTGCTTCCAGCACAGCCAAGAGCTCCCCGGCTGCAGCCAAGACGACCCCCCTGAAGGCCGCCACCGGGGCCAAGCCTGCTGCCGCCCGACTAACCTCCACTGCCCCCTCTGGTGGAAAACCTCCAGCATTGCAGACATCCAGGAACACAACCCCTGTGAAAAAAGGTGATGCACAAATGGGCATACATACTTTTCTTTTATACACAATTAAGTTTATAATTTAAGTGTGTGTGTGTGTGTATACACAATCAAATGCTGTTTGATTATAATGTTGTGTTTTTTTTCCCCCCCAGATGTTACCAAACCAGGCACCACGGCATCCAAAAAGCCTGCAGACTCCCCCCTCGCTCTCTCTTCCAGTAAAACAAAGTCGGCAAAACCCGAGACCCCCAAATCGGCCTCAAAACCGGACGCCGCTGCCAAAAAGCCTGCCCCCGCTAAGGCCACCACAAAGACACCCAGCCGCGCCAAAACAGACACTAAACCCCCACCTGCTAGGACCCCTGGCTCCAAAGCAGCTGCATCCAAGACCGCCACCCCGAAGAAAACGGTGGGCAGCAGCACCCCGACTCCAGTTAAACGCGGACCCAAAGCTGCAATTGTAGCAGAACCTGCCAAGGAAATTGCCGCCGCCGTTGCTGCGGCGGCAGCAATTGCAACCGCGGCAGCGGCTGTCGCAGGGCCGGAGGAGCCAGAACCAGCTGTGGGACCTCCTGCTGCAGAGCTCTTGTCCAGCCCAGCACTGCAAGAAGACACGCCAGAACCAGAACCAGCACCAGAACCAGAACCAGTCGCCTTACCGGTGCGGGAACCAACACCAGAACCCATTCGGATTCTGACACCAGAACCGGTGCGCGAACCAAGTCCGGATCAAGCGTGGGAACCATCTCCAGAGCCACTTCCAGAACCGCTGTCTCAGCCGGACTCTGATCACGGCGCTGAACAAGTCAACGAACCAGCATCCGAGGCTCTGCTGTCACCTCAGATGGACCACTTCAAATTTGAGGAGTCTGCCAAGGAATCGGTTCCTTGCCTTGGGACGACTGTCATGTCTCCTCCTTGTTCCCCACCGGGCGCCGTGTCCCCCGTCAGAGAGCCACAGAACGCTTCTCTGCTGGACATGAACATCCAGCCCGACCTCTGGGGTGACAACCAGGCCCTGGGTCCGTCGGACCTCGCCCCCCAGAGCCTCGTCAATGCCATGGACTTCTACGCGGAAGAGGCAGATGAGAATATAAAACGTTTTGAGTCCCACACAACAAGAGAGGAGGAGGAGGAGGAGGAGGAGGAGGAGGAGGAGGAGGAGGAGGAGGAGGAGGAGGAGGAGGAGGAGGAGGAGGAGGAGGAGGAGGAGGAGGAGGAGGAGGAGGAGGAGGAGGAGGAGGAGGAGGAGGAGGAGGAGGAGGAGGAGGAGGAGGAGGAGGAGGAGGAGGAGGAGGAGGAGGAGGAGGAGGTAGTAGTAGTAGAAAAAGAAGAGGAGAATAAACCGGTTGACTCCCACACAACAAGACTGGTGGAAGAGGAAGAAGTAGAAGAGAAGAAGAAAAACCAGGTGGAGGAGGAGGAGGAGGAGGAGGTAGAAGAGAAGAAAAACCAAGTTGTGTTCCAAACAAAAAGAGAGGAGGAGGAGGAGGAGGAGGAGGAGGTAGAAGAGAAGAAAAAACAGGTTGAGGAGGAGGAGGAGGTAGAAGAGAAGAAAAACCAAGTTGTGTTCCAAACAAAAAGAGAGGAGGAGGAGGAGGAGGACATAGAAGAGAAGAAAAACCAGGTTGAGGAGGAGGAGGAGGAGGACATAGAAGAGAAGAAAAACCAGGTTGAATCCCACACAACAAGCGAGGAGGAAGAGGAGGAGGAAGAAGAAAAAGAAGAGGAGGAGAACTTGTTCATGTCGACTGCTGCAGCCCCACCTGCAGCGGCCTTCATGATGGCCTCGCCTGTGGGGGACTTCACCCCCAGAGACCTGATCTCCCCACAGGAGGAGGCAGTGGAAAAGGCCGATGAGGAGATAAATGACGACAACGAGGAGGATGAGGACGATGAAGATGAGGAGCAGAGGCGACTGGGCCACCAGCCTTCGTCTTTGGTCACCGACATGAGCACGTCCCAGCCCTCTGAAGAGTTCCAGGCGTGGCCCTCAGCCTTCGGCGTCTCCGCCGCGTGGCACGCCGACGACCCGCTGTCTGGAATGGACTCGGAGGATGTGAGCAGCTGCACCAGCAGCCGGCAGCAGGACGTGTCCGACCTCAGCAGCACCCAGCACACGGCGCTGCTGGAGGGCACCCAGAGCTCCGACGCCCTGGTCGACTCCAGCCTCCGCGGCTCCGAGGGAGACGCAAATCTTATGGGTTCCCCCAACGTGGAAACCCTGGCCAACGAGGAGGAGGACGAGGAGGATGACGACGATGAGGAGGACGAGGAGCGGGTGGACGACATGGACCTGAGTTCGGAGAGAGTGGAGGAGCACCACAAGGCGTTCCAGCAGCAAGAGCGCGATGAGGACGAGGAGGACGAAGACGTGGAGATGCACAGCGAGGGGGTGACTGAGAGCTGTGGGAATGTAGACGAGGAAGACTTCCACGAGGAGGAGCGCTTGGACAACCTCAATCGCTCCGGGGCTTCGCCGTGCGCCCCCCCTGCCTCCTCTTGGAGCCAGTCCAACCCCTTTGGCGATACCTGGGCTCAACAGTCCTCCCTCAGCGCCGCGTCCAACCACGGCGCGGCCGATCCCGAGACGCCAATCCTGTCTCCCGCGCAGGTCTGCGTGGACAGCTGTGACCCGTACTCCGCCCACGAGGAGGCAACGAGCTCAGGGGACGAGGAGGCTCGTGTCCCGTCCCCTGCGGCGGGCATGTCCCAGCCCGCTGCCGCCGCCGCCTCGGCTCAGGCCCCCCCCCACAGCAGCAGCGAGACGAGCACGCCGGAGGAGCTGCAAGACTACGACAGCAGCTCCGGCGTGGAGTCGCACTCCGACAAACGGCAGACCCCGGTGCCCTGCGCGGTCCAGGCGGACATGGAGCAGGACCTGGGCATTCACCTGGAGAAAGGCGACGGAGAGGAGGAGGAAGCGGAGACGCTGCCGGCCGACGAGGTCCTCGGCACGGGGCCCCCGACCGCGCCGGCCTCCGCCCCGTCGTCCCCCTCCACCTCGGGAGACGAGGCCAGCGACACGGAGGGCGAGATGCAGATCAACGATCCCGACGCTCCGGCGGTACCCGGCGAGAGCGCGGGATTCGAAAGCCCCCCTCCCGCCCGCAGCCTGCCCGCCCTCGACGAGGACGAGGAGGCCGGGGACGCGCCGGCCGGAGAGGGCGAGGAAGACGGCGGCAGGACCACCCCCCAGTCGGCCAACTCTGTGGCGTCGTATGGCTTCGACTGCACCACGTCCAACTCAAACGCCCACTCCATGGCCGAGAGCTGCGGGAAGAGCCCGGGGATCTTCTCCCTGGAGAACGAGGAGCAGCTTCCGGAGGAGGCCAAGGACCCCTCCCTCATCAAGGAGCTGACCCTGCCCTCTGCTGCCGGCGCCGCCTTCCACGCAGAGGAGCTGTTCGGGAGACCCGTGGACCTCGTGCCTTTGAGCCACCCGGGCGACAACCAGCCCGGCGGTCTCGACGATCACCGCTACGTGCTGGGGGGCAAGATGGCGGCGGACCACCTGCAGGAGGTCGATCCGTTGGAGCCCAACAGCCTCCTCCCTGGGGGCGGGGGATCTGGAGAGAGCGCCGACGGCCAGCCGCCCTACTACTCCACCATTTGTGATAAGACTGATAGTTTTCTGGCAGGTAACGTATAAGTCCCTCCTCTTCCTCCTGGAATGCACCTTTTCCCCCGCAACCCTCCCCCGTTACCTGTGGTTTGTTTTCTCTCCAGTTGGGTTAGATGGCTTATAAGTGCAAAAATGAAAGGAGAGCAAGATTGTTGGAAAAGATTACGAAACAAAGGAGGAGGGGAAGAAAAAAAAAGAAAAGACTGTAGCAATTTTTAAATGAAGCCTCCCTCTTTCATACTGTTATGGTTCTGAGTGTTTGGCTTAAACTCCTTTATGTACAATAGCTACTACCATTTTCTAGTAGATGGTTCCTTTTTAAGTAACACTGCATATTCTGTAGCCCCCGTTGGGGTATTGACTGATTGGTCCACTGTGACTGAGCATTTAAACCGGAGAAAAACAGAAGAAAAAAGAAAAAACAGATGGAATGAAATGGACTCATTGTGTATTTATCCTACTGTTTTTACCGAACAAATGTCAATGATTTCCTTTTTTGTTTTGTATTTGCGTATTTGTTGTTGTTGTTGTTGTTTTTTTTGTTTTTCTGTTGAAACCTGGTCCTTCCCACCCTGTGTACACACGCTTCATGTCCAACAGCACCATAGCGCTAGTCACAATGCTCCTTTTTTTAAAGTTTGTGTTCCGAGTTTTTAGCTCAAAGATCAAAATAAAGGGTAGATATTAACGCGGCAGATTTGTTGAGGTAGCTGTGGGAAGTATTAGATTGCAGTTGGTGAAGTTTTGAATGTGCGCTTCAAGAGGCTCTTTTGCATAGACCGTTGAGGTGTGATAACGTGCAGTCACGTACAGTGTGTGTTTCAGGCATTTTGGCTTCAAGTGGCTTCGTTGATCTTTGGTGTTTCAGAGGAGACGGCGAGCCGGCCGTCTGTGATGAGACGCATTGTCCTACATCACTATCACGCTGAAAACGTTTTCATATAGTGGGAGTTTGGTTTACTATTTCAACAGTATATTGCATGTTTAACTAACATAAAGACTGTGTACTACCTTGGATTTGGAACAATTCTACGCTAGACATGTTCATCGATGAATGATTCACACTAGGTTATCTTTCAAAATTCCATTAAAACATCATTGCAAGGCATTCTGTTCCTGTTTCTTATTTCCCCTCTGGATCCAGCATGCCTCGTGTTGGAGTCTCTGTGGTGTGTGTGTGTGTGTCTGTGTGTGTGTACACGATTGCATTTCCCATGGCCTCTCCTACTCTTCACCGTGGGAAAACCGGTAAAACAGGAAGTGATGCAACATTGCACAATGGTGTTGTATTAAAAATGGAATTTTGGTTGAAATCAAAGAGGTAATCCAAACGGTGCCCCCGTGTCCTGTTCTCCAGCATGCCGACCCGACCGCCTCAGACTCCGCACACGCTGACCCACATCACATTCACTCACCTAAAGGTACCCTGCGCAGGTTTCACAGACAGAAACGTGTCTCATCCATTGGCCAATCCTAAATTCTTTACATTTGTGTCTGCTTGCTCGCAGACGATGAGAGGACCGGACATGCGTTCATGCAAAATGAAACAAATACAACTGCTTTCAACAGAAAGAAAGCCAGTCCACGCACAGATTAGTGTGCGTTGGGTAATCCACGTGATCATTGAGCATGAATTCTAAAGGTCCTTCCACTGTATAATGTGGAATTTAACGTTGATTAATCTATCATGTGACTTCTGCACTTCAGTAACGGCACTTCCATACTTCTTTTAACCAGAAACGACAATCATTACCTCGCTATTTAGTTACGAGCGTTAAACAGACCCGACTCACTACGTTGCCTAAACACAACAAAGTTTACCCCGCTGGAAGATTATTTTCTCTAATGACTCCATGCGTGTTGCTCGAGATTAATAGGAAGACTTTTTGTAAGTTGGTCCAAAGCGAGTGGACGAGCGTGTGTGCAGATGCGCTGAAACGGCCCCTCGCTGTACTGGCTGCTCAAATGCTTCGAATTGTTGAAGCTCAAGAAAACCCGACTCCATTTCGTGCCTTTTCACCTCTGACTCCAGAACCCTGTGTCCAAAGCGAATCCACCCATTTGGTAGTTTTCAACATGTATGAATACCTGCGGTGTGATTCAGGCCACCCACTGCTTACCCTTTAAAACCGTTACATGCATTTTATAAGGTACGTTATTTTAGTGGAGTCTACTCCATGTTGTTGTCGGTCCAGTCCTCCCATGTTTTCATCAGTTCCTTTAAATGTCTGTGTTGTACCGTGTATGACTGCTGCCGTGCATGATGACCCGCGTATTCCTAGAGGACAAAGATATGAGTGTGCTGCCTGTTTACACAATGGAAATCAAAGAAAATATTCTATTCTATTAAAGAACGTGCAACTTCAGAGAGAAAACATCATGCAGGAACTACCTTATGATTTGTCTCCGTTTCCTGCGTTGTGGATCCAGTTTGTGAATAATTCTTTTGTCGTGGATGTTGATTTTTTTTTTTTTTTTTTTTTTTTTTGAGAGCTCCTGTTCTCCCCTTCTTTTTTTCCCACCTTTTAGCCGTCTTGTCAAATCTCCTCCTGAACCCTCTACTTCCTGGTCCTTGTTCTGTTTGATGCATGCATCTCTACTGGATGCACCAAGTGATCTTGACTGTCTCACAGGAGACGAGAAGACGGCCGAAGAGCAAGCGCACTCGCGGGAAGACAACCGCAACCAGAACCACTCCGCTGCCGCTCCCATAGCCAACGGCCACTACTTGGCCCTGGTCCCGGGCAACAGGAGGCCCATTGACCCCGCTGTTGCCGCCCATTTCGCCAAGGTGGCTCTTCCGCCTCCCACCCCTTCTCCTCTGATAGAGACCAAGGTTGGCGCCAGTGGGGACCAGCTCAGGAAGCTGGAGCAGCACCAGGGGAAGCTGCGAGAGATGCAGCACCGGCAGGAACAGGAGAGGCAGAAGAGGCAGTGGCTGGAGGAGGAGCGCCTGAGGCTGGACCAGCAGAAGCAGCTGGAGAAGCAGCGGCGGGAGCTCCTCCAGCTGCAGCTGCAGCAGCAGCAGCAGGAGCACCGGCACCGTCGGCAGGTCCTGCAGTGGCAGCTGGAGCTGGAGCAGCAGTACCGCATGCAGCAGAAGCAGATCCAGCAGCAGCAGCAGCAGCTGAGGAGGAGCCCGACCGGGGTCATGCTGTCCCCGTCCTCGGGGCTCTGCACCATCTATGAAGCCATGGAAACCAGCGACGAGGAGGACGAGGCCAGAGAAGGAGGGAAGAACAGGAACGCGCAGGTGCCAGGGAAGAGGGGGGCATCCTCCCGGGGTGGGGGGGCCACCGCCGCCGCCGCCGCCGCCACAGCTGCCCAGGACTTCCAGAGGCAGCTACGTCCGGTCCCCCCACAGGAGCTGGAATGGAACAGAAAGGTAGACATGGTCCAGCAGCTCATAAACCAGACCCTGATGCTGTCCGGGGACGCGGGCTGTCCTCCCCTCCTCCTCCTCCCCGTGGGGTCCGGGGGCACCTTGAGCCCCCTGGAGAGCAGCATGTGGCCTCTGTTGCCGCAGGTCAGCCCTCCTGCTGCCACGGTCACCTCCGTCAGCAGCTACTCCCCCGACAGCCGGGGCAGCTCCCCGACCGGGGACTGGACCGTGGTGGAGGTGGAGACCCAGCACTGAAGAGCGACCAGGCGGGCAGCCCCCCCAACCAATCAATGAGTGGAACTTTAAAGGAGCGCTTCTGCATTTTGGGAAATGATGCTTGCTAGTAAAGGGTTAGCGTAGAGATATTAAGCTACAGCCGACATCCAGTTAGCTTAGCATATAGAAAACTCATTAGGTCATCCAACAAAGTATAGTTTTATAGGGACTCTGGGAAGTTCAATTAAAAGCCCCTGTAGATAAAAACAAAACCTTTGTGTGTTAATCTGATAGCTTTAGAACTGCATTGTGTTAGTGATGAATAGAGGGAGGCTAACCCGCTTCCAGTCTTTATGCTAAGCTAACCTGCTGCTTGCCGCAGCTTCAACGTTGAACACAATCCTCTCACCCAAGCCACAGTGGGTCAGCTCGTTTCCCATAACCCTTTAACCATGCTTAGGACTGTTAATCATATCTAAAGCCACACAGGAGTAGCCATCACAAGTCTCGCCATCATGTGACCCCCACACAATTGATTTCCCTTCATCCTCCTTGGTGCTGTCAGAGCTAAACACACCGTAGTAGCACCGAGTCATCGGTGGATGTCACCCAGTCATTTATATCTCACGCACACTAAAGCATGCTTCCTTACCAGAGGCGCTTCATAGCAAGTCCTCTGCTTTCTCACACTGCCGCCCGGATGCACTGTGACCGTCTTAGAAACACTGTGGTCGTGTCCTGTGAGCCTTTTATGTGTCCAAACCAGATCCTGAGACCAGGCATTGGTCCCCCTCTCCAACGAGAGGCCCAGCTATGACAAATTGCACTAGTTTTTTCTTCTATTTATTGTCACAGGTAAGTGGCCCCACTGTTAAAAGGTGTTCATGTTTGTGGATTTAAGAACCACAAGAATCCTTATTGCTGTGATGCTCCAATATGGTTGCACCCCCACCCCCCCCCCCCTCCCCCTTCTAATCCTAACAAACCTACATGCACTGGTCTCTGGTCCGTCAGTGTTGCCGTGACCCCCCAGGCAGCCGGGTTCTCATGGACTTGGAAGTGTCTGTCATGGAGGGAGGGGGAGAGAAAGAAGAAGGTCCTCCTTGTTTTGCAGCAAGAAGAGGGATGGTTCGGAGGGGGCTGAAATCGCAGAACGGGTGGGGGGGGGGGATTATTGGTGTCTTCCCTCTTGCATTCCTAAGTTGTGACCTCATGTCGCCCGGCATTCAGGGGGTCTCCTGGGTTACCGATGATGTCGTGGCGGGAGAGAAAGCAGGACGTCTGGGATGAGACAATGCGTCCCCCTGGAAGGGGGGGGGGGGGAGGGCAGAAGGGGGTCTGCCAGTGGAGCTCCATGTATTCAGTATAAAATAACTCCATCCTGCGTGTGTGTTTTTTGTGCCATGTATCCGCTTTAAATGCTTTAAACGGATCAGGGCGGCTTATATCGGTAACTGTGATTTCTCTGATGTCGCGCCGGTAGAGAAGAACAAAGAGAAACACCTGTGTCTACCTCCGTGTCTGCAGGAGACAAAGAGGGTAGAAAGGATAAAAAGCAGCATCGCCACCTGTGGGCTGCATGAGGGGGACACCTGATGAGATCTACAGTAAATCCTTCCACCTGCTCCATTTAACCCTTCACCTACTGCTCCTCACTGCTGCTACGAGCAATATGCACAATTTTTACAGGAGTTACGAGGTTCTCGAGCTAATATTTATGACCTTTTAAAAGCAGCATGTACAGACAAGTTTTCTAAATTATATGACTATACTGCAGCCACACTGCATGTTTTGTTAAGATATCCAACGTATGGCCATTGCTGCTCTCTGCTGCTATATATCAGTTTCTATATCTATTTATCGCTAAGCACAATCAACAATAATGCATGCATTTATAACCTTTATATGTGCGCCTATATTGTTCTAATATAACAGTGCCTCGTTCCTTTACGTTTGTATTTTTGTGCAACTTTGCCATAAAGGTTCATATGATGAAATTTAAGTGTTAGTATTTTAAATCGTGAATATTTGTGGTCTTTTGTATTGCGGAAACTTTTTGTGGTGTTGTGCCAAAATTCACTGCTCCCAATATTAAATAAAAATTGGATCTAGAGCTTGTGTAGAACTGTTTATGTTCACTTTATGTGGAAAAAAATAAAAGAACTGAGACATTGTCTATTAGTGTGTGGAATATGGTGTTGCACTGAACATAAATTTATTGTGTAAAGTACTTCACAGGAGGAAGTAAGTATACTTCTGTTTTTCAGGATTATTGCCACATGTATGGAAAACCATTTTTAAAACCCCCCCCACCGAAGGCACTTTGATTTTGTGTAGACTGTGGTGGTCCCTGTGGACAAAGGCTTCCTTCAGCAAACCTCTCCTGCTACAGCAGCAGGGGTCGGACAGTCTGCTCCTCTCAGTTGTGCTGGTTTCTCTGGAGCCTAAGCTTTAAATAACAATATACATCTAAAGTTTGCCGACATTAGCAATAATAAGCTACTTGACATACGTGACCAAAATAAAGTTAAATGTAAAGTATTAAGAATGTATATTTTAATATTTATTCTTTAAATATCGAAATCTTTTATTCGCATTAAATGGCTCTTCATGGCTCATGAGGTCAAATTAAAAAATAGTTGTATAAAAAAGTAAAAACAGCATTGACACACCAGTAACAATCCAAGAGTGTCAAATATATTATCAGTAACTAAGACCCCTTTGCTGCAGAATTACATTGTGTTTGTAATACTTTTACTTACATCGTATTTTTTACCTAAAATGTAGTATTTTGAGATGAAGGATCTGAGATCAGTGTACTTATACACTTATCTGAGACACGTTTGCTTTGGACACCAACTTCTTTCCGTTGATGACAGTGCTGCTGCACATTGTTTAAATGTGACATAGCAGCTGCCAGCAGTGAGCCCAGTCCGTGTATTCCTGCTTTTTCTTACAGCATCCGGCAGTTTCTAACCTCTGGGGTCAAAGGTCAATCAAATACAGGATGAGTTTCTATGGTCATAAGGGGGAAATCGCAAACGGCCCAATCGAAAACCAGAAAATCCTGCAATACAGCAGGAAACCCACAGCAGACATAAACTACTTGAGTCACAGCCTGTAGACTATTTTAACCGAACACATCTTCTAGAAGGGAAAAGGCCTTTGTAGCACAACCACTTCATTGACAGGAACAAACACCTGTTAGTGAATATACGTTTGGGGCGAGACACAGGGGTCATATTGTTGCTGCAGACGGCTCGTGCCTTAAGGCCCCCATTCATGTGCCGACTCGCTGACAGCAGGACAAGCGCCATCTGACTCAGGAGAAGGGAACAAACGAGGTGAACAGAAAGCTGTTATTAGGAATATTATTATTATTTGAACGCAACTCCTCATGAAAACAGAGGGTGCCCTCCTTCAATTTTGCTGATTTTAGCACGGGTGGGACATTCTTCAATACCAACCTTTCTGCATGTTGTCAAAAACAAAAATAGATGTATACAAATAGGGAATCCTCCTATGGACCCGCAGACATCTGCGCCCCATTTACAGCTGCGTCAGGCTGGACACACAGAGCCACAGTCACCGCACCGGAACAAGTATGCCGATTTCAAAATATATAATAATAATAAATAAATGTGGGTTAAAACAAGTACATTTAAATGATCAGATACCATACAAACGTTTAGATTAAATATGTATACCGCGTGCCTCCTAGTGACTTTACAATGTCGCTTCCATTCTGATGCCTTCTGGAGAAGGAGACGGTTTGTAGGGCATCAAGTCTCCACCGCGGGACTTCGGTTGGGTAACACCAGCGCCCTCTAGCGGTTCGCCCCGAGCAGTCCCCGTGGTCCCGAAACGTCAGGCCTGTAAATCAACGCTTTGAAACACCGGTGTTATTTCGTCGCAGGTTAACGTGGCTTTTGAGGTAAAGGGGAACTTGAGTGGTGTAATTTGGTGAGAACACACACTGTCGGTGACTTTGTTCCCATATTTTTTTTTCTATGAGTGACGGTGTTTTCAAAATGATTCTCAGTGATGTTGCTCGGTGTCCAACTAACAACTAAAATAATTTTTATATATATATATATATATATATATATAACCTCCGTCCACTCCAAATCATACTTCAGCTAAATACCGATACAGGTTGTATTTTGAAGGTCACAACCGGAAGTCGTATTCCGTGTCGGTATTGTGACTTTACATCTGTCCCTTCCTCCCCAGCATCGCTCAACCGGCAGGAGTGCACCGCGGCGGGAGGAAACATGGCCTCAGCGTCCGGCGTTAATCCGCGCAGAGTGTGCGCGTGAATCCCGGCGGGTTTCGGGTTTCGGGTTTCTCCTCCTCCACCCCCCCCCCCTCCCCTCCCCGAGCACGCGAAGACCGCCCGCAGCACGCCAACACGGGACGGACTGCGATGCGTGATGCAGATCAAGAGTTGGCATCCTGCTGTCAGGAGGTGGTGGTCTCCTCTCTCACCTGCTCCCGCGTCGCGTCTCGTCTCGTCTCGATTTTTTTTAACAGCGCGTTGCTTCAACTTCTCGTGCAACTCTCTGCGTGAAACTGCGCATTTTGCGGGGAGCGTGTAGGGAATCCACATTGAATGCCCGCAGGACATCTCACGCCGGACTGCCTGCGTTGGATCACCGCAAGGAGTCGGACCGTGAACTCCGCGATGGTCTGACGGCCGGAAAGTCCCACCAACATCAGTCCAAGTCTCCTGGCGTCGCCATCTAATTGGCTGCTTGCCCGTCACATGATGGCCAATAACAACGAGCTACAGGTGAGTTCCCAACTTTTTCTTTTTCATTAGCGCCGCGTTGTCGATGTGCACATCCGGGGCCCGTACAGGTGTGCGCGTATAGATCCAAGGTGCGGAGGCTTCGGCTCTCATTGGCTCGCTTTGGTACCTGTAGAAGTGGGAGGAGGTCTGTAGTGGAAATATTCTCGCTTAGATTTGGTGTATTTGCATAAAATACCCCAAATGCATGGGAAAAAAAAGAAAAAAAGAAAACAATGGTCTAAAACGGAAGCTGCAGAGGCCCAAAGGGCTGCTCTTTTCATCCTTAAATTGGAAAAAGCTCCAAAACCTGCAAGAGCACAGCTCCCACGATGCCATTCAATACAGCATTTCACAACACCTGCAACACCGTTACATCACAGAAACGGGTAGTCTGACATGTCAGATATGTGTACGGTTTTAGGGGTTTTATTTGGACTTTGCTTTCCGGCGAAGTATTTGAAAGTTTTTTTTTAAACTTATT
Source organism: Pungitius pungitius (assembly GCF_949316345.1). Classification (NCBI taxonomy): domain Eukaryota; kingdom Metazoa; phylum Chordata; class Actinopteri; order Perciformes; family Gasterosteidae; genus Pungitius; species Pungitius pungitius. The sequence goes on along the minus strand of NC_084911.1, from coordinate 18,518,804 downwards.
GAAAGTAAAGAGGGGAAAGTAAATATAATTTTCAGAAACACGATGAGGAGCCCCAGATGGACACTGATTTTTGTAAACCGCTATCATTCAAAATTGAATTAACAATTTTTGTTGAAGTTTAGATGATCAAAATAACTGAAATGTACACGTAACGTACCCTAAAAATACTATAGAACTAGAATAAAAGTTCTCAATTACTTTCCACCAATGCACCCTGGTATTCACGAAGACAGCAGCAAGTTAAACAGAAGACTGTAGATAGCGGTTGGGCCACTAGTTGACATGTAAAATCATTGTTCGTTTTAATCTATCAGAAGTCTCCCAAAAATATACGCAGCGAGCAAAGGAGCGGCGTGTGAGGCGTCAGTGAGCCTCAGGCGGCGTCCATGGGAGGCTCTGTGGTCCGATGGAGGCGGCTTGTGTTACAGTCACCCCGGTGTCAGCCGGAGGAAAACGTTAAATATTCAAGGCTCCGCGCCGGTTCAGCGTCCAGCAGATCGCTCTTCAACTGGCACAAGGACAACATGCTGAAGAGGACGTCGTGGTGTGTGGAGGCCACTTAAAATATAGTCGACGCGGTGCTGGTCCACACGTTGATACAAACGCAACAGGGCACAACCAGTATTTTCGATCGACGTGCTGAGGCATGCGCACACATCCACATGTTGACCTGGTTGCTTTAATACAACGGTCCATCATCCACAAGTATCTCCCCAGTTCCTGAGGTATCAGCTGACTTGCTGTCCGTCCTCTACACACTTTGTTAGTCCGCTGAATCCCTTGTCTTGTCCCTTCTGGTTGTTTCCCCCAACAGCGAAGCTGCAGTGAGCCATTACTGCAAATACGGGCCATAGTGCACCACTATAGACGCTTTTATACACCTCCCCCTGCCGATTGATCCTCGGGAACGCTTCCCAAGAATAAGGGCAGCACATCTAATGCTACGGTTGAGTGAGGTACTTCTCAACGGCGTTGTATGAGGTTACCGACAGGCGACGTGTACGCTGTATTTAGCATACCTGTACAGGTTAATCTGCTGTGTTATGCTCTCGTACACTTAAGGTGGAATTGGTCTCTCGAGGTCGGCCTCGGTTTCAGGTGCGTAGAACCTGTTGGGCGGACATCCCCCGTCGCTTTGCTGGCACCTGCCTCTCGACCGGGTGGTGCACTGACCTCCATCTACTGTAGGTGGTTGACTGCCAAGTAGCTCGTACATCCCCATGTTCAAAGACTCAATACCCACCATCCAAGCCACAGTGCAGTGATGCCACATAATAGCAACTTTTGTTGGACTCTTACTGCCCATGTCGATTTGTTATTGATTTTGTCTGAGATGGCATCATCGGGTATTTTTCCTCTCTTTGTAAATGTCACCACGAGTAAACTCAACCTCTGGTGGTAAATGGGTGTAGAGCACCCTTTGATGCCTAATTATGTCCCTCCATCGGTCATTGCACCCTAGTACAATGTGTTAGTAGATCATACGCAGCACACGTAACTGTAGAATTCTCCTGTCATGTTCACCAGACATCTAAAGACTTTCTGCATGACCTTAATCCGTAGCGACCCGCCCGAGCGGTGCGCGTTCAGCCTCCCTCGGAGCAGCCATCGCCGCTCTAGTCCGGCACACGGGCCCTGGGAGACGGCCCGTTGAGATGAAGCGGCCACCTGTGTGACAGTGACGGACCGAACAGAGGAGCCGCGGGTCGGCGGCGGTGACTGAGCTCCCTTTTATCTCCCCTTTTTTGTTGTGTCCCGAATACGTCATCGAGGCTCTGCTGCTGCCAACACGCGTCCTATTTGAAAGCTGCTCCCTTTGTTAAAAACACATTAGTCATATGTGCATGGAAGGCAGTGCTTTTCTGCCCTCTCTCTCTCTCTCTCTCTCTCTCTCTCTCTCTCTCCCTGCACAGCCCTCCCGTTTCAGATGGCTGTGAGGAATGTAAATCCAGTCTCTCTCTCTCTCCGTACGCTGCGAGGTAGCCATGTACCCTGCGCCCCCCCCCCCTCCCATGAATCCTTCATTTCTGTCGGTTCCCTGTAGTCGTCTATGAGAGTCAGAGCAGCTGCTGCTGCAGAGTGAACTCATCCAATCCCCGAACGACTCTTTTTATTGATCATCTGAGGCAGGTGGGGGGGGGGGGGGCAAACTCCATCCATTTTTTTTTTCAATGGCACGGGAAGACTTTTGAGCGCGGATGGTCTCTGCGCGTGCGTGTTATAATACGCAGCGTTATCTATCGGCATACTCGCTGTAATGTGTCTCCAGCTGCCCCTGCCATGGATAATAGGATTAGGAGAGTGGACTTCACTGTGTGTCTGACCTCCTAGCCGGGTGGCATTAGAGCCCCCACTCACCCACACACACACACACCCCACCCCCAACAGTCCCTCCCGCTCCAGTCCGGGATTACACCGTCCTTGCAGGAATCTGTCTCCCTCCCCGACGCACAGGGCTCACAACTGGTGCATCAACAACGGCACCCGTCAATGGACCAGATGGGGTCCGGCACCTGTTGTTTTCAGATATCGGCATTCGCCGGTCCGGCACCTGGTGCCGGACCGGCGAATGCCGATATCTGAAAGGCCAACGTAGATAGCACAATCCCCAAAATGGAAAGAAATGCCTTGAAACCAGAATTCGGGGACTCCATGTTGTCTCCATTCCAGTTAAATGGCCGCTCCGTGTGGTCCCACAGCCCCGGTTCCATCCGGCGGACCGGTCTGAACGCCAGCTGTTGTTGCTGCATGCTGGTCATCCCACAAGCTTCCAACGGATTAGTTCTAACTCTTACCAAGCCAACAGGAGGAAGACAGTAAAACACTGAAGGGCCATTTTGCTTACTTGTGTTCGGCCTCATCTCAGTTGTTTCTGTCAGTCACAGTGTTTTAGGGGCTTTCTGAGTTTTTTGGCTTGAAGAAAGTCTCGCTAAGAAGGACACGGTTGTCGAAATGGTCCTGCATTGTGGGAACGTGTGGTAAACTCAAAAGGATGTTTTATCTGGGTGTGACTCGGTTTGGGAAGGTCACAAAGGAAAGGAGACATTCAGGGGAGACACAAAGAGGTTGTATATTGCAGAGGGCTGTAACACACACACACACACACACACACACACACACACACACACACAGGTCGATCTGGTGTCCACTTTTCAGGTCTTGCACCTGTCCCAGACCATTGCAACTCTCAGGCCTGGTCTATTTACTGGATTTGGACTTGGTTAGGTTGGTCCTGACTCCATCCCTGATAATGAATCAACTGGACTAGCGGTGTGCACTCGTTGACTGAATTTGGGTGGTTTTCACTGACTTCTGGGAAAACAGAATGTCTGGGTGCTTTGGATACAATCAACTGGCACATTCCACAACCCGTTTGCCCAGAGGCCCATGACACACCAAATGTAACCCAAACGGCCCCCATTGTTCTGAAAGTCTCTGAGGCGAACCTGCTGGAACAAAAAGATACTCCGGCACAAACTGCAGCCAGGTGCCATTGTGACTTTGGCTTCTCTTCATCCAAGCCTCTTTAAAGAAGAAGAATAGCAGCAGTTTATGCAAACACTGTCTTAATCATCTTCTTTCCCATAGCTGATTTTGGGCTAACAACAAAATGTAGCATATCATATATACTTGCTCCCTATTCCTCTTATTAATGGCATGTATATATTTTCTTTAGTGACATCCAATCCCGTCAATGGACCAGTGCAAATAGTGACCTCATCCTTTAACAGGTCATGTGGGCAGAGCTTCTAAGCAGGGTCGTGCTTAGCCGCAGCATTGAATGCTAACATGCTCACAGTGACGGTAACATAACAATGTCGAGAAGTTGTAATGGACCGAACACAACAGTGAGCCACACTGATCTTGGGGAGATGTTTCTTGACTACCACGAATATGCATCGTATGCATAATAATATGTGGTTTTAAATGACCAAGCAGGACCACCAGTCAGTCCAATTATCTTTAGGTTCACATTTATACTCACATGCTGCCTCATGATATTGATATATTTTTCTACTACTGCTGCTTGGTGCAATTCTACCTTTTCTTTAAAATAAAAAAGTGTCCATCACTTTGGACCTATCTAACATGGATGAGTTGTTGCTGAGAGCCACCGGGTGTTCAGATAGTGTTCAGACTCTAAGCCGTCTGTAGTACAGCTGCACCAACCTCAACGACACACTGCAGGAATGAGGCTGCCGGCTGGGTGCAGATGAGCCTCAAAGCACGTCGCCTGTCGCTAATGCGTCTCCTTGGTTTCATTATCCAACATACTTTTATTAAAATGACTCAAATCACAACATTGTGTGTTTTCCCTCTCCTCGTCCTTGTGTCCGTAATCAACCAGCAAAGAGGGATAATCATCTGCATTATAGAATGGGCCTCTTATCCTCCTCGGCCCTTCTGCCATAATCATTTTTAATCTTCTTTCCATGTCCATTACCATCATGCCCGCTCAACCATTCCATTACACAGTGGGGCTCTTTTTCCGCTCCCTGTGTCCCCTCCCGAACCGCCGTGGGTGCCGCGTGCGGACCAAAGCATCTGCCGTGAAGCGGGTCATGTGACCCGTGCACCTGCCAAGTCCTAAGAGGCAGGGCGGCGGCGGCGGCAGATTTACACGCATGTGCTGGTAGAAATCTCCTGTGGACAGAAGCGTGCGATTTACACAACATCCGAGTTTGGATTTGTCCCAGTGATGGGGGGGGGGGGGGGGGGGGTTATCTCATTCTTTTGGATTCCAGTGAGCATTGAGGAACCGTACTGCTACGTTCACATCAAATTTGAATATATATTTTGCAATGCTGCTCTACTGGCATGAGTTTACTCGCCTGACTATTTGCGTCATTTGCTTTATTTGCGCCGGGAAGTGGGTGTGGCTTATCTCCAGGGCTTGTCTATATAAAAAAAAAAAAACGTATCATTGTCCACCATGGTAATAACAACCTTTTCTGCACTGGTTGTGGAAATTCTGAGCTTCACCTACATTTGCATACCAGTACAGAAACTGGATTAAAAAACAAATTCAGTGACTTCCTGGTAAATTTTGAGATATGCCACGCCCCTTTTCCGGCGCAAACCGACCACAAATAGTCTGTTTTTTTGTGCGACCGTAGCATAAGAGGCTGAATGATGGAATGTGTGCATTGGTGTTCTACTCCCTTCTGACTTGCCTGGTGCAATCCTAGCAGTGTGTGTGTGTGTGTGCGTGAGGCGACCTCTAAAAAGTGAGGAGGTGGTGCAGCATGGTGGCTGTCTCAGCCAGAGGCCTCCATCACTGTGGGCTTGCGTCACCGAGCGAGTCTCTGCAGCATCCACCACTCCTCTGAAACACCCTCCGCATCAAACATTTAACGACCTTTTCCTGATTGCAGTCTTCTCCATTCAGCTCTGTCTGAAGTTACGCTCCTAATCTTCCACTTGAGGCTGTTCATTTCCCTCCTCTCCCACTAACCTCTTTTCTGTTTTGTCTAGCTAGTAGCGGCGTACGGCTCTGATCCGGGCTGACTGTTGTAGGTCAACAACGCTGTTTGCTCCCTTTTTCACATGCAGGTAGCGTTCAGAGAAAAGCAGGCCGTGTCTGTGCGTCAAGCCCAAAGACGTTTTGACCTCTGAGGTGCTCGCAGCCACCTCTCGACCGTACAGCTTTTCACTGCATGGGGCGCTTGGCTACTGAAAATATTTGTATGTTTACTCAGTCCAAACCATGTCTTCGGTGTCCTTGACCTGTCTGGTTCCTCTCGCGCTGCAGGCATCATGAGAGAAGCACATTAAGTGTGAGGACTAATGGAGCTTTTCTAACGGCCCGGGTCACGGCGCCTTATTGCTCAGAGCGGCCTGTTGTTGCCGCGGTGATCACAATGGAGCGTTTCATCGAGAAGATCGACCCTCTGAACAAGATGCCGTTAATGCCGATCTGCTCCTCGCCAGCTGCGGGGCGGACACACACACACACACACACACACACACACAGCGGTGCACACGCGCACCTGACGTTTCTTTCACCCACAAGTGATGTCTCCATCAAGCCGACATACGTACAGCCGCGTTGTACCTTAAGGCCGCAAAAGGAGATCTGGCAACATCATTTCCCCTGGAATATGAAGGATTTTATGGATTAACGGGAAACACTCAATCCATTTATCCTGCGAGCCGCTAACCAATGCAGAGAAGGCCAAAGTTTAAACGTAAAGATATCGGCTACGGTGTTTTTTTCTTTCGCTTTGTGAGATTTTTGCATTTCGCTACCAACGTTTGACTTGCAACAACCTCTGCTCTCCTGAGCCCTCGACCTGCCCCAAAACCCTGTTGCCCCCCAATGAAGGGCGGCCCAGGAGTTACCTCCCTCTCTCCCCTCTGGTGTGCTGACATTATGAGGAGCAACATTTCCTCCTGTTAGTGCTCTCAACATCCAGCTGACAATGCCCCACTGTGCTGTTTTATTCATTACCAGCCTGTTACAGTGCATTAGTCCTGTGTGTGTGTGTGTGTGTGTGTGTGTGTGTGCAGGGTTAGGGGGTTAGTGTTAAGTGTAATATTTATGTGCATTATTTGAAATGCTTTGCTCTGTTTTATCTGCTCTGGGGCGGCATGAAGACATGATTGAGTTTGTGTGTCGTTAGAGGGATTAATTGAATTTCATTGCCACCCGTCTAACTGCTCCACCTCTGCCTCTGAACCCCCCCCCCCCTCCACCCCCCCCGCCCCTCACACCCCTCACACCCATCCCCCCCATAACCCAAATCCCATGCACTGTCTGCAGAATGAGGCTGTGTACAGACATCAGGATGTGAGGAGAATTCAAAGCTGGGCTCCTCACATCTTGTGTCTGTCGCCCTCTCACAGTGCACTACTTAACACACACACACACACACACACGTGCACACAACATTTACAGTGATGAATGGCACTATTAAGTTCAATCGCTCCTCTTAAGTGAATGCTCAGAATTGTGAGCAGGCCAACAAAACCCTTCTGCCTTTTCTTCCCCTGTAGCTTCCAACAGCATTGCCTCACATTGCAAAAGAACACACACACACACACACACACACACACTAAAGCTGACATCATCACCTCAATTGGAACTGTTTCAGTCTGCATATTTCTCAGAATAAACATAATTTTATCACCAGTAAACTTCTTGGAAATTCCAAATCCCCCCCCTTTCCCTGTAAAACATCTCTTTATTCAAGATACATTTGTTTAATTACTGCTAGCTTTGGCAACACTGGGCTTTAATAATTAGGTTTAAAGTCTGCTCCAAAGTCCCATCATGATTATTGCTGCTTCTGAAATGCAGGTGTCAGTGAATGGATGAGAGTGAGGGCTGCCTGCCCCCCCCCCCCCCCAACGAAATGGATTCATCTCCACTCCACCCCGGCTCTCATTGTGCCTCCTGCTACTAGAGCTAGTTGTAGTTGCCCACTTGGTGCCTCTCAATCATTAAATCATTTCAGAAGGGCTTCCTTTTGATGGACATAAGGTCTGAAAGCTAAAAAGGACACTTGGTGATTGATCTGTGTGTGTGTGTGTGTGTGTGTGTGTGTGTGTGTGTGTGTGTGTGTGTGTGTGTGTGTTTCAGTCCTATCAAGGTGAACAGGGTGAGACTGTAACTTTAAGAGCAGTATGTATTAACTGGTCTTAGTTCCTGATCCTGGTCGGCTCAGTATTTTTTTTTCTTAGTGACAGACTATGACATGATGAGCGAGTCCCTTTGGTGCTTCAAGCTTCCCTGCAGCTCGTCTTCAGTTTTCAGTTTGCTTACAGCGGGGTGGACGATGGCTGCTCAACTGCATTTGTAACAAAAAGAGGGGGAGCGACAGCATGGATGCATGGGGGCTGCTATCTCTGCAGCCACCTGTCGACATCACGCAGGGAGCACCGAGAGCCGCAGCTGCTCGGTAAGGAAAGGGGATCAAATCTCGATATCGCACACACACACACACGCTGCATTTATGTCTCTGGTCAGAAGTTTGCCAAGCGAGATCTGCTGCCTGCGTCCTGCACGCATTGACTTCACGTCGTTTCCACTTCCTATTCCCTCCTAGCAGTGTGTTGGAGAAAAAGAAGAACTAGTGTGTGTTTTGTGTGTGTTTTTGTTCGTCCCTTTGCGCGCGTGTGGCATGACGGCTAGAGAGAGCCATCCTTCACCCCCCTGAGGGGTCACAGGGGTCAGCGACTTCTCTCTGCCGATGGTCTGAATCGTCCGACAGGAAGAAGCCAGACAGAGATGGGATGCCAGAAACATTTCAATGGGGGAAGGTGGAGGGGGGGGGGGTCTTTGCTATCTGTACCCGTTCACCACTCGTAAGGTGTGTGCCCATTACTAAAGATCTTTGCTATTGGCCACCCTATTGGCTGCAGCTGGCTGCACGTTGCTGGGCTTGCTCGGCTATTGCATAACACCATCTACCATGAAGACCTGTCCTCTGTTCAGCCCACTTAGAAGCAAGATCTCTTTTATTAGAAGGTCCTTCGAGGGCCTCATGGTGGGAACGTGTTGCCCTTTGTCCACTTTTGTCATTGTTTTTATTAATCTTCAAGTAAATAACAGAAAGACTCCCGGATCGTATTCTACTTCCACATGCACAAACAAAGACATGTTGTCCATGTGACGTGACGTCAATCTATCATTAGCTTTGGAGACTCAGTAGCAGGAAGCCGTGTGGCTGTCAGCTCTCTGACTTACAAAACCGCCGTTGTGTGTGTGTGTGTGTGTGTGTGACGCCTCGGCCTCTATCTGGCAACGAGCAGAACAGGAAGCAGCGAGGTGGGGCTCGGTCTGTTCTCTCTTCCTCTCCTCCGCCTCGTTCGTTCGCTCCGGGTTTCTAAAGGCCTTTCGATTCCCGGCGGGGGGGGAAGGACATCCTGGGTTTCTAAGGAGGCAGGAAAAGCGCCCCGGCGTCGTCCTGATCGGCGCTGCTGTCTGTTCCGGGCGTGTGACAGGAAAGGGGGTGGGGCAGGGCGGGGTGGGGGAAGCCAGAAGGAGGCCCGCGACATGGCCTGCGAGGACGCAGTGCTGGAGGACCTGCCGGGGGACCCACCTGTGGACTCCCCGGCACACGCTGAGCACGGTGACACAGAGTCTTCGGTAGGCAAACTGTGGCCTCACCGCGGCCCCCGCCCTTCCTTGTCTCTTTTCTATCCACCACTACGGCCCTTGTCTTTTCTGTTCTTCGTCGTCGTTCACTTCCTGCAACAAAAACGTGTGCATGGACGTGTGCATGGACGTGTGCATGGACGTCTCCTCTCCGGACGCCGGGACACTGGCGCGTTCTTGTTCCCATGCGTCGTTGTGGTCGTTGAGGTTCTTCTTTGTCGTAGAACGCCAGGGACCACGTTGTGCACCAGCTCTTCCTGTGCGTCGATGCCTCGGCCTTCTCTTCTGGCTTGAGTGGCGCCGAGAAGTTCTCGGGCCCTCAGGCAGGAAATCCCCTTTTCTTCCCTTTATTCTTTTGCTCTGTTGAAACCTCAGCAGATTTCCTTGATCAGTTCTACTTTGCCTAATGTGCGTTGATTTGCTGCCACGCGGTTGGCTGACTGGATGTTTGTGTTTTAATGCGCGTATCCAACATGGGGGCCGCTGGTGTCCGAGGCCACAACGCGACGTGGAGTGAAAGTATTTGTTTTTTATTGTCACAGTCAAAAAAGTGTTGAATTTAGTAACCTTAAAGATGACGTATACTATAATGTATGTATATATGTTGTCTTTTCTTAATGATTACGTACTTTAAAACCAATATTTGTCTGAATGATTTGATGCAGCAATTTGCAGCAATCTCAACTTTTGTCTTTATACAGCCAGCTGTGGTCATGTGACCATGTACAATAATCATCTGACCCTAATCGGATTTCATTTGGACCCTTTATCTTATTGCAATGGCGTATCATTTATCAATTACTAAAAGTTGTCAACATCTGTTGCATCTAATAAGAACGTAAGATAAGTCTTCACTGGTTTCATTTCACTTTGATTGGTATCATTGCAGTAAAATGGTCACATTAGTCAAGCAGACACACAGTCTTATTTTTACCAACTTCCTGCCGATCTCCCCCCCCCCCGACTTTACCCACAACTGCATCAGATTTGTATTTGCAATTTTAATATATTGCATAATAAAAGATGGCATCCAAAATGTTTTTTTTTTCTCTCATTCAGCAACAATTCCGGAGCATTTAAAACGTTTTATGACTCATAAATGAAATGAAACAACCATTTGTGTGGAACGCGCTCAACTGCACCCCCCCCCAGAGTTGTGCCGTGTCATAACGTCGCAATAAAGCGACGGTTCAAATCCCACACAAATGCTGTGCCTGCGCCGCGTGGTCGGGTTTGAGGCCCACTGTTGGACTGTGTTGTGTTTACCGATGGATTACGGCTCTGGGAGCTGCAGCCACGGCCTGCGTGTTGCTGGATGGACACGGAGACCTAAGAAGTTGTAATCAGATCTGCTAAGCCGGACGGCTTGCTGCATGGTCAAGTGAAAGGTCCTTCTACTCAAACGGGGGGGGGGGGGGGGGGGGTGTACATATGCGTGCGAGATCTAATGTTGCAACATTTAATGAACGCATGACATTTGCACATTAATAGGTCTACGAGGAATTTGTTTCCTGAAAATAGAAACAATTATACAGAAAAAGCAACTTTCAGCATATTCCCTTTGCAAAGCATATACTGTAATGTTGAGTTAACACTCGCATGCGGTACTGTCAGACCTTTATTGTGGGGCTTGGGAATGTGTTCACATTTTGTATTGTCCTTATTAGGTGAATATCATGTCAGATTCTTTAAAGCATGTTTTGCTGTGCTTAAGAATAATACTGCAACTATTGCACTAATTTCCTATCCATTTTTTGGAATTGGGACATATTTGGACATATTTGCGGAAACGGTGACTGCGGGCCTCGAGGTGGACGTCTCGCGCAGGATTGCTCAACTGACGCTGAGGAATTGGGTTACTGGGGGACGGGCTTGGTGCTGCCCGTCAGAGTCCTGAGCAGCGTTGGTAAAGTTAGCACCAAATTCACATTTTCCTACGTGCGAGGCTTTCAGCCTGCTTTCATCCCACAGCGCTCCACTATGTCAGAACTGTGAAGGGCGACCGCTGCTGGCTCTCAGCTCGGCTCAGCTGGATCTCACCTTTTTTTAAATTCTGTTGTATGTCCTCATACGCAGTGGGCTGTACATGGCTTCCTTTCTTTCTGCTCACCTCCTCCTGAGCTCCTTCTCCTTTGGCGACTTCTCCCATAACAGCCGTGCCCTTCCTCCCCCCCCCCCCCCTGCAGAGCGATCCGGGCGGGCTGTCTGTGCTCCAGCAGCTCGGTCTGGACCAGAACTCTGACTTCTCTGACTCCAGCGTGCAGCAGTGCCTGGACGAGCACCGCGAGAGGATCCGCAGGGAGATCCGCAAGGAGCTGAAGATCAAGGAGGGCGCGGAGAATCTGCGCCGCGCCACCACCGACAAGAGGAATGCCCAGCAGGTGGACTCGCAGCTCCGCAGCTCCAACCGCAAGCTGGAGGCCCTCCAGACCCAGCTGCAGGAGCTGGACGCACACATTGTGGTCAAGGGCCCCGATGAAAACAAAGGTACGGTGTCCATCCGTGGTGCGGGGGTCTCTGCACGGTTATGGTGATCCATCCGTGGGGATCATGAAGGTTTGTGAAAAGGTAGAATGTTCAGGTACGGATTTGACTTGATCAATTGGTGCAATATAATATAATTGAATAATACCGTAGACAATACAAAAAGCCACTTTGTCCAGGGTTAGGGACATTAGTCTTTCAACCGGGATGACTTTTTGATCAAATGAGGCATATTACTCTGCTTTCTTGTGAACAAAACTCTAAGGATCGGCTTCTGACGGACATGAAGATAGCTGCTCACCATAAAGGTCGTTTCACCTTAAGTGAAAAAGTAATCGCTAGCTTCAGGGACGACCCGCTTTTTAACACACAAGCTCTACCTTTTTCAGGAATCAGGAATCAGGAAACGTTTATTGCCATCCGTGGGGATCATGAAGGTTTTTGCAGCCAAAAGAAGCTTTGCCATAGATGGGCTGAAATATAACAGCTCTTATGTGTTACCAGAAGTCTACAGCAGCAGTAACCTGACCTCTTAACATACAACCCCTCCTCGTACCCAGATGCCCCCCAGTCCCCGGGGGCCCCCAATCGGGTGTCGGCCAACCAGCAACGCATCGCGGCTTTGGAACGGCAGCTAAACATCGAGCTGAAGGTCAAACAAGGAGCAGAGAACATGATTCCGATCTACGCCAACGGAGGTACCAAGGTATTCATCCGCCCCCCTCGCCGTCCACCTCAGCCTGTATCGTATCTACTGCCTTCGCTCGTTTTTTAGAATCCCTCCCCTTCTTTCCGTCCACTCCGCAGGACAAGAAGCTGCTCCAGACGGCTCAGCAGATGCTGCAGGACAGCAAGACCAAGATCGACATTATCCGCATGCAGATCCGTAAGGCCATGCAGGCCACGGAGCAGTCTGAGGACAGCCAAAGTAACTATCCACCCACGCTCCTGGTCCTGCGATTCCTCTTTCATCCCACCTGTTACTCTTTTAAAACTTCCAAACACTGCATTTTTTATGACGCGAGTGGTTGCGGATCGATTCCTGGTTCAGGGCTTCACGGTGCACAGGTCTTCAGGTCGAACGCACGCGCACAAACATGCGCGCACGTATTCCATTACAGCTCTCTCGGGTTCGAAGCCTTATTGATGTTCCTGCATCCCCTTGATGTTGCCCGACAACTAAAAGCCATGCCTCATTTAGCAGAGGTTAGAGACGAGGCAGGACAGACGCAGGGAGCCAGGAAGCGAGGGAGACTGAAAGGGGGCGAGGTCAGGGATGACGAAAGAGGGAGAAGGAAGCGGAAAGTGCAGCATGTGACCCCGGACAGGACGGAAAGCTGCGCTTTGAAGGCTGCCATAACTTCATATTTTTGTATGGACAAAGGGATCACGTGACTGGGAGGTTTTCTGTGACAGAAACCCATGTGATCGTCACTCCGCTCAGCAGGTCCTGTTAAAAAAAAGCTTCAAGTCATCCTTCCGAATTTTCTGGCTCACCACTGCGCTGGTTCTGTTTCGGGATGCACTGATGCAGCCTTCTGTTTAGTAGAAGTAAAACTTCTCACATATTAGTTTCCACCATTGCTCAGAGCTCAGATGTGAGTATGTAATAACACCATCACATTTCTTCAACAGTGACTCCGATATCATGTTATTACTATTTTATTCCTATTATTCTCGTGTCCTAACTGGAACAAATGAAAACGACACAATGACTTTATTCTTTCCAGAGTTGTTTGCAGAGGAGTTTGTTAATAATGAAACAATTTAACTGTGAATGGGTTTTACAGTTTAAAAAAAAGAGAAAAAAGAAGGTTGAAGTCAACCTCAATAACTGTGATCAAATCTGCAACCTGTTTTCTACCCGAGTGCAAAACACATTTTATACTAATACCATCTGTTGACAAACTCGTAACAATTAGCCATCCTGATTTAAAGTGAATCCTCTGACTCCTCCCCCCTGCCTCCTCGTGCATATCGCTGTGCGCCCCTACGTTGTTCACGCGTTGGCAACTGACCCTTTGCCCGCGTCCACAGGTAAGCCGGACATGTGTGGGATGGAGCTGCGCGTGGAGGAGTTGTGGCACCACTACCGCGTGGAGCACGCCATGGCCGAGGGCGCCAAGAACATGCTGCGACTGCTCGGCGCGGGAAAGGTCCAAGACAAGAAGGCCATGGCTGAGGTCAGAGAGAGGACGAGATTCAAACTTACGTAGTTCACCGTCCCCCACGCTGGGCTCTGATTAATGCTCAAAGACATTACTTTTCCCTTTTTTATGATGATTGCACATTTTTCTTTGTTTATTCAGTTTAACCAATTCAAACTTGTCTAAGTACAGATTTAGTTAACACATCCTGGTCAGCAGTTTTCCCTCTAATTCCAGTATTTGAGCTAAGCTAAGCTAGCCTGCTGTAGTCTATATCTGAAGACGTGACAATAGCTTCTCCTCTGACTCTGCAACGAGGCGCATATCCCCAAAGTTTATCAAAAGAAGCCAATATAAAAGCAAATAATTCTCAAAACAAAAGCATTTCTCTGCACTTTAACGGTGTCCTTTTATTCGATCCTTGTGTAATCCAGTGAGTACATCAAACCGTCAACTCATCGGGGTCATTTTTAATTATTAGCATTGCTGCTCCAACTACCCAGTTTTAACATCAATTAATTTTGAATGTCACAAAAAGAACATAAAAATGACTCAGCAGAGACCATTGAATGGTGTCCACAGGCCCAGTGTGGTTTGAGCGGGTCGTCCCAGCGCCTGGACCTGCTCAGGTGTTCTCTGGACCAGAGGCTGCAGGAGCTGCCCGAGGACCATCCCAAGGCTTGCCTCATCAAGGAGGAACTGGTGCTGGCCACCTCCTCGGCTTTCAGCTCCCGCCACAGCACACCTTACGTCCACAACCAGTACAGCACCATGAGCAAACCCTCGCCACTCACAGGTAGACGCAGACGCTGTCCCGTTGGGACACTGAATCAGGTTCAACTTTTAAATCTTTGCTTTTTCTTACCAGTAGAGATGAATCAAAATGTTTTCCCTGTTCAGGTACTCTTCAGGTGCATCTTCTGGGCTGCGTGGGGCTGCTGGAGGTCGTCCCAGGGCGGAGCAGAGGGACCCCGCTGGTTCTGCCCTCTTACTCTGTGGGAGACGGACGCTCCTCGTTCAAACTGAGTGGCCTCTACAGCCGCAGCACCAGCAGCATGAGCCTGAAGATCCCCGGCAAAACCGAGGAGCTCTCCTGTGAGTCTTCCCTTTTCTCTTGTTTCAAACGGATGCCTTTTAGATGTTCACAGTCTGTGACTATGAAGGTATATTTGTGTCTTTGTTACCCCCAAAAAGGCACTGTACTGCAATCAAAAAACAAGTTTTTGCTTTTGTAACTAGGATCTTTGGCTGCATATTAAAATCTGTTGAGTTTGGATGTAGTGGGCGGGGCTGAATGAGACAGGAGTTTCTATTGGTGGGTTAGACTTGGCTCATGGCACAATAACGTGGAATCTCTTGTTTTAAAGAACGACATGAACGGCTGTGTTGACTGAAGCCTCACTTTCTGCAAGCATGTGACGTTGCCATGAAAGTGCTGCTACATTTTAAAATTTCATCCAAACTCAACTCATTTTTTTTCTTGTTGTTAGAACAACGCTCTTCGTTTTGAAAGAGAAAAGGTTCTTTTTTTCTTTTTTTTTAGAGAAAACATTTTTTATTTGCTGCCAAAAATCATAGTTTCATTAGAAAAACATTTATCCCCAGTTTCCTTACAAACTTGCGAGAAATTAAAAAAAGGAATAAAGACACTACTATACGTTCATACGTGATACCTAGTAGTAAGTGGACTGGTCTGCTGTACATGCATGTGGTTGAACAGACCCTGTGTGCGTGTGTTTCACAGCGGAGGTCAGCGCGGTGCTGAAGCTGGAGAACACCGTGGTCGGTCAGACGGTGTGGAAGACGGTTGGAGAGCAGACCTGGGACCAGACGTTCATTGTGGAGCTGGAGAGAGTAAGTGACTGTGATCATGATCCATGATGATCCAACCTAAACTTGGAGCTGGACCAGCGATCAAACGTTCCTGGTGGTGTTTTTATCTGTAATTTGTTGTGCCGTCAGTCCAGGGAGATGGAGATCGCAGTGTACTGGAGAGATTACCGCTGCCTGTGCGCACTGAAGTACCTCAAGCTGGAGGAGTTCCTGGACAACCAAAGACACCAAGTCCAGCTGGAACTGGAGCCGCAGGGGCTGCTGCTGGCTGAGGTACAGGACGCACACATAGAGACATGTGCCAGTACAGTGTAATATCTACATTAGCCTTCACAGCTCCTCATAGCTTGGGTTTGAATCAGAACGACCTCCGGACACCGGTACCACTGCCTCAGAGATGCTGTTTTTGCTTTAGGTGATTTTCTTCAACCCCGTGATAGAGAGAGGCAAAAAGCTCCAGAGGCAGAAGAAAGTCTTCTCCAAACAGCACGGTAAGGACACGCATAGAGCGCCGTTGACCTCAGGCCCTCGTCCTCAAAGCGATGTGTTTGATTTTCAGTGAGCGTGAGGTGGTGGTCGATTAACGTGAATGTTCAGAGGCCCCGGATAGAGCTTGGTGCGAGAGGGGGGGAGACGCGCTGTGATATCGGTTGCTGCTATGGCCTCTTATTATGTTTCTGTGCCCCTGTGACATCATTAAACACTAATATTTTGGTCAGGGCAAATCATTTTTACCATCCAATAAGCAGCGATGTGGATATATTTCATCATCGCAAGTCCTTCACTTTTGTGTGAGATTGTGAGTTATTTCCAACTGAACAACAACAACAACCACCACTAAACAAGCAGGGTTTAATAGCGTTACAGGCCAAATGGGTTAAGAGAGGAAAATACCATCTAAGCCGAAGACTGTGCTCCATGCTGAAGTTGCCGTGAATGAATATCTTTAATGTTCTCTTCCTAGTAGATGCTCAAATGAGCTGGAGCGACAAACAGCCATTCTGGGGGTTTCCTCGTTCCTTGAGTTCTGCTCCGCCGCGTGTGTTTCAGGTAAAGCCTTTGTGCGCGCTCGTCAGATGAACGTGGACATCGCAACTTGGGTCCGCCTGCTGAGGAACGCCATCCCCACTGGAGGCAACGTGCCCGCCTACACACCCAGCTTCACGGGCAACATGCCGAGCGCGGGGTGGGTCACCAGCATGCCTCTTTTTTGCCTTTTATTTATTTTTTATATATAACTTTTTTGGTGGAAAATTAGGCATTCAGTGCAGAGACACACAAAGTCACATTCATTCATTTTTGCCATTAAATTGAGGAACATAATGAAAGAACTATTTCAACTTTTGGGGTAAAAGTATATTATAATCAATTGTTGAAGCAAATGGCTTTCATTTGGGCTTCTGTAAAAGAAAATCTGATTTGTTTTGTTCTGTGTGTGTGTGTGCAGAGAAATGTCAGTGGAGAAGCTGAATCTGGGCAGCGACTCACCTCCCAAAGCTGAAATCCGGAGAGATGTGGTGGACACGGCCGCTCCCTTTGTGAGTCAGAGGGAGGGCAGCAGACGAGAGGAAAAGATGGGCATCTAAACACTATCATGTTACTGTCCTGCTCCCTTCATACCTGCAGCCTTTGGCTTAGAAACAGTGCTCTAGTCATGGGCGGCTGCACCCTGTGCTGCAGTGAAATCTAAGACAAGCATTGCAAAGGGAGGATGAATGATTAGAGTGAAAACTCGGGGGGGGCAGCTTTAATGAGACATAAGTGGATGATGGGGAGCTTTAATTCGATCAAGGCCAAATCCGCGTTAGTTTCCCAGTGAGATGAACACAAACAGTGGAGGGTGATAATGTGAGAGAGAGAGAGAGAAAGAGAGAGAAAAACATTAGATTCAACTTCAACCGGACGGTAAAAAACATTTATTTTACCGACTTAAAATTTCTTTCACACGTGCAGTTAATGTTTTTTTTTTATACATATCTAAAAGATGTATATGCCTAACATTGAGCCTTGAGGAACCCCAGGAGTAACCTTCACAAATGAATGGTTGAATTTATATTTTCAAGTCAGAGGGATTATAAATGTGTATATATTTGTTGGAATGCATTGATGCATTCCAAGTATTGTTCTTCGAATCTTTAATCAACTTATTTTTCTTCTATTTTTTCCACCGCACATTACAACTCCTTCACACTTTCAGCTATTATGACCATTTAAATATTAAAATGTTCAGCTCCTTCAGGAGAGGGGGGCTATGACTTTTCAGCTTTTTAGATAATAATTTAATTGATATAAATTGAACTCATCAACTTTTTTAACATGGTTTCCAATGGAGTTAATTTTCAAATCCTCTCAAAACTTCTTCAACTTTCAACTTTTTCAGCTTTTCCAATCTTTCAGCTAGAGACACCATTTAAACTTTAAAATGGTGACACTAGTCTTTTAAGTCAATTTTATAAAAAACAGCTTGTCTATTCTACTTTTTTCAAAATCAGTAATTATGTTTTATTAGTTTTTGGGTCCGTTTCTAAGTTAGAGTGGAGCTTTGCAATGTTCCGGAAACCTAGAGTGTGAGCAAAGCCAGAATCCGGTAAAAAAAGAGGCACTTTTTCCTTTACAGCCACAATATTCACTTTTCAGGCTTCATTTCTGGATTAAAACGATGCCGTGCTTGTGCTGGTCGGACTCGTATGAGTATGGAATCCCACAGTTATTTACTTTTTCCGTGAGCAGCCACCATCAGAAGGTACATGTTTTGTAAACTGCTAGTATAGCAGTTTTAATCAGGAATCGTTTATTGCCATTATATGTGACGTGTAGATTTAACCGTGGTTAGCTAACGGTACATATGGACGTGCATGTCATGAGTTGGGACAGAGACCCGGGACGAGCAGACTGTAAGTAATGTGGAGGCAGGACGGTTCGATATTTCAAACATGGGTTAGCGCCATTAACGAGCCGTGACGGAAGCAGACATCAGTGCTAGCTAGCTAGCGAAGCTACTACAGGAACCCCATCAGGAATCAGGAAACGTTTATTGACTTGGCGGTTGGTGCATGACGGAAGACAGTACAATAATTACAACGTAGTGTAGCAATAAGATAAAAATAAATTAAAAGTATAATAAAATATATGCTATGGTAACCCATAGCATATATTTTATTATACTTTATTATAACCCACGCTAAAGCTATGGGTTAGTACGTTGAGAAATAAAGATAAAATTAACAATAAAAATAAAGAAAGTGCACCAGCTAAACAGAAAGTGAAAGTGACAAAGTGAATTTACATGGAAGTGAGAGTCAGTCAGGGAGGGCTCCGGGCTCTGTTGATGCGCCCGACTGCCGAAGGGAAGAAACTGTTAGTGTGGCGGGAGGTCTTAGTCCTGATGGACCTCAGCCTCCTGCCGGATGGAAGGGGCACAAACAGTTCATGTCCGGCGTGGGAGGGGTCAACTACAATCTTTCTGTCCCGCTTCAAAGTCCTGGAAGCGAACAAGTCCTGGAGAGACAGCAGATTGCAGCCAATTACCCTCTCTGCAGCGCGGATGACACGCTGCAACCTGCCCTTGTCCTTGGCTGTGGCTGCAGCGTACCACACGGTGATGGAGGAGCAGAGGATGGACTCCAGGATGGCCGTGTAAAAGTGCACCATCATCGTCTTTGGCAGGTTGAATTTCTTCAGTTGCCTCAGGAAGAACATCCTCTGAGCCTTTTTGGTGATGGAGCTGATGTTCAGCTCCCACTTGAGGTCCTGGGTGATGATGGAGCCCAGGAAACGGAAGGAATCCACAGTGGTGACAGGGGAGTCACAAGGTGAGGGGGGAAGCTGGGGCTGCGTTCTTCCTGAGGTCCATGACCATCTCCACTGTCTTCAGGGTGTTGAGCTCCAGGTTGTTCTGGCTTTACCACAACACCAGGTGGTCAGGCTCCCACCTGTAGGTGGACTCATCCCCACCAGAGATCTGTCCAATGAGGGTGGTGTCATCAGCAAACTTCAGGAGCTTGACGGACTTGTGACTGGAGGTGCAGTTGTTGGTGCACAGGGAGAAGAGCAGAGGGGAAAGAACGCAGCCTTGGGGGAAACCAGTGCTGATGGACTGAGAGGCAGAGACGTGTTTCCCCAGCTTCACGTGCTGCTTCCTGTCGGACAGGAAGTCAGTGCTTAGTTTGCAGGTGGAGTCGGGCACGTGTAGCTGGGAGAGTTTGTCCTGCAGCAGACACGGGATGATGGTGTTGAAGGCAGAGCTGAAGTCCACAAACAGGATCCTGGCGTAGGTTCCTGGGGAGTCCAGATGTTGGAGGACGAAGTGGAGGGCCATGTTGACAGCATTGTCTACAGACCTGTTGGCTCTGTAGGCGAACTGAAGGGGGTACAGGAGGCGGTCGGTGAGGGACTTCAGGTGGGACAGGACTAGCCATTCAAAGGACTTCATGACTACAGAGGTCAGGGCGACGGGCCTGTACTCATTCAGTCCTGTGACCCTGGGCTTCTTGGGAACAGGGATGATAGTGGAGGCCTTGAAGCAGGCTGGAACGTGGCATGTCACCAAGGAGGTGTTGAAGATGGCGGTGAACACAGGAGACAGCTGGTCAGCACAATGCTTCATGGCGTGGGGCGAGACTGAGTGATTTACGGGGGTCTTGTTTTTTACAGGGCCGATTGACGTCACTCTCCAGGACAGAGAGGGGCGGTGGGGGAGGGGAGAGTAATCCAAAGGTGTGAGCCACCGATGGGTCGGGGGAGGGAGGGGTGGGGATGGAGTCAGGACATTGTCTTTCAAATCTGCAGTAGAACTTATTCAGCTCGTCTGCCAGGTGGAGGTCATTCATGGAATGGGGGATTTTCGGCTTGTAGTTTGTTAGGTGTTTAAAGCCTGTCCAAACTGAATCAGTCATTAGCTGAGAACTGATGTTGGAGTCTCTCAGAGTACAGAGTACAGTCGTTTAGCGTCTCTCACCGCCTTGCTAAACCTGTATTTAGCCCCTGTGTACAAGTCTTTGTTCCCACTCCTAAATGCCTAATCCTTCTGCAGACGTAGTTTTCTGAGTTCCGCTGTGAACCAGGGTTTGTCGTTGTTATAACTCACTCTGGTGCATGATGGTACGCAGCTGTCCTCACAGAAGCCGATGTAGGAAGTTACAGCCTCTGTGAAGTCATCCAGATTGTCCGAAGCAGTCCTAAAAACATCCCAGTCTGTGCAGTCAAAACATGCCCGAAGATCCTCCAGCGCCTTGCTGGTCCACTTCTTGGATTCCCTCATCACAGGTTTGCAGAGCTTTAGTTTCTGCCTGTATGCAGGAATCAGGTGGACCATGACGTGGTCGGAGTGTCCCAGCAGAGCACGAGGGACGGCGCGATAAGCCCTGCTTGCTGTAGTGTAGCAGTGATCCAGCGTGTTCTCCTCTCTGGTTGGGAATTTAAGAAACTGTTTGAAATTAGGAAGTTCGTTGCTGAGGTTTCCTTTGTTTAAGTCCCAGAGGACAATAACCAAAGAGTCGATCCGCTCCACACGCCGTATCTGGTCGGCGAGTGTCCTCTGTGACTTGTGCACGTTGCCCGCCAGGGGCATGTAAACACCGACCAGGATGAATGAAGCGAACTCACGGGGGGAGTAGAAAGGTTTGCAGTTGATAAAGACAGATTCCAGAAGAGGAGAACAGTATTGCAGGATCACTATTACGTCGTTGCACCAGCTGTTGTTGGAGTAGAAGCAGATTCCTCCACCCTTCGTGTTGCCGGAGAGCTCCGTGTCGCGATCCACTCTAGGCAGCTGGAATCCCGCCAGTTGGAGCGCGGAGTCCAGTATCAATCCACACAGCCACGTCTCTGTGAAGCACAAAACGGAAGATGAAGAAAAGTCTCTGTCTCTTCTCATCAATAGCTGAAGTTCGTCCAGTTTGTTGCACAGTGAGCGCACGTTGGAGAGAAAGATGCCTGGCAGCGGTGTCCGAGAACCACGCTTGCGGAGTCGCACCAGCAAGCCGGCACGTTTTCCTCTCCTCCGCCGTCTCTCCGCGTGAGAAAAGGTGTGCACACCTTTGACTAGAATGTCCAGTAATTCCACAGATGAGAGAAGAAAACAATGAAATGACTCCGCTGGAGTTGTTCCACGGATGTTCAACAGCTCATCTCTGGTGAGCGAAACTGCGCATTGTAAACGTGATGAGGGCGATTTTGATGGGACCAGCACAAAGCGCTCAGTAATTTCTACACCATTTGCGAACTGAAGTCTGAAGTAGCACACATTTTTATTACCTTCCCTGGCCACAGAAGAATGTGTTACACCAAAGAGGATTTCCACATATATGTAAACACTATCCTATTTTGTTTTTTTTCAGCAATGTTTAGGAGTAATTCAAGCTTTTATTCTGTATTTTTTCAAATTCATAGAAGCTTTTCTCATTTCTATATTTTCAGCAATTTTTAAATTTATTTCAGCTTCTCCTTTTTCTATTATTTCATCAATGTTTAGAATAATGTCAGCTTGTTTCATTTCTGTAATTTAAGCAACTTTCTGAAATTACTTTCAGCTTCATGTATTCCAAAGCATTTTCAGCAGAAAATGCATTTTCTAGGTGAGATTGTTCTTTTCTTCCACTTTAATTATTACACAGTCATTGTTGACATTGTGCTGTGGCGATTCACTGCTTGGTTACCGTCACGCAACAAAGCCAACTTGCATTTTAGAAATTAGAGCAGCCAATTAGACGAGCACAGAGAGAGTCAGAGGGGTGGAGGGCCTGTGGCAGATGGTGTGTTAATCGGGGGTTGAAGTATTATGGGATTAATTACTCCGATGTTTTTTTTTTTTTCCCGAGAACTAATGCGAGCAAGAGGCAGAGTGGACAGGCAGAGGCCGTCAGTCAGCAGGGGATCTGTCTGTCCGGTCATTTTACTCCTCGTTTTGTCCCTCTTCCCCCCCCCCCCTGCAGGAACAGACGCCTGTCATTGAGGCCCCGTCCACTCCGGATGTCCCTGTGCGCGAGCAGCAGCAGCAACCGACCAGATCATTGTCCCAGAACTCTTTCAGCAGGTGCAAACACCAAGGGAACCCGTCTCTCTCTGAGACACACACACACACACACACACACGGAAACCACTACTCGGCAAATCTTTTTGCATTATGGCCAACACAGCTTGACTAAAGAAACACACCCACACACAATATGGTCCTGTGTTGTTACCTCATGTTATGGCATACGAAATACTGAGGTTGATTAGAGTCACATGCTGAACATTGCCAGTCTTTTTCAAATCACAACGTAGATGAACCACCTGATTCATCTACCATGGCATCTATGCCGTGTGTTGTTAACGCAGCGTCCTTAATCCGTTTGTAATCTCTCCCTCAGACCCAGCAGAGGCCCCCTCTGCCTTCAGGACTTCAAACTGATAGCTGTGCTCGGCCGGGGCCACTTTGGCAAGGTGCTCCAACTTTACTAATATATTATATTAACAATGGATCAACTTGGTATGTGATGTGTGAAAAACAAATGAACAGCCTTATCACCCGACTCCCTCAACTCCTTTGTTTAACTAGGTATAGATCCTGTAACTGTAGTATTTTCATTAGGGCTGTCAACCAATATTTATTACAATATTTATTTTAATTTTTAGATATATTTAATGAGTTTATTTATATCAGGCAAAGATTTTAGCAGCCTCCCACGACTGTCTGCCTTCCACTCACTGAACACAAATCTTTGAGTGTTAGTTCTCGACTCTTCGTGGGAAATACCGATGGGAACTAAAATATGTAATATGATCCCTGCAGGTGTTGCTGTCGGAGTACAAGAAGGGAGGCAGCCTATACGCCATCAAAGCCCTGAAGAAGGGGGACATCGTGGCGAGGGACGAAGTGGAAAGGTAACCGCAGATCACGACGCTCGGCCTCGACCAAAAGTATCACCGCGTCTTCATCCCTGTCTCACGACCTCCCCCCCCATCCTCCGTCTGTCCCCAGTCTGATGTGCGAGAAGCGGATCTTTGAGACCGTCAACGGCTCGCACCACCCCTTCCTGGTCAACCTGTTTGCATGTTTCCAGACGCCGGAACATGTGTGCTTTGTCATGGAGTACACGGCAGGAGGGGACCTCATGATGCACATACACGCCGACGTCTTTTCCGAGCCACGTGCTGTGTAAGTTCAGCCGTGTGTGTGTGTGTGTGTGTGTGTTAAAAAGAGGAATATGCGTCAGTGGTCCATGTTCCATTCCGTATGAAGCGTCACTATGTAGCTGTGTGTGTATATGTTTATCCAACAGGTTCTACTCAGCTTGTGTGGTCTTGGGTCTGCAGTTCCTTCATGACCATAAGATTGTGTATCGGTGAGGACTTGGATCATTGCACACACACAACGCAGAAGGGGTGAATAAACACTCCTGCAGTGCTCAACATAAATCCACTTCCTTCTGTCAGGGATCTGAAATTGGACAATCTGCTGCTGGACACGGACGGTTTCGTCAAGATAGCAGACTTCGGGCTCTGTAAAGAAGGTGATTGTCTGTTATTTGCTCAACGTACCGGCCCCCTAAAAGCTACTCCACCCTCACGCTCTCTTCTTTCTCCTGAGGCATGGGTTATGGGGACAGGACAAGCACATTCTGCGGGACTCCTGAGTTTCTGGCCCCGGAGGTGCTGACGGATACGTCGTACACCAGAGCAGTGGACTGGTGGGGGCTCGGGGTGCTCGTCTACGAGATGTTGGTCGGTGAGGTGAGAATAAAGAGCAGGAGGGGATTGAGATCCTTAACTGCACGAGAAGATGCTTGGCAACCTGTGAAAGCTTTGAGTTGAGACATTTCCCAGACAAATTCAAAGGAACAGTTAGGTCGCCATCGCTCATTTCTGAACTATGGAGGTAAAGATACAGCCTGCAGATGGTTAGCGTGGCTGAGCATGAAGACTGGAAACAGGGAAGATGATTCGTTTGGAATAACTGAGTCCATAGAAATGTATTTGATCAAGCCCAAGATCCTCTCTTCAAAGAGGAGTTCATTCCACCGTTTGGGATGTGGACCAGAGGAGACCAAAGGGTCGTCAGGGCAACAGGGCGGTAAAACACCCAGTGGTCGGGTCAATAATTAGATAAGGCCTGTATGGGCTTTGGCCCGAGCTAAAGGAACACAAGCTTGTAAAGGCTGCAACATCCACTCTTTGATAGACTGGTAATGTTTTCCATGAATTATTCAATCAAGGCTTTCAGAGGCCGGGTTCATAGAGCTCTTATGTGTAATATGATGCAAACTAATGTGTCTGTTTCTTTCAGTCTCCGTTCCCAGGCGACGATGAGGAAGAGGTTTTTGACAGCATAGTGAACGATGAAGTGCGCTACCCTCGCTTCCTCTCCACAGAAGCCATCGGCATCATGAGACGGGTCAGACTCACCCGGAGCCTTCCTGCTCCTTACTAACTTGACATGTTTGATTCATTGTTTTTGTCTGCTTGTGATGTTCAACTGTGCAAATTCAAGCACGGACTGTACCTTTCATTTAGACGGCAAATAATAAATGGTGGGGAATTTCTTGTTGTTTCTAGTTGCTGAGGAGGAATCCAGAAAGACGTCTGGGATCTGGAGAAAAGGATGCCGAAGACGTGAAAAAACAACCGTTCTTCAGGGTGAGAGTTTGTCTTGTGAATCTTACTGTAACTCTGAGAGCTGCTGAGGATTAACTGGACCTACCTGTCGTCTAGGGTGTGGACTGGGAGCCCCTTCTTCAGAGGAAGCTCCCGCCGCCGTTCGTCCCGACCATCGTAGGCAAAGAGGACGTCAGCAACTTCGACGTGGAGTTCACGGCCGAGGCCCCTGCCCTCACGCCGCCCCGCGAGCGCCGCACCCTTTCCCGCAAGGAACAGGACCACTTCAAGGATTTCGACTACGTCTCCGACCTCTGCTAGGCCCAGCGGTCACAGGGGTCGTTCGCGGCCGGCCACAGACTCTGGGAAGTTGACTGAGGAGCAAACTCTCTGTCCCGCACGAGGAGGGAGGGACTTGAAGGCGACACGGGGGGGCTAACCCCCTCTTCTTCTCTGCCTGCCTCTTTGCGGCGGGACGAAAAAACTGGCCGGGTCCGAGCGGGAGTCACGCAACACGTCGCAGAGTCACGGACCCGCCGGCTGATCCGTGACACTGCGTGTCTTTTGGAAGAGGAGGAATGGGTGGTGAAGATAATCCAGATTATGTTACAGATGGAAGACGAGATGAGTGACCCAGCCGTCGGTGCGAAGCGCACTGAAACCGCCCACTGAATCCCAGTCAGAGTCAAAAGTGATCATTCTGGCAGGAAGCAGTGGGTCTCTTCTTCTGCCCCGCTCTCATCTCACGTCCCTCTACCTGCGCTGTTTTTGTTGTTGCTGCTGAGTGTGTATGTGTGTGTCGTTGTGTTCGGTGTCCCCCCCCCCCCCCCCTCAGTCATGAACGTGTCCTCGTCGGCTGCTCTTGCAATACTCGTACATTGACACACGGGGGAGCCAGAGGAATGAGGACCCCTCTTCGTCGGCTCCTCATTATGTCTTTCATTACAAAACAGATTTTTAACTACGATCATTTGTCAACAACAAAAACTTTTACAGATTTATGTTCTTTTTGCGATCTATGTCCCCCCCAACACCATTTTCCCTTCTGTCATTTGCTGTTAAAATATGTACAAACTGTGACTCAGTAAAAATGTGAAACCAACATAGAGGCATTCATAAGTCTGTTTTCCTTTCAGATGATGGGTGCTTACAGAGAAAAAACAGAAGTCATCGGTTGATACTACAACTTTAAATCCTCAGTCTATGTCATCGACTAAGGGATTGCAATGAGATTTTTTATTTCATGATATGAAAACATGGGTAGTCTTATATGTCTTCTTCTCTAGCGCTGCCATGAGGTCAAGACTCAACAACTAATTGTGTGTAACCATCAAATTCTCTTGGAGGGGAGGGGGAACAACGCCGCATATGACGAAAGCCTGTACACCGCATCAAGAAATAATGCCACTGTACTGTAGCTTGGAAAATAGAAACATGTGTCACTAAATGTGATAAATTTACTGTTTAAAATATCACATCAGTGATATTGAATCAACCAGCTGAGCACACCCGTCTCCCTGCTCTCCTCCTGGCCCCTGGTCTCCTCATGGCCCCTGCTCTCCTCCTGGCCCCTGCTCTCCTCATGGGCCCTGCTCTCCTATGGCCCCTGTTCATTATATATTTTACAAAACAATTTTTTTATGTAAAATTCTCAATACTCAATTTAACCCGAACACACTTATGAAGGAGGCAACATCTGGAATCCAGTGGCAACGTCAGATCAGTCGGCCAGCTCTGTGTAGGAGGTAAGATCTGATGAGGACGGTCCCACTACAAAGTCTATGTGTGTGCAGGGAAACTAATATTTGTCTTTTGTGAAGTCTGATAAACTGGCTCAAGTGGTATCATTTTAGGGCTTAGAAGTACAAGTTGGAAAGCGTGAGCTTAACGGATCTCTGCAGCCCGGCACTCATTTCTGCCTGAGGCCTGAGGCCTGAGGCCGAGGGTACGTTAGTCGCTGCTAGCATAACGCACCTGAATCCACGACTGAACTGTTTGCAGCCGATTTGCCTTTTAGATAATTTAAACTCCAAGTTTTGACAAAAAAGAAGCATGGTGTTTTTTGCATTTCTTTTGTTATGGTTTTGCTGCATGAACTTTGATACTTAAAACAGGAAAATAACTTGGGGATTCTGGTACAATTCTTGAATTGTCTGTGTGGACTTGGGGTTAAAAATTGATTTAAAAAAATGATTACTGTGCTTTTTCAGCAAGTCAATTCAGTTCAATTAAATATTTCTAAGTAATCCTATTAACACGAGTAGTTCGCGGACAGCTGCTTAAAAACAAGTATTTTTGGTAATCCTATTATTTACATGACATAAATTTCCATCTCGATGATTAAAAATAAATGCCAGCCACTCTGTCCATTGCATTACAAAAAGCTTCCTCTCTGTTCAAATCGACCAACGTTTTTAGCAGCTTGCAGAGTGAACCCGGTGTTTGCTTTAAAATAAACTGCCGTGGTTTAAAGCGCCGGCAGAGAATGTATCAGCATTAGGTGAACACCTGCAGATTTCAACTCCCATGTATCAAATAGGTCTAAACAGTTTCTTTTATTTTTGTTTATCTCTTGCAGGATTTCCTGCAAATCTGAGAGAGGAGAACTGGGACAGAGGTTCTAACTGCTTGTGTGTGTGTGTGTGTGTGTGTGTGAGTGTGAGGTAGCACAGCTGCTAGAGGCCCGTTTGTGCACTCCTTCTGCATCGTTCATCGCTCTGCAGAAGAAGTGCGAGAGGACCAAAGCCATGCGAATGCGCGCTTACCCGTCGGCTCATCCTGAACAATGCTTCAAACGTGCTCTGAGCGGTTCCCGCGGGGGCCTGTTTGAAGAGTGTGTCGCTGTTTGTAACTGAGTGTGAATTCTAATAATGTGTATGTGGCAACAGAATATGTATTAAACGAGCTGAGATGCACGTCGCCTCACAATCACTCAAATCACATGCAAGTCAATTTCCAAGTCAAGTACATTCCCCTTTCAGCTGTGTTTTTGTCCATGTTAAACCGTGAAAAAAAAAAATGTTCACCAGCTAATCACTAAGATTCTTTCCGTCGTGAGGTGCTCAGCAGGTTCTGCAAAGTGGCTTTTAAAAAAAGGAAAATGTAGAGCTTTTCTGCAGGAAAAAAACAACCCTGATGAAAGCAGCGAAAGTGGCCAAAACATTACGTATCTGTAAAACCTCAACAATTAGCTGGCAAAAGTGCTCTGCCGACTCTGTGAATTAGTCAGCCCCTCTTCAATCTGTTGCTAAAATGAAAATGTCACTCACTGTAGCATTAAATCATTTTCCTTTACTTAACCTTTTGAAGGGTCGTTTCAGAAACGAACCTCCTATCCAGGCAGTAATAGAAGCACATCCTGTGGTTTTATCACCATCAATCATCTCTGCCTTGAGCTGACAGTGTAATGAGAGGGCTACATCCAATAATAACACGCAAACACATGAACACACAAAGTGCAATCACATCTCAAAAACCTTCTGAGGAAGGTTGCACGACATTATTTGCTTTTCAAATATAAAAACTCGAACCAATCTTTTTCGATCAATCAGGTTTTATTTTGCAGCACGTGAGAAACTATCAAACATTATTTACAAATGCTATTTGGCCGTCACCCCATTGCCTCGTGGTCTCTGCTCAGAGAGTGCATGTCGCCATAGCCGCAGTGCGCCTCTTGGTGGCGCTGCAGGTCCACCCTGCGCTGGAAGCTGTGCTGACAGCCGGGGCAGCTGAAGGGCCGGTAGCTGCTGTGCTTCCGGCTGTGGGTCAGGAGGTTGGAGCTCTGGCTGAACCCTTTCCCGCACACTTTGCACACGTGTGGTTTCTCACCTGCGGGAGGGAAGCGCAGTGAGTTTAAAGCGTTCCCCCGCAGCACGAGTTTGCCCCACTGCTGCGTTCACCCACCCGTGTGTATGAAGGTGTGCTTCTTCATGTCCGACTTCTGGTGGAACCTTTTGCTGCAGTACTGGCAGGAGTAGGGCCGCGTGTCCGAGTGGATGAGCAGGTGCGTGGACAGGGTGGATGAGCGCTTAAACGCCTTCCCGCACACCTTGCAGTTGAAGCTGCGCTCCTGGATACGCAAACACATTCACGTTGATATTGGGACAAACCAGGTGTATGTATTTGTCCTGAAAACCACAAAACCCCCCTTTCTCACTGTACCTTAGCTCTGCCGTAGCCGCCTATCGCTCTGAAGCCAAAGGGCACGAGGGGCATGTCAGTGGCGGCTGGAGATCTCGACAATGGGCCAGAGACGTTGTTGTGCAGATGAGCCTGCAGGTCACCCCCGGATTTCAAAAGTTCTGAAAGAGACTGGCGGCGACAGAGGGCGTGAAGAAAGAAAAAAAAGAGAAAAATACACGCCGGTTAGTAGGTGTGTGAAATCTGTCTCTGTCAAACCTGAGATAGGATAAGCGGATACCCCCCCCTAAGGACAAGCGGTACAGAGATGCATGGACGGATTCCACTGTCCCGTCTGTGCGGCTGGTTAGCTTCACTAAGCATGGAGACCGGACATGTGGGGGCCATGATGTGAGCAAATCTGCCTACCAGCACTCCTACTATTACTGCGTCATGTAACTTCCTAATATCGGTAACTAGTAGCTATAAATATATATTGATAATTGTTTATTTATTTACTACTATTATTCACCATGCCGCAGCAAAGCCTCTTAACTTCAACCACTTTGTTAACTAAATGTCTGCACAAAAATAATAACTTACAAACAAACTTAAACAGCACAGACCCCCCCTTACAAATGTTATTCCATGTGATGGTTACTTTTATCGTTATTTTCCCCCAGGTTCCTCTTTCGCGATGGCTGCACACGAAGTGTGATCAAAGCGAGATAAAATGTCGTGAATATCCCGGCGTCGCGGAGGCCTCTTACCTTTCCACAGAGCGGACACTCGCCGACGGGGGATTTGAGGTCAGTGTGCGACACGTGGTTGAGCAACAGGTAGACCAGTCCCTCCAGTTGTCTCTCTCGCTCGGAGACCTGGTGTCTGTCCGCCGCCCAGGGCGAGACCAGCAGAGGGACGCCGCTGTTCTCCACGGGGACTTTTTTTAGATCATGAAAAACGACGGAACGATCTTAGTTTCTTTTGGGTCCCTGCTTTGCATTTGCTGAACTTACTTTGGACTGAAAACTTCAGCTATCTAAACATCACTTACTTTATGCTTGCTAACCAGAAAGTTCTCAGTACCTGAAGGCCAAGGTTCCTCTGTGAAGTTCCTGTGTGAACAGACTGCATCCCCCTTCAGCCCTAACCTGGGGGGCAACGACCTCAAAGCCTCCTCGGGACTCCCCCTGCTCCGTCCAGCCTCATGCTGCACAGGCTGGTTGGAGTCTGTTTGGGGCTGCTGGTGCTGTCTGTAGGGGTCCTTCGATAGGCCGAGCAGGGGGGCCCTTTTACTCCTGACGAGGAACGACCGCGGCATGGTTGGGACTGAGGCAGGTGACGGCAGACGAGGTGGCAAATCCTGCAGAATAAACCCGGGGAGGGGTCTGAAAAATCTGCTCTTTCAAGTCACGTTTGGAGCCTCACGAGCCCCCCATGTGGCACACCTGCCGCTACATCTTCAGTTACAATGCCAGAGCTTGAGGTTTCCTCAGCAAATACACAGCCAGCACACCTGCACCAAAGACTTCGGGGCTTCCACGGAGGACCACCTGACTCCTAAACTGATCCTGTGGTACACTTTTCAGACTGTGTGCTATGCTAGTTCACGCGTTACCTAAATGAAATATATAATGTTAAAGAAGAAACTCATTTGTCACAGGATATGCGGGACATTAATTCTTAACAGTTCTTTGGTATTAGTTGATTTGAACATTTTGTCAGTTGATACGACAAACAGGAACAAGAAGAACCTCAAAAGAAAAACTAGAAGGGAGAGACACAAGAGAACCACGCTGCAAATTCCTTTTACTGAAACCTTTCTCCCCATCTATGTTCTTTATATTATTTTGCATGAGGCGCTATGAAACAAAGATGATCAGTGAGATTCCAGCTGAAGTGTTGATCTTACCTCTGTCTTGTGCAGCCGAGCAGGGAGAGCTTGTCTTCTGTTTCTTTCTCTTTCTCACTCCCATCAACTGATGACAGGCGACAGAGACATTCGATTTGATTTCAAAGGGCCGCTGTGGCTTGTGGGTCTTAGTCATCGGAAGGGTTTAAAAAAATAGCCATAAAAATATATTTAGAAAACCCTAAAAAAAAATCATTGTTTAAAAACGGATAACTTTCAAAATATGCTGTTTGTTTCAATGACTTCCCTTGTTCTGAACAGCAAAGTGGAACAATGACATGACAACATCTGTCCCCTCTAAAGGTTTGGTCCACACTCAAAGATGTTATGATAGCAAAGCGGAGTCAAGAGAAAGCATGTGGGTAAACTCATAAATACACTAAGCATTCTTTGGAAAGTTCGAACATGTCATACTTCCTCCTTTTTTATGTCTGGGTGTTTTTTTTTTTATTCTTAATGGCATCAAGTCATCCCACACAGTTCTTTTGGTGAGCGGCAGGGAGATTTTTTTCACTTTTTCACCCTGTGCTGAACTTCAGCAAGTTTAACCTTTCTGTCCGGAAGGCGAAGAAACGATTGAATTTAATATGTTTAATTTAAACTGGAAATAAATCAAATCTGCATGGAACTACTTAGTTGAATCCAACTTTGCTGAATCATACTCTCAGAGATCAACCATACAACCCAGTCAGTGGTTCATTTCAATGACTCATAACCATAAAACACAGCTCCCACTGATATGAGAGGGAAGGACCCTAACAAGAAACACAGTGGGAGAACTAAATCTAAATCTCCACTTTGCCTCATATATTTTATCACCTGCAGGTCCAATCTCATCTGGTTTAACGAACCAATACCAACAAACACAGGACTTTCCCCCTGGAGACGGCTGTTAATGTCCAGCGTGACACAAAAAGTGACCTTTCGCTTGTTTTGGTTTACGCCCGTGACTTAGTTTAGTCAAACCACTGCTTTACTAAACCTGACCAAGTAGTTTAGTTGCCTTAGTGAAAATGTGTTTCCCCCATAAAATGCAGTTGAGCAATTGAGAATGCAGTTCAGTGGTGTGAGAACACCATCAAGCAGGAGACAGGGTGCACTGTTTAAGTGTGTAAGGGCTACAATAAGATCAATGTAACAATTCACACAATATATATAGATATATATATATATGTATATAAGAATACAGTACTTTATTTCTATATACTATAATCATATTTCTGTCATATTCTTGATAGGACAACAAAACACACTCTTGCAAAGGTATCTTGTATCTAAGTATCATTTGTTAATTAATGAGGCCTAAATCTGACTGCAGATTAAAATCAAATCATCAAGGGCCACATGCATGTGAGCATTTCTCAATGTTGCTGTATTTATGCAAACATCTCATTTGACTCCTGGTGTCACGAAAGCATCAAAACGGAGCCGAGTTCGCCTCGCTTTGCACGAAGAGAGGCATGTCAGTGCAGTGTGGTCGGTGTGGTGGGGGGCTCGCAGCCTTCTCCCAGGGGCTGTCGATGAAAGCAGGCGAGAGTGGCGCAGGGAGCTGAGACGGGCTGGTGGGTTCGGTGGGTTTCTGCCTCATTTGCTTTGGGGGGGGGGGGGGGGGGGTTCATGGGCTTCTTCTTTCCCCCCGAACCCGACGCTCGTGGAGGAGAAGGAGGAGAGGGGGCGGGGGGGGGGGGGGGGGGGGGTAGTTTGAGTCTTTTAATCAGACTGTTTATCAAGTGGAGAGGAATGTAGCCTGTTGAGTTGAATATATGAATGAATAACTGCTACTTTTAGGATAGAAAATAGCTGCCATCTAACCAAGTATCAAAAAAGACTAACATTAACTACTTAACAAATGATGGTTGTTTAAGTACAAACAACCCCTTCAAAACAAGTATTAGCTCGTGATCTGTTCCACTAACTTTTGCTTCTAAACCAGTAATCCAAAAAAAGAGGAAATTGGTGTTTTACTGAGACCGTTGACTCTCCTTTTGCAGGTTGTAGTGTGTTTTTGCACTTACAGACATCCTGTAATTTGCAGTTGACGCCACCATGGCTGCTGCTCAGCAAAGGTTAGATCTTTACCCATCATGGGTAGTACTGCTCCGCCTGTGAAAACACAGGACTATAACGTCTGTTGTGGTGATGGAGAAAGCTGTCTCAAAGTTTGCAAAAGAATAGTCCTCATGATGGTCTTCTGGGAAAGTAAGCGAAAATGTTGGATTTTTTTCTCCAGTGTACCCGTGACTTTTTGCAAAGCATGACGTAGAACATGATTAAACACGGCAGGAACGGAGTGAACACATGGACAGAAACCACCACAACGCAGACACATTATTATACTACAACCACGTCTAGCTAACTGATATTTGTACAACCATTTTTGTACTCGTGTGTAGGATATGCAACAAATTGTCAGGCCACAGTCTGTGTTCGTGTGTGTTGCTGCTGTGGCGTCTGGCATTGGTTTCAGACGGATTAACAAGTGAAGCGCTCTGCCACTTTCTCACGGCCAGCAGCTTCTCTTTCCCGCTGTTACCAGTTTGTTAACACCCACCCTCTTTCACACTCATTGCAACTTTCGCTAATTTTCGTTGAAGGACAGTGCTGGGCTTTCCTTCCCCCCCCCCCCCCCCCCATTAGCCACAACACTCCCTCCCACTGAACAGGAAACATGTATATTGCTGAGGAAGCTTTCCTTTCTTTTGTTACGGCGTATCACATCCATCACAGGCTATACCAAGAAATTACATCATATCAAGTAAATGACGACACCTCTCGATTTCAGTCCATGGATGCACATCCCCACTCCCACACAGACAGGCAATTCTCAGATGTGCATCATAATGTAGGGTGTCAGAGAACTAAGGAGGTGTGAGAAAGCCAAAGGGACCTAGTACCCAAGAAAGCCACAGCCTATGTTTGCATAATCAATGGTGGAGGCCTAGAGAGAGAGAGCCTATACTGTAAATGAATTCTATAAATGACTGACCTGATGACTAACTTATTTATTACAGCAGGCCGACTCTTATTGCTAAATTCAACCCAACGTGTGGGTCAAAGGAGAGAGTGTGTGCAACAGCTCCATTACACTGAAGGCTACCTGAGCACAGCAGCACTTTAAGGTAAATGCTAACACCAGCATGCTAGCATGAGCCCAATGACTTGCTAACTTGCTAATGTTTGGCAGTGGAGATACGGAATGTTTAACACGTGTCATCATGCAGAAATGTGCTCATTAGAAAAAAAACACAGTTGTACTTGTATCAGAATGACAGCGGGTATCACAACTACAAAACACACTCACGTACATTTCATTCAAAAGGATGATGGTGTTAGCTAAAATATTTTTGATTTGTGAAAGTTGTGAAAAGTATATTTATATTCCAAAAATAATAATACATATATACGTATTTTCCACAATAGTGGTCATGCTGTATGTTGGCTCGTGTTTTGAACATTAAAGTTTAACTGTGCCCACAGCCATGAAACGATAACTTTAAAATCTGATGAGAAGTGTTTATATTAGTTTAGTTAATAGTTTAAGAAAGCCAATTCCAGATCAAAAACATCTTGACTGGATCAACTTTTGATATGGCATGAACCAGTTAGTTGTGTGCAAGCGTTTCATGTTTAAAAATATTAGCCATTGGTTTTGTTACGAGCTTCTAAAAGGTTGTGAAGTTTTATGACAGGAACTTTCACATAACACGACCCCACCCAAAGCATCCCTGTGTACGGGCAAGGTTTTGTCACTGCGTATTGCAAATGAAGAGGTGTGAAGCCGCAGGCCTCTTTGCAGCAGACCTCTCAACCGGAGGGTGTTGATATTTGTCCGTTGTAATGTTGAGCTTGCCACACCACAGCCCTGATGTGTCTTATTTCCCCTAAGAGATTACCATTTTTAAAAAAAGCCTTCATTGGTGTATTGTGCACTTAGGTTAAATCGTACCTGCATGTTGTAAGCATTTAGTTCAATGCACCATTCTGCTTGAGCACAACCTCTCAGATGAAGCAGCTTGTTGTGTTAGGGTCGGAATATTCGGGACCCAGATGCAGAGACAGAGACGGCAGGATGGGTGGAAGGGAGGTTTATCCAGCCTAGTCTGCAGTGCCGAGGCTCTGGTTGGCCGGCAATGTTGCCTGGAGATCCACTGGGTTGGAAGTGGAAAAAAAAACCCCACACTGGTTAGGTTCAGCATTAGCAAAGTACCAAACTGATTTTAGTACTCAAAGGAGCCGAGAGTGTATCTACCACTGTGGTGGAGATACCACTAGTAGCCGGGGTACTGATGATCCACAAGTGAGGAGCCCAGATTCCAGCTGATTACACACACACACACACAGAACAACTGAGAGTAGAGCTGGCATCACGATGGAGCCGACATTCTGAACCCACGTGAATGACTGCATGCACACACAGACAATCCAAGTCAATGGATCTGTTTATCCAATGATGATTGCACTTTTAGCTTCAACACTATAATCCAACTTCAATTGTAGGCTTGACCTTGCATGTAGTAGGGGGCCTAAATGACTATTTGTTATCTATGATTATAATAATAATTGGTTGACATTTTAGCTGACACAAATAAAGAGGCATGACACGCAAAACTATTGTTTGGTCCTCGTGGGACATTTAGTAGGAAACACAAACAAAAACCAAACAAAACAAAAGGTACACACACAACCAAGTAAGGGAAGAGAAGGGGATTGTTGAACTTTTGTTCTACACACCTTTCATTCCCTAACACAATCTATCCCTAACCAGCTCACCTCTCTGTTGCAAAAACTACAGGGGTGACCCCGCCCAGCTAACTTAGTGTGTGTAACAACGTTTTACCTACGTGATGGAAATGTACACCCATGGGCAAAACTACCTGCCCCTTCTCCAGAACTGAGGTAGAGTACAACTGGGTCTCACTGACAAGATCCAAAACAACACAATATTAGCCAGGCCATACAAAACACACAGCCTCTCCTTTCCTTTCAACAACCAGGCTGGTTATATAGGCCACCAGCTCATTAGCTGATTACTCCCCAGGTCTTATACGACCACACCTCCTCAGGTACTGATTCAGGCTCTTGTCATCTCCCGCCTTGACTACTGTAACTCTCTGCTGGCAGGTCTCCCTGCTGCCGCCATACGACCACTGCAGCTCATCCAGAATGCAGCAGCTCGACTGGTCTTTAACCTTCCTAAATCCTCCCACACCACTCCACTACTCTACTCTGTTCACTGGTTACCAGTGGCTGCCCTCATCCAGTTCAAAACATTGGCACTCACATACCATGCCGTGAATGGATCGGGTCCAGTCTACATCCAGGACATGGTGAAACCCTACATCCCAACCCGCACACTCCGCTCTGCATCTGCCAAGCTGTTGCACTTATTGTAAGTCGCTTTGGATAAAGAGCTGGTAACTTGGAGCCGCTGAATTGAGTCGACTAGAGAAACCAGATTTTTGTTTAAGGAACTATTTTTCTCCTCGGGGACACATTTCCTTGTTGATGGACGTTTCAGTTTGAAGAGATTCCCTTTGTTTTTTGTGGAAGAATAAAACGTGATTTTTTTTTGGTAAACCTCCTTCTTTTTTTCAGTTAGGTGGCCCTGCCTCCCCCCCCCCAAAATGCACACACCAGCTGGTAGAGTAGATCATGATGTGGTTTCTTTTCAGTTTGAGTCCTCGCTCCAGATTCTTCTTGACCTAAATACAAAGAAGACAGCACCCTTACCTATGTATGACATGCACACAACACACACTGCAATATAACAACACCGGTCCTCAGGCCTCTCACCCCGGACATGAACTGTTTGTGCCCCTTCCATCCGGCAGGAGGCTGAGGTCCATCAGGACTAAGACCTCCCGCCATACTAACAGTTTCGGGATCATCAACAGAACCCGCCCCCCCCTCCTGACTCTCACTCCCATGTAAATTCACTTTGTCACTTTCCCTTGTCACTTTCTGTTTAGCTGGTGCACTTTATTTTTTGTTTTATCTTTATTTCTCAACTTACTAAGCCATAGCATATATTTTATTATATTTTAATTTAATTTTTATGTTGTCATTATTGTACTGTCTTCCGTCATGCACCATTCGCCAAGTCAAATTCCATGTATGTCTAACATATGATGGCAATAAACGCTTCCTGATTCCTGATCTGTGTGGAGAAGTTCTGTGGAACTCACAGTACAATAACTTCAGCACCACCTGTTGGATAATGCTGATAATGCTGGACACAGTGTTGTGAAACATTTAGGGTCCATGAAAACAGGCTGGAGCTGTGGTTAATCAAATGTAATGACTTCATAAAATATGACAAAAGCTTAGAGATTAAGCTAGCCAACAAAAAGGCGCCATGAAGAATTTGTTTTCGGAACTTCACAACCTGAAAGAGGCAATTCTGCAAAGAAAGTATTTTTACTATTTACTATAGTTTTTCTAATAAACGCCTTTCTTGTGGTGGTAATTTGTGTCTAATATTCCTCTGATGTTTTCCTCAGTCCGTTCTGAAAGAAATAACAAAAGGGCAACCCCCCCCCCCTCTCCCCTTTTGTCCTGAAAGGGCTTTTAGTGCTGAATTAGATTTTTCAGCCCCACATCCTCCGCTGCCACAGCAACCGTTGAAAAGCTGCGTGTCGGGCCCGCTGAGGAGGAGTTTGTTGTAAGTTTCGCGGCAGAACCAGACAGCGCCGGAATGAAGGTTCTATAAAGCGGCTGTGGGCTGATCGCAGGAGAGAAGGGGAAAGGAGCAAGTTATTTAACGAGGTATGTGAAAACTAATCCAAGAGCCGTTCGATTGGGATTTGTTTTTGTGACAAGAAGGAGACTTGAGAGAAGCTGGCATACAATAGAAACTGTGTTTGGGGTTTAATCTTAATTAGCTTAATTTGACTGCTGGTCAAACAATATTTCAAGGTCCAACTGTGATCGCTAATATGAAAACTAAAGAATGAAGTAATGGCAATTTTAAATTGGCTCTTTGATGGATATGTAGAATGGCTGTCAGTCCAAACGTTTTCATCGGTTGTGTGGTTTGATTAGACTTGGTAGGCAGCATGAGCAAACAACATCACAGCCACAAATCACTCTGTGATCAATTATTGCAAATGCCTGATTGATTTGACTCAGTAACCCAGAAATCTCATGTGAAAAAAAAGTTTTTTGGGCAGGATCCCCTCGTTCTGTGACTTGATCGGGATGTTTCATGTTCAGCTCGTGGACAGTGAAAGCCAGACTCATCCCTGTACATCACTTCATCACTTTAACTGCGTAGCCCAGATCTTTCTGCATTAATTCACTTTTTTTTCCTACAGTCATCCCCGTGGGACCCAGAGGTTGCCATGTTTTCTCTTTCCGAGCTGGCGCCTCTGAACCAGCATCAGGGTCGGTGTAAACTGTTGAAGCCCTGGTGGGAGGTCTTCATGGACTACCTGGTGGTCCTGATGCTGATGGTGTCTGTGCTGGCTTGTACAGAGCAGCTGTCCAGGGATCGAGTGGTGTGCATTCCCATGGATCCAGTTACCAGTGCGAACACCAGTAATAACGGTCCCTCAACCCGTGGGCAAGCATTGACTCCATCTTCAAAGCCCCCAACTCATGTTCCACACAACGTCAGCCCAAAACTCCCCTCTGTAGGCCGGGGAAGACGCACACATCTGGCCCACCAGCAGTATGTCTACATTAGCCAGGTAGTGTAATACCAGCCTGACTCTTTACAAAGTCTTTAATTATTATGGGAAACGGATTAAATGATTGACTGTTATCACTTCATGAACAACGAATCAAGTAGGCCTAAGTTTTTCATACTGACAAGCTCAGAGCGTTATTATCTGATATTACAGCTGCTCTCGGCTCTTTATTACCTGTAACTCTTCTGCCTGTGGTCTAATCTCACTGCTGGTGTCTATGTAGGCCGCAGGAGGCGCTTTTTGTACAGAAACAAAGTTCTAAAAGTGCTGCCAGCCCCGACAGACCAAATTAGCTGCTAGCTAAAGAGCTAGCTGTTTCCACCACAAAATGAAAAAAAAAACAGATTTTATGTTATTTTATATATTTTAACTGTTACGCTAACACGTTTCCTGAATGTTAATGATGTGTATAATGATGTATAATATAA
This sequence comes from Pungitius pungitius, assembly GCF_949316345.1. Taxonomy (NCBI): domain Eukaryota; kingdom Metazoa; phylum Chordata; class Actinopteri; order Perciformes; family Gasterosteidae; genus Pungitius; species Pungitius pungitius. The sequence continues at coordinate 18,479,517 of NC_084911.1, read as the reverse complement.
ATGTTGGGTTCACAACCCAAAAGTGGACATAAAAAAAGTCATTGTAGGTTTAAGTGGCTTCTCTTCTCTCCGTCTAGGTGTGCTACCATGAGGCTTTGCCTCTGTGCTCCCGCTTCTTCCCGTATATGGCCATGCTGCAGTCTCTGGTACTGGTGGCCAGCGGCTCCTTCTGGCTCCACTTCCCCCACACCTCCGCCCGCATCGAGCACTTCCTGGCCATCTTGGCAAAGTGCTGCGAATCACCCTGGACGTCTCAGGCCTTGTCTCATGCCGCCCGCCAAGACAGCATCCGGGAGAAGGAGGTGGTGTCAGTGGTGGAGGAGAGACGACCGCCACAGCCTCCTCTGCCTTCAGCTTCATCTTCACACCCCGTGACCCTCGCCAGACGAACGAGCAGAGACTCGGGCACAGACAGCCCGCTTTTGGAGAGGTCAGGTGGTGCGTCCTTTGGCTGCCCTCCCTCCCCGTGCCCCTCCACACTCTCCTGTAACTCCGCCTTGTCGTCTACGTCCCGGGGGTCCCAGGTGCCCTTTCCTTCCTCCAGCCATGTCATGGATGACCGTCCCAGGCAGGTCATGAGTTTAGGTAAAAGTGACGGGGAACAGGCCAGGGCGCTGTTCGAGAGGGTGAGGAAATTCCGGTCGCACAGCGAAAGCTCAGATGTCATCTATAAGGTGAGAGACCCTCTAGTCTAGTTGGTTTATTTTTGGACTGTTAAAACATTTCCTTTTAGTTTTTCAATTATCCACAAATTTGATTTGATGAGGACTGTATAAAGCTTTATATTTATCTCAACCTGCTGTTTTTTATATTTAAAAGGTCAAGTGTATTGCAAGTATGTTTTCTTATTGTATAATCACAAGGAAATTAGAATTACTGTGGGTTACCGTGTGCCGTTTATATTGACAAACGGAGCAAGTCTTCGTTAAGGTAATCAACACGGTCAATTCAAACACTGGCTTTAGGTAGGGCCTTTTACGTTTCCCTGCCTTTGTGTCGGCTACAATAGTTGCACTTCATGCTTGGCACACAGGAACAGTATTTCGCTAAATTTTACACACTGGACATGCATAAAACAACAACTCCTTGTCAATGATGTCAGTTTGTTCATTACACCTCCCTGTCGTCTTTTCAGGTCTACCTCGCTCAGACAGTATTGAAATTGCTGATGGTGACGCTGATCTTGAGTTACAGCATCCCTCTTCTCAGCTCCCTCTCCTTCACCCACACCTGTCACCCTGAGGAGACGGACTTGGTGGGCTACGATACCTTTGAGTGTATCCATGTGCTCTCCTCCCTCCTACGCAAGCTGCTGATGGCTTACCTGTCACTACTGGGACTGTACGGCATTCTCAACTTTTACACCTTCAGCTGGATTTTACACAGGTCAGCGCATTGGTGTACAGTATACAGAGACATCTGTATGAATACCTTAAAATAATAGATGTTATATATATAAATATATATAAATTTATATATTAGGATCAATTAATAGCATTTAGTACCAAATATAAAATGGTGAATTTGTACTGAGTGATCCTTGAAAGGCCCTTCAAAGCATACCAGAGGCCTGTTAATAGGATTACAGTGAAAAGCTGTGTTTGGGCGACTGTGTAATATATTTTTCCTCCTCTGCCCTTCTCAGCTCTCTACGCCAGTATTCCTTCCACTCCCTGAAGGACTTGGGCTCTCTGAGAGATGTTCCTGATCTCCGAAACGACCTGGCTTTTCTTTTGCACATGTTGGACCAGTATGACCCTTTGCTGGCCCAGCGTCTGTCCGTCTTCATGTCCCCTGTTAGTGAGAGCAGGCTCCTGGGAGAAAGCCTGGAAAGGCGATGGGGGGAGGAGAAGCTGCGTGCCATGACTAGCGTGGACGCGGAGGGCTTCTCCAGGCTGCAGCTGGTGGCCCTTCCTCGCCTCCCTCCGGCCCTCTTCACTCTGAGCCAGCTTCAGGTTCTCCAACTGGAGCTCATCGCAGATGCCAGGTTCACCGAGCAAGTGTCCAAAATGACCTCGCTCAGGTGGGTTTTGCAGTGGTGTAGTCCCGCTTCACACATTTTAAACAATGCAAATCAAACGTTATATTTTGTTTTTAAAAAAGCATAACGCTGTACACACACAAGTCTAGTGGTTTGTTCACCCAACAGGGAGCTCCACCTCTATCACTGCACAGCAGCTGTGGATCCCGGCGCACTCCGAGTCCTCCAGGAACATCTGGAGGTTCTCCAACTCACCTTTACTCAGGCATCAGAGATCCCCGGCTGGGTGCTCTCCCTCCGCAGCCTGCACCAGCTGCACCTCTCGGGCCGCCTGAGCAGTGACGGTGGTTTGGGCCGCGGCTGGGCGTTGGGCAGCCTGCGGCAACTGCGTCACCTCCGTGTGCTGGTGATCCGAGGCATGCTTCAGCGGATCCCCGGGGAGCTGTGCGAGGTGGCCGGCAGTTTGGCGAGACTGGAGATCTACAACGAGGGCGCCAGGCTGCTCGTGCTGACGGGCCTGAAGCGCATGGTCGGCCTGACCGAGCTGCTGTTGCAGGACTGCCGGCTGGAGCGCTTGCCCTCGGCCCTGCTGGCTCTCGGCAACCTGCGGACGCTCGACCTGCAGCACAACAACTTGCGGACTCTGGAGGAACTGCTCGGCCTGGCTCATCTGCGCCGTCTCTCTTGCCTCAGGCTCGCCTACAACCGTGTTCTGGCGCTGCCGGCTAGCGTTGGTGTGCTGCGAGGCCTGGAGCTCCTGGATCTATCCAACAACCAGCTTCAGAGCCTCCCCCCAGCGCTCTTTACTCTCCGGCGCCTTCGCAGGCTCCTGGTGGCTGGTAACCTTCTGGAAGAGCTCCCGGCAGAGGTAAAGGCACTGCAGCTGCTTACAGAGCTGGACCTCAGTGGGAACAGACTGGACAGCCTCCCCACTCAGCTTTTTAGCAGCTGTTTGGAGCTGCACATCCTCAATGTCGCTCGCAACTCTCTTAGCTCACTACCCAGGGGGATCTCAGCTTTAGGTCGGTTGTGCAGGTTGGACTTGCGCAGTAACAGTCTGGAGGAACTGCCTGCTGAATTGGGCTGCTGCACAGGGCTGCACAGAGGTGGTCTTCTCGTGGAGGACTGGCTGTTCCTTTCTTTGCCTACACAGGTCAGGGACTTGCTGAGCCGTTCTTGCGCCCCGAGTGGTACTCCCTCAGAAGATCATTCCCGCCCAGATTCTGATAGTTTCCCATACTTCTGTCCAACACAGTGGAGTTTCTCTTCTGCTCTGGAATCACAGATATAAGTATCCTAACACTTATTGCCAGGATATGCTTTTGCAATGCATTTGGCAAAATGTTTACCAGCGGTTCTTTTAGAAGGCAGCTTTCCTATTGGTCATTTGATTGTTTGGCTTTTATAACCATTATTAGCGCACGTTGCTTCATTGAATACCTTCTGCCCATTGACTTTTATACCCCAATAATCATCACACTGTGAATGAATGTCAACCAAAGTTTTTCAGGAAAATTCAATAATGCATTCAGAAATGTACAAAGCAATAGACTGTGTGAATTTCGCAAGACCATGATATGTAGTAAATACACTGAAACATACTAAATACACCTGTTAACCTCACTACAATCTTTTTGGGGGGGTCATTTTTTGTGCTTAAAAAATTATTAATTATTAAAGTAATTTTTGTAGTGTTTAATAATGATTGTGAATAAATAAGGGGGAAAAAACCAAGGTGGTATTTTCTCTATAAATAAAATTACACAAATATTTTTGTTGTTGTTGATAACAAAGCTTACATCATTAATGAAAAAGTTACTTAAATTTCTTTTAACATGAACAAAAATATTATTACAAAATTATTTTCAATTTAAATTATAATTATCCACAGTATAGACATATATGTATTACTCCAACTAAATAATATAACGCTGACTGTCTCCATTAACTAACAATAGAAATGTTATTTTTGATGCTCCTGTTTGGTCGTTGTATTGTGAAAAGTGCTCACCAAAAGTGTTTATATGCTCTGAAGTCTGACCTGACGCTGGTATAACCATTTCTAGCGGGCTATGTTCTGTACACCAGAAAATTTTATTCTATTTTGTTCTGTATTTTTTTTCTGTATTTCACTACCGTGGTCCTCCATACATAACGCCGTATCCCGCTTTTTTATACTGCGGTGGGCTGCGACACACTTTTTGTCCAATCACCGGCTGCCTATTTCCACGGTCGCATGAATCCACCAATGATATTAACGCCTTTTAGCATGGGCGGGACGTCCGGTGTCTCCTATAAACGAACCAAGGCCTTTCCATGCGGTTTTGATCTTCAGGTTGACGCGAAGCTAACTCCAACAAGGTATGAATTTCAAATCTGGTTTTATTTCTGCATCTAGAGGGTTTTCAAAACTCACTGGTATCAGAAAGTCACTCATTACTTTATTTCGTGAAAGAAATTGGCGTGGAATGTAAAAGTTTCCTTCCTAATGTACATTATAGTTCTCACCGTAACAGAGCTAGCTAGCGTTTTGTAGTCAAACATTAGTTAGCTTCGCCAGCCCAGCAAGCTCTCGTGTATTAGTTGATGCTCCGAGTGCGTACGGTACATATTTGTATTAGCTTTTTGAAACTCAACCTAAAGCCTTTGAAATTGCTTAATTTTCAAGAGACATGTATGGTGAAGCCTATCCATTATCAAAAAAGTGTATGCCGTTTAGCGCGTTAGCTTTCCGTGTTAGCTTGCCACGTTAGCTTTTGCAACACAATAGCTTTCCAGTGTTGCAGCTAAACGCTCCCGATGCTAACCGGTTGGCGTCTGCTAACGTAAACTCCGAGGCACCGCTTGGTCGGGTTTGTACGCGATATTTGTTCTTATTTGTCCTACCTTGTGTTTGTATATTCAGTTACTACATGCAGTGTGGACAATACATCGAGCCTCTCATTTGCCAAACCAGCTAGCATAGCTCGTTCAATGGCCTCAAGGCTTACAATGGGTTTGCTGTGTGAACACAACAACGTTGGTGTTTAGGGGGACTGTTTACAGCGGCTTTAACCTGAGTGTTCACGCAAACTCAAAGTTGGATTATAAACTCGCTATTTCACAAAGATCGGTCGTTGGTTAAAACGTGCAACGGACCCTGGCACAAAGGCTGGCAAAAAGTTAAAAGCTTGAGTCGTGGTAAGAGATCAAGGAGCCAACTAATGATCAAACCGTTTTGTTTGCCCTATTTTTAGACCGACGACATGGCAGAGAATGATGTTGATAACGAGCTGCTCGACTATGAAGAGGATGAGGAGCCCCAAGGAGCCCCAGAGAGTGCAGCACCCGCAGGCAAGAAGGAGGTGAAGGGCTCCTACGTCTCCATCCACAGCTCTGGCTTCAGAGATTTTCTGCTCAAGCCAGAGCTGCTCCGCGCCATCATAGACTGTGGTTTTGAGCATCCATCTGAAGGTGAGGGACATTTTATCAAATTTGTTTCCATCTAATAAATGCCAAGAATAATGAAATAACACTAGCAGGTTTGCCTCATACCTGCACCCTGTGGTCGGTTGTTGTGATATGTACTACTAATAAAACGGTTATTAATAAAAGTTTATTTTTTCTCCATTTAGTCCAGCACGAATGCATCCCACAAGCTATTCTGGGCATGGACATCCTGTGCCAGGCCAAGTCTGGCATGGGCAAGACGGCTGTGTTTGTGTTGGCGACACTGCAGCAGATTGAACCTGTCGATGGACAGGTCAGTACGCATATTTAATACACTATTTTGATGTATACGATTAAGTGATGGAAGCCTTGACTTGGACTGTTTTCAGCATAAAACTCATGCCTAGCATTAAGGAGCGCCCATGTCCTGTTGCATTGACTAGTAGATGTTGCAAAGTATCTGAATCTTGTGTCAACCTCCACCCCCCAGGTGTCTGTATTAGTCATGTGCCACACACGAGAGCTGGCCTTCCAGATCAGCAAGGAGTACGAGCGTTTCTCCAAGTACATGTCCTCGGTTAAGGCGGCCGTGTTCTTTGGCGGCATGGCCATCAAGAAGGACGAGGACGTCTTGAAGAAGAATTGCCCTCACATCGTGGTGGGAACGCCGGGCCGCATGCTCGCTCTCATTCGCAACAAGACCCTGTCCCTGAAGAACGTCAAGCACTTTGTCCTGGATGAGTGTGATAAAATGTTGGAGCAGCTAGGTGAGTTTTAAAAAGGCAAACGATATTTACTTTCTACTCAACCCATTGATTCCACCTCGGGATCTGGTTACTCTTATTACATTGTGTATATCTCTCTCATCTTTGAATCAGACATGAGGCGTGATGTCCAGGACATCTTTAAGATCACACCCCATGAGAAGCAGGTCATGATGTTCAGCGCCACTCTGAGCAAGGAGATACGACCAGTCTGCCGCAAATTCATGCAGGATGTAAGTACTCAAGGTTTCCCAGAACGCGAAAGGAAAACCGTGCTGCGTTAAAGCTGCAGCACATTTGAGTGGTATGCGTTTTGCCTGCTTGGTGATGAAACTATAAACTCTTTATAACTATACATCGATCCTCTTGTCCTGTGCAGCCCATGGAGGTATTTGTGGACGACGAGACCAAACTGACACTCCATGGCCTGCAGCAATACTACTGCAAGCTGAAGGACAGCGAGAAGAACCGCAAGCTCTTTGACCTGCTCGACGTGTTGGAGTTCAACCAGGTAAAGCAGCGGAGCCACTGCACGCCATACCAATAAACGATCCATCCCACACGAGTCCTCAGCAGCCATATTGAAATGCCCCTGCTTTGCCTCTAGGTGGTGATCTTTGTCAAGTCAGTCCAGCGCTGCGTTGCTCTGGCCCAGCTTCTGGTGGAACAGAATTTCCCTGCTATCGCCATCCACAGGGGAATGGCTCAGGAGGAGAGGTGAGTTGACTCTCACACTCTCCTAAACGTGTGCTCCGTTAATCTCTGGATGCAGAGTGTTCATGGCGCAGCAAACTAAACATGTGTGGATAACTCCCTCTGCCCATTGTTACTCCACAGGCTGTCTCGCTATCAGCAATTTAAGGACTTCCAAAGGCGGATCCTGGTGGCCACCAACCTCTTTGGTCGAGGGATGGACATCGAGCGGGTCAACATTGTCTTCAACTACGACATGCCGGAAGATTCTGACACCTATTTGCACAGGGTGAGGCCTGCTTTTCATTTTTGTCTTGTGTGGCGTCCTAGGTTGGTTTCAAGTTTCACTAGTGTTGCCATAAAGTGTTTTATGAGTTGGTCATTGTCAGGCGTTTAATCTTCTCTGCCCCTGCCAGGTTGCCCGTGCCGGTAGGTTTGGCACAAAGGGGTTGGCTATAACCTTCGTCTCGGATGAGACAGACGCCAAGACTCTGAATGACGTGCAGGACCGCTTCGAGGTCAACGTGGCCGAGCTGCCGGACGAGATTGACATCTCCTCTTACAGTAAGCTCCCGTTTCTGATTGGCTGTTTCAAATGATCAAATGATTGTGATCTGTGGATGAATGTGCTCAGAACACTTTAGTGCAGTGCGCTCTTCCCAGCTAAAGAGAACCCAACGGACAATACGTTTTTAGTCATCTTGCCAGCTAGAGGCAGCGGTTGGTGTTGCCATGGAAGCGTAGGGCTCTCATTCAAATGGAAAAGACCCACACAGACTTAGCCGGTCGCTGAAAAGTTGGTATGCTCAGCTGTCGCTGGTCGAGTCGATCTTGCATTCTCACCCGTGTCTCCTCCTCTGTCCCCGTTTAGTTGAGCAGTCCAGATGAGTCCTCCAGCCAAGCCGAAGGCACTTCTTCATGGATTTTGTGTTTGGAAGTAGATGTGTTTCACCATTGATTTGAAAGCTCTGCTCGTTCCTAATGTTCACCAAACCTTTATTTTTATTGTCAGTTTTGGGGGAATGGAGGGAGGTTATGGTCAATTTTAAATTTGTCTTTTACTGTTTGTCTTTTTTTTTCTTTTTTTTTTGCTAATGGAATTAAAACTTTTTATAAAATGCCATTTTTACTGTTGTGGTCTCTTGCGAGGCTATTGTCTCTACCCAATATTAATTAACTTTATTCTCAAGCAGAGCTGCAGGGAAACGTGTAGAAAAGTAGTTCTGAGGAACATTTGAAAGTGATTTCTATCCCTTATTGTTCAAACTAGTTTGTATAGTAGGTTTGGTGATCTGTCTTCCCCCTCTGAAACGGTCGGTTTTTAAAGTTATGTAGTTAAATACAAGTCAAATTTTTGCTCACCATGGCAGCTCTTACTTTGAATTTCCAATTGAATGCCTCCAATAAATGAAGTCACTAAGAATACTAGTGGTGCGTTTGCAAATTTTGATCCTATTGTCATAAAATCCTTTTAATGAGTTAACTTTAATGATCTGTACAGTTTAGTTTGGTTACCATGCTATTATTGTAACCTAGCAGTTTAAAGTAGCTCAAACACATTCAGATACTCTCCGCTAACATTGTTAAATGTTCAGTGCAGTAAAATTTTAAACGTCAAAACAAGTGCTTGAGAACAAATTGCAGAAACATGAGGAATTGTTTCAATTAGTTTTTTAATGAAACATTAGAAGACATGACATCGCAGATGATGTTGCATAAATCATGCTTTAAAATTGGCACTTTAACGCTCAAAGGATCTGAACCTCACTCTGTCCAGTGCTAAACTATACATGGGCTACTTCAGTTTAACTGTTTGGTTTGGCCCTTACACAGCAGGTGGGACTACAAAGACAGTAACGATCTGTACATAGCTGCTCTATAGTGTCCTTTAACAAAACTAGGCATACAATACCAAAACCACAGCATCTACAAAGGACCATAGCAATGCCAACATGGGGACCACTTTCCAAACTTTGATTTCTATTCCATGCAACGGTAGACCATGCAAACATTTTCCAGTTACACAGCAAACTGATAAGTCAATTATGGTAGAAAACATCGTAGGATTTGGAATTACTCTTAATATGTATTCAGTAAAAATTTTACCTTTCATGAGGTCAAAGGTCTTGAATCTCTTCCTTTGGGATGGGTCTCTATTGACCTTACGCCCCTTACGCCTCTTCTGACAGTTGGCATTCCTCAAAATAGACGCCACTATAAACATGAACACTTGGCGTTTAGTTACTCCGAGCTGGCGTGCTGCTTGATAAAAGGCCCAGACACAAATTACACGTTTACCTTCTTGCACGGCAATTTTTACAATGTGTTCTTTTACGGCGAAACCGTTCGATGTTCCCTCGCGCGTCGCCGTCCACAGTCAGGATCGGAATTTGCCAGAATTCCCAGTCTTGTTGTTCTGCTAAATGTCTCACCTTCCGGCGGAGGCGTGGCATGAGTCCTGCTGGGTAAAAAAACCTTCATCACCATATTCCCCACTAATGCGGACGAGGACTCGACCCAGGTCCAAGTACACACTTTATTCATCCTTGATCCTAACAGCCCGCTTTCTGTGACCTCCGGCGTGACCCTAAAGCGGATCTGAGGGGGGGGCCTTTCGCCGCTGACAGCTCTCAGCTGTTTTGTCCCTCTCTTGGACACCGTCCCCTGCCGTAGAGCCAACACAGCAGCTCGGCTCCTGCGTGGTGTCATTGCGTCCGTCTTAATAAATACCAGCAAATAAATACCATGAAAAGACGCACGCTGTGCTCTGGGAGACGCATCTCGGATGCTCCTGCACTTTCGGCCGGCCCAGTTTTCCACCGCCAGGTCTTCTCCGGCAGCCTTCCTTTGGCTTATCAATACTGCAGGCACACATGATTCCAGACAGTCGTGTGTGTGTGTGTGTGTGTGTGTGTGTGAGAGCTCTTTCTCCAGAGTCCCTGATAAAAAAGTCTTAGAGTTCAGGGGACATTTCTGGTGCACGGCAGCAACGCGGTGGCTGGTTTGGTTAAGGACTGGTTTGTGTTCACGTTTGGCATCAAGTCTCTAGTCAGTCCGTAGCCGTCTGGCCGGGCCAGAAACAACTCTTTATCTACACTAAAGCAGGCTGGTCACTTCGCTCACGTCCGATTCCTCCGCCCCGAAATAATCACAAAGAAAAGAGCGTTTGGACTTGTTCACCTCGCTTGCGTCTACATATAGATACACTATGGACAGCTATTCTATACTGGGGACCACTACGGGGGGGGGGGGAGTTGATTGTCTTTTTGTGAGGGAATGTCGGTCAGGGTGGGAGCGGGTGGCGGCGCCGCCGCTAGTCGACGAACTTGTGCGTGTCTCCGTAGAGCCACTGCTGGGGGGGCATGGCGGCCTCGTTGAGGTGGTTGCACTCGTCGCTGCACTTGCAGGACTGGATGAACATCACGGAGCGGCTGAAGCGCTCGCCGTCGGTGCAGGCGAAGGCCACGGCGGCGGTGCGCGTGCGGCGCGGCGAGCAGCAGCGGCCGTCCCTGCACACGCCGCAGTAGTTGGGCCTGTACAGGCGGGTGCTCCTGCAGCCGGCGTAGGACAGGCGGTGGGGCTCAGAGGCCTTGTGGGTGCGGGAGCACTTCCTTCCTTTCTGCAGGGGGGGGGAACAAAACAAAAATATAGGGGGTCGGTTCAGTCTTTAATGGGTTTTACATTTCCTAGTTAATCCATAGCAAAATGAAAGGACTCATCAACTCAAGCCCATGGGCGTAGAACACAATGTTAATGCAGTTAATTACCGAGAACAAAACAAAGCGCCACAGAGAGGAACATGCCAGCAAAGGTTGAGGATCGACACCCACAGCAGCTCTGCAGACATTGGGGGTAACAGGTGCGTAACGGCCCATCGGCCTCACTGCTGGTGGCCCCTTGTGGCGAGAGCGTTTTTTGTTGCGTTTTCAAGAGGCCAGAGGAGGCGAATCGAGTGCTCCCCCAAAATCACTTGGCAAAGAGCCGGCGACAGGTTTCCTCCAGACTCGCGCTCACAAATGAGGGGAGATTCTTTCTGACCGTTTTTTGTCATGTTGGAAACAAGCCGACAGTCATTTTTGCAAACAAATTGGGTTTCTGAGGATTGTGGCTCAAGGCATGTCTCGCCTGGTCACTGCCACCCGGCCAAGAAAAGGTCCATCATGTGGCCCCCCCACGTAAAATGGCATAGTGTCAGTTCTAGACTTTAGGTTTAAACAAACAAGATATTCCGTTTTGGGGCATAAGAGGTGAAAAAGTTTCCCACACAGCAACAGAACCGTGAACAGAACCAATGCACCAGACCGTGATCCAGGGCCGGCGGTCTGTAACCATGCGGTGATATTAATACCAATCTGACCCCTTCCCGGATCAGGTCAGCGTGATTCACGCTACCCCCTCCCATAACGAGAATCTTAGCGTTCCTCACCTTGACGGGGATGGACATCGAGCTGCAGGGCCGAACGTTGCACAGACGCGTCTCTTTGATCAGTTTACAGCGGGCGTTGTCATTGGTTACGCGAGACGACACGCCCATCCCACAGCTCCGAGAACACTGGGACCAGGAAGTAGTCTGAACCGCGCACTGATCTCCCACCTTTCTCCAGTCTACGAGGGAGGAAAAAAAGAGGACGCGTGAGGGGACAAACGGTGGTGCGAAACCATGGTGATTTGGAGAAAGAGGAGCGGGGGCGGCCAATGTGTGGGGTGGGGGGGGGGCGAGTCGGAGAGAGAGAGAGAGAGAGAGAGAGAGAGAGAGAGGAGAAGTCCGGAGATGCAAAGCACACTAGCCTCATTCACTGAACAGGCAACACTGACGCATAGAGAGGGCGATACAGAGAGGGGAAAGCTGGGTGACAGAGGTATGTGCTGTGTGAGAGCACCTCTGGTGTGCAAGGAGCCAGTGGAAAACCAGCCTCACATAAATGCTGACACACACACACACACACACACACACACACACACAGACACGCGTCGATGCAGAGCAAAAGGCTCACAGTGAGGCCGTTTGTGCGTCAACGGGGGGGGGGGGGGGGCTAAAACTGCCAAAAACGTAAACAAGATGCTTTACTGCGTGCAGGAAACGCACGGCGGCACCCGCTCGCCTACCCGCCAGGTGCTTGTTTCCACGCTGCTCGTCCCACTTGCGGCCGACGTCCACCAGCTCGTTGCCCAGGACGTCCTTCTCCTTTTTGGGTTTGTAGTGGTACAGCTTCCAGTAGTGTTTGGGGTAAGGCTTGGGGAAGGGGTAGGCCCGGTAGGGAATGAAGGGGTAAGGCAGGAAGGCCGGTGGCCGGGCCCGGCGGTGCACCGGGGTCACGGCGGTGGCGCCCCTGTGGCAGTCGATGGTGAGGCAGCACTGGCCCGGCACCTTGACCAGATGTGGGGCGGGACAGGAGGGCGACGCCAGGGGCACGTGGCTGGGGCAGAGCGGCACGCAGCCCACCGCTCCGTCGATGCAGGTGCACTGGTGCTTGCAGCCGGCGTTGAAATTCTCGCCGTTTTGATAGATCCGCCCGTTGTATTCGCACGAGCGGCCCTCCGCCTTTGCTGAGGGGAAAGGACGAAGACGGGAAGTTTGGTCAGTAAGCACGACGACCAGATATCAAATGCTAAATGAGATCCGACAGGAAGTGGCTCATGAGAGGGTTAGGGTTAGAGGGCGGGACACACACTATCTCCAAATTCATGAAGCAAGCTCTATTCTTAGATCCAAAAGGAATTTTGACTTGTTTTCAACGTCCTTCCCTCTTGAGTGCGACGCCCCCCCAGATACCTCCTCCCTTTACATAGAAACACCCACAAATAAACACACATTAGTCCTGCAGTTTGTGTACACACTGAACTACTTACGGAAATCGCCGGTGCTGGCCGGGTTTCAGGAAGGGTGGCCTGGGTATTTTGAAACGCGGCACGGGGCTTCGAACCCCAAAGCCCCCCCACCCCCCATCAAAGAGAAGCCCCAGCCACTTGGCCCGGAAACCAGCATCCCCACCCTGTGCTAAGGCCCAAACCCTGACGCCCAACCTAAACCCAAAGGCCCGTCCCCTGCCCCCCCACCCCCCAAACCAACCCTGTGTGCTAACCCAGGGGTGCCCAACCTTGGCGGATAAACCAAGAGAGGAGGGGGGGGGGGGGGGGCGGTGTGAGTGGCTTTGCAAACGCTTGGGACGTGTCAAGAGGGGCAAGCATTTTTCAAAATAAAATAGATTTCATATTTCTTCCTCTTTGTGCTAACCCACCCCTGCAGATGCCATGGGTGTGGCCCACGTCGTTGCCGTAGTTGCACTCCAGGCCTCGGTGGTGGTCGCAGGGCCGTCCCTCGTGACAGTCCTGGTTGAGCTGAGCGGCGCACACCTTGCAGCAGCCGCAGGCGTCAAGCACCGAGCTGACCCCCGGGGGGCAGGACGCGGGCCCCGCAGCACACTCGCACACCACCGGGCAGTCGGCGGTCACCTACAGGAGGGGTTACATGCGTTGAGCACTTAAGTCGACGTTTTTCCGTGTGAGGAGGCACTGGAACCGAAGCAGGACAATAGTTTGACTCGTGTTACGCAAGATCATAGAAAGTCCTCCAAGGGGGGCGAGGGTTAAACATCTGCTGGATCCCCCGGCAGAGTCCCAAGCCCCGCGGGGATATCTGTGACCCTCTGTCGCCTTCAGCTTGGAGGAGGATGAAAGTTACGTCCCCCCCCCCCCCCCCCCCCCCCACACACACGCACACACACACACCAGAGCCTCTCCAGCAGCCACGAGGTATTCAGATCACAGAGGCAGGCTGTCCACAGTCAGATCACTTAAAGGGACCCCTTCCTGACTCTGATCCCGGGCCAGCTCCCGGTGTTGCTGCCGTTATGTGCGCGGGGGGGGGGATGTGACTTTATGCGGTGCGGCAGCACAGCGGTCCATTTTGAAGAGTTACATTGATGGCATTGAGCTGGTGCTCAAAACACCCCCCACTAAAAGTCCCATAACACTTGAAGTGTGCAGCGAGTTCATTTTCATCTGCATTCGTATCAACAAACAACTATTTGTAAAAGAGTGAATTGGGGATCTTTTGTGGGGGGTGGGCGGGTTTAATGAACCAGTTGAATAATAAATAACATTGAGTTTATTTAGATTGAAGGGAGGGTCTAAACTGTGGATACAGAGGTGCATTGAAAGTACACACCGCTCATGGGTACTCTTTACTCCTTTGATTTAATCTGACAGCTGGCGATTTTAGAGATTGAGCATAAGCATAATTCAAGGATAAACTGTTCAACATCACCTTGATCAACATCAACAATGAACTCATACATGCTTACAAATGAGTAACAACCATCCGATCATATAGCACTTACTTTTTATTCATTAAAAGCAGTAAATTCAGCTGGAACTATTTTTACACTTTATCTCGTTTGACATTGAAAGGTGACGGACTTATTACTCTATTTTTGCCCGTGACCCCGAGTCATCCCTCCCGGACCTCTGGTGTGCCCCGAACCCACCGTTTGAAAGCCACCACATATCACCACTCCTTCTGGGAAAGGGTTAAAATCAGACATGTAGTCGTGGAAGGAGAAATAAAGTGTATGGCGGGTGAATTGTCGCGTGGGATCAGACTGCGGCCACGCGAGTCTTTCCGCGGTGTTTACGTGGGGAAAAAAGGCGACAAACGACAAACGTCCCGCTCTTACCAAGCCGAACGTCACCACGACGGCGAAAAACAGCAGTGTCCCCATGCTGTCAGCTGATTCCCATAGGAGAAGAGCCAATAGACAAAAACAAACAAACAAAAAAAAACAATTTAGATCACAGAAAATAAATCCTTCACCGGCTCAGAAAGAAATAGTTGTCCACAGAGATTAAATCCGACGTGCACGACCGTCCTCGAATCTCTCACATCACTTGTGTGTTTTCATCATCAAAGTTCGAGGCTGGTTGTTTTATATCAGCCTCGTGCTTTTTATGGCGGCCACGCCCACCGCCGACCTTCCCTCAGCCAATTCGGAAGCAGGCGCGCGGACAAGGTGTCCCGGCAGGGAGGGGAGACGGAGGGCGGGGCTTAGAGCTCCAGGGAGGGAGGCGGGGCCAAGCATGAATGTAGTCATTCATAAAAAAAAAACATCAGAATTACTACATTCTAAAGAGGACTTGGCTTCTGCGTGTTTATTTATTTATGTTGGAGCGAAAATAATATTTTCGGTGCTTTAAAGTCCGTTTCACACGCATACCTCTGTCCCGGCTGCTGCTTTGTGAAAAGCAAAATAAATATACTCAGCTGCTAGTCTGTGCTACATTAATGCTCCGAGCCGGCCATGGAAAACAGCAAAGAATTTCCTTCCCTCCAGTTTATAAAAATACTTTTGGACAGATAAAGTGCACAAGGCGAGCGGCGCGTACCTTGAAGCAGGTTTGCGACTGAATGTCTGAGGTCAAAATAATGTTGAAATTGGTTTCGGTAATCTCCCAGGCAATTGGTTGTTCTCTCATCCTCCCTCCATATCCTGTTTTTAGTCGCCACATCCCTTTTACCTCCTCAAAGTTCCCAGGCCACCTCACTCTGCACACACACACACACACACACACACACACACTCCCCAGGTAAACAGACATGAATTGAGTTGTCTCATTGAAGGGTGCGGAGCGGAGGTGAGGTGAGCACCGCCTGGACAATCTTTCCCATCACCCCAGCGGACACGCACACAGGAACCGAGCCATCTGCGCCACCTGAGATGGTGGCGGACGCACACACTGATGACTCTGTTCACTTACGCATTGGATAGGTTGTTCATTTGGAGTAATCAATGAACAACAACCTATGATGCCGAAGGATTCTTGCTGTTGTTTGTGCCAACGGGGAAAATGTTGTCCCCCCCCCCCCCCCCCCCCCTTCATGCACTGCACCGAAACGCTCACATGACGGCGTTTCAGTTGGCCCGTAAAGTCATGCACGCACACCCCTGGCCGGCCAATTCTCACATTTACATTTCAGCAGCACACTGCAGAGGCAATTGATGGAGCCGTGAAAAGCCCCCCAGGCACCCGGCTCCTTTCCGTGGGATTGAATGTGTGACGGGTCCGTCGCACAATAACAAGTCGATTTTCACCAAACTTTTCCAGTGGCACTTTCCACTATTTTTAATTCAATTGAATGAAATTACATCACATTCAATTATCTTATATTAAATTAAAACGTGAAATGTCTATATTGTTCATTTGCTGACATCAGCATGGCTGCATGTTTACAATAACACTGTCACCACGGTGTTGACAGGTGACAGTTTTAGATTAATGCAAAGTGTGATCTGATGGTGGCGCAATGCAAAAAAAGTCAGAAAGTTGATTAGGTTCCTGCCCAATTTAATTGCGGCCCATCCAATAACCACAGTTGCTGTTGATTAAAGGTCATCAAAGTATAAATCTTCAGGAGCTTGTATCCTCTGGGGACCAGGAATGCCCCTGCCAACCTTCACAGCAATCTATCCAGTAATTGATGTAAACAAGATGTTGTCCTGATAAAGATTTTCAACTTATGAAGAATTTACTGTGCAATTTATTTTCATTCTGATGGTTTAAGGAATGTTGGAGGATTCTAGGAAATTTTCAGTAAGTAGTAAAATAAGTTTTTATTCTATTTTTCAGGGCTCTGCATCTATTTTTCGAGTTTGATTGTGCGGATATTTTGTACAGAACGCGCTGGCACTCCCGCAGAGACCTGCACACGCAGCGAAGTGAAATATCCACCAAACCGTCCACTTCCCCCTCAAAGGGCTCCTCTCTGTCCGTGTGCACGGGTGATGTAACAGGCGCACGTAAACAAGCCCAATACGTACAGAGCCAGAACGAGAAACAAACATCCTAACCCTCTCTGAACACACACACACATGCAGAGAGAAGTGTGTGTGTGTGTTTATTCATCCTTAAGTTCCATTGACTCATCAAACAGCGTGTCCTTTTCCACTCGGGTCCCGGTGGCTTCCGTCGTAGACATAATAAACAAACACGCAGAGCTTTTTCCAAACACACTAGAGTGGAGGCTTTCATTAGCTCTCGGGGACACTGGACACTCGGGGGGTTTCCCCCCCCCCCGCGCGGTGACCTTTAAGCCCCAGGCTGAAATCTCCTTTGAAAGAGTTATGAGAAGAGGGGGGCGGGGGGTGGGGGGGCAGATACAAAACAAGTGTTTGGAAGTACATGACTGAGGGGGGTAAGAAGGGGGGGGGGGGGGGGGGGGGGGGGCGCATGCATGGAACAGGGGAAACATTAGGCAGCGAGAGGAAGGGAAAGGGAAGTAGATTGAACAAGAGTTGGAGGGGGGAGGTCAGCTCACTTCTCACAGAAGTGGCTTTGTGTGTCCGCGGGGGACAGGTGGCGGAGCGCCTCGACGCACCTGCGACACTCCTCCACCCTCCCCATCTGTGTCGGGGGTGCAAAAAAAACGCGCCACATGTTGACCAATACGTGCCACGGACACAAACAAACAACGAGGCAGCGTCGCAGGCCGAGGCTTCCCCCCTCAGATGGAATGGGACAGGTGTCTTTGTTGTCACCTCGTGGGAGGGGGGGGGGAGGCACACAAGAGGGCGAGGTTGTTGTAATTGGTCTTTGTCCAAACCGTTATGGGAGAGGCTGGTTGAGTCTTTCATTGTTTTCTCGCCCTACATTTAAACTGTGTCCTGTATGTCAATGGTTAAGCATAAGCACATAAGCATAATGTCCAACAATAAGTCTACAATAAGTATTAAACATCTGTTCACACGTGTTTCACTCACTGCCAAGTGCAGAGGACAAACACCCGCTTTAGACGTTTTGGAAAATATCACACTTGTATTTTCCAATGATTTAGCTATTAAACCTCTTTAGGCTGGAACGAGTTGCTTTTTCCACTATTGAAGTAATACCTTTCAAGGCCGAAGTGAATGCATTTCTGAGGTGAAAGGTCAAGGTCACTTTGACCTCAAGTACGTCCCCTTCTCGTGATGTCTCTTGATGTGAGCAAACGTCCGATCGAACTCAGGGTTAAACGGGTTTATTTTGTGTGTCAAGGGCCACTGTCGCGTCAGAAAACACATTGTTGGACATAAATTGGAATTTTTACCTAAAAGTGGGTCCAAAACGATGATGTGACGACACCTGTGACAGTAATGGATGTCAACATGACAGGTTGGTGCAGACATACAGCTGCAGGGAGGTAGTTCTAGTTCAATAAACATCTCATGGTTGTCAGGAAGAAAAAGGCCGTAAAAAAGGTTTTTAAAAAGGAGACAAAGTGAAGTTCAGTGGTTATTTTCCACATGTGTGTTACATACATGGATATAAGCCCAAAGAAAAAGAGAGGACACAGACAGGACAACCACACGTAGCTGTCAGGTGTGTCGTCCAAACACACTGCTGTCAGACTTTACTCTCAAACCCGCTTTAAGATATTCAACACATCAAACCTTCAAGGACACACGTGTCACGGTTTGGCTTCGCTTCCTGTTTTAGTTTGAAGTTTCATGTCTCTTGTGGTCCTGGGTTAACTTCACTTCCTGCCTTGTCTTGTGATTGCGTGATTGATTCCACCTGTGTCCAATCACCTGCACCTCCCTTGTGTATTTAAGCCCTGTGTGCCTGTTGTCCCCTGTCGCGTCATTGTCCATGTCCATGTGTCCCTTGCCGTTGGAGCACGTTATTGTTTTCTTGTCAAGATTAAAGAGCACGTTGTTCGAGAACCTCTGCATTTGAGTCCTGCTTCCGCCTGCTCCAGCACCGTTCTTGACAGAATGACGCGACCAAGGAAGGACTCAGCAGGGTTTTACCCTAATGATAAATATTTGGGAACTCGCCTTGCGTTTGGGGGACCACGGAGCATGCAGCAGGCTGCCCGGCGAAACACCGGCATGCCAGCGGACTCCTGGAGCGACCTGGGGCCTGACTACCTCGACGTAAGAAGCCCATTTTTTCAATGGAAGACTAATGTCGTTGTTGGCCCCAGGAGCTACCAGGAGGAATGCTTCAGGCTCCGGGACCTCCTCAATCCGAGGAGAAGGAGCCGACGAACCCCCGCAGTCCCGGCTCCCGACTCGGCCCCCAGATATCCGTTCCAGCCTGAGCGGGCCCCAAGACGCCCGTTTCAGCCTGAGCGGGCCCCAAGACTCCCGTTTCAGCCTGAGCGGGCCCCAAGACGCCCGTTCCAGCCTGAGCGGGCCCCAAGACGCCCGTTCCAGCCTGAGCGGGCCCCAAGACTCCCGTCTCCGCCCGTTCCGGCCCCCAGAGTCCAGTCTCCGCCCGTTCCGGCCCCCAGAGTCCAGTCTCCGCCCGTTCCGGCCCCCAGAGTCCAGTCTCCGCCCGTTCCGGCCCCCAGAGTCCAGTCTCCGCCCGTTCCGGCCCCCAGAGTCCAGTCTCCGCCCGTTCCGGCCCCCAGAGTCCAGTCTCCGCCCGTTCCGGCCCCCAGAGTCCAGTCTCCGCCCGTTCCGGCCCCCAGAGTCCAGTCTCCGCCCGTTCCGGCCCCCAGAGTCCAGTCTCCGCCCGTTCCGGCCCCCAGAGTCCAGTCTCCGCCCGTTCCGGCCCCCAGAGTCCAGTCTCCGCCCGTTCCGGCCCCCAGAGTCCAGTCTCCGCCCGTTCCGGCCCCCAGAGTCCAGTCTCCGCCCGTTCCGGCCCCCAGAGTCCAGTCTCCGCCCGTTCCGGCCCCCAGAGTCCAGTCTCCGCCCGTTCCGGCCCCCAGAGTCCAGTCTCCGCCCGTTCCGGCCCCCAGAGTCCAGTCTCCGCCCGTTCCGGCCCCCAGAGTCCAGTCTCCGCCCGTTCCGGCCCCCAGAGTCCAGTCTCCGCCCGTTCCGGCCCCCAGAGTCCAGTCTCCGCCCGTTCCGGCCCCCAGAGTCCAGTCTCCGCCCGTTCCGGCCCCCAGAGTCCAGTCTCCTGGCCCGTCCCCACGGCCCCTGATCGTGCCCCCTCCCTCCCATCCCTTGGTCCTCTCCCCCCCACCCCTGGGGGCCGTCTGGGATCCGGCCCTTGAGGGGGGGGTGGGGTCAGGGGTTGGGCCGCCGCACTGCTCGGCGCCCCCCGCCACGACGACGCCGGAGCCGCACTGCTCGGCGCCCCCCTCCACGACGACGCCGGAGCCGCACTGCTCGGCGCCCCCCTCCACGACGACGCCGCAGCCGCACAGCTCGGCGCCCCCCGCCACGACGACGCCGCAGCCGCACTGCTCGGCGCCCCCCGCCACGACGACGCCGGAGCCGCACTGCTCGGCGCCCCCCGCCACGACGACGCCGGAGCCGCACAGCTCGGCGCCCCCCGCCACGACGACGCCGGAGCCGCACAGCTCGGCGCCCCAAGCCACGACGACGCCGGAGCCGCACTGCTCGGCGCCCCCCGCCACGACGCACGGCCGCCGACCCGGCAGACCCCCCGAGACCCTGAGGCCCGGCCGCCGACCCGGCAGACCCCCCGAGACCCGGAGGCCCGGCCGCCGACCCGGCAGACCCCCCGAGACCCTGAGGCCCGGCCGCCGACCCGGCAGACCCCCCGAGACCCTGAGGCCCGGCCGCCGCCCCGCCAGAACCCCCGAGACCCTGAGGCCCGGCCGGCCCCCCGAAGGACCCGACACATGGCCGCCATCACCCGGAGTTCCCCGCGCGGTCCAGGATCGTCGGGTCCCCACCCTCCCTCCCCTTGTCTGATTTTTTCCGGTTCTGCTCCCCTTTAGGACCGTCTGGAATTCGGTCCTTGAGGGGGGGGTTCTGTCACGGTTTGGCTTCGCTTCCTGTTTTAGTTTGAAGTTTCATGTCTCTTGTGGTCCTGGGTTAACTTCACTTCCTGCCTTGTCTTGTGATTGCGTGATTGATTCCACCTGTGTCCAATCACCTGCACCTCCCTTGTGTATTTAAGCCCTGTGTGCCTGTTGTCCCCTGTCGCGTCATTGTCCATGTCCATGTGTCCCTTGCCGTTGGAGCACGTTATTGTTTTCTTGTCAAGATTAAAGAGCACGTTGTTCGAGAACCACTGCATTTGAGTCCTGCTTCCGCCTGCTCCAGCACCGTTCTTGACAACACGAGAACAGCATCCATGTCAATTTCTATTTTTTTGCAGTACATATATATATACAGTATATATGTATATACATATATATATACATATAAATATTGCATTTTACCTTATGACGTTTAAACATGTTGTACATAAGGGACCCAAATCTCAGGACATGTCCATTACAGTCCAGTGGGAAGCCCGACACAAAGGCGTCACAACATGTATACAAAAGAATCACTGCGGATCCAGTTTCACACTAATTGAGACAAATACAAGCTCATCAACTGTAATTTTCCATCTTCTTGATCCAACCGGCTCAACATCAGGCTTTGAGCGGCGTGCTTTTCCACCGCCGGGGTGTCGTCACCAATCGAATACGTCTTGGGTTTTTCCAGGGGCCCGAGGGGGGGAGTTCTGAATGTCCCCAAAAAATGGCTGTTGTGAGGAGGACAGCGATCAGGTGGGGGGGGGGGGGTCATCTGTTAGGATGTGCAGATTGGGTGTAGTTTGCCCTCGACCTTTAGCCTGGGGTCGGGGCTCTCTGGTGCTGGCGAGGTCGTCCTCAGCGCGCACTGATGGGGTCGAAGGAAACTGGGTCACCTGTACCTGTTTGACAGTGGATACGCTGATGCTGCCCAAGGCCAGGTCACACCCTCCCCTTTGGTCCCCCCCCCAACCCCTCCAGCTTTCGTCTCTGCCCTCCCCTCACCCCCGAGGTGTCACAGAGAGCGCCCTTGTTCTCGCAGTCTTCTCCTTTCCACCCGGACCCCTCAAAAAATCCCAGATATCCCTGCAATTTCCGGTGCAATGTTTATTTGGCGGAAAGTGGGCAGGGGGGCCCGGCAGGCCTTGAAAAAAGACTCTCACTCACAAACAGTTTGGGCAACGTTGGAAGGGTAAACACCAGCAGGAGGGGTACGAGAGGGCGAGCGGTAAGCAGCACTGAGGCGGGTGTGTTCTGGTCCCGACACACAGATCCCACCTCAGCAGGGACACAGAGCAGCGCTCTGTTCGGCCCCAACGACCACAGTCTGATAAACATCCCCCCCCCCCGCCCCCCTACCAACCACCGCCGCTCCGTTACACGCACAGCGCCCTCTGATGGAGACATGAGAGCGTGACACGCGGAAGAAATACGTAAAAGAAGTCGCAGCTCCAAACTACGTGGTCATTATTTCAATACGGTTTGCCTTTTCACAATAAAAGGCTAACTAGCATAGCATAGCTATTTAAAATGTATCACCCGGAGAAATAAATAGTGGAGGCTATCTGTTAGCCTAGCGTTCCACAAGGTCTGACCTGTGTCCTCTACGTTTAGCTAATGTACACGCGCATCCATCTGCTAGGTGCATCCAGTACGTTTTGCGATATATTTCAACCATTTATCCAATGCATTTAGCTAATTGATTAGATGTCTTCATTCAGTCTTTGAAAACTAGTTGTCAAAATAGAATGGACTCACTATTGCTACTCTACAGGTGCTAATGACCCTGGCTGGCAATCTCTGCACATGGTCTAATGCAAATTGGATGGATTGGTTTTATTCAAGGAAAATGTAAAGTTTCTAACTTAAAAAAATTGGTAATGAGTAAACAAACAAAAAAAAAGATGATCTTAAGGCAGAAACAACTTTACAAAATGTTAACATCTGCACAGAACAAAAATGTACCAGACTGCAGATGTAGTTATTTTATCCACCTTGATTACTCCAACTGAACAACCTATCCAATGTGTAAGTGAACAATTTGGGGAGTCAGCGCCCCCCCTCCTCTGATGGGCCGGGTGGGGTGAAGTGCAGGGACAGGGTTCTCTGGGAAGCTGCTGGTTGTTTGATTCCAACTTTTTTTTCATTGCTTTTACGCATCCGGTTCAGAAACTCGGTTCACTCTCGGTTTTCGTCTTCACTGGCGCCTGGATGAAACCCTTCTCTCTTCCAAGCTGCCCCTCCATCTTCAATCTCTTTCATCCTGCTGCCCTTTCTGACATCAAAGGCGCAGTCCAATGCATCAAAGCATTTCTATCATATTCATCATGTTCTCATATTCATCCTGCCATTGGCACCTCCCAGAAATTCAATAAATAACCGCTACCCCTCTCCTGGATTGACAAAATCCACCCACCAGCGCTTTTAGAGCTCCGCGATTCATTTTTAAGATCTTGTTTTAGGAAAATACACACCATGTTCTTAGTTAAATTGGCCAGTAGTTTAGGTGTCAGGTACTTCTGTGAAAAAAGTTATGCAACACAAATCTGCATTCATTTTAAAAGGTTGAAAGTTTAAGAAAGTTGTACGTTTCACCATTTAAAGCAAACCGTCTGGGGAGGGAAGGGAAAATGTCTCTTTGCTCTAACTCTGTATGACTTATAGACATTATTATTGGGACCACCAACCAGCCACCGTGTATTTTCTCTAAAGGCTCACAAGTGGAAAAGTTTGGGAACCAATGGTATCATTTAAAATAATATATTTCATTGTTTTAAAATCATCATGTTGTGAAATGTACATTTTAAAAAGCAAACAGGTACAAACACTGTGGAGTGTGGAGTAGATCTATAGTGTGTGGTAAGTATTAAGTACACTGTGCTTACATAGTTTTAAAGTAAATGTGCGTGGTCATTTTCTCACTGCTGTTGCGTCTCTCACACGCAGCGCCCTGTGCTTCCTCAGATGACCACGTGGGGGCGCTGGTCGCGGTGCTGCAGCCTGAAGAAGCGATTAAAAGCTGCCTGCCCCCCCCTCCCCCTCCCCTTTTTCACTTTACTTGCACGCCGCTCCAAACCGGAAGTACTTCAAGTGTTCAGCCAAGGCCAAGATCACCGCTAGCTGAGCAGCAAGGTAAGCGCGGAAAACGCGCCTCAATGAACCGTGAATGCTGCGTGGGTCTCTGTGGGGGTCGAGTGGGACCGTGCGGTGTGACTCCGCGTCCGTCTCACGCGACGCGGGGAGGCGAGAGCGGGCGACGGGGGGGGGGGGAGGTAGGGAGGACCAAAAGAGGGCAAAGTCGCTACTACGTAACGTAGGTTAACGCAATGGAGCCAGCGAGCCGCCGCTAGCTGCGCGCACACGACACCGTGAACACCCCGACCTCCATCTCTCTGTGACGGTACTATTCAAAAAGGAAAATGTGAGGGTTTATTTTTTATTTTTTTTTACCGTTCACATTCTAGTGTCGCAACGCGGTGTCGCTGAAGACAGAGACGAGCTGTTAAGATATTTTAACCAAGCGGTAACTTCTAAAAGGGCTCGCACTTGATTTGAAACCATTCCTAGTTAAATAAGCCACTTGGTGTGTGCAAGCAAAACGTCTCCCACGAGTCAAAGAAGTGTCTCTAAACGGGACATGTCCCCCTACTAGGGCTCCCCAGTTAGTTCACATTAAAAACTCATTCTCGTCCTCTTTTTATTACTTGGTCTATGCCTTTTTAATCTCTGTTGGGCTGTTCAATAACCGGTTTTCAATTACTTTATTTTAAGACCGAACTTTTCAGAAATCTGTTTAAAGAAAGAATTGGCAGATTTATTTTTTGATTGTTCTGTCCATCAGTCTAATTACCAAAAACCTCATTATATTTACACTGACAGGAAGCAGACCCACACCCTATTATTCACAATTTCTACCATTTGTGGTTAAAGTAAAGCTCATTTATTAATTAATAAGTGGATCTTTGCCGTATGGATGAATGATGTTGCTATTGTCTTGTGCTTAACACACGCACACACATGGCCTAACAACAAGTCGCCATAAATGCCTTCAAGACCGGACATGTAGCATATGCATTTTGAATAACAACATCCTACTATACAGGTTGTTTTGCTTTTTTTGAACATGCTTGTTTTGTCGTGTCCTTCTCCCTCACAGATGGCTCACAGGCTGCTACTGCGCAGAGTTTTGACGCTCTCTGCCAAAGACGTCCGCAGCCCCCCCCCAGCAGCATCCGCCGCCGCCGCCTCCTCTTTCTCCTCCTCTTCCTCCACCTCTTCCCTGCAGTGTGCGTCAAGCCGGGCGTCCTTCCTCTCGCCTCGCTCCCTCCCTCCCTCCCCCCGCCGGGACGTCTCCTTCAACGTCCAGGACCACGAGGACTTCACGGAAAGGGTGATCAACAGCGAGCTCCCGGTGCTGGTTGACTTCCATGCGCAGTGAGTAGCTGCAGCTAGTAGGCCACGGTTCAACGGCGCGAAGGTACACGCGCTGGACTGGTGATTCCATGTCATATGGGATTGGAATTTTCTTCTTTTTATTGAGTTTTGAAAAGAAGCACTGACCTCGGAAGGAGCTTCTTTTACAGCTGCCCTTTAAATGACTACAAGTGTTACATACCTACACGGTGTGTTCAAAATAACGCAGTGCGTAACGGAGCCGGGTGTGTTCCACTCTTAGCGTGTGCGGAGCATGTCGGATGTAAGAGTTACAGTGTGAGTCAACAAACCTGTTTTACTCTTCCTCTTCCAGTTTATTTAGTTCACATAAAAAGCTTTTATCTGAAGTTCATTATGAAAATGTAAAGTCTTTCTGCTTCTGCGACGCAGTAAGACGGCTCCCAACATAACGCTCTTCATCATCTGCATTACAAATACTCAAAGAAGAGTTTGTCTTGCGCTTGCGTTTGAAAAGAAGGCAATTTCCCATGATGCACAGTGTCTCATCTGAGTGTGTATAAAGTTTGGGATGGTTTGCTCCACTTTTTAAATTTTCTTGGAGTTCTGTACTTTGTGCACACTGGGTCGGTCTTTTAGTTATTTGAATTTTATTTTTTTTTTACATTTTTTAGGTGGTGCGGTCCCTGTAAGATCCTTGGGCCGCGGTTGGAGAAGGCCGTTGCGAAACAGAAAGGCCGCGTTGCCATGGCAAAGGTCGACATCGACGACCACACAGACCTGGCCATCGAGTACGGGGTGAGACTCGCTCCAGCTTTGTAGCCTTTGTGACATTCGATCCAGTTGTTGAACTAGACTTTTAGGGGTTTTGTAGTAGATTATTTTTTGTGTTGAACTTTTGATAACATTGCAATTACATTTCTGATGGAAATAAGACAAATCTTATTTTCAGATATCTATAACATAATTGTTGCCTTCACCCTAAATCCTCTGTGGTTATAGAATCTGAATGTCTCATATCCACAAATGTATTGTCATTACTTATCCTAAGGATGCCATTGTGCATATCCAAGCTATGGATATCGTGAGATACCGTTTCTTCTGATACAGTTGCCTTGAATACTTTCAAATACCATTTGGACTGAAAATGAATTTGATGTTAATGTGATAACCGATCAATTGAATGTTGAAAACCATCGGGTTTCTGGCCATGTTCCGATTCCACCTCGACTATTTGATATAGTCAGTGTTCTAACACGTGACTGTGGCCGTTCCAGGTGTCTGCCGTCCCCACCGTGATCGCCATTCGTGGAGGCGACGTCGTCGACCACTTTGTGGGGATCAAAGACGACGACGAGCTGGACTCATTTGTCGGCAAAGTCATCGGCTAGCAACCCAGCTTGTAGCCAACCCCGCCATTCAACGCCATCACGTAGCAGTTGTGTGTGGTGGCAAACGCTCAGAACGCTCACACCCATCCCTAGACCAACCGCGTCTGCATCATTGCTTCTGTCTTTTTTTTCTTTTCTTTTTTTGTGTCCAGAGATGGGTGTGTGTGTGCGACCATTTTTCTGTTCTAGCGTTTTCCATTTCTCGTCAATAATGTGACCGCTCCACTCCTCACGAGAGCAGCCGGGCTCTTTATGCGTACAATCACGTTTCTAGAGTGGAAACTGCGCCATTGCACACATACTGTAAGATGAACTTAAAAAAAAAAAAACTTTAGCAGGTGGAGAGGATTCTTCTTAAAAGCTGACGATACTGAATGAGGCTAGCGAGTGTTATCCTGTAGTTCCCGCTTTTATCCACACGGTGGCGGCGTTTCTCTTCACACCGCAAAGCCACACATCGTTTTACACCGTTCTGCCTGATGATGCGGGAGAGGAAGCTGTGCGCGTGGGTCTGACGCGTGTCAAGTGGGAATTTGGAAATACGAGTTTGATTTAGTTTATTACTCAACTGAACTCTATGTACCGGAATTGTGACCAAGTGAATTAATAAAGTTTTTGGAGATGTTCTTTTTTTTTTTTGGTTTCTGACTGAAAAACAACCAGATGGTCAAAGAATTTTCTCCCAGATGATACTAATGACATGTAATAAGTCAATTATTTTTCCGGCAAGGGAAATGAATGCATTTCAATGATGAATGTCTTGGTCCACAATAGCTTTCAAAACAACCCTGACCCCTTTTTAACCCTTTTATTTCCAGTTCGTATCTAACCACCAACGTGGGATTTGAGCCCCCTGCTGCTCGTGCGCTGGTTGCTATGGTTACTAATTATACAAGTAAAAGTCCAGGGTTTGCGGAGATATCGCTAGAATTGTTAACAGTGCAATAGTAGGCATCAAAAGCAAGATAAGCGATTTCCCAACCAGGAAGTACTGTTTGTGCGCAGTTACCCATAAGGCCTTGCGCGCGTGTTGGCGAGAAGGATTATAGGCCTTTTTATTTCCGCGTTATTGCCCCGCTGGAAACACCCGAGACAAATGAGGTCGCTCACGACTGGAAACCACCTGCCCGCCTGCGACCTATTGTAACACCTCATTAGCTCATTACCCACGATGTGTTCTTTAGTCACGTATCGCGTGAATCAGATAAACGCGGATGAAAGGCATTCCTGCCGTGGTTTGTGTTGGATGTCTGCAGTGACGTAATGGCACCTTTTTTTTTCTTTTTGCCTTGACTCATCCTCTTGGGTCAGAGGAGAGAGGGGAAGGTTTCACGAGTGTCTCTGAGCGCTTGTTTCTCCTGTCCGTTCGAGTGTTTGCGTGAATGGGATCCGCGTGAAGCTTTCAGGCTGCTGCCCGAAAGTCCTTACGAACAAATAACTGGCTCCAAAGGTTGGAAAGCTGCACGTAACCCTACACCTCCTCCGCAAGACCACACCTCCTCTCCCTCTCCCTCTCCCTCTCTCCCTCTCTCTCTCTCCCACTCTTGTGACCATATAAGGCAAAAAAAGACACGCCGAAACAAACGGGCCGAGAAGCCCGAGTTGCCGTTTTGTTTTTTTACTAACTATCCTGCCTGAAACCATTTGTGTGTGTCCGTTTGAAATGACATCACCGATCTGAATGTTTTAACGGCGTGAGTGTGTGTGTGTGTGTGTGTGTGTGTGTGAGAGAGAGGAATCCATGGTTGTGTTCTGCGTGTGAGGGAGGAGAGGTCTGGCTCGGCCCTGGAGCTGTGTTTATAGTGAATTCAGAGCTGTATTTATATTACAAACACATGCTGCTCTCCACCTTTCGTTTGCTGTCTGTTCTGCTCCAAAACACCGACCAAAGACACACACACACAGCTCGCAGAAGCATATAGACCGCATTAAAGATGAGGTCAAAATGGCCCGGCTTGTAAGGTAGCCAATCGACATCTTTTCTGTGTCTTCCTGTGTTGATGACTGGGGAAATGAGCAGGATGGAGGTGCTGGAAACCCCGGGTGGGGGAGCAAGACGGAAGACATTGCTAGTTGCATTGTTGCTCTTGATTGTTCTCCGTGGCTCTGGTCTCTGGTCAGACACACACACACACACACACACACACACACACACACACTCTTGGTACATGCCTGTGGAGTGATGTTGAACAATAAACACAGGGGCTCTCCGGTGCGACAGCCAGAGGGTCTGCTCCAGCGAAGCCGTGAAAAACAACCCGTTGACTGCAGACTCGACAACGATCTCAACTACTTGCATGGCACATATGTGTGTGTGTGTGTTTGTTTGTTTGTGTGCTATGCACGAGGACACGCACAGATGACACAGCGAGAGTGGTCAACCAGTTTACCGGCCACCCTTTCAACGTGCCGCAGCTGAATGGCTGCTTTCTTCTTCCTGGCTGAGCGATATAATGGCCTCACACACCCTGAATTGCAGACACACCCTGCTGCCATTCCCACTGACGGAGGGAAGGGGGGGGGAGAGAGACGGCCCAGGTCTCGGTGAAAAGGAGAGGGAGGGGAGACAGTGAGGTCAGAAGTGTCCATATTTGGTAAAACATGCCTGCATTTTTCTCTCTGTGCCCTCTCGTGTTTGCTTTGTGTGTCCTGGCGTCGTTGTCTATTTTGTGTCCTTTTCACAGCAGCACATGGTTTCTGTCAAACGTTTGTTTTACTTTGTTCATTTGAAGTGCCTCTCTCTCTTTTTTTTACCCCCCCCCCCCCCCCACCCCCCGGCGGCCTCACCTTTGACCTCCCCTTGCAGAAAATGTCTGATATTTTCCCCATCCATCCCGGAGAGAAGAGAGCAGGGAGTTAGTGAGATTGATTGAGCTTTTCCAAAGGCTCCGCTCCACGTGCGTGTGAGGCCCGGCTGGCGAGGAGGAGAACCACACACGGCCGCATTCCTTTCGTAGCGACACGTAAATCACACCATTCCCCTATGTTTGCCGGCTCGTGGCGGCCGTAGCTGAGCCCCTGGCATCATGTGACCTCTGCGGGTCAAGGGTCGCCCTCTGTGTCCCCGGGGCCGCGCGGCCCCTCGCGGGCCCGATTTGACGAGGCGGCGTTTGCGCCAGGTCTCGGCGAAAGTCACGGAGCGTCCGCCGGCGGCATCTGTTTCTCGTTCCGGGCGCCGCCGCCCAGATGTGTGGGAAGGGGAAGAGAACGCGAAGAGGTCCAGAGTGGAATGACCTTTTAGGTTCTTCTCATCCAGTGCTTATTCTTTTTTTCAGTCCGCTTAGATGAACTCACATAACCCCTAACGGTTGTTTTAAACCCGGACTCATAAGCAGTGTCAAATGTACAAATCATTCATTTCAACGGTCAATGTTTACGTTCTTTTCAAGATTCGTAAATGTCATTCTCAAGGTCAAAGACAGTCAAAAAGGGCCACAATTTAAATTTGTGATGAAGCGTGTTGCTGCCCCACAGACTGTGGATTGTGAATATTACTGTGGACGGTTCTATTTTTGTGCTCTTTTCTGCTTCAGCTCTGATTACACTACAATGGAATAAAGCTAATTTGGTTATAAATAAAGGTAAAAAAAAACACTCATTGTCTACGGAGCAGGTTCAGATTTCATATTTGATGACATCACGACTTCTGTGTTTCTGGCTTTGAGGCTTTAACTTTGATCGGCAATGGGAATAACGTAGTTGAATATTTCAAGAGAGAGAGAGAGACGTATCACGGCAACTTGATGGGATGAGTCTGGGCACGCGTTATCATTCACGCACACTCCCTGCCACCCGTACAACTGGGACACATTCGCAGTGCTCACCTGTACAACTGTCTACGTATTGCATAGTTGTGACACCACAACGGTTCATCACTTTGAGTTGCTTTACAATAAAAAGACATCCAAACCTTTCGCTCAAATATCGCTCTTTTCATTTAGGCCCTCTATGTTTGCAGAGGCCAGACATTTCATCTCATTCAAACTGTTTATTGGTTTTCTATCTCGATCATTCATCCATACCTACTGTATATCGAACCATTTATTTCTTGCTTTTACATGAACTGTTCAGACTTTTCAAATGCATTCTCAATCACAACAAGCGGGGCCTGGAGTTTAAAAGCCGACTCACAAGTCGGAAATGTGATTATTTCTCTATCAGTATCAGAATTTAAATTCTCCAATATTTCAATCTATCTACGTATACATGGCATCAGCATGAGTACCACCTAGTATTTATCTTTCCATAAATTTCAGCCCAACAGAGCCTCTGATCTCCAGGTCTGAATCCCAGGAGAATATTTAAAGAAAACGGGTTCACATTGTAATGTTCCATACTTCTGTGCAGACATAACTTCTCTCAACCTTTGGTCTTTGATGTAATCTCGAATAACGTGCCTTCATGCATAACTTCCTGTAACGAGTCAGGCCCTTTTTCTTTTTTTGCCAACGACCGTTAGGAGTTGATGTGAGGACTGAAGTGTTTTGCCTCCTTCACATTAATAACCCGATTGCCCGCGGTGGTTCCCATGCAGCGTCGACACGTCTAGTCATGAAATGTAGACTCACCTGTTTTGAGCGAGGGACACCTGTAAATCTGTTCTGCACTTCACCTCTCGTTATGTCTCCTGCTTGTCAGCGTGAGAGGTGCACAGGTGGATTTAAAAGACTGCAAGAAAATCAATGCAAAACGGTGGTACTTGAGCACTAACTGAAATCTGCTAAAAGGTTCAATTAAGTTATTTAAAAGTGTCTCTTAAGATGACTTCATCGTTTACTACGATTTCATCCAAATGTTTTCTTAAACTTGCATCTATAAGAGCTGCAGCAGGCAGAAATGGATGGAAACATCTATCCTGCCAAAGTGTCCAAGGGTCAGGCACTAAATCTTCATAAGCTCCCTGGTCTGCTTCTGACCTTTAATCACAGAGAAATAATTCAAATAATTAATAAAGAAAGTGTATTATCCCTATTACATTCAACAAGTATACAGTTTTTAAAAAGGTTTAATTATTACAGTTAAATATTTATTTTTAATTCCATTATGTGTGTAATGCAATAAACTATATAACACAATTACATTCATGATATTAGTAGCAGTATGGAGTAGTGAATTTGGCAGCCTTACAGCATAAACGTGTCAAACTGCTGGAGCCATCACTGCTACTTGTTTTCAAAGCAAACGGTGACCAGACGAGTCCATGTTGACACACGAGGGAGGCTGCGGATGATGCGGTGCATCCTGGGAGTTGACTGCTACTTATATGGTCATAAAAATCCTTAGTATGCACATACCTCTCCCATTAAACACAGCTTTATCTGTACCCCCCCCCCCCCCTTCTCCCCTCCCTCCTCACGGCTTTCAAGTTCAGCGTGTCCGTGCGCACATCGCCGGCGCAGCGGTCGTCAGCCCTCCCGCTGATTGGTCCAAAGTGTGCGGATTTTCAAAGCGCGGTAGCCATTGGTCAGCGGGGCTGTTCACGATGACGGGGGCCCCGCCCCTGGTCCCGGGCCGCACCCCGGCGTACTGACTGAAATTACGCGAACCAGTAGACTGCTAGTAGAAGAAGGAGGGCCGAAGGAAACGGGGGAGAGAAGAAAAAAAAAGCAAAGATAGAGTGATTGGAGAAGGAGAGGGAGGACGCGAGCGCTTTAGTTTAGCCTGAAACTCTCTGCTGTCGACGGGAAAAGAAGTTTGACTCAAGGCGACGCTGACTGAGCCACCCGGTTGCTGTTAGCTACGACCACCCGAAAAAAAGGCGTCCTGCACCCAAAAAAAGAGCAGGTAATTATTTCAACTTGAACACGTTTGTCCGCCATGCTCTCTCGCCGTAACGTACGGTCCCGGTCTCCCGTTACTCCGGCAAGTGCACGAACCAGGAAGCGCGAGTTCACTGCCGCCGCGGAGGGCGGAGTGGACCCCCCCCCCCGAAAGACAGATTTAATCCCTGCTTTTTTATAAAGTTTTTTTTTTTTTTAAACTTTACACTTTATTGTTCTCGAACTTCAAACTACCGCTGATCGCGTGCCGCGCGGCGTCATGTACAGCGCGAGCCGTGTGGCGGGGAGCCATAACGGTAACGCTGCAGGCAGGAAGTGATTCGCTCCAATGACTTGCCCCATTTGAAAGAAGGCCGTGGCGTGGGGGGGGGGGGGGGAGTGAGTTTTAGACCCAAGTGTACACCGTATACTTCGTGTGTGTGTGTTGTGTGGATTCATTTTAACTTCGCTGGACGCTGTGTGTGGCCGCCGGTGTTAAGTCTGTCTGGCGACATGACGTCACTGGTTTTACCGGGGGGGGGGGCTGCATTAAAAAAGAAACGGCGCTGTGCTTCTCCTCAACCTCACTGAGCCGATGTCAAATGTGAAGCATCCCCCCCCCCCCCCCCCGAATCAGAAGAGATCAGAGTGCTGATGTACTTTCAAAATATGCTCTAAATCATGCATTCGTTCCATGAAGAAGCCCCCCCCCCCCCCCAGCAAAGGATGAACACCGTCCGACTAGTTCTACCCCCTGCGGGGGGGGGGGCTTCTTCATGGAACGAATGCATGATTTAGAGCATATTTTGAAAGTACATCAGCACTCTGATCTCTTCTGATTCGTGTGTGTTCGTTTGGCATGTGGCATTGGAATGGCTGTTATGAAGGATAAAGTTTTAGCTCAGTTTAAGTTTTGACCAACTTGGCACACACGGGTCTGGTCTGGTGACGAGTTAAGCATTTTTCTTACACGGGTTAATGGGCAGTGGTGGTTACATCAGTGAGCCAGAAGGAATCCACCAGAAGAAAGCCAGCTGTAAATGACCAGGTTTGTATTGTAATTACAGTGCGGCCCGACTCTGATGGACATTGCATAGGCAGCACGGCAGACTTTATGGGATGTATCAAGTTAAGGACGTTTTATTTATGTGGCCGCACGGATCACAATTTCTTTCTGAGAGGGCGTTGCAAACTGGAACATAATAAAGGAAGGGGAGCAACCTCAGGATAAGCAACAGAGATGGGAATCCGTCTCCCAGAAGTAAATGGGTGGCAATTGTAAAATGAATTTCAGCCTTGTGTAAATAAAGTACAAACATGTTAAGGAAATAAACCCATCTTCATTGTATAACACTATTTCCCCTTATGACAGAACACCCAATGACTTGTTTCCATGTACATGAAAACCAGTCTTCAATAATTGCCATCGGCCCGTCACGGACTGCCCTCCCATCCGTCAAGTGTCACATTCTCATCGTGCTTAACTGGGCCCTGTCTCTGCACACCTACACAAGCGTGCTTTGTCAGGTCAATTTGTGTTTGCTCTGTTAGACGGCACATCGTTGTGGCTGCACTCTGGGGAGGCAAACAGCCCCTGGTATGCCTGCGCCGCCCTGCTGATGGTCAGTGTAGGGTCGGCCAGCGTGTGGGCTCTGAAGCCTGCTGTCCACGCACTCGAAACCTGCTTCTCGTTTAGAAAGCGGTCTCTTGTAGAGATCAGAGCCATACGCTTCAAATCAACGGATGCTTTCTGCCAAGAAGCTATGAAACCGCAGTGTGAGATTACCTCACTGGATACTTGGACACATGAATGATTTGTTCAGATGATGTTACATGCTGGAACGATAACAGCAGCTAAAAAATACAAACCTGTGTGTGTGTGTTGTCAAATGTTGCTTGTTTTAATCAAAGCCATCTCTTCGGCTGATACACCTACACGCCTTCATTAAACGGGCCCAGGCGTGTGCTATGTAGCCTCACGCGGGGTCTCTGGGTGACGTGTACGACGTCACATCCTGTTGTATTTTGAGTCATGCATTAAACACTTGCAAGTGCTTCCCTGGGGCCAGTTCTTCTCACTTGATGCCAGTTTCAGCGCGGTTATGGAGGACCCCCGCAGAGATCGTTACATTCCATTACTGGTGTGTCAGCAATGTCCAGACTGTAACCCCCCACCCCCCCCCCCCCCCACCCCCACCCCTGCACTGTAGACTAGACGAAATGAAGCGTTCCCGTCTTAAAAGATGACGTTGGTTGAGCCAGATTATTTGCAGGCCCCTTTTTGCTTTTTGTTGCGAATATGATTGCAGCGAAGGGAGGCCAGTGTGACATGGTACGTGACGCACAAGAGGGCTTCGGGATTAACTCGACACGGGGAAGGTGTTTCTGATCTTCAAATTGTTTTGTATGTGCGCTCGTCTAACCTCAATCATAGGCCTCTTTAGCCAAGAGGGAAACGGATGATCACGCTGCCTGGGGGAAAAAAGACGAGCGCTTAAGCAGTTGTGATTTGTCAATCATAAGCAAATTAATCTTTTTAAATAATTGGTTAGTTGGGAGAGATATATATTGATGAGTGCGTGCTTTACTGCAGCGTGTTCTTTTGATGCGTCCCCCTAGCGCCACATGTGGTTGGTGATTTGGTCGAGCAGCGACGGGTCTTGTCTGGTTTCCTGCGCAGTCAGCTGAGATTCATTCATGCGGGGGAAAAAATTCCCTGGAAGTGGAGACTGTTAAGATTCTCCCTCAACTGTGTCTGAGCTGACATCGCTCAGTACGTAGTCATAGGGGGGGGGGGGCGTGGTTCAGAGAGTTTGATGCAGACCAACCCAACACACATCCTGCATGAGTCCTATATCACCAATATTGGTCTTTAAATTAAGTTATTGCTAGCATATTTCTTCCTTGAACGTCTAGGCTTCTATTTCCCCCTCCCTCTTTTCTTCTGCTTGTTTTTTTTTTCCTGCCGACACCCCTTCTGTTCCTCCCTCTGAGAGCAAGCACCTGCAACCTTTCAATGGAGGCAAACAATACCAGGAAATGCTTGCGGCCCGACCACACTCAAAAAGGACTTGATACAGACAGACCTCGCCCAATGATTACTTGTGACCTGGTATGAAATTCGGCTTTCTGTTTTGTTACATTAATGATGAGGTAATCCTCGATCAATGATTACTAAACTCTGCATTCATTCGGTCAAAAGATCCAGCCTGTTTGTTTAGGGATGAGGGGATTTCCCCCCCCCCCAACCCGCATTAGTTCCCTCGAAGGAAATAGTTGTTGGTGAGGTTTGGTTAGTTCTAATTCTCTTCTAGTAATACTGGAAACATGCATTTGAAATGTTAAATAAAGACCTATTTTCTAAGATTCGGTGGAGGTTTCGGTGACTCATATCAGTTAGACTTTGTACGAGGGGGGGGGGGGAGGAGGAGGCAGAGGTGCAGGACAACGACTGTGTGTGTGTCTCAGTCATTCGCACCTGGCATAGGATTACATAGAAAAGGGCACGGTGAACTTTGGAACGTGCTGCGTAATGAGCCTTTCGCCCGTCTACCATTGGACGGTTTAGTCCATGTCGGGCGAATCGCGTTGCTCACCAGACGCCCACATTGTCGATCCACCTTGTGGACCTCGGGGGTCACAGATTGCATTGTTTTACCAGAGTCTGAGTCTCCACGGGAGAGATTAACGGTAGATAAGAAGCGATATAGCTGAGAAGAGCCACAAGATGAGTCACAAAGGTGGAGGAAACTGAGTTCTCTCCCATTTGGACAAACCAATGGGCAGAAGTGAGGTGGTAATGGCAGATTTTCTTCACTGTGTTTGTTGCCAGTAAAATAAAAAAAGCCTGAGCATTCCTTAGGAAAAAAGCTTTGCTGACATTGTGTATCTTCACTCCCCTCTGCATTCTTTCCCAGTCTGCTTCAAAAGGCTTACGTAACCACCCATGTATTTGTCTAATGGTAAATCCTGCTGAGTGCTCCACTGACAGGGCGCGCTGGTGTCTGTCAACCAGTGCATTCAATATTGTAACCGGTTAATTGATGTGGAATTTGTTCTATGACCCCGGCGCTTATCATGCCGACACGCACTTCTAGTTATCTGTCCTCGCCGTCCTTTAAGGTAACTGTAGAATCGGTCCGCCTTCTGACTGCCATTGATCAAATTTAGGTTGAAATATAGAAAACCTTCAGAAGGTTTAAACACTGTTCACTTTGATTTTGGATAAACAGGTCAGTGGGTTCAACTGAACCTACCTTACAGTTCAATAGTACAAAACGTGACTGCAATATGGACCTAATGGCTGTAATATGCTGTTTATTTGGTACAGAGGTGGTGGGGCTGGGAGCCTCTGCTAGTTGCCTGAGAGCAGAGCTCCAGTCAGAACCTTAGTGGGGGGGCCTCTGGTTGTAGATGGCATTGACCAGCTTAGGGTTCAAAATGAAACTGGATCTCGGGTCGGTGCAGGAATGTGTAAAGTGACGTTGGCTCTGTGATCCAGACGAGTCTGTTTTCTAGCAAGGGCTTCATTTTGCCTCTCGGAGCCGCACAGAGAGAAGAGAAAAGCCACCTTCTCGCCCTCCCCTCTGCTTTTCAAAGACTTGCACACAAGTTCCACAAATGGCAAAATAGTTTTCCCACTTTGTCATTTCCTTTTTTCCTCCCCTCTTGCATCCTTGCCCCACCCTTCCCACTACCAGAGAAGGAGGGAGGAAGGGCGAGAGAGTTCTGATTGACGTTGTACTTTTTACAGCCCGTCTGGCACCGACTTGAGCACAACTCTCCATTAGTAGAGGATGATGATGTTGTTTCTGCGATGGGGATGAAAGTGAGGCAGACACTGGAACCCTATTGTACTGTTTGCTTTGAAAGGGTTTTCTAAACGGATGGAGCCAAACCGACAAAGATGACTGTAGGGATGAGCAGCCTCGGCTCACCTCAGGCCAGCTGGGATGTTGCAGTTGGCGGGGGAGTGCAGCGTTATTGACTTTTCGGTCGTGCTATTAATATTCTTCCTGTCGACGCGGCCCAGCTGCTTTATGGGTTCCCTTTAGCTGGAGCGGGTGGAAGTTTGACTGCATACAGTCATGCTTTGGTAGAAGTTGTCTTGCTTTTTTACGGTAAC
Organism: Pungitius pungitius; assembly: GCF_949316345.1. NCBI lineage: Eukaryota > Metazoa > Chordata > Actinopteri > Perciformes > Gasterosteidae > Pungitius > Pungitius pungitius. Next base: position 18,442,287 of record NC_084911.1, on the reverse strand, counting down.
TCTGGGAGAGTTGACGTGAGGGAGTCTGACTGAAGGGTTGCCTGCCTCGGTTTTAATGGACACCGAGATTGACCTTCTTTCTAAATGAGGCCAGCAGGACTGAAAAGGAGGACCTTTACTCTCCTCTCCCAGTTCCTGCTCCTCCACCTCCTCCTCTAAAGTCTTGGCCTGCTGCATCACTTCCTGCCTGTAACCACACTCTGGTCCCTGTGATGAGGCTGGTTTCTAAGAAAATGCACTGCTTATTTCAATAAGGCTGTGTCTTCGTTCTCTGGACATAATTCTTTTAATGGTATCTCAGTTCAGCGGTCTTTAACGGATGACTGTTTTCCTCTAGCTGCCGTGGCTTCAATTAATGACTAATTCTTGTTTTGAATATCTAGGCCGGCTAATCTCGTCGTAAACGGGTCTCAACCGAATAGATGGTGAACTCTTTTCACAGCCGAGCGTGTCGTGAAGCACCACGGTTTGATTCTTACAGGATTACGGAGGACTTGGCAGCGCGGCACCAGCAACGTGAGCCAAGCAGGGGTTCCTTCTGTGAAGACTGTTTTGTCTCAAAGTTGAGCAAACATCTGCACGTTACTACAACGGTCAGCCTCGAGGCCTACGTCAAACCTTGTCTAATGGGACTCCCCCCCCCCCCCCCCCCCCCCAACCCAGCTTTCAATTATAGAGCAGCACTTGTCAAACTAGAATAGCCTTTCTGGAGTAATTTTAGAGCTGTTCTCTGGAGGTGGCTGAATGTGTGTCACTGAGGTGTGAGTCACACCGGGGTGGATATCAACAGACTTTGCTACAATTAAGGTCCTTATTAAAGCTGAAATGATCACTTGATTATCAATATAGTTTCCCATTCATTTTTCTGTATGATTTTTCAAGCTGGTAAACTGAAAAGTCCCATTGAGGCCCGTTGGTTGGACAGGAAAATGCATCATTTAAAGACATCCAGAAACCTATTTGTTTGGTTGACATTTCCTTTTTTTTAAAAAAACATTCCTTTTGAAAATGATTGGCAGGGCCTGGGCGATACGGAAAAATCTAAAATCAAGGTATATATTAACTTGATACAGAAATAGTGGCACTTTGACGTCATAAACAATGGAGTCTTTGACTCCGGATGACTTTGCTGTTTTGAGAATTACAGAAAGGTCCCTATGCATGCACGGCCGCTTCTGACAGACGAGAGGCTCGCTGTGTCTTCTTTTTGTATCCGTTCTATTTGCACGCCCCCCCCACGCCTCCATATGATTGTAACGGTATGCCCCACTTTCGATCAACGAGAACCTTGTATTCCATAAAATGACCTGTTACTTCATAACAAATAGTCCATTAAAAAATGTGAACTTAAAAACGTATATACTATTTGAACGTATGGATACTTCAACTAGGTAGCACAGCAATATCAATACATGGCCCTGCTGACCTGCACTGTGATGATGATGATGATGATTGGACATTGAACTCAAAGCAGCCCCAAAACCACTTTGTTGTTTGTCAAAAACCAGTGAAATAGAACAGACACAAGTTAGAGATTATAGTCTGTTATGCCCATTTTCCACCATCATGGGGGCCGCTGATGGTGACTAAATGTCCCAAAGCATCTATGGTTGTGTGTGTGGGAGTATGCGGAGGAAACGGGAAGGAAAGCCAGGGAACGGGTCTGAGGGGAGGCGCAGAGAAATGTATGGAATGCCGTGGCTCGCCATCTCTTCCTGATAAAGGCTGACCATGGGAGGAATGTGACCCTGAAAAGACTGGATAAACAGAGAGGGGTGGGGGAGTGTGTTAGTACATGGGAGGGGCAAGGGAAGGCAGAGGAGGGAGCGCGCAGCCAGCTGAGAGGTGAAGAAGGACTAATTGGCCCCTACGTCCCTTTACAGGATGGGGTCAGTAAACGGGAGGTGAGTTGGGAGGCGGCTTTGTGCGCAGACCAACCATCAGCGTGATGATGGAGGACAGACAGAGGCGAGGGGGGGGGGGGGGGGGGGGGGGGGGTCATGAGAAGAATGCCTCTCCCTCGGCTTTCGTTCTCGCAGATCAGGGTTAATGTGCTCATCTTTTTTTTGGTGTCGTAGAGCTTGAGAAGGACCGTAGCTGTTGTGTCATTTGTCCAACCGAGAGCAACACGTTTTCAAAGTGATCATACTAGATATTATACTGTCTGTATAATCCATATTCGTGTTTGTCAAAAAGACTCCATATTGATCCCAAATATTGTCCCACATATCGGATTGGCCATACTTAAGTAAGTATCCAGGTAACCTGAGGTTCATCCATGGTAATAACATCCTTCATCACACTATGAAATGCAATTTTTGTCATTCTTGAATCATGCATTCCCGCACCGTTGTGGATTTGTGGGGAGTGTTAAACTACATTGAGAATTTTGCGTCATCTCAAAAGATAGCATTGCAATTCAGAAAGACTCTTGGGACAATATTTTTAATATGTCAAACTATAACAAATGGAATACCGGGCGGGACCGGCCTCTGATGTCCTTTTCCTTGTTATGAACGCGTCCCCATCGAAGCTGAGTGAACACTGACAAAGCCCAATGACACTGGGCGTTGACAGGAAAACGGTGTCATCCTCCGATGGCGGAGCACAACATTGAAGGCGGGTAAGTTTGACGTGTTGATGAAAGCACATTGTGTTTTTATTAATGATTAACGTTTGAGTTATTGTGTAATTTGCTTCTCCACACTGGAAATACCGGTCTGGTCACTTTCTCTGGGGGTTAAGCAGCAGCGCTCAGTCAACAACATGTCGTCCACATGCTTTTAAGAGGCGTGTTAAAGGGCAGAGATTTTGGTTTGTATGTATGACCTTCTGCGTGACTCATTTGATGCCATTTGCTTTGGTTCTTTGGAAACCTTCCTCGAGATCAACAACCAAACCAAACCACCCTGATCACGCCGCACAGCCTTTGACAAACGGACCGTATTTAAAGTGCATTGTGACATTCTCTGCGGTTATGGAAGCCAGTTTTCTACCTGCTCGAACACAAACCTTTGCCAAATGTTAAGTGGTAGTTGATCATATTCACTCAGAGAAGGGGGGGGGGGGGGAGCTTTACAGCAATCAAGTCTCCCTTTGTTGACTGTGAACAAAAGGTGACCTAAAAATAAATGGCATGCTTCAGAGTTAATGTGTGACCGTAACAAAACACTTTAATTTTCTGGTTGACTCCATCAGTAAGAACCAGGAAATGGTTTAAAGTTAATTGGGGCGTCGTATCATTTTTGATCTCAGACAAAACCGCTGTCTTGTCACCGCTTTCTGGTCCTGTATCTTTATGGCTCCTCTGAAGCAGACAAAACACCAACGGTTCCATTAAACAAAGACTTGTTTTCATTGCTGGGTTTGATCCCATGAAACTATTTGGTTGACAAGGAACATATGTCATACATTGCTCCATACAGCCCCCCCCCGCCCGCCCTGTCCCCAAGCAAACAGGCTTCCCAGCAGCGGACAGCACATTTGCTGGAGCACTCGGTCAATCTGGAGGCACCTCTACAGGGCAAATGTTTCCCCTCCGTCCCCTGGGACGGTTGAGCAGCTGGAAGTGTGCGTTCACGGCATTTCGCCAAGAAGCAACACTGGGCTTGTTCGACGGGCTCTTGTTTTATGTCCACCCGGCCCAGCTCTGAGCAGGCTCTTCCTGTTGTTTGTCCCGTCGGCTCTTTTCATTCCCCAGAGTTCCAGCGTTGAACATAATTGCCTGTGAATTTCCCAATATTAACCGCAAACTCTCCCTCTCAACAGCCACCATGTCCGCCGCAGACAAGTTCCTGTACGTGGACCGCAACATGGTCAACAACCCGCTGGCGCAGGCCGACTGGGCCACCAAGAAGCTGGTGTGGGTGCCCTCGGAGCGCCTGGGCTTCGAGGCCGGCTGCGTGAAGGAGGAGCGCGGCGACGAGTGCGTGGTCGAGCTGGCCGACTCCGGCAAGAAGATCTCCGTGAACAAGGATGACATCCAGAAGATGAACCCGCCCAAGTTCAGCAAGGTGGAGGACATGGCTGAGCTCACCTGCCTGAACGAGGCCTCCGTGCTGCACAACCTGAAGGAGAGATACTACTCTGGTCTCATCTACGTGAGTGTGCAGCCCGGTTCTTTCTCACAACCCCTCATGTTAAAAGCCTTTTTTGTCATGATTTGAAGTTAATTAATTCCCCCTCATGCTCATTGCCAGCCTCCAAACCAATTAATCGCCACGTCGGCGTCCCAGTCTTCTCACTAAGCCCCATTTGGAAAGACAACCCAGTCTACTGCAGAGTGACTTTGCGAGCATGCTCATGGTATGCGAGCCCGCCTTGTGTTTGGAGTTGGCTTGTAAACAGGAAGCTGCAGGGAACAATGCACTCCAGAGTTTGAGCGATATGGGAGACATGGAAGGCTGGACATGGAACACTAAAGGGTGTTGTAACTGCGATGACTTCCCCCTCCTCAACTTGTGTTATTTATCCCCATGTGGTGGGCTGGGAGTGATTTGCTCTTTGGTGTGTGCGTGTGACCCGGTCACATCGACACAGCTCCTCCAGAGATCCAGGCCCTGGTTTGGTTAGAGCGCCTCTGTAGTCTTTTCAGATTAACAGTTCCTCAAGGAAGACATGTCTGGTGCAGAGAAGTGGAGGGGGTGCAGCAGCAGGAATGCAGCACACGCAAAAAGTTCTAATTGCGGGAGAACGAGTCTAGATACACAATAGAAGATCAGAGAGAGGAATGTAGGAGTGTGTTGACGTCCAAAAGAGATTACTCTGACCTGTAAACCTTTTTAGACCAAACCAGCGCCTCAGCCAATCGGCCTTTAAAACCTGCAGCAGGGTGCGGTTGAGATTTTGTAATGATATGGCATCCAAATTCACGAGTAACTATTAGTTCGGTCTTAATGGGGGGGGGGGGGGTGGGGTGGGGATGCCTATTATTGAACCAGTGCCTACTGCAATGCAGTATTTGAAAGATTCCATACAGTGGTTCCTCTAGGTTTACAACTTTGGGGGGGTGGTGGTAAGAGTCGGCCAAAGCTCACTCTGACATGGTTAGACATATTCAGATCAGTGTGGAAATGCATGGAAAAATAACAATAACTGTTATAATGGTATTTGAAACACAGGCAGTATCCCAGTCCATGATCTGCCCTCTAGACTCTTTATCTTCTTGCAATAATATCCATCCAACCTCCACTTCGCACTCGCATTCCATGTTTAAATGGCCCCTCTATCCGGCCCGCAGACGTACTCCGGTCTCTTCTGTGTCGTCATCAACCCGTACAAGAACCTGCCCATCTACTCTGAGGAGATCGTAGACATGTACAAGGGCAAGAAGAGGCACGAGATGCCGCCTCACATCTACGCCATCACCGACACGTCCTACAGAAGCATGATGCAGGGTAAGTCTGAGGTGTAGATGTATAAGAATGGAGCTTGTAACGTAGCATTGTCAATGAGCTACTGTTCTCCCTGCAGAGCTGTAGACTATAGGGCTCCCAAGACATCAGTTTGTGTGCTATGTCTTGTATTTAGTCAGTTATGGCGATTTAAATAAATAATAAAGGGGGGGAAGGATACGAGATCCATGGGAGTAGCCTGGCTATTGAATAGTAGACAACGGGGACCAATGCAGAATATTGGCATGGTGTTGAGCATGATTTACTCACCCCACCAGCCTCAGAAAATACCCAACGCTCTCAATTCTGAAGAAATGTTGTGTTTAAAAACACGAGGCCTGTGACTCCCGTGCAGCTCTTAAGCCACAGAGAATATGCAGAGGAGCTAAAAATACTTGCTTGTTAAGTTTGTTTTTGATGCAGCTGAACTTTATGGAGCTCCTCTAGGATCGCTTGGCAAAAAAATAATAAAGTTAAATGCGCGTGTACATTTTTTGGGCTTCCTGCAGGGCTTTGGTATTGTAATATGTTCCTTTTTACAATTTTAGCTTTGTAATACAGCCCTGTTTTAGGCCTTTTTTTAAAAGTAAAAAATCATCACGCATGCCACACATGTGTATGTTTATTTCTCAGCGTTTGGCTTCAGTAAAGTTGACGGATATTTAGCAACTTGATTTCAAACACAGCCGCACCTTTTACATCCCAGGAAGCCGGATATTGATTTCCTGTCTGTGACCAATGTACTTCCTGTTGTGCAGGCTTCAGACTTGTGCGTCACGGCGATAAAGCATGCCCTCTTAGCGCTGGCGGAGTAGTTGTTCTGTAGAGTTTTTGCATATTTTGACATTTGCATCTTTTCCACAGATCGCGAAGACCAGTCCATTCTTTGCACGTGAGTAACAGACGACACGTTAGAGTAACCCCTCTGCTCTTCTCCTTGTTTGCTTTTTGGACCATCTAAAAAAACAAAACAAAAAAAACCTTTCTTCCGTCCCGTAGAGGAGAGTCTGGTGCCGGTAAGACGGAGAACACCAAGAAGGTCATCCAGTATCTGGCTCACGTGGCCTCCTCTCACAAGACCAAGAAAGACCAGGTCAGTCACACAGTTCCTCCATCACACCCCCTTCTTTACTCTTCCTACATCCCTCCACCTCTCCCTCCTTTGGCTTTATATTAAACTCATTTGCAGGTGAGGCCCAATCTCTAATTCCAGGAACAATAATTTCCATAATTTTTTCCCCACACTTGGTCGTCCAGCTGTTCCATTCCTGACTGACGCGCTTGAGCCAGCGTCTCGTTGTTCTTCACCCAAACACCTTATTTTCTGCCATAAACTCAATTTTATGTCCTTCATAAATATAAATCTGAGGTAAATGGATGGCATCAAGATGACAGTCCCGCCCCTTTCAAGGGTTTTCCACGGGACCGTACTTATCAGAAATATGTTTGGGGGGTCAATGGCTTAAAGAATTTTTGTTTGAATGTAAAGTGAAATTTTTCTAAGTTGCAATTTGTCTTTAGTTTTGTGTGAAACTGCTTCTCGTCTAGCACTAAGTACCTTTCCAACACTGCCATTTCCTTGACTTGTTAACTAGGTAGAAAATTTATATTTGGCACACAAATGGCGTTGTCTTGCCTAAATGCTTTTTTTGTCACCACATTCAGGGGGGGGACAACACTAACTTGACTTTTGGGTGTGTTGTCTTTTTAATTGCGTATACATTTTACGCTGTAAAGTGTTTTTAGTCTTTCGGTTGTCATACATTAGGCGCATCATAACATTTCATGGCACAATTACATGGGTCAACATTTTTCAATCTTTATTTGCTGTTGACCACTGGGGGACTGCGGTCACATGGCGGTCCACAGGAAGGGGCGGGACTCTCTGTAGTCCTGCAGTTGTGCGGATTTGAAAGGCTTCTGACCCATTTTTTTTACCAACCAGAGGTCGGACGCGAAGTCCGTGGCTTCTGCTGATTTCTTACCAGAAATATAACTAGCAATCGAGCTAGAAAAGCTGCAAAGCTGTCATCCCGCCTGCCTGCGTTATAAGATGCAACTCAAAATCCATCAAACCACCTTTTTTTTGAGGTTGTCGTATTTCTCTCTTCCCATCAACAGAACAGCTCGATCCTGTCACATGTGAGTTAACTCTCTCCCTTCCATTCGCTCTTCCTCCCCACCTGCTTCTGTCATCGTCTTCCCCCCCCCCGCCCCCTTTTTACGCTGGAAGTCACTTTGTAATCGAGGGCAGAGGCGACGTGTCCTGTCAGCCAATCGGAAGTAAGGGAGGAAGTTTGCAGATCAGTGGCCTATTTAATGTTCCTGTGAAGAATTCACCCAGACAATGGAAGGAAAAGAAGGTCTTTGCTGGAGGAAAAAAACACAGCAATTTCTGTTCTGAGACCTTGTTTTTGTCTGGTTTAATTTTTCATCATTTGTATGGCTACTGTCAGTCTAAAGCTCAACTGCTTTTTTCTTTTTTCATTATTTTTAGATTCTGAGTAGGAAAACCAGTCCATAATCAAATTTGCAGCAGTTTGAAATGATTATCCAGCTCATTCAGCCGGTGTTTAGACTCTCCGACAACTTTTGACAGAACTGTTTGACATCACGCTCCGAAGTATTTAAACCCAAAGTCGATGTGGTCATTTAGCCTACAATTCACAGCAGCCAATGAGAAGTTTAAGGTTCAATTGAAGGATTGCTTTGTTTGTTTGTTGTGCTTTGGGTTCACTGGACAATTCTTGCATTGGGTGACGGGTTACTGATCAGGGTCTTCAGGTGTTGTATTTGGTCACTAACATTAAGTCATTTGTGTGTTGGGGGGGTGCGGGGTGCTGTGTGTGTATGCATATATGGTGTCCTTCCTTTAATCACTTTATGTTGTGATACACGGTGTTCTCCCTCCTCTTCACAAGTAAGTATGTTGGCTTTTTTGCGCTCAAAAGAGGTAAACGACCCGGTTTGTTACGGTGAGGTAACATTCTGTGTGTGACGTATCTCGTGATTTACTGGTGGACAGAAGGAGAGCGTTCTTGAAATGTTGCCTCGTGTCCGTCAGGGGGAGCTGGAGAAGCAGCTGCTGCAGGCTAACCCCATCCTGGAGGCCTTCGGCAACGGCAAGACGGTCAAGAACGACAACTCGTCCCGATTCGTAAGTCCTGTTCTCTGTGAAGTCAAACCTCTTTAACTGCGGTTTTCACGTGCTTCTCCGTTTCTTTTCCCCCTCCAGGGAAAATTCATCAGGATCAACTTTGACGTCAACGGTTACATCGTCGGTGCCAATATTGAAACTTGTATCCTCAAAGCTTCTTTTTACATTGTCTCGAGGCAATGCTTTGAAAACACAGTATTGAGGGGAGGGCGGGTGAAACGGGCTTTTTCCTTGACGGATTGACCAACAGACTTGCTGGAGAAATCCCGTGCTATTCGCCAGGCCAAAGACGAAAGGACCTTCCACATCTTCTACTACTTGCTCACCGGGGCCGGAGATAAATTGCGCAGTAAGCAACGTATTGCACGGCTCTTTTCAAAGGCTTTTTTTTTTTTTTCTGCCTCTTGACTCACTACAACCGTTCTTTCTTCTCAGATGAGCTCCTCCTCGAAAATTACAACAACTACCGCTTCCTCTCCAACGGGAACGTCACCATTCCCGGGCAGCAGGACAAGGACCTGTTTACGGAGACTCTGGAGGCCTTTAGGATCATGAGTATCCCGGAGGACGAGCAGATAGGTGAAGCACACTGCAAATCACTTTTTAAACCACCCCTGCCCCACCCAGTTCTTTTATTTCTCGTCCTCTCGGTTCACCATTAAAACCCCACTCATTCTCCGGTTTGTTTTTCGTGCAGGCTTGTTGAAGGTTGTGGCCTCTGTGCTGCAGCTCGGGAACATGAGCTTCAAGAAGGAGCGCCACACGGACCAGGCCTCCATGCCCGACGACACCGGTAAGTCCAGGAGGAGGAACCTCCACAAGTAGTCAATTAACCTTGTTTTGTTTTTTTTCCTGCTATCTTTCATCTCTTGCTTTTGTTTTCTTCCTCTTCACTGCCGTATCAGCTGCCCAGAAAGTGTGCCACCTCATGGGAATGAACGTCACCGACTTCACCAGGGCCATCCTGTCGCCCCGCATCAAAGTGGGCCGAGACTTCGTCCAGAAGGCCCAAACCCAGGAGCAAGCGGAGTTTGCTGTGGAGGCCCTGGCCAAGGCCACGTACGAGCGGATGTTCCGCTGGCTCGTCATGAGGATCAACAAAGCGCTGGACAAGACCAAGAGGCAGGGCGCCTCCTTCATTGGCATCCTCGACATCGCTGGCTTTGAGATCTTCGAGGTAATCCCGACTTTAAAGTACAGTTGATGGCTTGATCGACCAGTGTTTTTTTTATTTACTCTTTTAATTCGCGCTGTTGATCGATGGTGTTCTTCTCTCGCCCCCCCACAGCTCAACTCATTTGAGCAGCTGTGCATCAACTACACCAACGAGAAGCTGCAGCAGCTCTTCAACCACACCATGTTCATCCTGGAGCAGGAGGAGTACCAGAGGGAGGGCATCGAGTGGAGCTTCATCGACTTCGGCCTGGACCTGCAGCCCTGCATTGAGCTCATTGAGAAACCTGTGAGTTTTGGAACCCCCCCCCCCCCCCCCCCTTCTAACTCTGAATAAAGTCCTGCGTGCTTCTTTATCATTCCACGGCTTGTCCTTCTCGTGCCTTAAGATCTGCACCCCCCCTCTGTACGCAGGCCAGTCCCCCCGGTATCCTCGCCTTGCTGGATGAGGAGTGCTGGTTTCCCAAAGCCACAGACAAGAGCTTTGTGGAGAAGGTGCTCCAGGAGCAGGGCACTCACCCCAAGTTCTTTAAGCCCAAGAAACTAAAGGACGAGGCGGACTTCTGCATAATCCACTACGCCGGCAAGGTAGATGTAATTTCTTTACGTTTAATTTTTCTCTACATTTTCACCTGTTCAGTTCTCAAACTCTCTGAATGTGCCGGGGGTCTAACAACATTCTTCCTCGCTCCTCAGGTTGATTACAAGGCGGATGAGTGGCTGATGAAGAACATGGACCCCTTGAACGATAACGTGGCTTCACTGCTCAACCAGTCCACCGACAAGTTTGTGTCTGAGCTCTGGAAGGACGGTGAGTTGAGGCAGTTAATCCTGTGACTCACAGCTGAATATTCATGTATTTGGGGTCTGCTTCTCGTCTTGTATTTCACACTTTTTCTTTGCTCTTTTATTGTCTGGTGTCTCGACCTTTTTGTCTTTACCTTTTTTCAAATCCAACTTCTTTCCATCCATTTCTTCCTCTGTACGGCCCTGTTTTTGTCTGTTCTCTTTTGACTGGGTCTCAGAGATACAGAATTCTCAGAGAGCATATTTTTATCACCGTTTTCCTTTTCTACATTCAGACTCAGGTGACAAGGTTATTTTTTCATTTAGTCCCTCCCGCTTATTCCTGCTTTGTTTTTAATTGTGCTTTTCCCCCTCACTGGCATCCATCCATTTCTCCTAAATGTTCAGACTTGTGTTTTTAGGTTCTAACCTTTTTAGTAGATTAATATTGTTTCTGGGTCTTTCAATAAAACAACACTTTCTGGTCTTTTTGGCACTTGTTGCTGTCATTGAACTCCTTTTTTCCTCCCCATGTGTAATAGTGTTGTTTGGGGACTCCTGGTGTTGGTCATGGGTACTGCAGCAATGGGTATATACTGCATGGGTTTGGTGTGTTTTTAAAAACAAAAATACATTCACTCTGCAACCGCCTCAGTTTGCCACTTTCCCAACACGTATTCAATCAAACCATTACACAAGTTTCACTCAGACAACCTACAAACAGTTGAGCAGCTGCATCCATTCACTGCATTGAGTTTAGTTCCATCATGGTGTGTAATGTCCACGCTTCACAAGCTTTTTGGTGACTCCTTTCATGTCCTTCGCCTGATTCCCGTCTCCTTCAGCATTCACTCTGTTTTGTGTGGTGTTTCACTGGTCCTGGTGTTATGAACCGCCTCCGCACTCTCTCCTGATGTATGTTTACCGAAAAGGAGACACAACGGTCATGAGTCGTTCTTGCATTTGGTTTAAGTTTGCCTGGTTAAATATTCAAGTACTTGAATTTAAAATCCACCTACTTGTTACATAATGTCTCGTTTCTTCTTCTCAGTTGACCGCATCGTCGGTCTGGATAAGGTGTCGATGTCTGACATGCCCGGTGCCTTCAAGACCCGCAAGGGTATGTTCCGCACGGTGGGCCAGCTGTACAAAGAGCAGCTGTCCAAACTCATGGCGACGCTGAGGAATACCAACCCCAACTTTGTCCGTTGCATCATCCCAAACCACGAGAAGAAGGTAGCTGAAAAGTTTAGGGTTCTCTTTGGGGTGTTTCTACTAAAAGTCCCTGTCGGGATATTAGAGCCTTCAAATTCTTCAGGAAATGGAATTTGAAAGGGCTGACTTGTTCTTGATCTTGTGTGCTGGTCGTTCAAGCAGAAACACAAATGATGCTTGGGTGCATCCTAGTTGACTAAGGTTCATTTTGGTCTTTTGTCAAATTATAACTATTTATTCTTTATGCTTTAGTTTTTTTTTTTTTTTTACGAGAAATTTCTTTAGTTTACTGGGAAGGAGCTGAGAGAACGAGAGGGAGCTCGGGTGGAAATGAAAATGATTATCATTGAAATCCAGGTTGAGATTAAAAGGCTGCCATCATGCTCAAAGCGCTTTAGATGCGGTGAAAAAACAAGTGTGAAATTGATTTTTAGTTTCTCTGGATCCTTTATGCTTTTTGGATGGCCCACAGAGTCGAATAGAGCTCTTCACAATGCTTATCTGTATCTTCTTCTTCAGGCTGGTAAACTGGACCCACACCTGGTCCTAGATCAGCTCCGGTGCAACGGCGTGCTGGAGGGGATCCGTATCTGCAGACAAGGCTTCCCCAACCGCATCGTCTTCCAGGAGTTCAGACAGAGGTGAGGCAGTATTTTCCCAGCATGCATTTTTTCTCTGGTTGGTGTCATAAAACATGACCTGACTCGTATTATCTGCTTCCTCTTGAAGGTATGAAATCCTCACTCCCAATGCCATCCCCAAGGGCTTCATGGATGGAAAGCAGGCCTGCGTGCTCATGGTAAGGGCTCCACAAAGTTCTTCCTAAGGTCTGCGCTACCAAGTCCTTCTGCAGTTTAATGTAATCAGTGCGTCACCTCCTCCCTCAGATCAAGAGCCTGGAGCTAGATCCCAACTTGTTCCGGATTGGCCAGAGCAAAGTCTTCTTCAGGGCAGGCGTCCTCGCTCACCTGGAGGAGGAGAGAGACATGAAGATCACAGACATCATCATCAGTTTCCAGGCCTGGTGCAGAGGCTACGTGGCTCGCAAGTAAGGAGGCCGTCTGACTGCAGGATCCTGTTCAGTAGCTTGGGTGCAGAGAAATGCATGTATTTAATTTGATCTGCTTCTCTGAACTAATGTTTCTTTGTAGGGCTTTTGCCAAGAGACAGCAGCAGCTGACCGCGATGAAGGTGATCCAGAGGAACTGCGCGGCTTATCTCAAGCTTAGGAACTGGCAGTGGTGGAGGCTCTTCACCAAGGTAAACCCCAGTCTCTTACTTTAACCCCTCCACTTTATTTTTTGCATTTTATAGTCTTTTCTAACTTGTGTCTTTTTGTACTCAAGGTGAAGCCTCTGCTGCAAGTCAGCAGGCAGGAGGAGGAGATGCAGGCCAAGGATGACGAGCTGGTCAAGGTGAAGGAGAAGCATTTGTATGCTGAGCAGCAGCTCCAGGAGATGGAGGAAAAACAGCATCAGGTAAAACTTAAGGAAACCACAAGGTCTGTCACGTTCATTGTTTCCTCATCATAAATGAGAGAGAATTCTTGAATATCATAAGTGTTGTTGCATTATTAAATTTACTCATCTATCTTCAGCTGAGCGCCGAGAAGATGGCCCTCCAGGAGCAGCTTCAGGCCGAGACGGAGCTCTGTGCCGAGGCGGAGGAGATGAGAGCCCGTCTGGCCGCCAGGAAGCAGGAGTTGGAGGAGATCCTCCACGACCTGGAGGCCCGGGTGGAGGAGGAAGAGGAGCGCGCCTCACAACTCCAGACTGAGAAAAAGAAGATGCAGCAGAATATCGGAGTAAGTTCTACCTGCCTCCATCTTTCCCACTGATTTAGACGATGCAAGTTGCTCCTTCCAACCTCCTCCTGACGTCGATTTGCTTGCAGGACTTGGAGCAGCAGCTGGACGAGGAGGAAGCGGCCAGACAGAAGCTCCAGCTGGAGAAGGTCACCTTGGAGGCCAAGATGAAGAAGATTGAAGAGGATGTCATGGTTCTCGATGACCAGAACAACAAACTAATGAAGGTGTGGACAAGAGATGGAAAGACAATAACAAATACTGTGCTCAATTTAACCAGTTCTGCTTGGGACAAATGTAAGAAATGAAAGCGTCATCTTACTCAGTTACACTTGTTGTTGACCTCCTTTTTTCTTTATTGTATTTTGTGAATACAGGAGAAGAAGTTGATGGAGGAGAGAATCTCTGAGTTCACCACTAACCTGACGGAGGAGGAGGAGAAATCCAAGAGCCTGCAGAAGCTCAAGACCAAACACGAGGCCATGATCACAGACCTGGAGGGTAGGATGGACACCGCTAATAAACATCCCACAGGGGTTGCCCTTTTTAGTTTTCTTTTCTATGAACTTATATTTGTTGTTTTTCTGTCAGATCGCCTGCGCAGGGAGGAGAAGCAACGACAGGAGCTGGAAAAGAACCGACGCAAGCTGGACGGCGACTTCAATGAGATCCACGACCAGATCGCCGAGCTGCAGGCCCAGATTGCTGAGCTCCGCGCGCAACTCGCCAAGAAGGAGGAAGAGCTCCAGGCTGCTCTGGCCAGGTCTGTTTTGGACTTTGCTGCTCCTTTTTTTTATTTGTCATTTTTACGTCCATTTACCCCTCCTTTTTGCTGATCCGCTCCTCCCGTTAGGATCGAGGAGGAGGCGGCGCAGAAGAACCTGGCTCAGAAAAAGATCCGTGAGATGGAGGCTCAGCTTTCTGAGCTGCAGGAGGACTTGGAGCTGGAGAAGCAGGCGCGCACCAAGGCAGAGAAACACCGCAGGGACCTGGGAGAAGAGCTGGAAGCCCTCAAGACCGAGCTGGAGGACACTCTGGACTCCACCGCCGCTCAGCAGGAGCTCAGGTAGAGATGCCGGCCTTGATGCTGTTAAAGGAAGTCCGTTATCGATCTTGACAAAGGAAATGAGCTCTGCTCCACCCTCCCCAGGACCAAGCGCGAGACCGAGGTGGCACATCTCAAGAGGACTCTGGACGATGAGGCCAAAGTTCACGAACAGCAGCTGGTTGAGGTTAGGCAGAAACACGCCCAGGCCTTCGACGAGCTCAACGAGCAGCTGGAGCAGGCAAAGAGGGTAAGTCGCTATTGGAGGCGTTTTAAACCCGAATCCCTTTTGAATTCCCCTTCATGCGCAGTTCTTATTTTGATGCTCTCCATCCCCTGCAGAACAAAGTGTCCATGGAGAAGGCCAAGCAGGCTCTGGAATCTGAGAGGAACGAGCTAGCCATTGAGATGCAGACGCTGATGCAGGGGAAGGGAGACTCTGAGCATCGCCGGAAAAAGGCCGAAGCCCAAGTCCAGGAGCTGCAGCTCAAACACTCAGAGAGCGAGCGCCAGAGGCTGGAGCAGGCCGAGAAACTAGCCAAAGTGCAGGTACATCTCTTGTACCGATTAGACTATTACGTATCTGTGACACTAGTCTCACAGGCTAACTGTCCAAACAGATTGAACACAGATTTCGTGTTGCTCTGGTTCAGTGGTTGCATTTTGTTGTTCACAGGCTGAACTAGAGCACGTCACCACCGTGCTGAGTGACCTGGAGGGGAAGTCCATTAAGGCAACAAAAGATTGCTCTGCTGTGGAGTCCCAGCTGCAGGATGTTCAGGTACGCACTGCCCCGTTTACACCCTCCTTGAATGTTCAGCGAAGGCACCGCAGGAGTCTGAAACGTTCCCTTCCTCTGCTGATTTAACATAAAACTTTCCCTTTTAGCAGATACATGATACATGATTCTGCACAGCGAAGCTCAAACTTCCAAATGAGACAATATTGAGAATAAGACTTTTCTGGATGTGAAATGACTTCAATTTATTGATCACTTGAATTGTTCCCATTTTAGGATTTAAAAACCTTTTTGGTAATGCACCTGGAATCCGTCTAAGTCTAATAGACATGCTTGTTTCCAACAGGAATTGCTCCAGGAAGAGACGCGCCAGAAGCTGTCCAACAGCACACGTCTGCGCCAGCTCGAGGACGAGCAAAACGTCCTGAGAGAACAGCTCGAGGAGGAAGAGGAGGCAAAGAGGAATGTGGAAAAGCAGCTCCAAACCGTTCAGGCTCAGGTCAGAAGAAGTTAAACACTGGTCAAACTTGAGCTAAGAAACCTTGTTTGGACTATTGCTGCATCATCAGGCTCATCCTCAGAACATCTAATGTTCAACTGACACAGCGCCTTTTTCTGTGCAGTTTCTAGAAATGAAGAAGAAGGTGGAGCAGGACGCAGGTTGCCTGGAGACCGCCGAGGAGGGTAAGAAGAGGCTTCAGAGGGACCTGGAGGGACTAAGCCAGCGCATGGATGAGAAGTGTTCCGCCTTCGAGAAGTTGGACAAAACCAAGACGCGTCTCCAGCAGGAGCTGGATGACATGCTGGTCGACCAGGACCATCTCCGACAGATTGTCTCCAACCTGGAGAAGAAGCAGAAGAAGTTTGACCAGGTGTGTGTTTGTACCTGTGTGAAACCGTTGGCTTATCTCTGCTTGGACGTGGAATCCAAAGATCTGACACGTGTCATCCCGTCTTTTCCCAGATGCTGGCAGAGGAGAAGACCATTTCTGCCCGCTACGCAGAAGAGCGCGACAAGGCTGAAGCCGAGGCCCGCGAAAAAGAGACCCGGGCGCTGGCTTTGACCCGCGAGCTGGACTCTCTGATGGACATCAAGGACGAAGTGGACCGCAACAACAAACTACTGCGGGCCGAGATGGAGGACCTGGTGTCCTCTAAGGACGATGTCGGCAAGAGCGTGAGTGTGGAATATGGTTTTTCTATTTCTCAGAAGTGTTCTTGTGCCTGTAATGTGTTGTCAAAAGCCATTTCATTTTTTCTGCAGGTTCACGAGCTGGAGAAGGCGAAGCGTGCAATGGAGCAGCAGCTGGAGGAGATGAAGACTCAGCTGGAAGAGCTGGAGGACGAGCTGCAGGGAACAGAGGACGCCAAACTGCGACTGGAGGTCAACATGCAGGCCATGAAGGCCCAGTATGAGCGAGACCTGTCGGGACGGGACGAGATGGGCGAGGAGAAGAAGAGGGCGCTGGTCAAACAGGTAGGGACGGGGAAGTGGGCTCCAATATGGTGAACTCCAATCACGACTTGTTATGTTTTATCCAACTCAAGTATTTTTAGGCTCATTTTAAATTATCTCAATTAGACAAGTTTTCCTGAAATGGCGACATTCAGCCATTTTCTCAATTGTGTAGTTTGGCAAGTTTTTATGCTTGGTCTTTTTTGTCTCTGTACAATGAATGGAAAATGCTTCTGGTGAATTCAAACATGGGTTATATGACTAGAGCTGTTTCTGCGGTCTTTGGTGTTCCTGTAAAATGCAAAAGAAAGTTTAAACTTGCTCAACTCCCCTTTGCCGCTTCCTATCGTAGATGAATTGGATCCGATGGCGCCCTTGTAGCAAAGATTATTTGCCTTTCATTCAATGGAAATGTGTCTAATTAGCATTTATTTTTGGCAACATTTAAAAACATTTGCCTTTTGCCACCTTTTCCAATTATTCAAAACTGAGCATGATCGTAGTACTCTATCTCAGTAGATGTAGTACATTGACATATTTAAATGGTTGCAATCAACTAATTTTAAATCGATTGCGTTTTAGAATAATCACCCCTTAGGCATGCTGGTGCCGTGTCTTGTGAAGTGGCTGAGCTCTAAATGGCATCCTTCTTAGGTGCGGGAGATGGAAATGGAGCTTGAGGACGAGAGGAAGCAGCGCTCCGCAGCCGTGGCCGGGCGCAAGAAGCTGGAGCTGGACCTGAAGGAGCTGGAGGCGGGCATCGACATGGCCAACAAGAACCGTGACGAGGCCCTGAAACAGCTGAAGAAAATCCAGGTGAGTCCGCTGTGGGCGTAAAGTCTTCAGTATGACAACAAAAGAAGCCGCCGACTCGGTTTGACGGACTCGACCATGACTCCACAGGCCCAGATGAAGGATCTAATCCGGGAGCTGGAGGACACTCGCATGTCCAGGGAGGAGATCCTCGCTCAGAGCAAGGAGACTGAGAAGAAGCTGAAGGGCATGGAGGCTGAGATGATCCAGATGCAGGAGGTCAGTCCGCGCTCTCGACTCTATTTACCCCTCTGTCTCTGTTGCGTACTGAATCTCGTCGCTCTTTTCGTCGTGCAGGAGTTGGCGGCTGCAGAGCGAGTAAAGAGACAGGCCCAGCAGGAGAGGGACGAACTGCAGGATGAGATCAACAACCAGGCCACCAAGAAGTAAGCCGGGCTGGAGTGAAGAGACTCCCGGTCTGTCTGGTGCATCGCCTGTTGACAGTTTTTCACACCCTTCTCGGATCTGTCCCTCAGTGCTCAGGTTGTAGAGGAGAGGAGACGACTGGAGGCTCGCATCGCTCAGCTGGAGGAGGAGCTGGAGGAGGAGCAGTGCACCACCGAGCTGACCAATGATAGGCTGAAGAAAGCAGTGCTGCAGGTTTGTGGACTTAGAATCCGGCTGCTTGTTAAAGCCTCTATACAGAAAAGAACGTAGACTCTTAAGTTGCTAATTTGATCAAACTCTCTCCGTCTAATTTATTATTCTTATTTTATTATTTTTGTTAGACCGACCAGATGAACGTGGAGCTGACCGCAGAGCGCAGCACATGTCAGCGTGTGGAGGGGGCTCGATGCCAGCTGGAGCGTCAGAACAAGGAGCTGAAGCTGAAGCTGCAGGAGCTGGAGGGAACTGTCAAGTCCAAGTACAAGGCCAACATGGCGGCCCTGGAGTCGAAGATTGCTGCGCTGGAGGAACAGCTGGACATGGAGACCAGGTGAAGGGCTTTTTGTCTTTTGTTTGTACAGTTTAAGAAGTCAAATAGGTTTTCCTAAATGCCACAGAACGGTTTTATTCCACTTTTTCAATCATAGAAATAGTATAACTGACCTTAATTGTTGGCTGTGGTCATTTAACAGCTCCTGAGACGAATGGCTGGCAGGCTAGCTCCTTCCTTCTCTTGAGTGGTAGAGAGTGAGCAGGAATGGAGCCTGATGTTTCTGTAGCAGACTGGCTAACCAGCTAGCATTCAGCTACTTAGTTAGCTAGCTATAACTTGCTCATTATCTTTAACCTATGTAGCATTAAAGCAGGGTTGGAATGCAACCTTACTAGACTGCCCCCCTGCTAGGTAGCTCGCTAGCTTCTTAGCTCCACCCAGTTATGTTACGCTAAACCAGGTTGTCCTTTTTTACTCTGTAAATAAAAGTGTGTGGATGAACCGTTCACTAAAATTAATTTGATACATCAGTAATAAGAACCCAACAATATAAAACCTACCAGCAGGGTCCATGCTCCCAGCCGCACCTTGTTACCGGTCATCTGCACTAGGAGTACTTTCATCCTGATACTTGTACAGTTTGATAGTAATGCTTCATTGCAGAGATCCACCAGCCCACATTATGGGACATTAGTCTGACCGATGTTGTGCTCTCTACTCAGGGAGAGGCAGGGCGCCACCAAGATCGTGAGACGCACGGAGAAGAAGCTGAAGGAATTCATCCTGCAGGTGGACGACGAGAGACGCAACACGGAGCAGTACAAAGACCAGGTCAGAGGTCGCAGCCCACATCCGGGAGAACGGATATCCAAACCCTTCCGTGCGACCAACACTCTCTGTGTCCAATCTGCAGGTGGACAAGTTGAACTCTCGTATGAAGCAGCTGAAGCGGCAGCTGGAGGAGGCTGAGGAAGAGGCTCAGAGAGCCAACGGCCTCCGGAGGAAGCTGCAGCGGGAGCTGGAGGACGCCACCGAGTCGGCTGACGTCATGAACCGTGAAGTCACCACCCTCAAGAACAAGCTCAGGTTTTTATCCATTTTGCACAGATCTTCACTCGGAAAGATGGGGAAACCACATGATGGAAGGTCTTCACATGTGTCTAACAAATCTTTCTTTTAATCACTTCTCTTTATTCCTTTTTTGTTAAATTTCAGACGCGGCGACTTCCCCTTCACCGTGCGCCGCACAGTCACCCGTCAGGGCATCGAGAGCGACGAGGACAGCGAGTCCAAGAGCGAGATCCCCGAGCCCGAGCGCAAGCCTGAATGAAGCGCCGCAGTGCCTCTCTACTCGTTAGAACCGCATCACAAATAGGCAGATTTCACACACACACAATATGTACCTACTGAAGGGGGAGGAACACACAGGCGAAGACTCGGCAGAGTTCAGCCTGGTGACAGTCTGACCTCTTTACTATTGACAATCTATGCATTTTTAAAACCGCTTCACACGTACAGAAGCCAGTAAACTCGGACAATCGCCATGCTGACAAACTAGACTAAACTTTTATGTTTTCTTTTGGGGAGGGGGGCGAATCTGTATTTTGTTTGCTTCATTTTTTTGTTCTCTGGGATAAATCTAATATTTTTGTAAGGATGCATAACAAGTACAATAGTCCTGATTTGGGATCTATTTTTCTAATTGAAGAAAGAAAACAAAATAGTACATGTGGATGAAGATCGATTACTGGAAGCGGACCAAAGTAATTTCTCAATCTATAGAATTGTATTTTATGCTGAACTTTTTTTTTTTATGATATTGGTTAAGAATGGAAGTGCTTCATGTGTATTATGCTCTTGCTTCAATTTAAAATGAAGGTTTATACACGGAAATTTATCCTATCAATTTAGCTGCAGTTGATACCCGTGACTACGCTTTTATGGGCTTAATGTTATGCACATATTTCCTGCGAAAAAATGAAATTGAAAGTAGGTGGATTGCAAGTCACACAATTGGCGACTCATTGACACACTTATTGATTGTGACTGCGGAAGTTTGTTAATTTTGCACTGACTTGAGAAATTAAACAAAAAAACACTTAAAGCCTAAACATTATAAACCACTGCATTTGTGTGTTTACTTTGACACGACTGACAGAAGCTAAGCAGTTTTGGAAATTCTGTGCACATGCTAATTCAGTAAGCCCACACACACACACACACACACACACAGGCCTTAAATGCAGCTGAATTCTACTGGATGGGGTCCTGTCATTTTACACTTTTTTTTTTTTTCCTGGACAACTGTTCATTTTTTTTTTTTTACATTCCTTATTATCCATGTTCACGTTTAAATGGGGTGAAGGGGTATTGCATTACTCACTGCACACACTGTATTCTCAGTGTCCAGCTTGCTGAGGGGGAAGAAGCTGTGGTTGTCAATGGAGACGGGTTATGGGGCAGATGTAAAAGATGAGCAGCCATATTGGATGCTGGAGAACCCTGGCAGGCTGTGCCTGGGGTGGCTTTTGGCTCCCGCTGCTTGGAAGTGAGAGGAATGTGTTGTTTAAATAACAATAAATCCCCATGGAAGAAACTACATCTCCTTGATTCTCAATGTTTCTGTTTGCGTCTCTCGAATGGAAAATTTATATTGTGAAATGTTGGTATTGCAATTAAAGAAGCTTTCTAAACCGCTACATGTCGTCTCCCTGTTTTTATTATTGGTTCGTGCTGGTTTTTAAGTTATTTTTTTGTCTGTATGTTTCAAAGTGCAACTTGCCGCCTCTTCCACCCAACCTGTTTGAAGTGATGTATTTTCACCAGCAGAAGGCAGGATTTTCTTCCATAAGATAAAGACAATCTGCACACAAGTCCAAACCGGTTTCACCCAAATAAAATATGGTAAGCAAGGATGGCGACTTTTGGGTGAGTACTATTTTTTGCGTGTGTCACTTCTAAGAAAGCCATCGGTTAATTTTGATTTGATGACGAAGCACTACTTGAATTAATCTTTGTTGTATGGCTAGTTACAAGTCAACATTAAATCGTAACTATTAATATTGTGTTCTTACTTATAAAACAAACATTGAGCAAATGAATGAAAGTGGTGCTATTGTTTCACGCTTTATAAGGATTCTATTAAAGCTAAATTGACTTGTTTACTAAAAGCTTCCCTGACATTCCAGTAAAATGTCATTTTTTCCCCTGTAAAGGAACATTTTCTGGTTACTTGTACTGAAGGAAAGGCTTCAAAATGTTCTGTAGGTCCAACTTGTACGTTTGGAAATAGTCTGACAAGCAGCAGGGTTTTCATGTTCATACTTTTATACCGTATAATACATGTGTATAATAAAGATCCTCTATCACATTTTGTTGTATTTTTTTTCAAAGGTTTTTATCTCTGCTAAGTATTTTGCGTACCGCTTTAAACTTCGCATAATGTCCCGCGGTTAAACCAATCAGAATACAGCTTCTCCGGGATGGGCGGGAACTTTCGCACAGTGACGACACGCCGCGTCACCAAGCAGGAACCGGCCGGTTGAGGTCTCAATGTGGCTGTCGCAGCGCCTTCTGATGTCACAGCACGCAGCAGAGTTCAGGTGTTCACTCGGTTGTTGCAGTCGGCCCGAGGGTTGTTCCGCTGACTTTTACCGGTGTCATTTGAGCCGCGCTGTCGTTCCGGAGGAAAAACGAACCACTTTTTAAATGTAATTTAATTGACACTTGAGGCGCCCTGTCAAACGTTTGGGGAACCGGTCGTCAGATCTGAACTCAACGTGAAGGTGGGTAAGCTACAGAAAAACTCTCTCAAACGGTCTCAGGCAGTTTTCTTTTATTTGTTTTGTTCATCATTTAATAATCTGAACGTTAATTAGCATCATGGGTCGAGCAGGAAAGTAACGTTAGCAGCTATTTGTCTTTCTCCTGTTTAAAGCTGTATGATTATTGGTGTTATTCTTGTTGCTATTGGACATTTTTTACTCTTTTTGCTGAATGTTTCCACCTCTTTGGTTGCAGCAGAATGCGCTTCCACATGGAGTAAAAATATATTATAACTTTATAACAGCAGGTGTGTTTGATTCAACCCTGCAAACATCCATTTGGGGACATTGAACAGAAAAGGAACAAAATGTTTCATTGGTTCATCATGTGTTCACGTGCATCACATCTCTCCTAATATGTAGCACAAGGATCCTCTGATAGTAAATGAGTAGCAGTGTGCTGCCTGCAGTCGAGAATAGGAAGCGCGGTGCCGGTCAGGTGATCTGTGGGTTTGAGAGAGATCGTCTTCAGCCCGTCACATGACCAAAAACTCAGATCTTTAAAAAAGGATTTAATTCCGCGTTGCCCTTTCCGACAGCCCTAATTACACCTGTAGGCCCGGATTACCCTGTTAGCTCTGTGTGGTGCCCCATTATTTATTTAGTGAATTATGTAAATGATTCATTTAGATCCACACATTGATCCAGAACGATCCCCAACACCGTAAACCACGACTGTGTTTTAACGACTTCTCACCTGAACGTCCTCATTTCTTCTTCTTTTAAGTCTTCAAACGTTTCAGAGCGGACGGCAGCAGAGCGACAGATTGAAAAAGGAAGACGAGAGATGCTGAGTGTGGATAAAAGCTATTCCACATCCCGGAGAACTATGGAACTGTCCCTGGTGGGTTTTCCAGCCTGAAGAAGCTATGCACACTTTTGTTTACCTGATAAGAGCTTACGGTCACTTTCTTGTCCTTTTTGGGCTCGAGGTCAGGGCATCCTGTCTGACTAATGACACCATTCTGACATAAGAACCGTTTTACCCCCCCTTTGTGAGTCCAGAGTCGGTCTCAGAGCTGCAGATTCTAGTGCAAGCGAAGAAGTGACAGAAAGTCCTGGGTTACATTTAAATCACGGCTTAATTAAACGGCTGCAGTGAAATGAGATGTAAACATTTATTGTGCACACTTTACAACAGCTAGTTAAACTGCTACAGCAGCCACCTGCATCGTGTTGCATCTTAACTACAGTGAGGGATTTAATGTGACTTCTCAACAGCTGCTCTATGGTTTGTTGTTGTTGTTGTTGTTGTCGTGGTGGTGCGTTTGAACGGCGTGTTGATTGGCTCCCTCAGGCCCACCCGGCCACCAAAGCCTTCCTGTGTGGCTGCGTCAGCGGCACCTGCTCCACGCTGCTCTTCCAGCCTCTCGACCTGATCAAGACCCGTCTGCAGACCTCGCACCGCAGCCTGCAGCCCGGGTGAGTCCCGTGCACACGGACACTACGTCACGTGACCCTTTGACATCCCAGAAGAAGAAAAAAAAACCCAAACCCTGCCATGTTGACCGGACCGGTTTGGCTCAGGAAGGCAGCGTTCGTCCCGCCCCGCGTTGACCTCCTCTCTGATCGGAGCGCTCCTCTTTCAGCTCGCGCGCAGTGGGGATGGTGACGGTGCTGCGGAGCGTGGTGCGGACAGAGAGGCTGCTGGGACTTTGGAAAGGAGTCTCGCCGGTAAGATGGTCTCCGTCGCCTCTTTGCTGCGCCCCCGTGGGAAGCCTTCAGCGTGTCACGTTGCCCTCTCCGTTACGCCCGCAGTCCTTCGCTCGGACCATCCCAGGAGTGGGGATCTACTTCAGCACCTACTACTCCCTGAAGCAGCACTTCCTCCAGGACAGCAGCCCGGGGGCCGTGCAGGCCGTGCTGCTGGGGGGCGGCGCCCGCACGGCGGCGGGTGTCTTGATGCTGCCGGTCACGGTCATCAAGACGCGCTTTGAAGTAAGCACGGGTTTATCCATGTTTACAATAGCTTCCTTTGGTCCAATCGGTTCATCGTGGACGAGTCATTACTTTTTAATTCACTTCAAACATTTTATCTGTTGCTTTTATCCATCTTACTGCTGGCTAATTGTACACAAACTAGTGAGGTTTCTCACTTTCTAATTAGTTTTCATGCTGCCTTAATCGCACCATGCAATGTTCTTGGTCGAACCCAGACCCGCGCCATTGGGTTTATTTCTTAGTTTTGCTGTTTTTCAGTGCGGCAGGTACAGTTACGGCAGCGTGAGCGGCGCTCTGCGCAGCGTGTGTCGGACCGAAGGTCCTGGCGCCCTGTTCTCCGGCCTGATGGCCACTCTCCTCCGAGACGTTCCCTTCTCGGGCATCTACGTCATGTTCTACAGCCAGGCCAAGGCCTCGCTGCCGAAAGGTCCGCTTACGCCGCAGCCAGCAGCCTGTCCTCAGCGTTTCTCTAAATCCAATCGAAGGTTGAAACTGTGGCTTTTTGCATTTAAATAAAATTTAAATTGTTTGTCTGCCTTCAAGAAATCCGCTCGTCCGCCTCGGCCCCCCTGGCTAACTTTGCCTGTGGGATCCTGTCGGGGATACTGGCCTCTCTGATCACCCAGCCTGCTGACGTGGTCAAAACCCGCGTCCAAGTCAGTCCACAGATGAGGACGGCCGAGGCCATCAGAACCATCTACGTGGTAAGGGTCTCCCTGCCAATCAGAACCTGTGTTGCGAGTCGTCGCCGAGCACCGGTAGCGTTTCAAACCCCCCCCCCCCCCCCCCTCTCTATCTCCTTCTCAGGAACACCGACTCCAGGGGTTCTTCAGGGGGGCGGTTCCTCGGGCACTGAGGAGGACCCTGATAGCCGCCATGGCATGGACGGTGTACGAGCAGATGATGGCCGGCTTTGGGCTCAAGTCCTGAAGGGGAACCGTAGCTAAGAGGCTTGTGGCGGAGAGAAGAGCACAGGAGACCGAGCGAGGACATCCATGATTACAGGAAGCGTCCCGTGAGAGTTTAGAGGGGGGCGGACCGGTGAATGAAGACGGTCTGCGTGCGGTTTGCAGATGAGGAGACGTTGCTCCGTGAAATGGCAGATGTCCAGGCGTGATTTTGATGCCCTGGATCGCACATCAGGATTGTGATCCTCAGCGAGTATTTGCTGGTTTTAGGAAGGCCTCCTGTGGACGGCTGTGAGGTCTTTGAGACGGCAGAGACGCACCGTCCCTCAGGACGGGGTCCCAGATACAGCTCCCGACTTTTGCAAGAACTTTGAGCGTTGCAGTTCTGTCACACGCACAGTTTAATACCTGGAGAGACTTTTGAACGCCTCTTCAACATCACACTGTTGGTTTTATTCTACAAATAATGTGCTTGTTTATTAACTCAATTCATTTGTCCACTGGCAAATGTTCTATTTGTCTGAAGTGTTCTTTTATGCAAAGTTATTTACCGTTTTAAAGATATTCAATAAAATATTATGTACCCTCCTTTTTGATCAACTTTATTGGCTTGCTTGCCTTTTAACGTGGTTAGGTGCTAAATTCACCAGATGAAATAATACATAAAGCGTCTATGTATGTCCGTCTATGATCCAAACAGCACCCATGTCTAATGACGCTTATGGACTTTACTTTACTCATTATTTGGGGATCCAAAACAATAGCTTCATAAGGAATATGTATTAGTCAGCACGTTGTAGCAGACTGACGGAACGGAAAGGCCAAAAGGTTATCACAGGGCTGTGGGACAGAGATAAGCTGCTCAGGGGGAGAGGTGACATGTGAAATAGGACATATGGGCAAACAGTGAAGGATTGTCAAGTTTAAACTAAGACAATAAGCTGCAGAGACTGAGCTATCGGTTGAAATCATTCATGTAATTGATCAGAATTTATGTCATGTATGTTTGCACGTACAAGGAATTTGACCCAGTAAATGAAAATAAACATTCAATAGAATTTAAGAAATGAATATGGTATATAGTTTTAGAGAAGTGCTGATAAAACTGTATGACTCTATCTTTCCGTCCGATTTGGTTTATTTATTTCATCGAACACATTTGCAACCTACACATCTCTATTATGTGAAAATATATGGATTTACATCTTTAATCTTTGTCTTTTAAACTTAATTTGACTCAAAGTTCTCATATTTGCCACATTTCAAAAAGCTGTTTAGCAAAGCCCTTCAGTCTGTTGACTGGTTGAATATAAAGTGACTCATGGCCTGCATGGCGAGTGACCAGAAGAATTACTCTTCGTTTGCCCAGAAAACAACTCTAAAAACATGTTATTCACCGTTTGACACGTCACTCCCTTTGTTATCCTTATCTGTGGCATCGATCGCCTCTAATGTCCTTGACATCCACCGAAAAACTACATTTTTGAACCAACCTATCCCACCTGCTCGCGTGCGTGTCCTCGCGCAATTATAATCTGTGGCGTTCTTTCAGAATTAGAGTATAATAAGCCCGCACAAGGCCCACTTTGTTGAAATGATTTCTCCGCTCGATGCGGCACAGTGTACACATGCCCTGAAGTCTTTATCTTCAGTAAACACAGTTGCAACACAGGGTCAGCCCTTCCCGGAAAGTCAGCGTCTCGGCGTTGTCTTAATATGGGACATTCATCCGACCTGCGGTTACCTCGGCTCACATCACGACTGCACATTCACAGCGACGACACCGCTACCACCCCCTGGCGGTGGACTTAGGGAAACCATTTCCGCCCGTTGCATTAACCAACCAATCACAGCGTTTGATATCTGGTATTTATACTACGTCATTTCCTCCCAGCGCCCTCTTTTTCACCGTGTGGTCAGATTTCCATACGGCGTTGTTTCGTGGTGAGTTTTAATTCGCTTTTATTTCTATAACACACCACTAAGTGGCCCCTAAAATATAGACTAACCATAGTTGGTCCGTAGAACACGGAATGAAGCAGTACAACCCCCACCTATAATGTCTTATTTCATGTAAAATGATCATCCAGAATATATGCTAACACGATAGCTAACTTGCTAGCCGTTGACACGCGCTCATCTCGTAGTGTTCCGCTCGCGTTTGACTAGTGGTATCTGTAAGAGGGCATATTTGCAGATTACCGAAATAATTTAGGGAAACTTGACTACACTGAAGTTACGCATTTTAAAATATCAATTCAGTGGAACGCACTTCTGTTTAAGGTGTTTTACGATCCTCCCAAACCCAGATACCAGAGCTAACGTTTGCGCGTGTAGATGGCAGTTAACGTTACATACTCCAATCATTAGTACATTAACGTCAAGTATTGATGCACAAACCAGCTGCTATTATTTGACTTATGTTTTCATCTTGTTTCCAGCTCTCCCATAACTCGTAACGCAGGGAAAGCGGTCACGATGTCCGGGGGTCTAGATGTCCTTCAAATGAAGGAGGAGGATGTGCTGAAGTTCCTGGCCGCAGGAACTCACCTGGGAGGCACCAACTTGGACTTCCAGATGAATCAGTATGTCTACAAGAGAAAAAGCGACGGTGAGTGGAAGTGAGGCCGACTTTAGTCTTTTATGGTCATTTGCCCCTGTAGTAGTGCTTTGACATGTTATACATTTCAATAAAATGAGACATGCTCTTTATGCCCTTGTTCTGTCTGTCAATCACCAGGTGTGTACATCATCAACCTGAAGAGGACCTGGGAGAAGCTTCTGCTTGCTGCCAGGGCCATTGTTGCCATTGAAAACCCAGCTGATGTGTGTGTCATCTCCTCAAGGAACACCGGGCAGGTAAGGAATGGTTATGATCATTATAAAACACTAGAGTAAGCACTCTGTTAAAGCCGGGCACTGATGTCGGTGTTGCGGTGTCGGAAGAGTGCAAGAGTGAGCTGGCCGGGTTTTCGCTAACACCATTAGGACAATTGTCCCATGACTGGAGTTTGATAGTGACCTGAGCCACATTTATGTGTATAATAAGAATATCAGTGTGAATTTAGCTGAAATCTGAGTAACTTGTTTCTGGCCCCGTTTAGAGAGCTGTGCTGAAGTTCGCCTCTTCCACCGGTGCCTCCACCTTCCAAGGCCGGTTCACCCCTGGTACATTCACCAATCAGATCCAGGCCGCTTTCAGAGAGCCCCGTCTCCTGATTGTGACAGACCCTCGTGCTGACCACCAGCCACTGACTGAGGCCTCCTATGTCAACATCCCCACCATTGCCCTGTGCAACACTGACTCCCCACTGAGATACGTGGACATTGCTATCCCCTGTAACAACAAGGTGAGGTCATCTAAAATGTATTAGCTTATGTGTTTTACTATCATAAAGTTCTTGCACACCGTTAGAGCCCGGCGCTGTCTCGTCTGTGCAGTGCTGGGTGTAGGATGTGTGCTAAATGACACCGCTTGGCCTCACTCTGCCTCTCTAAGCAACTCAGGGGGGTCAGTGTAGAGGTCTTGCTACAAAATGGAAAGTTTACATGTTTTATCTGCATCTTGTCAACTGTAATAAATATTTTAAAAAGCCTTTCTTATACAGTATACTTATTTGCGACTGTTTGCAGGGTCACCACTCTGTTGGTCTGATGTGGTGGATGTTGGCCCGGGAGGTTCTCAGGATGAGGGGAACCATCTCCAGGGAACACCCATGGGAGGTCATGCCAGATCTGTACTTCTACAGGGATCCCGAGGAGGTAAGACAAACCCAGTGCACCTTAAAGAATCTAGTGCTTGAGGTTGCTACGGTTACATGGGTGGTTTTGCACATTCTTAACGTTCAAATATTTTATATAGATTGAGAAGGAGGAGCAGGCTGCAGCTGAGAAGGCTGTTGGAAAGGAGGAGTTCCAGGGTGAATGGAGCGCCCCCGCCGCCGAGTTCACACAGCCTGAGGTGGCTGACTGGTCTGAGGGTGTTGCTGTGCCATCTGTGCCCATCCAACAGTTCCCTGCCGCGAGTAAGATTCCTTCCGATAGACTACTTAATCCAACCTGCCACTAAATAGTTCAACTTAATTTGATCTTTATATTTCATTTTTTTAGCTGCTGCTGCCGCCGCCGCTGCTGCTGCTGCTCCAGCTGTCAAGACAGGTGAGTTGTTTTTCCATTAATTAAAACAAATCTTTAAAGTGGCTAAACACTAAATGTTCATTTCCCTACTTGATGCTAAATCATTTTTTTTCTCCTGCAGAGGACTGGAGCACCCAGCCTGCCACAGAGGACTGGTCTACTGCCCCCACTGCCCAGGCATCAGACTGGGGTGGCGCTACTTCCGATTGGTCTTAGATCAACAACTTTGGCAACAATAAACTGTGTTTTCACACTTTAACTTTGTTTCTGTTTTTGTTTAACGGGCGTTCCCTCAACGTTAATTAGCTGTAATGTTCTTCAGTCTCAATCAATTACAACTCGAGAAAATGCGATATTCAGTTGAACCTGGAACAATAAAGACTAATTATTGTAAACTTGCTTCAGCATAGTAAAACACTGAAGCTGTCATTGCAATAGTTTTTATCTTGTGGAACACGTAAAGTGTTCCTTACTAAGCATTTGGTTACAGTAAAGAATTGAGCCCAAATGATACATGGTTTAATGAGCTAAGTGAACATTGGGAGATGACATCAGGAATAGTTTATTGCCATGTCACACATGTATGGAATTTGACTTGGTTGTTGGTGCATGACTGCAGACAGTATGACAATATACCACTTAGGGAATAAGATGAATAAAAATAGTGAAATGTATGCTATAGGTAAAGAAATAAAGCTAAAAATGCAAATAAAGGTAAAGTGCACCAGCTAACATGCGTTCAATGTAGAGTTTGACCTAAAGCGTCTACACATTGCAGAATAAAGAAACTGGAGCTCCAGTGTTGTATTTTCAGCTGATGCACACAGGCCTAAGGACTGCAGCAAATAACTTATGACAGTTTGGGTCAGCTGTATGTATACTTGAGAAGCTGTGACCTGAAACATGATTGTCCCTGACATGCAGTAATTGAAAGCACTACATTTGCAAAATATCGCTGTTTGTCATCTCAATGATACTTTAACAAATTCAAACTGGTAACATTACAAAGACTAATTCCCAGCCATTGCCTCTGGATTAAGACTTTAACTGAACCGAATAACCAAATTCATAGTTAAGATTGTTTATTTTAAAAGGAATTTATTGTAGCTTATTCATGTACACCAAAATGTCATTTTATAACGGATCATAGATCCGCGTGTTTTAGTGCTGTATCTTGACATGTACGCACAAATACTGAATGCAAGTACAATTTTAGAGATTTTACTCTATGTAGCTTGTAACCGTTTGTAAAACAATTGGAACAGAATTTCAAAAGCAAAATTCTGGTTCTTAAAACGCAATCTGAATTAGGCAATTAACTATTCTTTAAAGAGTCAATTGCCGCTAATTTGCACTTAAAAGCAACAAAAGAAGCCTACTCTCAGCATCTGGCCTGCTTTTTCGAGGGTAAACTTCCGAAGCACACCTCTGAATGGTATAATTTCCGGATTTTACGAACATCTAGGACAGAAGGAGAAAAAAAGCACCACACGTCTATATCCCCACCGTAGTAAACAGTAGTGAGGCGTTCAGGGGCGCGGACATCCCGCCTGTACAGAACAATCGCCCCCTGCACATTCGCGCGCGTCGGTCAGGTGGGCGTGTTCAGGCGCTGCCATTGGACAAACGCTGTTCCTTCGCCACCCCGACTTCCGCTTTCCTTTCACGCGCACGCCCAGCCACTGAATAATGATAATAATGATCAAGATGGCTACTACAGAATCCTCCTTGCGGTAGCTAACCTCCAATTTCATGGAAGCCCGCAAAACTGTTCTTTCGCGCCGTTTAAGTCCCTCGTAGGGGACGGGGCTCTGTCGGGGACAACACTTTATGGATTAACACGCGCAGGGAGGAGATAAAAGTCATTGTGTTGCTCGCCACACACATTCGGAAGAAGCTAGCTAGAAGAGCGGCTAGCTAGCTCCAACGTTACTCGTCCACCATCTCCAGGTCTGAGCCTTCCAGCCAGCGGGCGGCCTCAGAGGAGCGCGGCGTGCTCCCCGACCGTCGGACCGACAGCGTCAGATGGCAGAGCCGAGGAAGGTGCCGTTCGTCACCATCTCGTCCTTCAGTACCTCGCCGCCGGACTCGGAGTCCAGCAAGAAACGCCGGCGCGAAGACGAAGCCGTCGAGATCACTTTCGGGAAAGATGGAGATGGAGGCGGCGACGCCGCGGCGGTGGTGTCGGGAGGTGTCGGAGGTCCGTTCGGTAACGTGAACGCGAAGGGGGGCGACGCCGAGGCCGCGGAGGTGAAACCCACCGTCCGCCTCCACCTCCCGCTGTCCGAGCCGAGTGACTGCGGGTCCTCCGAGTTCAACTACGGCGAGCTGGTCAACACAACTCTCACTCAGGTTAGCGGGGAGCACGCCGCCGGGCACCATGATGGGAGCCGGAGGGGCCCGAGCCGGCAGCCGGGGTGTCAAACTTTTGACGTCTTGTTTAGTCGCGCGCGCAAGTGGCGTCGACGAAGCTGTTACGCAGTCAATTAACGACTACTTTCTGCTAAATATTGATTTATTGCTTATGGTCTTGGACCAAAGACATGCCGGTATATTTATGTCGGGAAATTATGTTAATGGAAGTCAACGGTATTTTACTTTTAAGTTCCTCGCGTGAGTGAATCCATCCTCTGTCTGACCGCTGCACGCTGGGGTCAAGTCATGTATGAAGTATGATATACATTGTCGTCTCTGGTTTAAGACCAATATCGATTGAGTGAACGTCGGCTGATGGGAGCCGTCCAGGTTTGCATGATTTGTGTTGTGCCTCTTTAACAAAGCGCCGAGCCGGATGTAGTGGATTCTTTAAGAACAGCCAAAAGTTTCCAAGTTGTGGAGCTTTGTGTGGTCGGAAAGTCTCTTTAATCGCGAGCCTCCGACATGACATGGATAGGGAATAACACTCCACACCCTCATTTAGTAAATCGGACACCCCCAGACGTTTAATGGCTTCTTCAGGAGCCACAGTAGGCTTTTAAAAACTTTTTCCGTAGTTGTTGTAATTAACTTTATGATAATGTTTTAATTAACCAGATGATTCAGCTGCCCCTTTTAAAAACACCCCGAGGTTCAGAGCCTTTTTTACGAACGCTCTCTGGATACAAACATTAAAAAAAGGTCTAATTTCTTTTTTTCCCCTCAGGTAAAACATGCAGGTTCAACAGTGCCCAAAGGACTCAGTCCCCCCCTGGACCCCAACGACCCCTTTGCTGACGATGACCGGGAGAGACGGGAGGTGGAAGCCATGGCCAAGAAATTTGAGAACAAATATGTAAGTCTCGTACTGTCAAGATGGTCACATCTGTTGTTACAGCTGTGACCAACGATGTGCATAGAGACGGATGTCCGATGGGTGCATTCTAATGTTTGTGTTTTGCATCTGTTCGCAGGGGGGCGTCCCGAAGAAGAAGAAAAAAGACAGAATGCAGGATCTCATAGACATTGGCTACGGCTACGACGACACGGACCCTTTCATAGACAATTCAGAGGCTGTGAGTCACTTTCTGCATTATTTACAAGGGGTTTTAGCTTATTTAAGCTTTCTGTTGGCTCAACCTAACTCAAGTTAACAATACAAAGTTCTCACTTCTCTTTTTTTTGTTTTTTTGTTGTGTAATCAGCAGTATAGTCCTGCAATGTGAAATGGAGGGTCCGTGTCATCCAAGAGTGTAAAAGTAATAAAATAAATTTGTTGGTGAAGAGGCTTGAAAAAATAGCAAAGTCTCAAATCATCATATCAAAACTCCCGGGAAAACAGTTGATCTTAGTTAAGTTTAATCATAGAATATTATTATAAAAATTATTAGTGGTCTGAAGCTGCAGTTGGCTCACGTATCTGCATCAAAACCAAGTTACAAGTTATTCTGTTATTCTAAGCGGTAAAAACGGTAACCATACTTCTCTTCTGGCCTCAGTATGACGAGCTGGTTCCTGCCTCGCTCACCACCAAACACGGAGGCTTCTACATCAACACGGGAACTCTGCAGTTCAGAGCCGCGTCCGACTCCGAGGGCGAAAACGCAGGCGCCGAGGACAATCGATTCAAGGTGTGTTCTCACCCCTCAGCACTGTAAACGTCATCAAACAATGTGTCTGTGTTGTCATTGTTTTATTCCTGTGACTAAGAACAACTGTTTGCACTTGTTTCAGCAGAAGACGAAAGACGGCGAGGAGCGTGTGATAAAGAAACGGCGGAAAAAGCAAGATGGTGGGATTCTGGAGGAAAAGAAACCCAGGAAGATCAAAGTACCAAAGGCCGGGTGAGTTGGTTTTCTCTCCCATAAGATCATCTGTTGTTCATGTTCACACACTTTCTTTCTCTTTTAGCTAGAGTTTTAACAGTCCTGTCGCATTTAAATATATTTGATCATACCTCCTCCAGAGTGTTCAGAGTTTTTTTTGTTGTTGTCCCAGATGTATCCTCTGTATCCCCAAATAAAAAGCCACACTTTGATACTTTACATGTCATTGATCCAAAGCGACTTACATTGCATCATAACCCATGCGTTGCATTTTGCCTGGGGAGTAATTAGGGGTGGCACATGGGGAGCTGGGATTCGAACCGCCGCTCCCAGTGCATCACACTACTCCGTGCGCCAACGTCGCCACTTGCATGTAACTTGTCCAGAAAACAATCTATTAGTTGAGTAATTGCTTAGTTGAACAACAGAAAGTTAATAATCAACATATCTGTTTATTAGTGAATTGTTTGAGTCTTTGATTGTAAAAAAAAAAAAAAAAAATGTCACCTGTAGCCTCTTTCATGTGGATTTGCTTTTTTTTTTCTTGCGGAACCCTGACAATGATGACAAAAATATACATATATTTTGTGTTCCCTGTTATCAATTTTTCCCAAATTCCTAAACTTAACACAATTTTCCCCCGCAAGTAAATGGAACTGCCTTTTCTCCCCCTTGTGCTCCCGTTGTGGCAGCGGTGCGTCGCTTAATGTTCACCGGCCGGAGAAGAAAAAGAGGAAGAAGCTGATGAAGGACTCCATTCACCTGGCCAACATGCTGCGCCGCTTCACCAGGGAGAAGGAGGAGATGCGCAAGAGGAACACAGTTGCTGTCGGTCTTCCGCGTCCCGCCGTCGCCAAGGTGCCCAACGCCACCTCCGCACTCCTTAACGCCCAGTCCAAGGCGGCTGGGGGCAGCGAGTGCAACATCACCGACCTGACCGCCGACCCGGCCGTGATGTCGCTGCTGGGCACGGCCAACAACGACATACTGCAGGACATGATGGGCGACCTGGACTTCGGCATGCTGGACTCCCCTCAGCCCTCCAGCCCCCTGCAGGGAGAGAACGGCGCCTTCGGGATGGGGCAGAAAGCCGGGGGCGGGCGAGTGTCTCAGGGCAACTTGATGGCCCCTCCCCCTCTGCCCAACGGACTCCCGGCTCCGCTCAGCAAGCGCATCGAAGACCTGAGAGCGGTAGGCCGGATCACGTGTGCTTACATCTGGGCAGCAGCAAAGAAATATTTTCCTTTTATTGATTCATTGTTCTGTTTACAAAAAGAGCGCCATGAGGAGTATTTCCTCAATCTGAACGACCTAAAGATGTCCCTTTTTTTATTCTAAAAAGTAAAATACTTTAAAAAGTCATGTCAGTAATTGGCATAACAAGCTTAAACATCCCATCATTCTCACCCCTTTTCCGTAGCTGTGTTTGTTGTCAAGCCTGCGGCAGAAATATGAACACATTGCTTGTACCTTCACACAGGCGTCCCGTCTGTTTGACGCGGAGGGCAGGAAGAAGTTCTTTACACTGGACATGAACAACATCCTCCTGGAGTGAGTATCTTCTATCTATTAAATAAGATTCACATATTTGAAAGAACACGGGTCTAAATCTCTGGCACACGTCTCTCTCTGCAGCATTGAGTTGCAGGTTCAGGAGCAGCCGGTGGAGGTGCGCGCCGTCGTCTACTCCCACCTGGAGGCGTTTGTGCCCTGCAATAAAGAAGCGCTGCTCAAACGCCTCAAGAAGCTCAGCCTCAACATACAGGTGACTGCAGTCTGCTCACAACATGTCTCTTTTGAAAGGATATTGGATTTGCTTTAAAAAATAATAATTGAATGGTTAGAAGTTCATGGTGAAGGAACATGTTCGGCCATTGAATAATTCCCCGCTCTGTTTGTATAAATGTAATTGATTAGCAGATGGTGCTAAAGGCCCAGAATTGATGATTACGAGGCGCTCGGTTTGTCTAAATGCAATTTAGAAACGATTCTGTATTTGGCATGCCAGTGTGTTGTGAGCTTGTGCGTTTTTTATTTTTGACTGTGCTTGTCCCTGTTGCCCAGGACGACCGCCTCAAAATGCCTCTGTTGAAGCTGAAGCTGGCGGTGTGCAGCATGATGCCGGAGCAGATCGCCCGCTACAACATGGACTGCATCGCCAAGGTGGCAAAGTGAGGACGCTTGTCGGCCGCGTCGCGCAGTGTATCGCGGCCTACGTTTGCATTTAAAAAGAAACTGTGCTTCCGTCCTTTAGACATGTGTTGTGATATAATGATGTTTATGTCTGGGCTCGCAGGCAGCAGTCGGGAGAGGGAGAGAAGAATGGGTCGGAGGATGATGACGAGGAGAAGCCGGGGAAGAGGGTGATGGGCCCTCGGAAGAAGTTTGTGTGGGACGAAAAACTCAGGTGGGTGTTCTTGTGGATCTGGTGATGACCACATGCAACAAGAAAAATGGAGAAATTAGGAAAAAGTCAAATGCCTTCTTCACTTCAGGTGAGAATGGACTTGGGCCGGGCCAGGCTGCCTATCAGTTGATAACGTTGCCCCCTGAAATGGAAAATTGTAGCTGAAGCTGCTGGTTGTTGACTTTCAACTTTGTCGTTATTTCTCATCATTTAAACGACGATCATCATTGTAAGCGTCCTTTTTAATTTGTCTCCCACAGAGAGGAACGTGATTAGGTGTCACGTTGCCTTTGTTTCTGATTTTTGATTCCTTCCTCTCCAGGCTACTACTATGCAATCTAGTGCGGGTGAAGCTGGGATGCTACAAGCTGGAGGGCAAGAGCTCGCCCTCTCTGGAGGACTACCTCAAAGCCTTCATGGAGACCGAAGTCAAACTTCTGTGGCCTAAAGGGTGGATGCAGGCCAGGTACATTGTGTTGGTTGGCATTCGCCAAGATGTCTTCAACAGCAGCTTCAACTCACTGTGTAGTAACTTTCTGATGTGTGTTTGTTTGCAGGATGCTGTTCAAAGAGAGCATCATGGCTCACGGTCACCTCACTGGCTACACGTGAGTCACGTGACTCTTTGAAAATGTTAACTACAGATCAAACTCTGTCTGGATTGTTTTCACTCGTTTTTGTGTGTTTTGTGTTTTGGTTGCAGAGCAAAGAAAAGGATGGTCACTACTCCCAAGGCCAAGCCAAAGGTAAGACTTTACTATTGACTATACCCTCTTGTCAATATAAAAGTGTAGATTTTATAATCAAAGTATTTTTTAATGCTTATTTATGGACATCAAACAGCTGATCAACATGTCAAAATGCTTTTTAAAGCAGAGGTTCACATTTCTGTCTAAGAAATGCCTCTTTAATCATTCCTCAGATATTCATTCTTTGTAGAATAAAATCAAAATTTTATAATTCCAAAATGCTGTCTGGGTACAATAAAGGGGGGGGCGGGGGGGGATTTGGATTAATCGGATTATTAATATATATGCTTATGAGAAAGGGAACTGATTTACTAAATGTCAATAAATATTTATTTGATATGTAATGTTAAAAATGCAAACTTTTCCCTCGACCTGATAAATTTAGGTTATGATAAACGCAGCGTGTGTCAATGTCGCTGTGTCATGTGTACTTCCAGGAGGCCGTGTGGGTCCAGCGGGCTACGCCCTCAGCGGGCACCACTCCCTCCTCCGGCGCCCAGGTTGCCAAGCGACCGTCGCCGTCCGAGCCCATATGTATCGACTCCCTGGACGAGGATCTGGCGCCACCGTCCCTGGACTCCATCTCCCAGGCCCTGGCCATCCTCGGCAATGCGGCCAAGGGCTTGGCCCACGGCGACAACCCCCCCTCCCCCGACAGACCCAAGGCCGCCGTCAAGCCCACCCCACACCTCGTCTCGCCGCTCATCCAGCAGCAGCAACAGAAGACCTCCATCAGCACCACCGGATCCAACGCACCTCACTACATCTCTACCTCTTCGTCCATCTCCACCTCTCTGTCCCGGCCCCTCTCTGTCACCTCGGCGCCGCTGCCCCCGGTGCGGACAGACGCAATGGGGGTCGTCAAGGGCACGGCGCAGGCGCACAGGCTCTCACTGTTGAACACTCAGAGGACATTGGCTGTGGGCGTGGCCAAAACCAACATGCCGGCCTCGGCGGGATCGCCCAAACCGCGTCCGCCGCCCACGGCGTCCCCACTTGTGGCGCCGGGATCAAAGGCCGGGACCCCCACTTCAGGAATCTTCAAAGGCAGCAATAATAAAGCCAATAGCGGCAACACTCATATCATCGCGTCGCCTCAGCCTCGGCCGCACACCCTCATGTCGTCCTCGCACATGCTCCCCAAAACCTTCCAGGCCCCTCGCCTGCCCCATAGTGCGCTGAGCAAATCCTCCCCATCCCTCACTCAGACTCTCTCAGGGGTTCAGACCCGGCCGCAGTCCAACTTTATCACCCCTATGCACGCCACCCTCACCAAGTCGACCCACAGCAGCATCCCGCCGATCGTCAAACTCACGCCGCGCACCCTCAACTTGTCCGCGGCCACCACCGTCTCAGCCTCGCCCTCCATCTCCGGAGCCGGAAGGTCTCAGGCAAACCCCCCAATACACCAGTACTCTCCCAAAAGCGCGGCCGGATTCCGCGCGGCGTTCTCGGGTGCCCAAGGAGGAGTGACCAAGCAGGGCCAAGTTAGCTACACTCCTGCAGGCAGCCAGAAGACGCCCAACATCAGCAGCACCAACGCCAGCCTTATTAACACCACAAGCAAGCATTCGGGACCCAGTGCCTCCCCCACAATAGTCTCTGCCAACCAGGGCCAGCGTCAGAGGATGGGGGGCGGGACACCTCAGGGGGCCAAGACGGTCGCATCTGTCCCATCGTCCTCTGGCTCTTCTCAGTTGCCACAGGTTTGTACCGTCAGCGTGTCAAGATGATGTTTTTGAACTCCCCCACTAAAGCAAATCAGTCACAGTGGTTTCATCCTTTTCATTTGGATGCGGATGAAGCGGGTGGAGTTGGGAATGAATCTGTTGAGGCTGCGTGTGGAGGTCGTGGGCCTGTTTTTTAGTGTTTGCACATCTCATCGCCTACCTTCTGCTCAGGTCTCCTCCTCCTCCTCGGTGGCAGGCGGCGGCCTGCTGGGCTCGGCCTCCTCGCTCCCCCTGGGGTTCGGGATGCTTGGGGGCCTGGTGCCCGTGTCCCTGCCCTTCCAGTTCCCCCAACTGTTAAACCTGCCCCCCCTGGGCACGGCGGGCTCCAGCACGACAGCCGGCGGCTCGGCGGCCAGTAGTAACGCGTTGTTCTCCACCCTGACTCAGAGTAAGTGGCGCACGCAGGGCAGAGTAACGGCCAGAATGAATATGACGCACCACACATACATTTAAAGAATCTGTGGCAGGCACCATATGTAATGTTTAGTATTCATGTTTAGGCGTAATGGCCGGCGTTGCTGTGTTGTCCGTTCTGGTGTCCCTGCAGACTGTGTGTGTGATGTCATAGCACCATTTGTTTTATCACATGTGTGTTAAATGCGAGCTTGTGATTTTTCTGTTTTTACATTATTCCATTCTTTTTGCTTTCTTTCCCCCTTTTCAATGCCAATTTTTGTGTTGGTTACTCCACCTCACCCACCTAACTCTTCAATCCCCCTCCTCCCTTTGGCTGTCATCACCCGCCCTCCTCCTCCCTTTGGCTGTCATCACCCACCCTTCACCTCCGTACCATGTGGCTCTCTCTCCCTTGTTTCCCCAACCCTTCCTTGTTCCCCTGTCCTGTCTCCTCAGATCTGTATAAGAGTCTCCAGGCAGGGTCTCAGGTTGCTCTGCCTCCTCACTTGCAGCTCGCTTTCTCAGGTAAAATCTGAACCCTCCCTCCACCCTCAAAAGCCTGCTCCATTAACCCTCCCCCCCCTCCCCATTCCCAAGTGTCTGGTGCTGTCTGTCTCTAGGTTGTCCTATTCGGTTATCTGCTTCTGTGGGTGGAGGCATGCCTTTTTATTCTTCATTTTTACTATCGATATCCATGAAATGGTTCCTGTCCGTTGATGCCTTTTACTGACATTTCCATAAATCTTTCCTGTCCAGATGTCAGTCAAAGCCAAGGAGGAGATGCTAAGAGGAAGACTCTATAATAGCCCTGGACTTCAAGGTGGCTTTGGGGGACGCTGTCTAATAAAATGACCATGTGACGTGTTGGGACTGAGTGACTTTTGGTGACAGATGGACAGGTCTGAAATGAGGACTCTGTTACACTTAAGACATTTGATCTGAAGAGATCGACTTTTCACGAACACCAGTTTATAACTTTTAAAAATTGATTTTGCTAACTTTGAAATACTATTCACAGAAATTTTCAATGAAACAACAAAATAAGGTTGGCAATGTTTACAAAATAGACCTATATCACTGTGGACAGGGAGGAGGGATGTGTAGGATTTTTAGCTGTGTGAGTGGTAGGTGGGATTGAAAGTGTGCCTTCTGTATGTCTCCCTCTCTGATGCATGGTCAGTTTGTCATTTTGGTGCTTTTTTTATCATGTAATTATCACTGATACCTGTAAGAAATGTAAACTGCAAATAGAATGAGCTTTTGTTTTTTCCTCAATGAGCTGTACACTTTTTTCATTGTACATTGTCTATAGAACTCAAGCCTACTTTTAATTAAAATCTTTCCCTTGGAAAAAAAAAGCCATTTGAGGTTGTACTCATGTCTCACATTGATATCAAGGGCCTCCGTTTCACTCGATGTAACAAATCAACACAAGTGGCGTCTGTGACAGGCGCTAACACAACTGAGGCACAACACCACACATTAATGGGCAGTGTAGATTTAATGGACAACGGTTTGGCTATTTAATCAAATCCAACTGCTAATGAACCCTAACATGACAAATTAGAAAACATTTTAATGAATGCCAAATTACCAAAAAACACCTCTTTGACATCAGATCAGAGTCCCAACAAATAATAAGCAAAACAAAAATATAAAACAAAAAGGGCCAGTCGATCTACGCAGTTAGAGAAGCGTACGTTATGCAAAGCGTGACTACAACTGGCAGCACGAGAAGGTCCAGGATTGGCCGGCCGTCCCAGAGCTTCTCCCAGAAGGTCGTCCACCTTGCACACACTTTGTTGGAACCCTACTTGACCAGAGGCCTGGTCTTATCGTCGTCCCCACACTCGTGGGCTTTGTACTTTTTTACCTCGGCCATATACTTTGACCAGGCATCGCTCTTGCCCGGCTTGCTCTGCGGGAGAGGAAATGCAAGGTGATTAAAGTCAGCAGGTACACCTTAAGAAACCAAAACTCTAAATCGACACACACACACACAACATCTGCACTCACTTCGGTTTCGTCTTTCTGCTTCTTTGCAACCATGCCGGTCTTTAGGAACACGCCGCCTCTGCGCTTTCCCACCTGGGTTAGGGGATAGAAGACTGAAACCGTTACAGGAGCCCCTGCAGATGGACTGTCAAAGAAGGAGACTACACCAGAGCAGGAGGTCTACACGCCACCACCGGAGAAACCACCTCCAGTAAGAAGGAGCATCCCTAGTGGTCGCTGGTCTACAAAATAGCCAAAATGCAAACACTACTGAAGTATTGGCCATTATTTCAGGATGTAGTAACTTTAGACGTCAGAGCACCGCTTTGGATGCTTGCTGGAATACTGCTATCTCATCTTACAACTGCCAAACCCCTTACAAAGCTGGTCACGGGAGGGGGCTTCTTTTCCACGGGTGTCTGTCCTTGCTCGGTGGCTCTCGCCTCGCCACCAGTTTGCTGCGTATCTTTTTTCCTCTTCGCCTCAGCCTCCATCTTCTTCTTGAACATCTCCATGAAGCTGCCGTCGTTGGCGAACGCGTTGCCCGCGGGCCCCGCCGCGAGGCTTCCGGTCCCCGGAGCCGGGCTGCCGGAGGGGGACGCCGGGCTGCCGCAGCTCGAGTCGCTGCTGCTGCTGCTGCTGCTGCTCGCCTGAGCTTTGCAGCGTTCGCGCTTCGGATCCATGCTGCTCGGTGGTCCGGAGGCTCGAGTCGAGTCGGGTCCGTTGTCCGCAAAGTGCGGCTTTGTTGCCAAGTTGGCCTCGGATGAACAACACCGCGAGCTGGATCCCACCCGCGGTACAAACAGACGCAGTCCAGGTGAAAAGTTACAGTCCAATTCGCTAAAGAAAAAGGTGAAGTAAAAAGGCTTCTCGATGTTAGATCACACCCTCCAGACAAAAACAAATGCAGGCGCTGCTCCGCCGGCTAACGCGGCTAACGCGGCGGACTATTGTCCAATTTAGTGAGTCCGTTACAGACGAACAAAGCCAACTTGAACCTCCAATTCATGTGGGAGACGAACCCAAAGGTAGAAAGGTGTACCACCAAGTCAAAATACTTGCAGCAACGTCTAAGAGGTTCTCCGGGTTAACACACGCTTTGCGCTAACTTGAGCAGTTTGAGGCTTGCTGTCGGCCATCTTTGATTTCCGCCTGGTGACGTCACATCTGTGCTGTGTCCCGGAAGTGAAACAGATATTAAAGGATCCTCAGTGTTATCTTGGACTAATAATTTTTTACCTATTATTTAAAAAAAATCTTTTCTGTGACATTTTTTGACCCTACATATTTTGACTTTTTTCACAATATTTTTTTTCCCATGACATGACTGGAAGGATCTTAGATGGAGCAACCTACACGTCCCTGTCACTAATGCCAAATGCCCCAAATGTCTGTACTTTAAACCTTATCTGGGTTCAACCCTCAAGGGACATGGTGGCTCTTCCTAAATCCTTTTTTAGTTTTGGGTAACTGACATTTATAAAAAATCATAATGGGATATTGCCCCAGAGACGGATTGGTGCATCTTGGAGGATCAACCATGCTATTCATCCTTCCTGCATTGGTAAAGGCACAAGTGAGTTGAATTTGAATGTAACAGAGAATTGGAGGGTGGATGCACTAAAAAGGGTAAACAAATCTACACCCTGTGCCAGACTGTCAGTTTATGGTTGTCCACAGGATGCCCTGAAGTAGACAAACATGTGACATGAACATGTGTCTTGAAAAAGGCCCTCAGAGGCTGTAATAAGTTTCATGATCTTTACTGACTCATCCTTCTCTCCTGTCAAAAAGGTGGAACCCTATAGGCTATGTAGCGTGGCTAATGTAGCATGGCAAGTGCTAAAAGCAAAGCAATTAACATCAAATTTAGTCAATTCATCCAAAAGATTCTTCATCATTCTTGACAATGCCATCATAACTCAAGTGAACACGCCTTGTGTTTCTGCATAACCCCTTGGGTTCACTTCTCTGAAACAACCAGTGGGCACAATGCCCCCACTACTACCTCCACAGTAGTGTGCTCAAGACTTGGCGGGTGGGATTTGAACCCACTGGCGGTGCGCACAGAGGATTTTGGCACCCTGCACTCACCCCTACACTACCAGTCCTGGTCACATTTTGGGGACTTTGATTCTCCTATTTAACCTTGAGCATGTGAGTTAAACTTTAAAACTCTTATAAATACTATTTCCACATCTGGGCTTGAACCCACAACCTTCAAGTGCAGTGCAGGGGCCTATGACAGCAGCTCTTCCAATGTGCTATTTCACCGCACACTAATCAGCCCTTTGTTTGTTGTATTTAACCTTGAGATTGCTACTCAAACCTGAAGTAAGGCCAAAGGATCAAACCCAAGACTGGGCTTGAACCCAAAACCTTCAAATGCAATGCAGTGCAGGCTTGTGGCAGGAGCTCTTCCGCTGTGCTAAATCACCAGACACTGACCAACCCTTTGTTTGTTGTATTTAACCTTGAGATTGCTACTCAAACCTCTTTCAAAGCAGAATTGATGTCTGCATGAAGGGGAATGAACCCACAACCTCAGACAGCAGGTTGGAGCCTGCAGCCCTTCAGTTGTTCCCTTGTGC
This sequence comes from Pungitius pungitius, assembly GCF_949316345.1. Taxonomy (NCBI): domain Eukaryota; kingdom Metazoa; phylum Chordata; class Actinopteri; order Perciformes; family Gasterosteidae; genus Pungitius; species Pungitius pungitius. The sequence continues at coordinate 18,398,907 of NC_084911.1, read as the reverse complement.
TATTCAAGCACATGCCTCATTGTGTCCGTTTCTCATATTAGACCTTGGGATTGTTTACTAAACCTCAAAACTGTTTCAAAGTTTACAGTTTGAAGCCCTGACTGCAACCAAACCCTCCTTCTGAGAGACCAGGTTTGAACTGAGGATCCTCCACACTTCAGCCTTCCTGCTATCTCCCTGCACTGTTCCACCACACACCTGTTGATGCTTTTGAATCCAACCTCAATTCTCATAGATTCTCAGGCTGGAATCCACAACCGTTCCATACCGTTATAATATAATTGCAGGTCAAGTAAAGTCATATAATGGCATTTCTAATAAAGCCCTAGTTGATTTCACTACTTTTATGCTGTGATCCTTATTTCACTTTTTTCGACATGTGTGCTGATGCCCGCGTGTGAATTGAGAGGATCCATACCGACTCCCCTATGGAGCTAAACCAGTCTGAGGGTCCTCCTCAGCTGAGTGGAGAATAAATCCCGGAAGAAATAAACACGTTTGACACACGGCACCTTGAGGAGAGAGAATCAAATCCCAAATGTGGATCAGGAAGGTCAGCTTTGATTCCACTAGAGACACCAGAACTCACGATGATTCACAGTGTCACTGTTTGTTTAATTTAAAATTAGGGCCGGGAATTTAGCGCGTTAATTACGATTAAACCAGATGACTGGTTATTTTTTCAGACGTGGACTAAGTTACCCTGGTCCTTAAACCAATGTTCTGAATGTACTTGAAAGTATTGGTCTACTTAAAAAAACCTAGTTTACAGAAGGTCTACTTACCTATAGGCTACCTGAATTTCTGAAAGTACTATATTTCTAAATATGCTATTTCTACACTTGTCTGCTGGAATTGGTTGAACAAAAATAAAAATCCATGTGAAAAAAATTACTTCTCACTATTCTTAGGTCAAATATTTATGCAGTTAAAATGCGATTAATTTCAATTAATTATTACAAACCCTCTAATTAGATTAATATTTTTAATCGAGTCCCGGCCCTAACTACTATATATGCTTTATCATGGTTTCTTCCACATAAAACATTTAACTTTGACTATTACTTATTTTAACTAAATACTTTTTCCCCGACGGTCTTGAATGTATTACTTTTACATGCTATTCTATGACTTGGTTTGTTTGATTTTAGAATCACTATAAACCAGTGTTTTTGGACACGTTCTCTTTTGGTCTTAAAGTGCTAACTTCTAATACCGACTTGCAGAATTTTTTTTCAAAGTGCCACCATTGTGGATGATTCTACGCCACGGCTGTACAGAAGGTTGTCAAATGTGTCAGTTAGCTTTTAACAAAGTGGCCAGGATGGAATAAGGGAAAAGAGTAAAGCTCGGAGGACTAAAAGGGCAGTCATTCATGGGGATCAAGAGAAGCCCTAGTTAAGAGTTATTCAAGTACAACTAGCGCTCTAGTGTAACCAGGGGGATAATGTATTGCTTTTAAGTAAATATGAAATGGTTGTGCAGCAGGCAGATGAGAAGCAGGAGTCCAGCTCAAAATGTTTATTCAGATTAACAGATCAGAAACAACCAGTCAAAACAGTTCTTTACACATCATACGAGGAGATTTATAGGTAATGAGGAAAGTCATCACCTTATACAGAGTCACTCGTAAATTACATCAAGAAACCATCAACTTGATTTGAAGATTAGATTTAGAATGAAATGTACTCTTATGAGCAGAAGGGTGCGTTTCCACTCCTGTTTATGCCTTTTCCTCCAGGGTGTGCTTGTCAAACAGGTACTCTGCCATCTTGTTTTTGTTGGCGTCCATGCGGGAGAGGTTGGTGATGTGGTCGCCTAGCTTCTTGATGGCCTCCACCTGCTCGTTCAGGTAGTGGGTCTCCAGGAAGTCGCACATCTGACAAACAAAATGAGACAAAGTTCATTTCAAGCGCTGAAAAAAATGTGCAGAGCACTCGAGTGATTTAGTCAGTTCCATGTGTGGCGCAGAGTCACTTACATGAGGGTCTCCATGCTCAGACGCTAGTTTGTGTAGGTCCAAAAGGGCCTGGTTGACCTTCTTCTCCAGCTGCAGGGCACACTGCATGGCCTCCAGTCCGCTGCCCCACTCATCACGTTCTGGTTTCTGCAGAGGAAAGAACAGCCAGTTATAGCAGACTGAACGGCCATTACATCAAGCCAAATAAGGGTCAACAGTTCCTGGAAAAAGCTTCACATGCGGGACGCGTCCTCCTGACTGTACTGACCTTGACGTCCTGCAGGAAGATGCGGCCTCCCCGCTTGTTCTGGAAGGCCATCAGCTTCTCAGCGTGCTCCCTCTCCTCATCGCTGTTCTCCTTGAAGAAGTGAGCGAAGCCTTTGAGGGCCACATCGTCACGGGAGAAGTAAAAGGCCTGTGAGGTGACAGGAGGTCAAACAGTTATTAGCATCATTTAGAAAGACCAGGATGAAAAGGTGGACAAACTGTAGTCGTGCAGCCAAGTATTGGTCAACGGTGTAGTTGGTTTGGACGGAGAAGCTTGCATTTAGAGTGGAAGTTCTGAGCAGGTTTGACTCCATGTGGTCAAACAGTAGCACTAACAAATCGTAGCACTTAAATTGTACTAATGGCACTTTCCTAGAACATGTTTTGAAACTGCTTATGAAAATGGTACTTTACTTGTTCCGAGTTTCTCTACAGTGGAAATGCACTGTTAATCGCTTTGGATTTCAGCGTCAGCTAAATGACATGTAATGGATGGGGTTATAATAAGAATTATCCCATAAGCCACCATCGAAATGCGGACATATTGCATTAAGGTTACTAGAAAAATGTATACAAGTAGTTGAAGTCAACCAATTTCTCTTTTTAGATAAAGACAAAACCATTCGATGCAGATCCTCGGCACACAGATACATTTCCTTGGAGGAAAAGAAGCCCTGAAGGCGTGCTGCTCACCATGGAGGTGTAGGTGTAGGAGGCGGACATCTCCATGTTCACCATCCGGTTGATGGCGGCCTCGCAGTCGCGGTGGAAGTTCTGACGCACCTGAGACTCCATTTTAGCTGGTGAGTTTGTTTTTTCTTAGGAAAACGGTACAAAAAAATAGAGCTTAACGGCGACTTTCTCGGTGGTGTTCAAGTAGTGAAGGTTTGTGGAGCCCGGAATGCAGAGTGGATGAAGTAGTTCTCGGGACGAGGCTGAAGTTCCGTTCAAACACTGTTGAAGCAAGAACTCCGAGTGGCTTTTCTTCCCTGGTGTGAAATGGCACTGGCCGCGCTCTCCATTTATACCCAAGCGGCAGAGCACGTGACCCGTGTTGAATTACGTCACTCTACGCATTCCGCCAATGAGCTGCTGAGCACATGACAGGTGCTTACCTGCCACTTCCTACTTTGTGGATATGATCTCAAACACAGAACAGGATGATTGTGCATTTTATTTACCTTTTACAAACAATACAAAAAACAGACAAACTGAAAAATCCTACAATAAACCCTCGTCCTCTACAATAATCAGGCCATATTTTGAATAGCAAATGTGTTTCTTGTCTCACCATGAATGAAAAAGTAACTTCCTATCCTGCGTGTAAAGGTGCTCTTGACACTTTAATAAAGTTCTTAGAGTGATTCTCTCATGAGTTCTTGCCGTATAAACCGAACCAGGACTTTCCATAAGTTAAAACCAGACCCTGGTTACATAGTTCACTTTGGCCCTAAACTGCACAACTCGCTTTTCCTGGTAAAACACATAGACACAAGTGTAACTGCTGATAGTGTTTTCATTCACTGACTGTTCTGGTGTTACTGCATTACTCAATACCACAGCTCTGTTACAAGACGCGACAGAGTAGAAAAAGCTTCACACGTCTCAGCTTTCATAAAATATATTATTTGTGAGTTTAATGAAAATAATTATATGAAAACTCCTTCTCGTGAAAGAGACTCATCCCTGCTGTCATTGAACCTTTTCCCGTGCTCATATTTCTGTAATGTGAGAGTCAGACACTTAATTAAGTCACCCTAAAAAGGAAGGATTGAATGACAGGGTTAAAAAAAACAGTCCTTTTGTCATTTACTTAACTGAATTTAAAACTCTTCTGTAGCAAACATGATGCTAAAATCATTTTTTTAAAACACACACTTAGATTTTGGAATGATCCCTTTCCTCAAGTACACTTCAATATCATGTTTATGGAAACAATTCAAGACATCATCTGCATGAAACAGCAACACCGGTTTTCCACTTGTATGGTTCCAATTAAAGGTTAACGTTCCCAACAATTAGGTCTCATCTTTAAAACCCTATTTTAATGCCGCTAGTGCAGATTAGTTTTTGGAGCAGTTATGTATCAGCTGAAACTATAGAAAGAATGTTTGCAGTGTGTCCAAAACCAGACAGCTAACGTGTGATCACGTCAGGTCTTGTTTAGGCAAGTAGGTAAGTACGGTCGCCATGACGACTGGCCATGTCTACCACTAAAATGAATAGCATGCATAAACATAGACATCTCATATCTCTCAAGGTTGCTTTGTGAAATAATGAACACAACACAGAGAAATGTTAGAGGGAGACGGGCTAGAAACAAGGCAGAAGTTAAATTATATCAGATCAACTGTAATAAAAAAACACCGTAACCTGTTGCACAGCTAAGCAGAATCTGACCAGATAAACACCTGCCAATACGGCACAATTTCTGTGGTTGTGTTCACTACAGACAAATCCCACATTCTCATGTTGGAATAAAGTGAGTCAGCATGTCATAAAGCACCCGTCCTCATTTTGTGCTGTGTCACATCTGTGGCCCTCACACAACAGTGGTGTCAGGTTTGGGGTTTGTGCTGTGTCACTGGGTGACTCAGCATTCCACAGACTCAAGGGAAGAGTCTTGTGACCAAAAGGAGTGTCTGACGGAAACTTCACCTCAGAGCTCGACTGGCTGGAACCAGTTTGAGGAAATAAAGGAACAAGAAAGTGAGAAAAAAAAGCCCTGAGTGAGATGACGATGTTGGTGATTTAAATAAATGAGAGATATGACAGAGCTTATCGCTGCAGTCAAGCCAGCCTCCAACTTCCAAACACAGTCAAGTCTGCACGTTATTTAATGGCTTTTATACTAGAGCTTACGGTAGGGATGTTATTTGTGTGTGTCCTGGTGTTCTCTAAAGTTTTCTTTTTTTTCCAACAAGTGCTTCATATCCCTTACTCATGCATCTGTCCGTGCTGGATTCTGTCCCTGTTGATTTAAAACGTGTATTTTTATTATTATTTATTTTTTGTAGCTCGAGGTGGGACCACGTCCAATGGTCCTCTATGGACCAGCCACCACTGAATAAATCTCTCACTCACAGGATTTCAAAAGAATACAAAACAGTGAAAATACCTATATGCAAACCAAATTGACATTTTGCTGTCAATAACAGATATTTTTGTTCTTGTCTCACTGTTTTCACTGACATATTGACACACTTTCATGGTCACAGTACAGTTTTTGATCTTTCCTCTCAAATCTACATCTTACAGTTCACACTTTAACCCTGAAGGCTGATGTTAAAACGGTGGAAATCTTGCAATCTCATGCAATCACAATCCAGACACTCTTCCACTGGACGGCACTTCTCCACATGTCCTCCAGGATGGAGGGATGAGTCCAGTCCTTCCCTCCATCCTCCTTTGGACAGGACAGGTGCAGGGTTTTCATGGGGCTGGTGCAGGTGTGCTGGAGGTACTGACAGCCCTGTTGGCGAGGAGACAGAGAGCAGAGATAAAGGCTATCAATCCTTTCGAAGCCAACGCCTCTTTCCTCTGAATGTAAATGTGAACATCGGTGTAGGTGTTGGTGCTCAGCCCTCACCTCAGCACTCAAGGCTGGAACACGGTCTGTCACCGCCTTGCTAAACCTGTATTTAGACTCTGTGTCTAAGTCTTTGTCCCCACCCCTAAATGCCTGATCCTTCTGCAGACGTAGTTTTCTGAGTTCCGCTGTGAATCAGGGTTTGTCGTTGTTATAACTCCCTGGTGCATGATGGTACACAGCTGTAGGAAGTTACAGCCCCTGTGAAGTCATCCAGATTGTCAGAAGCAGTCCTTAAAACATCCCAGTCTGTGCAGTCAAAACACTTCTTTATTACCCTTGACTTCTACATTGGATATTTTGTGGTAAACACCTCATTACTTGCCTGAACGAATGCCAGGGCTGGTAGTGGATTCTCCTCACTGGGGACCATGACGACAGCGTTGCCGACGGTGCCCCGAGAAGTGTCACCATAGAGAGAAGGGGACTGTTGTCTGGGAGGATGATCCCCACGACCCCTAGGGCCTCGGGGAGGGAGAGAGCAGAGCCAGACTGTGGCAGGGGCTGCAGGAGAGGAACACCACAAGGAATCTTCCTAACTATCATTTTGTTTGATCATCATTAGAGACGATTTTCCTACAAACTTTGAAAAGTATAGAAAAAGCCTCGCTGGAGGTCCTCCCTGACTTTGTAACAGTAAGCCGCCCAATCACTGAGCCTGGCGATGCTGAGCTCCTGGTTAAAACATATGTACTCATTATTACTATTTTAAATATGAATCATATTACTATTACTGTCATCATAAACCAACATTACCCTTTCCTAAAGTCTTTGAGATTTCCCTCCCCACAGGCCTCTGTGGATGATGGTTCTATCTGATGATGATTGTCCCTGCAGTGGTCCTTCCGTACACCTGGCTTACTGCTCACTAAGGTTTCTTCCATTTTAATCCCCCATTGAAGGGTTTTCCTTGTTAAGGGTCTTTTTTCTGTGCATATGTGAGGGTTTCGGCACGGAGGATGTCGTATGTGTACAGACTGTGAAGCCCTCTGGGGCGAATTTGAAATTCACGATTTTGAGTGAGATGACACAACACATTATCCATTAGTTGAGTATACTCAAAAAAGCTTGGCAGCTGGTTGCTATCGGGATTTCCGATCCCTCCGAGTTGGTTGATGAGAAGAATCCGATACGTCCCGTCGACGCCACGTCCGCGGGGCTGCTCGAGGGCGGCCCCCGGCTGTCGTTAAGCTCGCACCACCTGGCGCAGCAGGAGAGCGTCGCGCTGCGTGCACCCCCTCGTCGAGGCTGGGCCGTAGCGCGACACGCTCAGGCGGGGCCCTGAGGGTAGACCTGTTTGCCTTCAGAGCCACTTAATGATCCGGTTATTTAGCTTCAATTCAATTCCAAAAAGGGACAGGTTTCATTTTCAAAAAGCTTCCACTATTGTAAAAGAAAATGGTTTCAGTCCCTGGCTATACAGACGACTCTGGCAAATGTGTTTGTTCTTTTAATTCCTTTGTTTAGCAATTCATATATACACACAAAATAGTAGTAGGGAAAACCAGAGTCAAGCTATGATGACTTGAATGGCATTTATTGCGGAATAAGGGGTAGTCATTCATCAGGATGTAGAAGGATAACTCTTAAATGACGCTACTTACTCTACAAACGCTCCAGTGTGATTGAGTGTGAACATTACTAAGTAAATATGAAATGGTTGTGCAACAGGCAGATCAGACACAGGAGTCCAGCTCAAAATGTTTATTCACATTAACAGATCAGAAACATCCAGTCAAAATTGTTCCTTAAATGTCATACAAGGAGATTTATAGGTAATGAGGGCAAGTCATCACCTTATACAGCGTCACTCGTAAATTACATCAAGAAATCAACTTGATTTGAAGATTAGATTTAGAATGAAATGTACTCTTATGAGCAGAAGGGTGCGTTTCCACTCCTGTTTATGCCTTTTCCTCCAGGGTGTGCTTGTCAAACAGGTACTCTGCCATCTTGTTTTTGTTGGCGTCCATGCGGGAGAGGTTGGTGATGTGGTCGCCTAGCTTCTTGATGGCCTCCACCTGCTCGTTCAGGTAGTGGGTCTCCAGGAAGTCGCACATCTGACAAATAAAATGAGACAAAGTTCATTTCAAGCACTGAAAAATTTGCAGAGCACTCGAGTGGTTTAGTCGGGTCCATCTGTGGCGCAGAGTCACTTACATGAGGGTCTCCATGCTCAGACGCTAGTTTGTGCAGGTCCAAAAGGGCCTGGTTGACCTTCTTCTCCAGCTGCAGGGCACACTGCATGGCCTCCAGTCCGCTGCCCCACTCATCACGTTCTGGTTTCTGCAGAGGAAAGAACAGTCAGTTATAGCAGACTGAACGGCCATTACATAAAGCCAAATAAGGGTCAACAGTTCCTGGAAAAAGCTTCACATGCGGGACGCGTCCTCCTGGCTGTACTGACCTTGACGTCCTGCAGGAAGATGCGGCCTCCCCGCTTGTTCTGGAAGCACATCAGCTTCTCAGCGTGCTCCCTCTCCTCATCGCTGTTCTCCTTGAAGAAGTGAGCGAAGCCTTTGAGGGCCACATCATCACGGGAGAAGTAGAAGGCCTATGGAGAGTTTAACCGGTTATTAGACGTTTCCCCATCATTTAGAGAAGATTGACAAACAGTAGTTATGCAGCAAAGTATTGGTCAGGCGTGTAGTTTGTTTGGACATAGAATACATTTAGATGTCAAAGTTCTAAGCATGACACAGCATGTTTGACTCCATGTGGTGGGTGGGGTTATAATAATAAAAACAATCCTGCAAACAACCATCAAAATCAAATATCAAAATGTCGAAATATTCCATTAACTTTACTTAGAATACAACTTATTTCATACAACATCATACAAGTCAACCAATTTCTCTTTTTACGCTATGTTTCGATTTCTTGGGAGGAAAAGAAGCCCTGAAGGCGTGCTGCTCACCATGGAGGTGTAGGTGTAGGAGGCGGACATCTCCATGTTCACCATCCGGTTGATGGCGGCCTCGCAGTCGCGGTGGAAGTTCTGACGCACCTGAGACTCCATTTTAGCTGGTGAGTTTTTCTACTAGGAAAACAAAAATAAGAAGGCTGAAGTTCCGTTCAAACACTGTTGAAGCAAGAACTCCGAGTGGCTTCTCTTCCCTGGTGTGAAAAGGCAGTGGCCGCGCTCTCCATTTATACCCGAGAGGCAGAGCACGTGACCCGTGTTGAGTTACGTCACTCTGCGCATTTCTGCCAATGAGCTGCAGAGAAAATGACAGGTGCTTACCTGCCACTTCCTACTTTGTGGAAATACAGGTTTGCATCGACTTTTTTACACGGACAATGACGAAGCACTTCTGTGATCTCAACTACAGAATAGCGTGATGTGAGGGTTTCGGGACAGAGGATGTTGCATGTGTACAGACTGTAAAGCCCTCTGAGGCAAATTTGTAATTTGCGATTTTGGGCTCTACAAAATAAACTTAATTGCATTGAATCTTTTACAAACAATACAAAAAACAGACAAACGGCATAATCCTACATATAATACCTAGTCCTCTACAATAATCAGGCCATATTTTGAAAAGCAATTGTGTTCAAACTGTTTTTTGTCTCAAAATAAGTGAGTTCTGGTGTTACTGCATTACTCGATACCACAGCTTTGTAATGAGACACGACAGAGTAGAAAAAGCCTGACATGTCTCAGCTTTCTTAAAGTACATTGTGAGTTAAATTAAAAGAATAAATATGAAACTCTTGCTTGTGGAAGAGACTCATCTATGGAAGTAAATATGTGTCATTGGATTTTGAAAGAAAAAGGTGATTGAATTTCTAGCACTGAATATTTATGCATTGAAATTATGTATCTGAATGTTTTTCAACGTTTAAATATTCAACCTTAAAATATTCAACTGCAAAAAACATCCGTGAACCCAAGGAAGAGCAATTCTAGATATTATATAGCTATTCTAGATTCAAGATCAGGAGCCTGCGTCAAGCAAAAGGAGCGAGCACACAATACTATTTCAGCTTGTCGTCCAGCATGATTGTAGCCATGTCCAACAATAATGGAGCTTTAACTCTTCTTTATGCCATCAGTGTGGTTTGTGTCTGCAAGATTCAGCAATAGACAGCTGACATTTGTACATTAATGTCAGCTGTCTATGTCTTTGGCTGTCTGTCTCACGTCGGCTCCTTTTTTTGCAGTTGAATATTTTAACGTTGAAAAACATTCAAATGCATAATTTTAAAGCATAAATATTCACGACTAGAAATTCAATCAACTTTTTCTTTAAAATCCGATGACACAGATTTACTTCCATACTCATCCCTGCTGTCATGCAACCTTTTCACGTGCATGCTCATATTTCTGTAATGTAAGTCAGGCACGACATTAAGTCTCCCTACAAAGGACGGATTGGATGACAGTGTTAAATAAAACAGTGTATTTGTCATTCTCTTAACTGAATTTAAAATCTTCTTTGTTCTTTGTCAGCGTCTGTAACACACATGGTGCTAAAATGAGTTTCTGAAGGCACCCATCCTAGAGACACCACTGGTAGCAGTGAAGAGAGCGGAGGAGTGGAGTATTGTGGGAGAATTTAGGAAGGTTAAAGACCACCACCTGAGTGTCCGAGTGAGGGAAGGAGAGAATTAGTTGGGTGTCATCGGCGTAGCAGCGGTAGGAGAAACCATGCGAGCGAATGACAGAGCCGAGAGAGTTGGTGAAGAGGAGGAGACCCAGGATGAAACCTTGAGGAACTCCAGTAGTAAGAGGACAAGGTTCCGACAGAGTTCCTCTCCAAGTGACCCAGTCAAGGTAGAATGAGAGAAGGGAGAGAGCAGAGCCTGAGGCATAAAGTCCCTGAAGGGAGGAAATAAGGATCTGGTGGTTTACAGCGTGGAGTTGCTCTGAGACAGCGAGGAGAGCAGTCTCTGTGGAATGGTCTGCCTTGAAGCCTGGTGGGGGTCAAGGAGGTTGTTACGGTGGAGATAGAAGGAGAGTTGGTTAAAGACAGCATGTTCAAGGGTTTTGGACAGAAAGGGAAAAAAGCGTGACCAGTCTGTAGTTTCTTCAGATGGGTTGAGGGTGGGTTTCTTCAGGAGCGGGTTCATTCTGGCCAGATAACAGAGAAGTGTTAATGAGACAAGGGAGGAAAGGAATAACGTCAGGAGCAATAGATTGTAGAATATGGGATGGAATGGGGTCATGAGGGCAGGTGGTGGGACGGGCAGAGGTCACAAAGGTAAGAACTTGGTAAGGAGACAGGGGGGTGAAAGAGGGAAGCGAGGGCGATAGAGGTGAAGTTAGTGAAACACAAGTAATAGGAGATGGACTTCAGAAAGAGGAGCGTCTGTCAGATCTTTTTTTGGTAAAATAGTCCGGAAGAAGGATGCAGGGGGGGGGGCTTAAGTTTGAGGAGGTTGGAGAAGATAGAAAAGTTTTTGGGGGGTTAGGAAAAAAAAAGGATTAAATTCTAGATTTGTAGAAATAGCTTTCGCAGCAGAGAAAGAGGAGAGAAGAGATTGAAACGCAAGCAGGTCATCAGGTTGTTTATATTCACGCACTGACTAAGACAACCACAAAGCCGGGGGGGGATTTGCCGGCCCGCCATGTCGTAAGAGGACAGAGAGAGTCGAGAGAGGAGGACAGAGTGAGAACGAGTCAGTTGAGGGGAGAGCTGATAGAACAGAGGGGGCCACAGAGGAGGGAGAGAGACAAACAGCTACAGAGTTAGGTGATGGGGTGGGGTTGTTAGTTAGAGATAGCGGAAGGGAGTAGTAGATGAAGTGGTCAGAGACGTGGCGTGGAGTTAGTGAGGCTAGAGGTAGAGCAGTTTCTGGTGAAGATGTAGTCAAGGTAATTGCCAGCTAAAACCAGAGGTTCAACGACTAATGAGAGAGTAGCAGAAGATGGAGGTAGAAGGTCATTAGGAGCTGAAAAAAAGGAGCTGAAGTTCTACAAAACAAGGCATTCATTAATTCATGTTGATGTGGTGTCTTTTTAGATCTTTTATTTATTAATAAATCCTGTCCAAACATTAAAACCAGCAATGATCAGATGAACCTGATAAATCTGTGCAGACATCCTTCCTATGTGGTTGAAAACAATGAAAAAAACCCTCATGAAATTAGGGCTACTAATATCAGTAGTAAACAGCATTACCTATAGGGGGCGCACTTGGTGTTCCGTTTAATGGAACTCTGTATAAGAAATAAGAAATGTGAGGGTTTTGGGACAGAGGATGCTGCATGTGTACAGACTGTAAAGCCCTCTGGGCAAATTTGTAATTTTAGGTTTAAACAAAATAGTTAATTTTTTTTTTTTTTAAAAGCTTCAATTCCATTCCAAAAGGGGGCAGACTTTCAAAAAGGTGCCATTGTTAAAAGAATATTTCAGTCCCTGGTTGTACTTCGGTCCGCTTTCAACTCCTTTGTTTAGCAATTTATATATTCATAAAGTAGCCGGGGTGTGATAGAGGAAAACCAGAGTCAAGCGATGATTATTTAAATGGCAGGAGATTAAAGGGTAGTCACTCATGGGGATGTAGAAACGGAAGCACCAGTTAAGAGTGCTGGCACGCTTGTCTGACCGAGGGTAAATAGGAAGTTTTTGTGTAACTGAGGCAGACGAGAAGCAGGAGTTCAGCTCAAAATGTTTATTCAGATTAACAGATCAGAAACATCCAGTGACAACAGTTCTTTACACGTCATACGAGGAGATTTATAGGTAATGAGGGCAAGTCATCCTTATACAGCGTCACTCGTAAATTACATCAAGAAACCAGCAACTCGATTTGAAGATTAGATTTAGAATGAAATGTACTCTTATGAGCAGAAGGGTGCGTTTCCACTCCTGTTTATGCCTTTTCCTCCAGGGTGTGCTTGTCAAACAGGTACTCTGCCATCTTGTTGTTGTGGGCGTCCATGCGGGAGAGGTTGGTGATGTAGTCGCCTAGCTTCTTGATGGCCTCCACCTGCTCGTTCAGGTAGTGGGTCTCCAGGAAGTCGCACATCTGACAAACAAAATGAGACAAAGTTCATTTCAAGCGCTGAAAACAATAATTGCAGAGCACTCGAGTGATTTAGTCAGTTCCATGTGTGGCGCAGAGTCACTTACATGAGGGTCTCCATGCTCAGACGCTAGTTTGTGCAGGTCCAAAAGGGCCTGGTTGACCTTCTTCTCCAGCTGCAGGGCACACTGCATGGCCTCCAGTCCGCTGCCCCACTCATCACGTTCTGGTTTCTGCAGAGGAAAGAACAGTCAGTTATAGCAGACTGAACGGCCATTACATCAAGCCAAATAAGGGTCAACAGTTCCTGGAAAAAGCTTCACATGCGGGACGCGTCCTCCTGACTGTACTGACCTTGACGTCCTGCAGGAAGATGCGGCCTCCCCGCTTGTTCTGGAAGGCCATCAGCTTCTCAGCGTGCTCCCTCTCCTCATCGCTGTTCTCCTTGAAGAAGTGAGCGAAGCCTTTGAGGGCCACATCGTCACGGGAGAAGTAAAAGGCCTGTGAGGTGACAGGAGGTCAAACAGTTAATAGCATCATTTAGAAAGACCAGGATGAAAAGGTGGACAAACTGTAGTCGTGCAGCCAAGTATTGGTCAACGGTGTAGTTGGTTTGGACGGAGAAGCTTGCATTTAGAGTGGAAGTTCTGAGCAGGTTTGACTCCATGTGGTCAAACAGTAGCACTAACAAATCGTAGCACTTAAATTGTACTAATGGCACTTTCCTAGAACATGTTTTGAAACTGCTTATGAAAATGGTACTTTACTTGTTCCGAGTTTCTCTACAGTGGAAATGCACTGTTAATCGCTTTGGATTTCAGCGTCAGCTAAATGACATGTAATGGATGGGGTTATAATAAGAATTATCCCGCAAGCCACCATCGAAATGCGGACATATTGCATTAAGGTTACTAGAAAAATGTATACAAGTAGTTGAAGTCAACCAATTTCTCTTTTTAGATAAAGACAAAACCATTCGATGCAGATACTCGGCACACAGATACATTTCCTTGGAGGAAAAGAAGCCCTGAAGGCGTGCTGCTCACCATGGAGGTGTAGGTGTAGGAGGCGGACATCTCCATGTTCACCATCCGGTTGATGGCGGCCTCGCAGTCGCGGTGGAAGTTCTGACGCACCTGAGACTCCATTTTAGCTGGTGAGTTTGTTTTTTCTTAGGAAAACGGTACAAAAAAATGAAGCTTAACGGCGACTTTCTCGGTGGTGTTCAAGTAGTGAAGGTTTGTGGAGCCCGGAATGCAGAGTGGATGAAGTAGTTCTCGGGACGAGGCTGAAGTTCCGTTCAAACACTGTTGAAGCAAGAACTCCGAGTGGCTTTTCTTCCCTGGTGTGAAATGGCACTGGCCGCGCTCTCCATTTATACCCAAGCGGCAGAGCACGTGACCCGTGCTGAGTTACGTCACTCTACGCATTCCGCCAATGAGCTGCTGAGCACATGACAGGTGCTTACCTGCCACTTCCTAATCTGTGGAAATACAGGTTTGCGTCGACTTTTTTACACGGACAATGACGAAGCACTTCTGTGATCTCAACTACAGAATAGCATGATGTGCAATTTATTGTTACAAACAATACAAATAACAGACAAACTGAATACTCACATACCCTACATAAAACGCTAGTCTTTTACAATAATCAAGCCGGATTTTGAATAGCAATTCAATTGCAAATGCAAGCGACAACCATCATACGGGCAAAATAACGTCCTATCCTGTGTGTGAAGGTGCTCTTGACACCTTTATAAAGTTCTTTGATGAGTTCTGGACTTGCCTTTGCCCTATAAATCCGACCCAGGACTGTTGGGTAAACCTTTCCATAAGATAAAACTATAGACCCTGGTTAGATTGTTCACTTTGGCTCTCTACTAACTCGCTTTTCCTTCCAATGTGATTGTTCTGGTGTTACTGCATTACTCGATACCGCAGCTCTGTTACGAGACGCAACAAAGTAGAAAAATCCTGACATGTCTCAGCTTTCTTAAAATATATGGTTTGCGATTCAAAAGAACAGAATAATTATGAAACTCCTCCTTGTGGAAGAGACTCATTCCTGTTGTCATGCAACCGTTTCACATCGATGCTCATATTTCTGTAATGTGTCAGACAGAAGATAAGTCTCCCTACACAGGACACATTGGAGGACGGGGTTAAATAAGACAGTGTATATGTCTTTCACTTAACTGCATTTAAAATCTTCTTCATTTAAGTTCTTCCTTATTTGTCAGCGTCTGTAGCAACCATGGTGCCATAATGAGTTTCAAATATTGAAGGTAGGTAAGTACGGTCGCCATGACGACTGGCCATGTCTACCACTAAAATGAATAGCATGCATAAACATAGATATCTCATATCTCAAGGTTGCTTTGTGAAATAATGAACACAACACAGAGAAATGTTAGAGGGAGACGGGCTAGAAACAAGGCAGAAGTTAAATTATATCAGATCAACTGTAATAAAAAAACACCGTAACCTGTTGCACAGCTAAGCAGAATCTGACCAGGTAAACACCTGCCAATACGGCACAATGTGTGTGGTTGTGTTCACTACATACAAATCCCACATTCTCATGTTGGAATAAAGTGAGTCAGCATGTCATAAAGCACCCGTCCTCATTTTGTGCTGTGTCACATCTGTGGCCCTCACACAACAGTGGTGTCAGGTTTGGGGTTTGTGCTGTGTCACTGGGTGACTCAGCATTCCACAGACTCAAGGGAAGAGTCTTGTGACCAAAAGGAGTGTCTGACGGAAACTTCACCTCAGAGCTCGACTGGCTGGAACCAGTTTGAGGAAATAAAGGAACAAGAAACCGAGAAAAAAAAGCCCTGAGTGAGATGACGATGTTGCTGATTTAAACAAAGTGCGTCTGCTGGACTCCACCAGTGAAAACTCTCAACCGCAAGTTAGGGTTTGTGTTTGTATACAGTGAGACACCACAGAGCCATTCCCTGGAAACACAAACAGTGTGACCTTTGACACTGTACAGTTTTCAGAGGGAATGTTTGCTTCCACAGAGAATAAGGTCACAGTAAAATTAAAGTGACAAAAGTACGTAGTTCAGTACACATGACTAGATTTAGAGTGTCTTTTTGTTCAGTCACTGACAGAACTTTAAGGTCGATGTGGTTTCACGTTGTAGATTGTAAAACGGGATTCATTCGTTTACATGCTTTCTAGAGAAGCTGAAAATATATTTTCCCTCCTGAACTGATTAATAGTTGAAAAAGGAATCAATGGATTTTGCCATAGCACCGTTCTATGTTGCTGTTTTTGTGTACATCTGTAAAAACTGTGAAAACATTTTTGGGAGGGATTTCTTTTTGTGGTGCCAAAACAGAGAAGTCATGACCAGAAGGATTTTTCCCCTCTGGCCATCCGTTGGAGGTGTCTACACATCTGGCCTGTGCAGATAGTTAGATAAACCAAGCAGATGTTCCGTGACTAATGAGAGAAGAGCACAAAATGGAGCTAGAAGGTCATTAGGTCCGTGCTGAAGCTCTACTAAACAGAATAAATTCATTCACGTTGCTGTGGTGTCTTTTCAGATCTTTTAATCATCAATAAATCCTGTCAAAACATCAAACCAGCGATGATGAGATTAACTTGATAAATCTGTGCAGACGTCCTTCATATTTGATTGAAAACACTCAAGAAAAGAGGTGTACCATCACATTTATAGACAGATTTGCGACCAATGAGCTCGCTCTGAAACAGTGTTGCTGATGCAGCCCTAAGTGAAGCTGTTGAAAATACCTGCGATGCGAATGACTGTGTCACGGAATGACCCGGAGGCCGACTGGAGTGAGTAGAACCGAGTTCATTTAACAACCATCCAACAGAGAGCGGAGCAACCCGACAGGACTTCAACAGGTGAGAACGTGGAGCTCCAGGCAGCAGCAGACGACATCTTTTGGTGACTCTGGATGACCTCGAGCCGATCGCTGGCCCCCGAGGCGGCGACGTCTCTCTTTCGGATGTCTGCCCTATCCACGTTCCATGGTGCTTCACGTGCCTACCATGGTGACAACGGGTAACGGGGAATCAGGGAGCCTGAGAAACGGCTACCACATCCAAGGAAGGCAGCAGGCGCGCAAATGACCCACCCCCGACTCGGGGAGGTAGTGACGAAAAATAACAACACAGGACTCTTTCGAGGCCCTGTAATTGGAATGGGAACACTTTAAATCCTTTAACGGGGATCCATTGGAGGGCAAGTCTGGTGTCAGCCGCCGCGGCAATTCCAGCTCCAACAGTGTGTATTAAAGCTGCTGTAGTTTAAAAAGCTCGTAGTTACCTCAGGGATAACTGGCTTGTGGCGGCCAAGCGTTCACAGCGACGCCGCTTTTCGATCCTTCGATGTCGGCTCTTCCTGTCATTGTGAAGCAGAATTCACCAAGCGTCGGATTGTTCACCCACTAACAGACCGTCGTGAGACAGGTTAGTTTTACCCTGCTGATGATGTGTTGTTGCAATAGTAATCCTGCTCAGTACGAGAGGAACCGCAGGTTCAGACATTCGGTGTATGTGCTTTGGCTGAGGAGCCAATGGCGCGAAGCTACCATCTGTGGGATTATGACTGAACGCCTCTACGTCAGAATCCTGCCTAGACGTTACGATGCCATAGCGCTGTGGAGCTTTCGGTTGGCCAAGGATAGCCGGCTTCGGCCGGTGGGTAGAGCCGATGGTCGCCCCTCTCCCACCTCGCACCGCATGTTTGTGGAGAACCTGGTGCTAAATCACCTGCAGACGACCTGATTCTGGGTCAGGGTTTCGTGCGTAGCAGAGCAGAGCTGAAAGTCAGCCCTCGATCCCAAGCCCAGGACTCACACCCAAGATACGGTTGAAATGCACTTATTGTAAGTCGCCTTGTATAAATGCGTCAGCTAAATGACATGTAATGTAATGTAATGGAGAGGAACACCACAAGGAATGAATGCACTTTATTAACAATGCAGTCAGAAAATGAGAACTATCATTTTGTTTGATCATCATTAGAGACGATTTTCCTACAAACTTTGAATAGAATAAAAAAAGCCTCACTGGAGTTCCTCCCTGGACTTTGTCACAGTAAGCCGCCCAATCACTGAGCCTGGCGATGCTGAGCTCCACCTCCTTATCAGCCTCGTCCATTGAGAGGCCGGTCTGAACATTGATTGAGTCAGATCTAAAATGCTAATGTAATAACAAATATCTAATTACACAAACTACAATTCTAACACTAAACATGAGCATGTGTATTGTAGTTTCTACTAGTCGGTGTGCTTTCTTGCTTAAATCCCCAACAGAGACTTTACCATGACCTTTTAAAAGTAATTATGTGATATTTTGTATGACTTTATATTTTATTTATGACTATCATAGCATATGCAGCCATCAGTGAGAGCATAATCATCTCATCAGTAAGTTTTCCACGGCAGCGTGGACTGTCACACGTGCAAAAAGCTGCAGGCCAGCGGTCCATGTCACACATTACACTACCAGAAAAACCTGACCACTTCGTCCCGTTGATGCCTTCTCGAACGCCATCTTCAAAGCATTTGTTCTCTCCACTGTAAAAGTTACACTTCCACCTTCCTTTCAAACAACAAAGTCACCAAGCTAATCAACTAATAGTTCATAATGTCACTTATGTTTAGGGACCTTTGTAGGGCCAACTTCTAACACTGACTATTTTATAAACTGAATTAAATTCCAATGCAAAAGGTGCCATCTTGATGATTTTCAAAAAGGTTCACCATCATAAAATGGTTTGTTACCAGCTGTACAGAAGACTGCCGAGTGAGGGGCTTATTAAATTCCTTCTAGCAATGCATATAAAGTAAATAGGGTGGACTAGGTAAAAAACCAGAGTAAGGCTTTGATTTCTTAATAGACGGTATTGGATTAAGCCCTAGTTAAGAGTCATCCAAATACAACTAGCGCTCTAGTGTGATCGAGACATTATTGCTTTTAAGTAAATATGAAATGGTTGTGCAGCAGGCAGATGAGAAGCAGGAGTCCAGCTCAAAATGTTTATTCAGATTAACGGATCAGAAACATCCAGTGACAAGTTCTTTACACGTCATACGAGGAGATTTATAGGTAATGAGGGCAAGTCATCCTTATACAGCGTCACTCGTAAATTACATCAAGAAACCATCAACTTGATTTGAAGATTAGATTTAGAATGAAATGTACTCTTATGAGCAGAAGGGTGCGTTTCCACTCCTGTTTATGCCTTTTCCTCCAGGGTGTGCTTGTCAAACAGGTACTCTGCCATCTTGTTGTTGTGGGCGTCCATGCGGGAGAGGTTGGTGATGTAGTCGCCTAGCTTCTTGATGGCCTCCACCTGCTCGTTCAGGTAGTGGGTCTCCAGGAAGTCGCACATCTGACAAACAAAATGAGACAAAGTTCATTTCAAGCGCTGAAAAAAATTTGCAGAGCACTCGAGTGGTTTAGTCAGTTCCATCTGTGGCGCAGAGTCACTTACATGAGGGTCGCCATGCTGAGACGCTAGTTTGTGCAGGTCCAAAAGGGCCTGGTTGACCTTCTTCTCCAGCTGCAGGGCACACTGCATGGCCTCCAGTCCGCTGCCCCACTCATCACGTTCTGGTTTCTGCAGAGGGGAAAAACAGCCAGTTATAGCAGACTGAACGGCCATTACAGCAAGCCAATTAAGGGTCAACAGTTCCTAGAAAAAGCTTCACATGCGGGACACGTCCTCCTGACTGTACTGACCTTGACGTCCTGCAGGAAGATGCGGCCTCCCCGCTTGTTCTGGAAGGCCATCAGCTTCTCAGCGTGCTCCCTCTCCTCATCGCTGTTCTCCTTGAAGAAGTGAGCGAAGCCTTTGAGGGCCACATCGTCACGGGAGAAGTAAAAGGCCTGTGAGGTGACAGGAGGTCAAACGGTTATTAGACGTCTCCCATCATTTAGAGAAGGTCGTGACAAACAGTAGTTATGCAGCCAAGTATTGGTACTGATTCTGAAGCTTGTAATCAGTCGACAGATTGTGGTGAAACAGAAGTTCTGAGCATGACTGCATGTTGGACTTCATGTGGTGGCTGGAGTTATAATGATAAAATAGATCCTGCAAGCCACCATCAAAATACTGAAATATTAACGTTAAATAGAAAAGTGTATAAAATAAGTTGTATTTAACGCTACATAAAGAAACCATTCGATGCAGATCCTCGGCACACAGATACATTTCCTTGGAGGAAAAGAAGACCTGAAGGCGTGCTGCTCACCATGGAGGTGTAGGTGTAGGAGGCGGACATCTCCATGTTCACCATCCGGTTGATGGCGGCCTCGCAGTCGCGGTGGAAGTTCTGACGCACCTGAGACTCCATTTTAGCTGGTGAGTTTGTTTTTTCTTAGGAAAACGGTACAAAAAAAATAGAGCTTAACGGCGACTTTCTCGGTGGTGTTCAAGTAGTGAAGGTTTGTGGAGCCCGGAATGCAGAGTGGATGAAGTAGTTCTCGGGACGAGGCTGAAGTTCCGTTCAAACACTGTTGAAGCAAGAACTCCGAGTGGCTTTTCTTCCCTGGTGTGAAATGGCAGTGGCCGCGCTCTCCATTTATACACAAGCGGCAGAGCACGTGACCCGTGTTGAATTACGTCACTCTACGCATTCCGCCAATGAGCTGCTGAGCACATGACAGGTGCCTACCTGCCACTTCCTACTCTGTGGATATGATCTCAAACACAGAACAGGATTATTGTGCATTTTATTTACCTTTTACAAACAATACAAAAAACAGACAAACTGAAAAATCCTACAATAAACCCCCGTCCTCTACAATAATCAGGCCATATTTTGAATAGCAAATGTGTTTCTTGTCTCACCATGAATGAAAAATTAACTTTCTATCCTGCGTGTAAAGGTGCTCTTGACACTTTAATAAAGTTCTTAGAGTGATTCTCTGATGAGTTCTTGCCGTATAAACCGAACCAGGACTTTCCATAAGTTAAAACCAGACCCTGGTTACATAGTTCACTTTGGCCCTAAACTGCCCAACTCGCTTTTCCTGGTAAAACACATAGACACAAGTGTAACTGCTGATAGTGTTTTCATTCACTGACTGTTCTGGTGTTACTGCATTACTCAATACCACAGCTCTGTTACAAGACGCGACAGAGTAGAAATGGCTTCACACTTCTCAGCTTTTATAAAATATATTATTTGTGAGTTCAATGAAAATATTTATTATGAAACTCCTGCTTGTGGAAGAGACTCATCCCTGTTGTCATGCAACCTTTTCATATACCTGCTCATATTTCTGTAATGTGAGAGTCAGACACATAATTAAGTCGCCCTAAAAAGGAGGCATTGGATGACAGGGTTAAATAAAACAGTGCTTTTGTCATTTACTTAACTGAATTTAAAATATTCTCTTCTTTCTTATTTGTAACAAACATGGTGCTAGAATGAGTTTCAAATTTAGATTTGTCTTCATGTACATTTAAACGTCATGCTTATGGACATCAGCTGTCATAAAATGAAACAGCAACGGTTTTCCACTTGTATGGTTCCAATTAAAGGTTAACGTTCCCAACAATTAGCTGAAACTATAGAAAGAATGTTTGCAGTGTGTCCAAAACCAGACAGCTAACGTGTGATCACGTCAGGTCTTGTTTAGGCAAGTAGGTAAGTACGGTCGCCATGACGACTGGCCATGTCTACCACTAAAATGAATAGCATGCGTAAACATAGACATCTCATATCTCTCAAGGTTGCTTTGTGAAATAATGAACACAACACAGAGAAATGTTAGAGGGAGACGGGCTAGAAACAGGGCAGAAGTTAAATTATATCAGATCAACTGTAATAAAAAAAACACCGTGACCTGTTGCACAGCTAAGCAGAATCTGACCAGGTAAACACCTGCCAATACGGCACAATTTCTGTGGTTGTGTTCACTACAGACAAATCCCACATTCTCATGTTGGAATAAAGTGAGTCAGCATGTCATAAAGCACCCGTCCTCATTTTGTGCTGTGTCACATCTGTGGCCCTCACACAACAGTGGTGTCAGGTTTGGGGTTTGTGCTGTGTCACTGGGTGACTCAGCATTCCACAGACTCAAGGGAAGAGTCTTGTGACCAAAAGGAGTGTCTGACGGAAACTTCACCTCAGAGCTCGACTGGCTGGAACCAGTTTGAGGAAATAAAGGAACAAGAAAGTGAGAAAAAAAAAGCCCTGAGTGAGATGACGATGTTGCTGATTTAAATAAAGTGCGTCTGCTGGACTCCATCAGCGAAAACTCTCAACCGCAAGTTAGGCTTCTTTGTATTTTGGATACATAATATAAATAATACTATGAATTCACAGATAGAAAAAGTGAATCTTTAATCATGTTTGTATACAGTGAGACACCACAGAGCCATTCCCTGGAAACACAACACAGTGTGACCTTTGACACTGTACAGTTTTTAGAGGGAATGTTTGCTTCCACAGAGAATAAGGTCACAGTAAAATTAAAGTGACAAAGGTACGTAGTTCAGTACACATGACTAGTAGATTTAGAGTGTCTTTTTTTTGAGTCACTGACAGAATTTTAAGGTAGATGTTATTTCAGGTTGTAGATTCATTTCTTTACATTCTGTCAAAACAGTAAACCAGCGATGATGAGATTAACTTGATAAACCTGTGCAGACGTCCTTCATATTTGATTGAAAACGCTCAAAAAAGAGGTGTACCGTCACATTTCAGTGAAATATTCTAACGCGACCAATGAGTTTGTTCTCAAACAGTTTTGCTGATGCAGCTCTAAATAAAGCTGAAAATACCTGAGAAGCGGATGACTGTCAAATGTCCTTGGTCATAACATTTAAA
The DNA here is from genome assembly GCF_949316345.1 of Pungitius pungitius. NCBI lineage: Eukaryota > Metazoa > Chordata > Actinopteri > Perciformes > Gasterosteidae > Pungitius > Pungitius pungitius. The sequence goes on along the minus strand of NC_084911.1, from coordinate 18,376,288 downwards.
GCATGTTATTCTTTGATTTCGCCGATTACGGTGGACCTTTTGCTGGCGGCTTGTATTCACGTCATAGAACTTCACTCACGTGATTTAAAAAGAATATGAATAAGAAACAGTAGAAAACCATGAAAACACAAATAAGCAAACTTAAGTGACATTTTGCTGGGCAGTCAATAACATTTCCTTTTAGTTCTTGCCTCACTGACATCTTGACATACTTTCATGGTCATAGTACACCTTTTGATCTTTCCTCTCAAATCTACATCTTACAGTTCACACTTTAATTCTGAAGGCTGATGTTAAAACGGTGGAAATCTTCCTCCTTCATTCTTCCTCCCTCTTGTCTTTTCATGCAGTAGGAATCCAGACACTCTTCCACTGGACGGCACTTCTCCACATGTCCTCCAGGATGGAGGGATGAGTCCAGTCCTTCCCTCCATCCTCCTTTGGACAGGACAGGTGCAGGGTTTTCATGGGGCTGGTGCAGGTGTGCTGGAGGTACTGACAGCCCTGTTGGCGAGGAGACAGAGAGCAGAGATAAAGGCTATCAATCCTTTCGAAGCCAACGCCTCTTTCCTCTGAATGTAAATGTGAACATCGGTGTAGGTGTTGGTGCTCAGCCCTCACCTCAGCACTGCCCCAGTACCAGATGGCCTTGATGACGCTGTGATTGGCCAGAGCCACCGTCATCTGGTCTCTGCTTCCCGAAATGATGTTCACCAATCCTGCTGGCAGGTCTGAAGACTGCAGCACCTGAAAATCAGCGTTTACGGATCCACAAACAGGCGTTTTGAGTGGAGATCACTGATGTCTGCTGCATTCATTACGCTCTCTGTTGAATTCTAAAATGTAATGCTGTTAACCAGATTTTACAGCAAAGTAGCAGGAGTAGAGAAGAGAAGAGACAGGGAGAAATGAAGACGACATTGTTGCTACTGGTTACAACCAGACTTGTTGGTGAATAGTAGGATTCCATTTGTAAAAACGGGATTTAAGGGTTTTCCGACTTAATTGAAAATCCATTGACATAACAATTTATCAAGATGCATTAATGCAACACTATGTCCTACTTCCTATTTAAAGAGGGCAAAAGTTAAGCTTTATAGAACTTAAAAAAAAAAAAAAAAAGTTTAAAAAGACATTGGGGTCAGCCCTAGTTCACATCTGAAATGAATGTTCCCACACAGAGATCTTTCCCCAAAAGTTCTCTCACTCTGAAACCGATCTTCTGGACCCCTGAATCTAAACTTGCTTATACTGTCTCACTTTTAAGTGCTAAATTCTTTTATTCTGAAGCATTTATCTGACTGACCAACGTGCGGTCCAGCAGGTGTAACACCTCATTACTTGCCTGAACGAATGCCAGGGCTGGTAGTGGATTCTCCTCACTGGGGACCATGACGACAGCGTTGCCGTTGCCGACGGCTGCCCCGAGAAGTGTCACCATAGAGAGAAGGGGACTGTTGTCTGGGAGGATGATCCCCACGACTCCTAGGGCCTCGGGGAGGGAGAGAGCAGAGCCAGACTGTGGCAGGGGCTGCAGGAGAGGAACACCACAAGGAATGAATGCACTTTATTAACAATGCAGTCAGAAAATGAGAACTATCAACTTTGAATAGAATAAAAAAAGCCTCACTGGAGTTCCTCCCTGGACTTTGTCACAGTAAGCCGCCCAATCACTGAGCCTGGCGATGCTGAGCTCCACCTCCTTATCAGCCTCGTCCATTGAGAGGCCGGTCTGAACATTGATTGACACAGCTATGTCCCGCCTCTTTGCCTCTAGGCCCTTGGCCAGAGAGTAGAGGGACTGAGCGCGTGCAGACGGACTCTTTTTCATCCAGCTAGGAGAGTGGGAGGACGTTAAAATGAATAAAATGATATACATCTCCACGATTTTCATAAAGACACAAAGCGCCCTGTTTATTTAGTGTGGTGAGCAAATGTCTTGAAGGGGTTTCTGTGTGTGTGTGTGTGTGTGTGTGTGTGTGTGGTAAAGCTCTCACCCAGGCTGGACTTTGACGGCAGCCTCCACAGCGTTCCGGACATCTTTTCGGCCTCCATCGGGGCAGTGGGCCAACACCCCGCCGCCCCCTGGTGACTGCACAGCCACACTGCAGCCAGACACCGACTTGCACGCCTTACCGCCAACAAACTGCAGGTAGACCTTTGGAGCTCTGAGAAGGGCGGAAGAGAGCGATCGAGTGATGCATGTGGACGGAAATGCAAACAAGCACTATTGTATCTCATTAGAATGATTTACTTTGCTTCATTCTGTTCGAACGCATAATATCAAAATCAGGGATAGAGAGGAGTGTATAATATTAATATTAGTTGTAGTAGTTATGAGTAGTATTACAGTAGTTGCTGCATACTATTGTTTCAGGCTAGTGTGATCCAAAAATGTCTGCTTCAATCATTATTTAATGTCAATTTGCGGCACAAAAATTGAAAATTTAGTAATTTTTTTAGGGGGATTAAACAGCTTTACTATAATAATATTTCATTAATGTTGCTATGCGACGCCTTATGAGGACCCTCATGAACTCACCCGGCAGGGTCTGAGTCCTCGGGAATGATAGGTGGGGATGCGGTTGTTCCAAACTTTAAATAGTCCATGCAGACAGGGGAGGATCGAGGAAGAGGAGCGTGGGAGGAAGAGGACGGGCGTAGAAACTGGTACAGACCCTGGCAGAGAGGAGGTGGTGACGTTTGCTCCCGGCCGTGGCCGGTGATTGAATAATGCAGTCAAAGTCATGTCTGAATACCTGCTGTCCTCCATCAGTGCAGGTGCCGCTGTCTTTGTGACCAGAGACGGGCAGACAGGGGTCACACACCGAGTGGGAATTCACCCACACGGAGCCTACTGACAGACTGAGGAGAGAGGAAGAGCACGGGGGGTTAAAGTCTCCCGGAGAGGATGGTATTACAGTAACTACATACTAAATGGACATTCAGGAAGAGTAAACATGTGCACCTCTTAGCTGTCTCCAAGGCCAACGTGAGGTCTTCTGTCCAGATGGAGGCTGCCTGCCCGTGAGGACTGTGGTTCCCTGTGTGTGTATATATATATATATATATATATATATATATGAAAAAAATCAAACATCTACATCCCAAGAGGCGTCCTTACCGAGAGCCACTGCTTCTGTGTTGCTTCTGAAGGTCATGAGAGGCAGCAGTGGTCCGGGAGAGGGGTCCACCACAAAAGGAGAGGAGGGGGCCGCCCCACAGAGCACCGTGGGAGGATACTGGGCACTTGATGGGGGAGCGGCGCATGACTGGACCAGCTGGGAGTCAAAGGGAGAGAAAGGGTCAGAAAAACAGACATCCCACAGGTTATTTTTAACCTCCTTAAGTTTTTGGTCATAAGAGGGTCAAATAAGATGAATTCAGGTTTCAATCGTCTCAATATGATTCTTGGTGTGACCCTCTGCTTGTCTTGGTCACTCAGTACATCAGTGCATCCTAACCGTGGCCCCCTGCTGCTGGGCGCCCTGTACCGCGGCGTCCACCAGGCTCCGGTCCCCGACACTCTGCAGGGACACACACTTCATCCCCGCCATGCGGTGGCCGAGGCGGCCCACGACGCTGTCCAGCACGCTCTCCTGCACGCACAACACCCAGTGGACCTGAGAGGAAGGGAGAGATATTGTGGTCCTTAGTCACAAAGAAAGGTGCTGCATTGGTTACTCTGAAGAGAGCGTACCGAACGGTTTCAGTTGGAAATATAAAGGATATGGTGTAGAATTCCAATGAGGTATTTTAGGCCTCCGCCGAGTCAGCAGTGATGCTTAACATTGTAGCGTGCGCTTCACTAAACTGAGGGTCTACGGAGCTCATCAGACTCAAGAGAACGCTTAAAAATACCTGCACCATCCCTTCAAAGCGAAACGGTGGTCCAGTAGGACGCCGCAAAACAAACTGCACCCTCCCTACGTAGTCTTCAGCGTGAATCACCTCTCTCTTCTTCTTGAAGGCCGCCTCTATCACCGCGTCCACTGCGCTGTCCATGTCTGCTGACTCGAAAATGATGAAGGGACACCTGGCGCCGATGTTTGGGGAGACGGAGACGGGAACGCCCATTCCCGCTGTGGCCTTGCACAGCAACACGGCGTCCTAAAAGAGGAAGAGACAGAGTGGTCGGACTGGAACGCTTTGCTACAAAGGGATAGGCGGTCTGTCCCACACGTACCGGCCTGTTGCCGCTGTAGCTGACGTAGCTGACGCTGGCGTTCTGGGCCACTTTGGCACCCAACTGCATGCCACTTCCTGTTAGGACATTAAGAGCCCCGGCAGGAAGTCCCGCGCCCATGAAAAGATGTGCCAATAGGAGCACTGGGGGGGCGCTGCTCTGACCAGGGACAACGATGAGGGAGTTGCCTAGAAGGAAGACAGGGTTTGATCAGAGCTGCAAAAATACGCCTCTTACTCGACTGAGGGAAATTGGATAGGCACCCAATTTCAAAATGAATGACTAATTATATTGAAACCCAAAAACCGTTTGCATCAACCTCATCCTGTGAAAAAACCATTACATTTAACAATGCATACATTGATTCTGTTGCTTTCCAGTTGTTATAAAGCAAAACAGTAATCTGCTTTTTTGTTGTTGCATGATTTATAACATGGTTACACAAAGCACAAAAGACATATTGGATACTTTCTCTTCTTTTACCCACGATGGTGCTTTTCCCACAGAGTTAGATATTGGAGTTAAAATCATTATCAGTAGATCAAAGGAGGAAACAAAAAAGTTACAGTTAGCTGGAGCCTTAGAAGTTGTAAGGTAACTTTTTGACGTGTATCTAATGAATATAGGGCTTATATGTGCGTGGTTGTGTTACCCATGGCCAGTGCTGGTAGGACTTTGAGCATGAGGGAATAGAGAGAGCAGTCATCAGAGGAGACCACTGCCACCACTCCTACCAAAGAAGGAGAACAAAAGGTTAAAAAAAAGAGACAACAACTCCACCGAAGGTGAACACCAACACCGAATCTTACGCCAACCTCACCGAGTGGCGTCCAGTCGGCGATGAGGGTGTCTCTGAGCTGGGCCCAGCTGCTGTAGTACTGCAGCAGTCGGACGAGGCTGGATGGCGCGCAGGAGGCCTCGCACAGCTCGCACAGCTCCGACACGCACAGGCCGTGCTGCCCCAGAGCGCTCGCCGACCTGTCAGCGGGGGGGGGGGGGGGGCGTAGGTCAAGTCGCCTCTGGAGGTTCTCCAAGAAGTGTTGAGGTGTGGTTGCCCTACCTGAGCAGCACTTTGGCCCTCTGGTAGCAGCTCAGGGCCCCCCAGGCCTTGTGGCCCTTAAGGGCCGAGGCGGCACACTGGGAGACGTCGTCCTCTGCGGCGCACGCCGTGCTGCACACGATGCCCTCTGGGGAGCAGCGGAAATCACGCGGGAAAATTTGTCTCAAAACAGCCAATTGTAAAAGGTCTTCTGGCACTTTGACTATGCTGCTTTTACCTTTAGAATCAGCGAAGGGGCGAGTCCGTCCGTCTGCCGGTAGGACGAACCTGCCGTCGATGAACAGGCCCAGAGAGCGGGAATGGTGGTCCAGCCAGGCCTGGGGGAGGAGGTAGGCCACAGTCAATATTTAAGCTACTAGGGGGGGGGCTAAAAGGGCAGAGGACAGAACCTGATGCTGTGTGACTTTATTAATAAAAATATGGTTTTATGAGTCGACAGCCCTAAAGGTAGAGCCGAGGTGCACCAATCCAGACGTCAGGTTTATACCCAATCAAATAGCGTCATCGGGAAATCAATGACAATTGATTAACTTTAATGTGACGTTAATAGAATATATACGGGAACCAATTTGTTGCTCATTCAAATAAAAACATATTAGACTAACTTGCACACCTACTCTTAATCATCGTTCATGTTTAACATTCCTATTACACGTCTCCCCGAGGCCGGCATTATTCGACTTAACACGGACCTCCGTTCATGTACATCACATATCTTACATTGACCTCACTTGCTTTGATAGGTCAGTGAAATACGCTCTCGTAAAAGGTTTCCGTGGCGTCATTTTTTGTACTGAAAGATGTGCATGAAATGTGAGTGAAAAGGATCTAACCCCCCAGAAAACAGAAATCAATCACTCTCTTTTAAACGGTGAGTGAGCAGGAATATCTGTTCACAACCCCAGTAAAGCACAGGCGCATCAGACTTTGAAAGGAACATAAAAAAAAACCTCATTCCTTACTTTATAACGAGCTAATTCCAGGAACAAATAAAATTGACAGTAGTGCCCATGCAACACTTCACACTGCAGAGAAGTATGCTTATATTTTATTGGTCTGGAAGACCCCAGCTGTGCTGGACACTGACTGATAAAAAAGAGCCAGGTGCAATGTGTCAACTATTTACAGACAGAAGACCAAAGTTCAGATGTGGAACTTTGTCCACAACTAACCATTCGTGGAGTTAGGTCAAAGTAGGACACTGACAACACACTAACTGCATTACAAATCACAGTTTTTCTATCCATAGACAACGTCAAAACGTTATTGTCGTACAGTAATATCCACCTTCGTTGGTGCTGTTGCTACAGTGCAGGTCACGTGTTTGTCTCGTGAGTTACAGGCTGCGAACGGTGGGTGGAATAAAGGAACATGTTGAATCCCGAGTAAACATAAAGCACACTACCATCAGCTCCTAAGCGGCATGAATTTGGACTATGACCACCATGGCCGTGCAGTCTGTCGTGAATAAAGTGGATAGCTTTACCTGAGCAGTGGCAGTGCTGGAACATGCTGCTGGTCCGTACTCCATGCTTTGAAAAATGTTGTGCACAGTCTCGGAGGTGCAACCAGCCATGATAGTTGAGCTACAATACAGCGAGGAGGGAAGTCTCCCTGGTGCTCAAGTGTTGGTTTTTCTGGAGTTCTATCAGGGTGAAAACGTTTACTTTGAAGTGTGTGAGGGGGAGAGAACAAGCAGGAACCAGGCTGAGGTCTGACTTTACGTCAAAGGCGAATTGCCGCCAGCGTCCCTCCCACTAGCCCGACGCCCCCCCGTGGATGAACGTGCAGAGACACACGGACACGTGCGTGCAGCGAGAGGACTCACTCCTTCTTACTTCCGGTGTTGGGTCTGGTTTCGCAGCGTTCATTCATTAGACTGGATTGAGCAAACACCGTAATACGTACGTGTTTCTGTAAGATACTGACAGAATACAAAAAATGTGATATACATTTGACACGTATTTCTAATTGTGTTTGAATACTATTTGGGTTTCAGCAGGTGGTTTTGCTCTTTGCTGTCCGAAACATGTTCTATTCGTTTAAACCCAATCGGCAATGACTGTGAGCAGTTAATTCCTTCATAGTTCAGTAATTGAACAGTTAACGTTATATTTCAGAAAGTTGAGATACCTTTCTGTCTTGCCATTGTCCGATGCCGCGGGGGACCACCGCAGCTGCATGTTCCACACGGAGGCATTTTGATGACGGACCCAAATACTGACTGAGTTTGCGCTGTGCTCACAAGGAAGTGCGGAAAAATTGGTGCGCCTTTTTCAGCTGAGTTGGCTCATATAAAAAGCTGATGATTTCTTGGGATTTTTATTTGTACAACCTAAAAATAAATTGTCCTCAAAGTGGGGCGTAGTAATTGGCAACAGGCGCCACACGTAACAGCTTTGAAAATGCCCCGGAGAAAGGTAAGACGGATGCATGCAGCGGACTCAGCCGCCAGCCTGCGGAGCGGATACACAACAACATAACGTCATAGTTAATGTTAGCCATCATCTGACCGTGTGGAGGTACCCTGGATCGCCTTTTGTGAGCTGAGACGCAATTCTACAAGATGTCGTTAATAAGTTGTGGGTGTGTGATGAATGCTGACGTTATCAGAGCTCCTCGACTGAGCTAATATGGTTGTGTTGTTGCTAAAAAGCTACGCTAGCTGACGGCTGTTTCTGAGCTGCATGAACGTGTTTCAGTTTATTCGGGCGATGGTGAGAAGAGCTTTGAACATTGGCTTTGCGACGTTGTGTCTGACGTCAAGCAGCTGGTGGAGGGCACGAGGATGCGGACCGGCGCTCGTGTCATTAACGGCAGTTTGAACCGTTTTAAATGGAGAAGGCTGTTGTTTGAGTGCGAGGTTGGAAACGCGGCGTCCGGACCAAAACAACGCTGTGATTGGACAGAATCTGGAATGGGGTTTCTTCCATTGGTCTGACTGTCTCCGACCACACCTCCTCTTTAATGTGATTGGTCGTATGTAAATGACCCCCCAGCCTCTTGTTGTGAAGTTGTCAAACGCGCTTAATGTGGAATGTGCGCTGTGTTCCACGCTGTACTGTACAATACTATTTCTGTATTTTTCAAAATTTGCATATTGTTTGATACTGACTTCTACTACGTTATTTTGTATTACCATTAATAGACAAGTAGGCAAACAGTGAGGTAGGTTATTCTACACACCCGCCACATTAATTTACGTTAATAATTGTACTGGCATAACGAACTCCGCTTTATAAAGCCTTCTTTTTAATTTGTATCTGTGATTAGCTTTAATATACATTTCATTCATGGTGTAGCTTTGCTCATATTTGCTTTTTTCTTGACACCTATCCACGTGCGTATCATGGGTTATCGTATCCAATCAGTATATTTTTCTACGGGAGGTGATGTATACAAAACTTATCGTGACACAACTATTAATCGCAACGTGGGAAATACAGATAAATCCGCACTATTAACTTATGAATGCATTCATAAATAGGGTTTTGCCAAGATTTATCTAATTTCACAGGATTATATATATACAATATATAATCCTGTGAAATTAGATAAATATATTATATTATTATTAAATATATTATATATATATATAATCAATTCAAATTACATGTTGGCTCCTTCAGTGCTCTTCCCCCACCCCCATCCTGCCACATTTTTGTGTCTCTTGGGGTGAGTTGAGCATCACCCCGTTCATTCCATGTGGCCGGCAGACAGGCAGCCTGCACTTAAGAATTAGGAGACACATGTTTATGGGACGTTCCATTTATTTATTTGTCTTGTCGATTAGGCGTATGTCGATTAGGTTTATTTGGAGCATTTATTGACAGGTCCGACGTGGCGGGGAGGAGTTGGGGGGTGCACAGCCGGAGGAGCTGTGGAGGGGGTGATGCTCCTCCAGCATGGGATCTTTGTTGAATTACCCGATGGTGAAAATAACAACAGCGAAACGAAACACACACAAAGCTCTGCTAACACCAGTCTCACATAATTTGATTCGTCTTGTACTGTATTTTTTTTTTTTGGGGGGGGGGGGGGGGGGGGCGGTCCGGTCCCACCCTCACTTTATTCACGTTGGTAGCTGATGCACGTTGTGTGTTTGTGCAGAGGACAGCGGGCAGCAGCTCGGACGGGACGGAGGACTCGGATTTTTCCGCCGACCTCGAACACACGGAAACATCCGAGAGCGCGCACCGGCGCAGCAGCACGCGCCTGACTCGTGCGTCACTGCGCCTCAGCCGGAGCTCACAAGGTAAACATTCAAAGAAAAAAACAAAAAACAACAGACGTCATGAATTTGTTATATTCACGAGTGGTGGTTAAGAACAATTGCAATATAGGAATGGAAACTGTGGAATAGACAACATGAAGAACATTTTTTTCCGAGCAGGGAAAGACATATTTAATTAAACGTAGTTTGTAGGTTAGCATCAGTGAGCTACATGCTAACGGCTCTATCGAAATAGTTATTAACGTTATGGCTTGCTAGCTCGTACATTATGGATTTACTGTTATATTGCTTGGTTGTATTACCTATTTTATTTTGAGTTAGTTGTAGTTTGTTAATGTCAGTTTAAAGAGTTGCCTGGCTTAGCATTGCATTTCTACAATAATAATCCTAGTCGGGTCCATGTTTTGAGATCCTTCTGCTTTTTATTTGGAGTGGATTTAAATGAGGCAGAATGTTTTCATTACCACAGTGAAACCTCATACCCCCCTACCCCTCCCTCCTCTCGCGTCAACAGTGTCTAATAGATATGGGCTGTCCTAATTCATGAATAGATTCAGCAAGACTGGCCGCCCCCACCGCCACAGACACACTACCCCCTGTGTGACCTCTTTCCGCTGCGGGCTGCCAGGGGGAATTTACAATCCGCTTGTTGTTACTGAGAGAAGCTGTCTGTGCTGTCTGTGCTGTCCTCGGCCCGCAGAGGCTTAATCAAACGCACCATTTCCCCCCAAAAGCAGCGGATTCAAAGGTCAAGTCATCCTTTCTGCAGCGGGATTAATCTGATCATTGTCGTGTTGTTACCATCTGTCCTGCATGGACGTAGTCTGTTACAGACGGCGTCGGTTTAAATAAATCTTTCCAGAATTTGAGACATTTCTAATGCAGTAAAGTGACTTTCCTAAACTGAAAGTTTCAGTTTGCTGCCATTTTTCTGATATGTTTTAAGGTAGACAATGACAATAATTTTAAAGGACCACTTAATTATTAGTTTTCTATTAAAAGCCCTCTTAAAGTAGCATTTTTGTATTCATATTTGTATGTCATGGGCAGTACTTAAAACCATACAGGAAATTCTGAAGTGAGCTCTTCTCTTCTAGATAACTGCAGCTCAGTACGGAGCAGCTCTCCTGCGGCCACTGGTCCAGACGAAGACCCCGATTCTGCTGCAGAGACGGCGGCGGCGGCAGTGGCAGCGTCCGTCTTCTCCTCCGGGCGCAGGATCACACGCAGCCAGCAGGGGGCGACAAACACCGCACCCAAAACATACCCGCTGCGTCAGAGCAGGTCTTCCGGCTCAGATACCGAGGCTAATGGTGAGACCAGTAGGAAGTTCTTAAATGCACTTGGTATTGCACCTATACAGGACATGGGGTGCTTTTTAACCGTTTTTATTCCAAGGGAGGGTTACTTTCATGAGGATACAAACAGAAACATGGAAGAAGGAAGAAGAGACAACAAATAGGGGAGTAAAAGTCACGCAGTAAAGTCAGAGAAGAGGGCGAGGACAAAGGGAAAAGTTAAAGGAAACACTGGTGAGTAGAAGAAGGGGTTGTAAGGGATATGAAAGGCGAAAGACCAAGAGGTGAATGGCTCCCCTTTAGGAGAAATCTACACAATATGGCAACACAATCATTAATTCTTTAAGGATGAAATATATTATTGATGCTTGCGAATTAAAACATAGTTTACAAACATTGGGGAAATTGACAAGATCCTCGGCTCTAAAGCGGCCCCCCGTGGAACTCCAGATTTAATGTCAACAGTTAACTCCTCCATAAATGGATCAGGACTATGACCTTTATTATCACATGGGATACTAGTGCTGCAGAGTCCTAAAACCCGAATGAGTTTCTTACCTTCTCCACATGCATTTCACGTTAGTCACTTGACACTGGCGTTAGCGGAGTACAGGGTGCTAATCATCGCACCGGTGGTTCGATCAAACACGAATATATGTCATTTCAGTTAAAAACCATACATTTATTAAGAGGTCACCGTCGTTGCAATGACTGATTCCTTTTGTCCCCACTGGCTCAGCAGACCTGAAGCAGGGGGCGGACCGGGACGAGACCCCTCCCCGGACCCCGACAGGTAACGCCCTGTCGTCAGAGTCCGACATCGATGTTTCCAGCCCCAGCAATGACCTCGTGTCATCTAGCAACGACATAGTAGTGTCGCAAGAGGAGGACGAGAGATTGGCCAAAGAGCTGTCGCTCAAAGAGGCCGCCGCCCACGACCTCTCCCACCGGCCTAAACGCCGGCGCTTCCACGAGAGCTACAACTTCAACATGAAGTGTCCCACACCCGGGTGCAACTCCTTGGGTGAGGGCGCAAACACTGCAGCGTGTTTTTCATTTGGTTAGATGTCCCGCTCCCACGCACCAACCCTCAGCTCTCCATACATCTCTCTCTCTCTCTCTCTCTTTTTCTCTCAGGGCATCTAACAGGGAGACATGAGAGACATTTCTCCATATCGGGATGCCCTCTCTACCACAATCTCTCTGCTGATGAATGCAAGGTACACACACACAAAGACGTATCTACAGGGACTCTAGGGTCAGGAGTAGTTGTGAAAACATCGACAGCTAAAAATGATCCCCCAGGATGCTCTCAACATTTCATGTATTTTCTGGTATCTACCATATTTTTTGTTTTCTGACAAAATCTAAATTTAAAAAAATGGTCGTTGCTTTTCATGAGATTATTCATCAGTTAAAAGTTTCATCCATCGCACTGCAACAAAGGGTCCAGTGCGATGAAACTGAAGGAAAGCAACAGACTTAAATCAAAGTTGTCAAGCTGCGAAGTTTTCAGGAACACAAGGAGGTCTCTGCCCGTTTTTTCTCGTCTTGGGGGGGGTTGTCGTGAGTCTGGTGGCAGACGCAGTGTTGATGTTTTGTCAGGGCAAGGCATCGACGCGCGACAAACAGGCCGAGGAAAGGACGTTGTCACACCGCCAGGACGAGAACAGACACTCCACAAGAAACCAGGTAACACACACACACACACACACAACACACTTAAACACAGAATGACATGGACACAAATCATCTTATTGTAATGCTTCTGAATATTGGCAAAACTTAAATGATCCAATTGAGAAAGCTGTGCCCCCCCCCCCCTCAGTGTCACCTGTCCAATAAACTATAGCGTGAGCTGGGGGCGCCTTTGTGGGGGAGGGAGAGAGGGAGGGGGAGGGGTCTTGAAGCAGTGATACTGCAGGTCTGACATCACACTGTGATTTCTCAGTGCAGCAGGGTCAGAGGCACCGTGATGGAGGGCGCTTCCTTGTCGGATGTAATTCATTAGTCCTTTGACAAGGGCACTTTGCTTATTCATCAATGGAGAAAAGAGTTATCCCAGAACACACGACAATAAAACTATGTTTTATTTGATGGATGGTTTATCGTTGGATAAACGGTTAAATTAATAGCACAGCATGACACGGTATTTTGTTGCAAACTTTAAGTAATAAGCCAGGAGAAAAGCAAACATGCAAATATGTGCGATAACAGAGCACTGAGTAGTGTTTTCTCTCTTCTTGTGTATATATATATATACAACTAGCAGTACCAAAATACAATATAAAAAACACAAGTATTGTATTGTAAGTATGCAAACGGTGTTTAGCGCTTGTGTCCGTGTGGTCTCAGGCTCCGTCGGATCGCCAGCTGCGTTACAAGGAGAAGGTGACGGAGCTGAGGAGGAAGAGGAATTCTGGTCTCAATAAGGAACAGAAGGACAAGCACATGGTAAGTGTGTGTAAATAGAAAAGGGTTTAGCGCCTCGCACACCTCCACATCCTTGCGTGCACTTATATTGAAACCCCCCCCCCCCCCCTCACTTCCAGGAGCACCGTCAGAGCCACGGAGCGAGCAGGGAGCCGCTGCTGGAGAACATCACCAGCGACTACGACCTTGAGCTGTTCAGGAAAGCGCAGGCACGTGCCTCGGATGACCTTGTAAGAGAGAAAGCATCATCACCTCCCTCCCTTACTCTTTTCTCCCGCTTCCCTTTATTTTTTTGCCCCCTTCCCCCCAACCCTTTTCTGCATATTATTCCTCTTCTTCTCTGTTTCAGTCAGAAAACCCTCCTCTGCAGCCACAGGAGGAGTCTGAGATATTTTTGGTAGTTTGGACAATCACTTGCTGTTATTCTGTGGGTTTCTTCTCCTCTGCTGTGTTAATTTGTGACCCATTCAGATGAGATGTTGTCCTTCGATCGCGCAGACGGTTTCGTATGTTTTTAGTTGGTCAGCTACAGACGCTATAAACACTATTGGGTTGTATTTTACGAAGAAAAAAAAGAAGCCATCGCAGCCAGTCATAAATTATCTTAAAATACTTTGTCATCATTCCAAGGCCTTCAGAATATCGAAGTCATCAAATCAGTTTCATGGATTCTGAAAATACTGCAAAAGCACTATTTCACCACAAGTCTATCCTATTTGTTCCTCATTCTAATCCCTCCTCCTGCATCCTGTCATCGTTTTATCTGGCTGGTTGCCTCCACTGGGGTTTTGTCCTATGTATGATCTTTGGATCACCAGATCCTCTGCCCACAATAATTTAGATCTTCTTTCTCTTCTGTTCTCTTCTCGTCTTCTTTGTGCCTTTTCTCTCCTTCTTTCTGCCTCTCCTGCCCCCACCCCCCCGCACCCTCATCCCGGGCCTCCATAGGAGAAACTTCGGCTGGCCGGCCAGGTGTCAGAGGGCAGCAACATGATAAAGACCATTGTTTTTGGCCGCTACGAGCTGGACACGTGGTACCATTCGCCGTACCCGGAGGAATACGCTCGCCTGGGGAGGCTCTACATGTGCGAGTTCTGCCTCAAGTACATGAAGAGCCAGACCATTCTGCGCCGGCACATGGTAAGGCTGCTTTTTCTGTCGAAATCCGAGAGTGTCTGAAAGCAATCTCATGTACTTTTGTACATGTACTACATGTACACTGATTGGATACAATTTCACTGGAAGAAGCAACAGAGGACGACAGGAGCTGTGCTGAGAAAATAGCTACTGGGGGAAATAACCATAATACATGTGGTGTATACTAAAATCAAAAGCTAAAACTTTGTGTTTAGTCTGGCAGAGAAGGCTCAACAGGAGCTGGAAAAATAGTCAGTTTTAATCTCAGTTTTTTCATCAGAATTTTTATCCTTATAAATTAGGGAAAAAGAATTCCGCTACATACTACAATTTCTGCGCCGTGAGGTGAGGGAGCGGCACGTTATCGTAGCTGAACTGTCTCTGATCCATAATCAAACAGTTGAAAGCTTCCATTCCGTGATGCTGAAGCATAAAGTGAAAATGGACTGTGGCACGGAATGAGCCTGACGGTGCTATCTCAACGCCTGAGGCAACTCATGATTGTCTTCCTAGACCATGCAGACCCTATTTAGATGGACTGTATAGCTCTGCTCCCCTGATGCACTTCACACTGTTTCTATATTGGAGTGCGAGAAGCGTGAAGAAGACCTTTTTACCACAGCGCGGCTCTTCTTAAACAACACGGTTGCCTGTGGAAGATTGTGGCCATTTATGAAATATTCATACGAATTTTAAATTGAACGATTAAGAACAGTCCAGCGGGATTATAAAGATTGACCGTCATCGTTTAAAGGGCACATCCTGCCCATATTACATGTAATGCAAAAGTAAAACGTAAGTCCTTTTTATATAAGTTAAACCTGGGTTGCTTTCTCTTCTCTCCGTTGCACTAAGGCCAAATGTGTGTGGAAGCACCCACCAGGTGACGAGATTTACAGGAAGGGGAATATCTCTGTCTTCGAGGTGGATGGAAAGAAGAACAAGGTAAATGAGCACCTTCCCCTGGTTATTTTTCATCCTTTTTTTTGTTGAGATTTTCTCGTCCAAAGTCAGACCGAGGGAACTCTTCAGTGCGTGAAACACTCGTCGCGATCTAAGCCGAACACGCATGTCTACAATGACATGTGAAGCCACAAGACTCTGTTGACATAAACAGTAATTTGCACCTTGCAGAGCATGGGGGTTGCTAGTTTAGTTTGGTTAGTCGTGTGTGATTGGTGTTCCATAGTCTGCTGGCTTTGAAGAGAGAAGAGTTAGACTCACCAGCGCCAGAAGGGCACGCCTGAAGGCAAGGTGAACAATTGAAATATCCTTTTACGGTATTCTCAAGTCAAATAAGGGGTTTTCCCCACTTTAGTTAAAGGCAAACTACATGTACATTGTGAATTTGATTCGTGCTTACAAAGACTAGAGCGTTTGTGAATGCCTTGGGTTCTCCTACATCCCTGGAAGGCTCTTTGTCACCTAACCCGCCTCCTTTACTGTGGACAAGTATCCACAGTGTGAGCGTTAAGCAAAGGGGACGTTACCTTCAAGACCCTTTTGTTTGATAAGCAGTGTGCATGTGAAAGCAAAAAGGCCCTTCTGGTTTGGTTTTTCACAGATTTTCTTTAGCCTTCAGTAGAACCTGCGTCTCTGGACATCGTGTGCCCGAAGTGAACATCCCACGCCGAATGATCTGTGTGTGCGGTTAGCCAGCTGTGTCTCCTGTAAACTTTGATGAATTACACTGCTCTTGCTCACAGATCTACTGCCAGAACTTGTGTCTGCTGGCAAAGCTCTTCTTGGACCACAAGACGCTGTATTACGATGTAGAACCGTTCCTCTTCTACGTCATGACCGAAGCTGACAGCACAGGGTGCCATCTCGTCGGATACTTTTCCAAGGTAGCATAAAAGACATGGAGAACTTGTATGCCAAACGTCCAGTGTTTACCAGAGAAAATAAACAAGCTTGAGTGAATATGCACAGCCAGAGTGAGATTGGTAAAGTACAGGTAGTACGGATGTAGTGCGGATGTAGTGCGGATGTCGTGCGGATGTAGTGCGGATGTCGTGCGGATGTCGTGCGGATGTCGTGCGGATGTCGTGCGGATGTCGTGCGGATGTAGTGCGGATGTCGTGCGGATGTCGTGCGGATGTCGTGCGGATGTAGTGCGGATGTATTGCGGATGTCGTGCGGATGTATTGCGGATGTCGTGCGGATGTAGTGCGGATGTATTGCGGATGTCGTGCGGATGTCGTGCGGATGTAGTGCGGTTGTCGTGCGGATGTCGTGCGGATGTAGTGCGGATGTAGTGCGGATGTAGTGCGGATGTAGTGCGGATGTCGTGCGGATGTCGTGCGGATGGCGTGCGGATGGCGTGCGGATGGCGTGCGGATGTAGTGCGGATGTCGTGCGGATGTCGTGCGGATTTCGTGCGGATGTCGTGCGGATGTCGTGCGGATTTCGTGCGGATGTCGTGCGGATGTCGTGCGGATGGCGTGCGGATGTAGTGCGGATGTCGTGCGGATGTCGTGCGGATGTCGGCACCTGACAAACCGCTGTGTTCACTGAATGATTCTCCCTCTGCAGGAGAAGAACTCTTTCCTCAACTACAACGTGTCGTGCATCCTCACCATGCCGCAGTACATGAGGCAGGGCTACGGCAAGATGCTCATAGACTTCAGTGAGTGCAGACGTGTGTTCCTGTATTTGTGTGTGAATTCTGCACAGCCGGAAACACCAGGTTTTGTGGGATGTCTGCAGCACTTCCCCTTCGGGGAAGCCCTCTTTTTAGCTCTCGCGGACACTCGCTTGTCGACTGTCTTCTTTTTGTGTCCATATTACGTTTCCTCAGTGGAGGGATTTGGGTGGAAGTGTGGCCAAAAAAAAAGCTCTTTCTGATCTGCGCTTTCTAAGGTTACCTGTTGTCCAAAGTGGAGGAGAAAGTGGGCTCACCTGAGCGCCCCCTGTCCGACCTGGGCCTTATCAGCTATCGGAGTTACTGGAAGGAGGTGCTGCTGCGCTACCTGAACAACTTCCAGGGCAAAGAGATCTCCATCAAAGGTCAGAGCTGGGCCAGCAGTAGATAGTAAAGATGAGCAGTGCTGATTCAAGACTGCGTTTGTGTGTGTGTTTTTATGTGCACGCATGCATTCATGTGTGTCGTCTTCAGTGAACGGACCAGAGGACACTGTCAAGTCAGCGTTCAGGTGATAAGTGAAGGTGGATGCACCCAAGACTTCAACTCAAGCAGAACTGGGTCATCCCAAACCCATTTAGTATATCCTGGTTGTATCCATTCCAGAGAAAAGCCAAAAACACAGACAAAGATTGTTTGACTCTAGGAGCTAAAAGTGAGGGTTATTTTCTACTTTCGCTGATAACCTACTTTGGTCCTGATCCAAACTACCAAATATTCAATATTCAAATACAAAATCTAACCTTTTTAGACCTTTTTGGTTTTATTCTCCTATTTAATGTTGTATTTTGGCAACAATTAAGAAAAAACAAATGTATCCGTTTACACTCTTTAATGTAAGCTAACCAGCTGTATCCTTACATTTACTGACACTTTGGAGGCGCTTCAATCATCTCATTTAACTCTGGGCATGTAAGCAAAAAGCATATTTCTTTGTCTTTGTCTCAGCATTTAGCTGAAAGTAGCGTTGTTGAAAAGCGTCCCCCTCTCGTCCCCTCCTGTGTCCAGAGATCAGTCAGGAGACGGCGGTGAACCCAGTGGATATTGTCAGCACGCTGCAATCCCTCCAGATGCTAAAATACTGGAAGGGAAAGCACCTTGTTTTAAAGAGACAGGTATGTAACCAAACCATCAAATTTGAAATGTCTTTCATGCTGTTTATTTTTAAAAGCCTCATTACAGGGGGACTGAGGAAGAGCTTCAGCTTCACCCCCGTCGCTCTAAATTAGCGCAGCCGACTAACGGGGGCTTTCTCTCTGCAGGACCTTATCGACGACTGGAAGGCCAAGGAGACCAAACGCGGCAACGGCAAGACCGTTGACCCCAAAGCCTTAAAATGGACACCGCCTAAAGGGACGTAGAGGAGCCTCCTTTCACACTACAAACCCAGAAACACACACACCGACACAGATACTGCACCGCACACCGGCATGCTCACAGGCCCTGAGCCTAAGCCCCGCCCACACGCCGTGTCCAAGAGCCTCTCAGCCGCCGGGAACTCTGGGTTCAGAAGTCGATGTCAGGGCTCCGCATGAGACGCCATGATGTTTGTTTAAGCATTAAAGGGAAGTCATCGGGATTCTTTTGCAGAAAAACAACAAACGCGCATGTCATGAAGGGTTAGTTTACGGTTTTGTATTGAAGCAAATGAAAGAAATATTAATATAACAACTTAAAATGTCCCTAAACAGTTTTAAGGAAACACGAGAAATAAGGAATCTATTTCATTACAGTCTGTTTATATTTAGGTCATAGATGAAAGCCACGCCCACTACACGATCACATGAAATTACATGGCAATTTGAATCAGTTCAAGTGTTGTTTTTCAAATTATTAATGTGATTATTAATTTAACACGCAAATGTAACAGTGACCACCTTGAGGTTCCGTAGAAGAGAGTCGCTCCTTTTTGCATCTGGTATTCCCCGGTTTCAGTGTGGCTCAAGAACAAAACAGTGAGCGCGGCCGGCGATGTCTCCTCGGCCTCATTTGTTGTGTGACAAGTGAAAGTAATTGTGCGTTGTTAGTGCACCTCCTCCCCCGGACACTCGATTAGCTCAGAGCCCCAGCCAACCCCGCTAACCCAATCTGTGGCAGCCGGTATTGACCCGGTGCTGCTTCTCGTTCCGTTCCGGAGGTGGCCGACACAACGCAGGTCCGCAGCACGTTGACTCATGCGATGCGTTTCGGCAGACACACACCAGCTGGCTGTGATTAAACCGTGTGATGCATGCGCCAGAAAAAAAGATGAATGGAGTTTATAGGAACAAAAAAAAAACCCGTCATCGATTTAGCGCTGAGGTCACGTGGCTCAACAGAGAGAACCCCAACTGATTTCTTTGAGAATTGGAAAACCAATTTGGAACCGGAGTAAAATATGTTCCAAGCGTGTTAGGATTGTGCAAAAGCATTTTTGAGAATCTGAACATAACTTTTGTTTTTTTCCCTACAAATGTAAGGAAAGCAACTTGGATGGAAAGATCCTGTCCTTAGGCCTCAGGCCTCAAAACGACGATTAGCTGCATTTGAATTCAAACCAACTCAGAGAGGTGGTGCTGAATGTAAGGAGGCTTTTCACTGCTCTCGCTCTTCACCTTGCTTTAAAAAAAAAAGAATCAATACAATATAGGTGCAAGTTCATAAACTGATTTTATATTCAGAAGGCTATTTAATATCCTAAAAACCAAGAGCGCATTCCCACACCTGCGACCCACCAGTTGAGAACCCCTGGTCTAAGCTACACCGTTAATAAACTACAAAAGAATACTATTGAATACTAATATAGTAGAAATACTGTAGAGCCCATTATCCACAGAAGGTGTCTTGTACACATTTTCCTTTTGTTTAAACAAATGTTCCAGACAGAGTGTACAGACGTTGACGGTTTGAACCCAGAGCCGTAGCTCAGCATCGCTCTCATGCCACACACACACACACACACACACTCATCACGTGCACTATTGACCCCACGGCACCAGGCAGGCAGAACGCTATAGCTGCCATTGGTCTTCTTAGGACCTTTGTCATGCCACCGGATGGGACCAACCTGCCTTCCCCTCTTCTCTTTAAAAGCTTCTCTCTCAGTAATGGCTGTGTTGTCAAATGATGTCATAGAGTAAAGGCTCATGGGAGATCTGAGCTGAACACGTCGCCATGCTTTCTGCCTGCATCAAAGTTCTCAAGTACCGTTTGTACGTGTTCTCTCTCTAAGATTAACCACTGTATAAAAGCTCAAACCATTTTAAGCGTTTTCTTCTTCTCTGTGTTAACATGTGAAACTATAAAGCTGTATTCAGCCTGTTTGTTTTTTAACTAGAAAAGAAAGTATGCTATTTATATTCTTAAAAAAATATATCTTAACTGCGTATAACGTAAAATAAAAAGTCTGTTAGAAGATTGAAACTCTAAAGAACCGTCTGCCTTGTGAATATGAGCATCTCTAATTTGATGTAGATTTGAGTGAACACTACATTTCACAGGGTTATTTCCTGTAATCAGTGCTTAGCGCAGAGACTAGAAACAATAGATTACTAAATGTATGCTAAACTGGCTATTGGCCCTAACTACATGTATAACTAACATGGGATGGAATCATTCTCATATTAAAAAAATATACCTTTAAACATTGATCTCACGCCTAGACAGCAGCTGGCGGTGAAATTGGAGGTGTTTTGCCAACAATGTCAGATAGAATGATCTTAATGTCTGTTTTGGGGCGGGGGGGGGGGAGGCTTTTTTTTTTTCTTTTCTCGCTTTTGTCAATTTTCATGTGTGGCAGCCCAGAGTTACAATTGCCGTTCCTCTTCCACGGTTTTTGAAATGTTGCCTTTTAAATACTAAAAGGTCGGCGATATGTTTCTGAATGTCTGGACTTATTTATTTACAGGTTTCACGTCCTCTTCGGCCCTCGTTCTCCTCTCTGAGAGGGGCCACTAGATTGTCTCGCTTGTCTCGCAAAAATCTTAAGTGCTTTTACAGCAAAGTGCACTTTCACAGGACAAAAAAAATCCATCCCAGAACACAAGGAACCGCACGTAACTGGGCCGATTCAGCTCATGCCTCTGCTTTTTGCTGTCGTGTAGTTGCGGTATTACCTGTGCAGGTGTGACTGGGCTGCCATTGTACAGATGTTCACGTGTAATCATCATTAACGGCGAATATTTGATGGCCTCGCCATTGCAGAAAAGGAACCTGAATGTGTTTTTTTTTTTGGGGGGATTGAACCGTGAATTAGAACACTAAAGAATCACATGTAACTGTACTCCCGAGACATGTCCCTTTAAGCGGAGTCCTTTTGCTCCGTCTGTCTCTCTTTCCCGATGTCTTGCCCGTCCTCTCCGGTGGCGGCTACAGAAAAAGTAACGGGGGCATTCCATCCCCTCACACGCACCACCACCAGTGAGCTGTTGTAGTGCCGCAGCACTTGAACGCACCCCGCCAAAAGCAGCGACTCATCGACATGTGGCTCGTTTGTCCTTTGTACTTCTCCGCCTTTCGCTCCTCTTCAATAAATGCAAGTGGTGAAACAAACAAACAAACAAACAAGCAAGCGTGTCTGTGTGAGTGAGTGTGTGTGTGTGTGTGTGTATACGCTGTTTCCCCCGGCAACAGTCTGAGGAGGGTAGAGGTTGGCCCTGGCACCGCAAATCATAGGTCATTCTGCCTCTCGCCTGGACGTGTCCACAAAGAGCAGACGAGACATTTATCAACAAGGATTTTAGTCCCTTTCATTAAAAGCGGGGCCCTGAAGTCGCTGCTTACAAATAATGAATAGATTTTATTTAAAGTCACTTTAAGATTGTTTACAAAAACCGTGTGAGTTACTGACACTTTTATTTCTTTACTTAGGATGATACTGCTCTACGGAGTTCAGCTTGACCGCTTTCTTTTTACGATGATGATCACAAGGATCAGAGTGAAAATGTTATCTTCTCTCTAAAGCCAACATTTTCTTCTAGAAATGTCAAAATATATGGTAATTTTACATCGACTGCACACAACTATGTGGACAAAATAATGCTTTATTCTTTAAGCTGCAACATTATGCAAATATTGTATTTTTATTTCCTCAATAATGAAAAAATACTTCAAAATCAGCATTATGCCAATTTATTTGTCATGATGGTTCATCTCGATGGGCGTTAATATTTTAATTCTCTAGCGTCATGATTCATCCACATTAATCTTAACAATGGCAACACAGAATAAAGATACATGGAGCTAATGTTATCAGCTTTAATGGATTTGGCATCAAAAAAACATCAAGAAAACTTCTTTAAAAGACCAGGCTTACATGTACATCGATTTAAATATTACTAAGAATAACAATAATCATTATAGAGATGGATCAGTGATGATTTCAGTTATTCGCAGCAGATTAAATTAAATTATTACACCGTTTGTCCCGATAAGACACTGTACGTCCAGTTGATCAACAACAGGACCCAGTTATACACAAACAATGATGTTGAATCTCTGCTTTGATTATGGAGATTTTTAGGTTCTTTCATTTTTCATCTTTATTAAGAGTCAGAGTTCCATTCCTCTTCCACATCTGGAAAAAGTAGAGAGAAAAAGAACAAATATCCAGAGTTGACAACGACAAATGTCCACAAGCAGAAATGAAGAGAAGAATGCCATGAATAATAAAATGTGCAATCAAGCAATGAATAATAATTACACCTGACACGTTTAGCACAAAATGATGAATATCGAAGTCAGTGTCGATTTGAAAAGAAGGGAAAAATGACATAAAAAAGATGTGTATGTATTACCTCCACCCAAACTCCTTCTGCCCATGAGTCCAACAAACATCTCCCCTTTATTTCCTGAATGAAGAGACACAGAGATAAAAATGCAGGGGTTCAGAAGAAACCGAATGATGATTTCAACTGGTGGAAACTCACCAACTGGTGGTTACTCACTTTTCTTGCCCAATCTCACAGGTTGAGATGTACCTGAAACAAAAGGAGGGACCCAGTGTTAATTTTTCCTGATGGAGAAACTAAGTTTTACTGCAAACTTTAGAGGTGATAAAATACAAATGAGTAGATTAAGCATAATAACTATTACATCAATATTCCAAAGTGTCACAATTGTGCGATCACTTGTTTTTTTTGTTTACCCGAGCTCCTTCCCATCAGGCCGTGGAAGTGCTGCCCGTTGGACCGCTTGATGAGGTCCGCCAGCCGGATGGTGATTCCTCTCTCCACCGGGTAGCCCTGCACACACACACACACACACACGCACACGCACATGCACACAACACACACGTCGTGAGTCAAAGCAGTGTTTGCTATGAACGTGATTATGTCCAATGGTTTCTAAATCATCCCCTCCGCGCTGTCCGCGGTGCTGAAACCAACGATGGAAGACGTTATGATTACAGTATTTAAATAAACGATAAGCGGAGGACTATTGAAGACTTCACACACACACACACACACACACACACACACACACACACACACACACACACACACACACACACACACATTAAAAAACCCCACATCTGTTTAGTTTAAACTTAGTTCTACTTATACTGAAACGTCTGTTCGTCACTAAAATGAATTCCACTCATCGGAGTGTCCGATCTGATCCACTTTCTTTGCAGGGTTTGGAGAGCGCGCCTGTCCGCAGGCAAAGAAAGCTTAGCTCACCTTAATAGTCGCTTCAACTAATGGTTTGGGAAAGATCATACGGTGAATGGTTGGATGAAATGATGCTCAAATTGACCAAATATTATCTTTAACATGCGTCAAGGTATTTTTCTTTCATTACGCACGGAAATAATCTTTTTCTCCGGTGATCGTTTTCCAAAGACATGGCACAGACACAGAGCGCATCTTCCTGAAACCGCCCCCAACCACGTCTGCGGTGCCGTTTCCCTTTTACCTGCCAGTTCTCCACCGTCCAGATCGCCCCGTCCTCCTCCTCGTTGGAGAGTGGGGTCCCGAGCGCGCCGAACACCTGCACGAACACGACCACCGACAACACGACGGCGAACTTCAGAGCCTCCATCGTCACCTGAGGGCTAACAGAACTAGAGTGCGCGCGGGCTCGGACAGGAGACCAATAGCTTCAAACCCAACACGGAGGTAAAAAGAGGAACACGTGGGTTTTGTTCTGCACTTGGCGCGTCTCCGTTTGCTCTTATAAAGTCCCTCAGCTCGCCCCTCCCCACGTTCACCAACCCCCAGATTCAAGTGAATATGCGTGTCCGGCAGACCACGTGTTTTTGTTTGTCTTAGTCTGATATCCTTACACATCTGACGTGATGTGCGTTGACAGTGAATAAACTCCCCCATATCTCAGGCTAACTGAGCACTTCTTAAACTGGGAGGAAAGGACGTGTTGGTTTGTTGATTCTTCTTTTGTGGTGCATGATTGAGGAGCTCATTAAGCAGCTAAATGGTATGAATGAACAGAAAATAATACACAGCTTTATTCTCAATTACAGGCCTGCCTTCAAACATGAACAGAACCTCATGTTTTGTGTCACTTTTATGGCTTGTGTCACCAGGTACAATTTGATTGTTTCAGCTGTGATGTAATACTCCGTTCTGCAGGTGCGTGGCCATACATATTATACCATAAATAATCAGTGCATGCAGGCAACAATAGTTGGAATTCACCATTTGGGGCATATCCATAATTCTTGTGCAACCATAAGTCAAAGATATATTCTTGTGGTGGGGGGTTGTGAACACTTGTGGCTCTTTGCTTTTCAAATTCAAGGTCACAGAGCTGACCTTCAATCAGTCATATTTAACTGCGGCATCGACTGTGGTTGACCGCTGATTTTTAATGTATGTATCCACTTATTTGATCTAATAACAGTAGTTTGAGTTAAGGTGAAAAAGAAATGGATGCAATCAGTCTCCTTTGACAATCAGGAACTATTGAGAATCAAAAAGAAGACAGTTCAATTCAGTTCAAGCCCCTTGTTATTTTTATACTCCAATATCACAAATCATGGTTTACCATCCTTTGTCCTTTGCATCCAAAAAGAGTAAAAGTAAGCATTAACATTAATATATAGAGCCTTGCAAGTATTCTCTCTTGGACTTTTTCAAAATGTTGTACTGTTACAAACTGGAATTCAGATAAACCTTTTCCCCATTTGATCAACACAACATGCATACTACTTTGAAGGTGCTAAATACCATTCATTGTGACACAAACAACTGCCCCCCTCTGCCATAGCACAGACATATGAAGAATACGGGGAACGGGGTCGTACCCAGCCAGGCCTTTTGGATCCTTCTTCCTGATCTTATCACAATGAGATACCTCTGATGGATGGAAGGTCTCCAAGGACCATGGCTTTTGCTGTGAGATGCAACAAAGAAAATGTCAAGAAGATCCTGCTAGAACAGCTAAACTATTTGGGATTATTTAAAAAGTCACTTTAGATGATCTGTACCGACTACTCTTCAACAGGAGTGGGAATTCTTAACACAGCCACATCCCCACTTATAAGACGGGGTGCACACTTATGCAATTTCATTATTTTTTAAATGTTGTAGTTCTGTGTGAATGGTTGTTTGTCTCTGTGTTGCCCTGCGATTGGCTGGCGACCGATGCAGGGTGTGCAGGGTGTCCCCTGTCCCGCGCCCTCAGTGGGATTGACTCCAGCCCCCCGCCACCCTGTATGATGGATAAGCGGTTTGAAGATGGATAGATGGACGTTATAAGTCTCATAAATGGTGGGAAACGTTCAGACAGATTTATCTGGTCTTTTTTTACGTCACAAAAACCTGGAATTTTAACAGCTACTGTATCCCTCAATACATATTTACCCCTTTAAATCTGGAACTTTACCACCTACTGGACTGGCGGGTGGTAAACGAATTCAACAGTAAAGTGAGGGATTTCTGTTTAAACGTCCTGTAGCAGTGGCATAAAATGTCTCAAGCCTCTGGATCCTTTTCTAGTATTGGCCACTTTTGGAAAAGTAGGGCCTGAAGTCAATAAATACTGAGATGTAAAATATCACATCAGATATGTGGAAAAGAAGTGGGCTGCAGGGTGTGTTTTTATGGATCTGTTTGTAACATTATTTGATCAATTTAGTTGGGGATGTCATTTTTATTTACTAAACATGAGCCAACAATATCTTTGCCTCCTATAAGAAGTAGTTGTTGTAAAAGTTCCAATGATGAATAATTATGAGTGACATTTCATTTTTCGCCACGAAAAACGACGTCTGGTTGGAATATTTGACACTGTAGCGTCTCGCTGATGTTTGAAGTCTCCGTGAACTCGGTGACAGACGCTGGACGACTGCATGGTTCACAGAACCGAATCACAAGGTCATTAAATCCGTTATGTTTAACCATTCTACCACGATGAATAGGTGACTCACGCAATTGTTGAAATGAATGTTCACATTGGAAATGTAAAGAGTACGCTATAGAACATCACATGAGGATATGTGTTTTGCTTCAATTATATGAACAACAATAAATCAAATATATTAAGATGTTTTTCTGGACAAGTAGTATAGTGTATTTCTGAATGGGGATGTACATTATTAAGTTGAAGTCACAGGAGCTTGATGATTACAATTATCAATAATAGCAGAATCAAAGTGCTTTGAGGTAAAGTCTCCTTTTCTTTAATTAGTCAGTTTGGCAAAATTAAGCCTGAACACACAAGAATAAACAACCAAAACATATAGGCTACAAGTTGATAGTATAATGTCGGTGTATGAGCTGGTTAGCACAAGTATTTCAAATAAAAATGTTAAAATTGTAAAAAGACACAACTTTCCAAGCTGATCAAATACACAATATTTGGCTCCACCAATGGGGTTTCTTTTTATTTTCTTAATTCTTGCACAAACAGAAGTGAAGTGAATATGTTGATACATTTCATTTGAGCTTGCTCCTGAATTCAGTCCCACGCGTCGCCACCTTTAACCGCGTCCTCCATTTTTCTACAAATTGCAATTGCAAAAACCCCAAAGTGACGGCGGTGAAACAGAAGAACAAATAGTACATTTATGTGCCGCGTGACGGGTGGCGGCAGGTCCGAATGAAAGGAAAACCCAGAGGTGACGAGAAGCCGCTTCTCTTTGGGCTGCCAATCATTTTACTGCGGATGCAATCAGCCTCCATTTGTCCCGTCGGAGTCCTCTCACCTTTCCCTCCTTGTTAGCCGACATGATTCTCTCTCGCCGTCAGTCTAACGCTGCCAACGCAAAACAGAATGGGCAACGTGCAGCGAAGCAGACAAAGGAGCACGAGGTCAGCGCAGGTCCTGCAGACCGACTCAGCCTGTTTGGACCCCCCTTTTCTCATGTGTATCCGTCTCCTTGCATGTTTCTACTCTAGAGAGCTTCATTTCATTCATGGTGGATGTCCTATAGAGGGTCATTTTATACCCCAACATGTTGCTTGCAGCAACATAAGAAGGGATATTTATTACCACAATTTTCTCCTACATAACTTTGGTACTTGTGTGGCCTGGGAGGCGGTTGTTTCTACAGTGGGCAACAAGGGAGAATAAAGACAGCGGAGGCAGCAGGACTATATCTGTGGTTTATTGGAATACAAAAGGAAAACTAGTATCAGTCCGGGTGCACAGAACACAAAATGCAACATTGACCAAGTGGCAGAGGAAGAAGCCTCATGGCCCTGTATATATATATATACAGTCAATATAAGTGCCACATGAGGAAAAGGAGATTCAGATAAGGAGGGGACTGGGGGAGGCCAGGTCCCTTCCCTTCATGAGGGAAGGGAGGACAGGTGTGATGGGCGCGGCAGCGAGGTGAAAGGACGACAGTTATCTGCCAAGCCAGCTGCTGTGTGTGTGTGTGTGTGTGTGTGTGTGCGTGTGTGTGTGTGTGTGTGACCAGAGGTGGAAGGGAAAAAGCTCAAATAAAAGGCAAGCAGAAACTACCTTACAGTGTTTCACTTATATTACTTGTTGCAACACTAAATTGGCTGGAGATGAAATTAGTGTTTGAGGTCAACCTTAATATCCCACATTTTTCCTGCAGCCATTATACATTTTTCAGACAAGACAAATTATTCCAGGCAACTGAAATCAATGTTTCTTGGTGTTAATTCCCTTTTTAGTCAGCTACATATCCTTACAGATACCTAAAACCTGTCATCCCAGCTGTCCCGGCCCAGAAGCTCTGAACCCATGTTTGATTGACTTGCTCCGTACAGTGTGTTACAGAACGTTCCCGGTGAGCAACACCACTGTGAGTAATAACACTTAGTAAACCACTGGGTGCTTCCCCACCTCACTTCATAATTAAATCGCTCCATCTTTGCCTTGCCGGGGCCTCAGGGAGACAGAAATGTGTGTGTCGTGGGGGGGCTTTGTGGTCTTTGTGAGTATCTGAGCGTGCAACAACGTACACGTTTATTCCTCTCGTGTGAATGTTGAACGCTGCGTAGGGAAGCTTGCATAGAGTTTACTGATTCATACTTGTGTTGCCTCATGTTGTCCCTCTCTGAGGTCCACTGGAATGCAAGAGGGGGATTGAGTTTGTGCCAGAAGGAGAGATATATGCTGCTAATTTTCACATTGTATCATTCCTTGGGATCAATACTACGAAACCTTTTTGCTAATTGTACTCAGTATTGTTCCAAGTATTGTTTCAATACCAGATAATGTGAGAGGCTGAGAGAAGATAATAATTCCAGCTTAGTGACTAGCCCAATCCTCACAAGTTGTTTAACATAATGTTTGTCTCTAAAAGAATGTTTATTGCACTCTCAAGTTTGTACAATAGATAAGAAGCTGCAAACAGCATTTGGTAAAAAAAAAAAAAAAAAAACGTTAAAAAAACAAGGTGAAATAACTTAATCCAAATAAAGTGTGAAAAACCATAAATTTTCCTTAACAATTTTACAGAGATACACATTTATTTTATTGATTATTTTTACATGATTTGAATGTAATTGAAGAAAACAGTAAAATACTCTAGAATAATTACAGTATTTTTTCCGTAATAAAATGAAGAAAAAAAACATTTAATTTGTCATTATTAGCATAATTCCCTAAATTTACAGTTGTACTGCTAATTTACAGAAAATATCTTTATTTTTACAGAGTTTGGCACGTAATTTAAAAACCAGAATGTGATGTTATTTCCCGAAAAAATTGATATTTTTTGATAATTGATATATTTTATGGTAAAAAGGGAGAGGCATATTTTGCTATCTTTGGACAGCCTCAGGCTAGCTCATTATGCTAAGCTAACTTAACCAAATGCTGTTTGCAGCTTCTTATCTATTGTACAAACTTGAGAGTGCAATAAACATTCTCATTTAACTCTTGGCACAAAACCAGGAGAATATTTCTAAAAAGGTTTAACTATTCATCTTACATCCCCACAGCCCTTCACCACACAGTGAACAGCTATCTACATATTGTCATTACAAATATTATTACTGAACCGGCGCGGTTTGATTGATTGTAGTCACATTCACAAAGGCTCTGGAGCTGGATGAAAGTGTTCCGTATAGGATTCAATTCATCAGGTACATTTCAAATGCACACAGCTGTATCCACAATGAAGAGAGGTAGGTGGGTGAGTGTTGATTGAGTGATAAGGAGAACTCGTTTAGCCCGATAAACTGGTTTGTTCACACAAGACTGGATAATCACGTCTTTTCACAAAACAATGGAGCAAAATTAAGTCAATCTAAATTGCAGGTGGAGGATGGAAGACAACAAATGCTCAGGGCATCTGGTATAGGATGGTAGTTACTATGGTGAAATATATATTTAATTTTGGCTCTTAGGTGCAAAAATGTACTACTTCCTGAAATCGATGAGAAAAATACTGTACTTCTCACTTGATTCATTACCCCGGTAAATATTGTCAACTTGAGCGTCTTAAATTGCTAGTTAAAATTCTTCTCTATTGCAGTATTATGTTCATGTTTACTCCTCTGGATCCTAAATAACCTCGGTTCCTTGGTTGCATATTTACAGGCAATCCTGACATGTGGATTGGCAACGGTTTGCAGAGCTTGGCACAGTTGCTTCAATAGCATCACTTACAACAAAAGTGGTTTTTCCTTCTTTTTCTGGGCAGATGGTTCATCCAATGCCCTGCTGAGCCATTATTTGAAAGTCACGGCCCTTTTCAGAGCTTTTTCCAATGAAGGATTCTCAGAGAAACCATCACAATACAAACACAACAAACCATACATTATGACCGTGTGAAGTTCTCATCCTGCTTGTTAGTATTTGTTTTGGAGTTGCCCGACCAGAACGCTCTCCCATAGTCTTTATACACCGGTGTCAGCTGAAGCAATTAAACTCCTGCTGTGCGGTTGGAGGCAAACGGAGACGCTAGGCATCGCAAAGCGAGGTGAGCATGCTGCTTCATGCACAACATGAAGGAGCAGATTGACAGGTGCGTCTTTCTGAATTCATGCTATGGAGCGGGTCTTCTGCTCAACGTACAGATGTGATGACTGCACATGAGAATTGTCAGACAGGCCATTGGCCGATGATACAGAGTCATGTACTGCAAAGAAGTGCAGTCAAATGGTCCAAATCAAATCTTATAAAATCCCCTCTCTGAATTGAATTAAAACGTGACTTGTAATCACTGTCTCAGTTAGAATAATCTATAATAATGAATTATTAATAATTATTTAATAATAAATAAGAGGGCTATTTGTGCACTGACAAAATTGTATTGTCCTAAAAGGTTTCAACTTTAGAAATATTTAACAAACTCTCCCTGCATTAAAATAAATTCACACATGAGCTTTTCATCGGTGTGTGAGATCTTTGTGACGCGCGTTGTGGAACACACACACACACACACACATGTGCTCAGCCCACAGGATACGAGCACAACGCTGCAGGGGAATCATGTCGTAAACACATTTTAGACCTTTCCTCCCCCGCCGGTCATCACACAATCACCAGCACAGCCCAGGCCTTTATCATGCCCAGAAAGGGGATCCAAACTATTCAATATGAAGCACAAGTGTGCTTGTGCCACTGTGTCACGCTGACAACAGCACGAATACAGAAAGGACAAATTCAGTTTGAATAATGAGTGAAGCACAAAGAAATGAACAACAGAATCATCTATCATTTGAAATAAAGTTCTTTAGATTCCTACAAAGGGACAATCACACAGCCACACTGAATCATTTGATACGGGTCTCTGCTTAGAGTTTACACGGCGCCCAAACCAAACCTACAACTGTGTCAAATGTATGAGGAGTGCATTTGAGTGCAACAATTCTGGGAATAATAAATGGCCTGGGACCTACCTAACCCCCCCCCCCCCCATTCAAACCATAAATGATCATTTTTACTCTTTAAACTTTTTGTAGATTAGACTTGACAAGTTAGAACTGTGGCTGTGCCGCTGTCGAACAACAAATAGAAATACTTCTGCAGCAAATTAAAGAGGAAGCGGTTTTTTATTTCAAGTATTTCATTCAAATACTTAACAACCGGAGATGTACTGTGGACCTTAAACCCGAGCTTTGGTTGGACATACAGCAGGACGGCTACTTCTGCTGCTCCGTTTCCCTACCGTGAAGATGTATTTTGGTTATAGACAGTGGTCTACTGACCTCTGGTGATTGTTTTGGGGAAACGTTGTTGTGAGTAATTCTCCATGTGTGATTATAACTCTTCACTCGGGGGGAAGAAAATGAGAGGCACGGAGCAGAGGGTCGGTCAGACGCTCCGGCTGGACGATGATGTGGACGTAGAGAGCATCTAAACGTGGAGAGGTACAAAGAGGTCTCATCCTCATTCTCAAGGTTTTTTTGGGGGGATATTGGGGAGAATTTGAGCCAGCCGTACAGACAAGTGAACCCCCCAGGCCTGAAAATGGCAATGGATGCCTAAGTGACCTGCACTTACAGTCTTTCTAAGGCCAATAAAGTGGAATCTCTGCTGGTTTGGAAGTCAAGAGACAAAGGCTCTACTTCTCACTTGATTTATTACCTCAACAAACACTGTGAATACAGGTTTTTGGTCTTAATCGCTCATCAAGTCATTTTCAACACAGCTGTTAGGAGGGGGCTACCTCGTGACTGACTGTATACAGCGTCCCTAACATTGCTCCATCACCTCGAGTCCAAATATTGTCACTGGCATTCACTGGTTGCAAAAAAAAAGACGCCTTCAGGCCATCAAGCTCTAGAAAGAGCTTCTGAAACTCCTCAACTGCACATTTCACCTTTGTTAGGTATCTGCAGTCCATTGCATGGATAGAGTCCATGAGCACCATCCAGAACTTCTCTTCCCTCTGACGATGACCACGTTGTCGGTGAGAAACCTTCCTGTGCTGCGTTCCCAGATCTCCGTGACATGTTGAGCGCAGTCCTCTTTGATGGCGTCTATGGTGACTTCCTATCAGAAAAAGAGAATCAGAGGTCATCAGACTACAGATATTTTCTACAAGGTTCTTCAACACGTAGCTATGTTGATGTTACTAATTAATATTCTATAGAGAAAGTAATGAAAAAGAATAAAGATGCTCACAGAGTGACTTTGGTTAAATACCAGTTGAGTTACTAGTTACTATTGATGAATCTAATTGTATGCGGATAAAGACTAACAGGTAAGTTATTACAAAGACATATACAGTACATTACCAGTTCAATACAGAAACATACGTTTAAATATAAATAATGTATGACGTCAACCTTCCTCAATGGCTCCCGTCCATGAAGTCTCTCCTCCGTTAACCTTTAGTTTAGTCCTTTGCAGAATTCTTCTGTCTCGTCGTGTCGCTGAAGGAAAAAGGCGCTAATTCTCTTCTGACGTCCCCCCCCCGAGTGCACGCAAGGTTTCACTGGTGTGATCCAAGTCGATTTTACTTTGCTGTGCCACGTTTTACAATCACTAGTTTAGTTACCAGGACTTGGTACAACCGATCGGATTTACTTATCAAAGTAAAAAAAGTAAAAGCACTCACTGAATTTCTTAGACTCTACAAGAATAATCAAGGTAATTATTACAGTGAATAAGTGAGACATCAATACGTCATCAGGCTGTAACCAAAATCAACCAAATGATGATGCTACAATCTCTTTCAACGTGCTCAGACACCATCATGATCACGCATACATGCAAAGTTGAACAATTGACCCTGAAAGCACAGAAACAGCTATGTGTCTTATATGAAACACTACTTAAGATATAACTTTATTGATGCTGGGGGAGGCCTCATGTGTCGAACACAAGCAAAACATTTTACAGATCCTTGCATTTTACACAACTAGAAAGGAAATTACTACACTTTTCTACAAATATATATATATTCATATAGTTACATACGAACATGCATTCTTATAAAAGACATGAATTCATGGCACAAATGGCCAGGGTTACCAACACAATCAAATCAATTGTCCTTCAGCCCCAGGGACAATCTGTCCACCCAACTTCAGGAAATCCATTCTGTGTTTCCTTCTGACAGAAAGCGCGACCAATGTGACCAACATAACCTCCTCCACGGAGGTGATAACACCTCGAATGTGAATCGAATAAAGGCATTTAAACCACTATCTGGACACGTTAATGTCATTTATTTTACGCCAAAACACATCAGCTGGTATGAACCTATGAATCAAAATGATAGCCCTATTCTATGTCTGTGTGTGTGTGTGTTTGTGTGTGTGTGTGTGTGTGTGTGTGTGTGTGTGTACATCTGTGGATGTACAAAGTATCTGAGTGCTGCTGTCACCGTATTTACAATATGCAGTTTATCCTGTGCAAAATGTGTAGAAAGTGCATCATTTACTTCGAAACGTCCAAACTCTCAAAGGGAGTTAGCCCTCTTTACACATAAAGACAGAAGATGTCAATAGCGGATACATGAGCAGTGACGTGTTTGTTCCTAATCCTAATCCCAATATCCTGACAGTATACGCTCAGGGCGCTATGGCTGTTTGGAACAAGGGTAACGAGAGTCAACAATCAAATATTATGCCGCTCGGCCCCCAAGAAAGTCTGTTTGCTACTTAGACACCACGGACAGCGACACAAATCAATATATAGGTTATATTAAGATATTAAGCAGTGGTTGAGAAACTTTTTCTGTCGAGTCCCCCTTTGATACATTGAAGGCCCCACCCCCCCCAACCCATATGGGGTCAAAAAGTGTCGTACCTTTTTGTTTGGAATTAATTGCATTATAATATATGAAGTCTATAACATATCATTCCTTTCTAAAACAAGTACATATTACATTTGTCGACAGGTTCTGTCTGCGCGCGCACTGTTGGCTCCTCACAAAGTGGTCGTGGAGGGCTGCGACGTGAGCGTGCGCAGGCGGCGGGACTGCGTGTCCGTGCGCACGAGGCTGCGCACGGCGTGGCGATACTTGGCGGACATCAGGTTGTACAGTAACGGGTTGACAGCAGCACTGAGGAAGAAGAGGACGGATGAAACCAGGTTGAAATACTGAGACAAATAGTATAAAAAATAGGAGCGCGCGTCAGGCTGATTGTGTGGACCATCAAAGCGCGTGTCATTGCGCGCGTGTTTGCCCGCGTCGTCTCCGTCGTACGGGCCGGTTGGGGTCGCGGTGTGTGTGTGATCAGGAGTGTTGTTTTGCGAGTGTGTGCGTGCTCTCGTCCCGTTTTGCACGAGTGGCGCCCTCTCGGCGCGCGTGGTGTTTGCGTCTCCCCTGTGTGCGGATCTACCCGGGTTCATCTCAGAGTCCAAGTGGCTAAGGGCTCTAGCGTGTGCGTTGGTATCTACGTCCACGAGGGTGTCGATGTCAGCGTGCACGTCTGTGTCCATGTGACCTTCCCTTGCGTCAGAACCCGTGCCCATGGAAAGAGAGAAGATGGTGCGACCCACGTGGAAGGGCAGCCAGCACAGGACAAACGCCAGGACGATCACTCCTGGGGAAGGTGGAGACACAGAGGGGGAGTAGTTAGAATCATTCATAGCTGACGGTGGGCCAACACGTCTCCAACAATAAGAAAAACAGGTGCTACCGTTTGGGATTGTGGCTGGAAGTGAACTATGAGATAGAAAAAGCAGCGTTGGAGGGTGTGTGTTGGTGACGTGTCAGTCTCACCCAGCATTTTGACCGTGTGCCGGTGACTCTGGTCTCTGCGGCTGCTTTGAGGACGGAGGCACAGCGTCCGTCCGATCAGGCTGTAGACAAGACCCAGGGTGCAGAGGGGAACCAGGAAGTACAAGTTGGAGAGAACCATCATGGCCGACAGCAGGCCGGAGGAGACGGCGAAGTGCGTGCAGCGGCACTCTCTACTGTCAACCCCCCCACCACCGTCAGCACCACCTTCCAGTCCCCCTCCCTCATCCTCCCTCATCTTATTTTGCCTCTCTCCCTCAACTTCCGTCTCCCAACCTTCTTCCCCTTCTCTCTCATTCGCTTGATCTTCAAATTCTCTTTTCCCTCCATCTCCTCGATTGTCTTTGCCGCCTCCTTCTGTTGCTGCTTTTCTCTCCCCTTTCTCTCCGAACCATTTTGACTCCACGACTCCTTCTCCCCATCCTTTGGTTTTTTCTCCCCACCCTTTTCCCTCCAATCCTCCGTTGGGCCCACTTCCTCTTTCCCCTCCACCTATTGTTAGCCCGCCCCGTTCAACCTCACTGCTCACCCAACCTCCATCCTCCCTCCATCCTAACCCGAGCTCGAGCTCCTCTCCGCCAACATCCTCCACTCCAACCATGACCAGCACCGGCGCCGCGCTCACGGCTGCGCCCAGCCACAGGCAGCCGATGAGAGCCCTGGTCCTGCGCCGCGTCAGCAGCGTCTTTGCCGCGATCGGCCAGCAGACCGCCAGGTACCGTTCCAGGGAGAGGAAGGTGATGTGGAGGATGGTGCAGAAGGTGCAGCACTCTGAGAGGAACATCGTTAGCTTGCAGGCAAGGTCCCCTAAAGGCCACGGTCTGGGCCTCCACAGCTGGAAGAGACACAGCAATTATTCTCAAAATCCCGCCTCTTGTCTAAATTTGGTAAATCACGGCTCCGACTGACTGAACGCTGCAAGAATCATACAAATTGTTTTTAGAATGGACGCTGTAAGCTGACCTTTGCTGACCTTGCTTGTCATCAGGTGTTTCCGTTGGTTCTGAGCCTCTGATTCTGAATAGTCATTCATGTTGTAACTTTAACCCAAATCCAAATGCCTGCTCATAAATACAGAATCTGTCTGCAATGGGACAATATTTCTGCATCTGAAGCATTCCGTTTTTTTGTGGGAAAACGCAGTTTGCTCTGCCAATACTGTTTGGCTGTGATGACCATGTTCAAGGCTCTATGGAGGCAATCTCTCTTCTCTGAATAATCTATTCAACAACCTTCAAAAAGTCCTTTTTTTCAAAGCTAAAAGCTCAAGTAAGAATAACCTCTCAGTAGCTGTAACCGCTGTATATGCGCATTGCAAAGCAGTGGCCATGGGGAGCGCACAAACATGCACTTAAAGGCATACGCGGCCCGCTTAGCTTCATGCGTCAACGATCAAACTGCATCCAACTCCAGTGGTCGTTACACATCCACAGTTGTCCGACCATTTCACCACAACGCGCATGAAAAAGGTACACCCTGTGTATTTATGTGTGTGTGTGTGTGTGAGTACCTTATACAGATCCAGAGGCAGCAGTAGGAGAATCAACAGATCACTGACAGCCATGCTGCTCAGGTAGAGGTAGGTGGAGCTTCTCATGTGAGGGCGGAGCCAAACCACCAGAATTGTCAGTATGTTTCCCAGAAGGCCAAAGAGCATCAGTGGAATGTAAATGACAGTCACACACACTAGAATAGGAGATATTGATACATTTTATCAGAACCACTTTTATAATTAGTCGACACATTGTGAGAATGGACAATAAAATAAAATGTAACATGCAACATTTGAAAGACACAGCTAGCAGAAATTCAAAGCAATATGTTGACATTATGGGAAAATGTTATCCAACTGTGTGAGGCTTTTTGGTCTTCGGCATAATTATTTTAAATATATATTTTTAAGAACTGGCTTTGGGTATCTTACTTTTTTTGAATATCAAAGGAAAGGGGCAATATGATTCATTGAGAGGGTTTTTGGACTGACACAACAATACACTTAAATCACGCAAGATCAAAGTCAACTGCACTTACTCACAGCACATTTAAATTCCTGTTTCATACAGCCATTTGTTTGTCTTTGTTGATTGTATTGTGTATTTTATTGCCCGCATAAATCAGCACTTTGCTTTTTGAGTTTTACTTTTTTTAAATTACCCACCTAACTCCGTCAACCCGAACAGAGGCTCCTCCGAGTGGCAGTCTTGGTCCAAGCAGTCCTCGGGGAAGCCGGATCCGTGGCCGCTGCCCACGTCTCCCCACTCCACAAGATCCATGATCCCACAGGGTGGGGTGGAACAGTGCGGAGAAAGCAGCGGGGGAGAGGTGTGTGTCCCCCAGGCTACGGGGCGCAGAGGTGACGCACACTAATGGATTTCCTATGTCGCTCAACCGCAGCTCACACTGGAGGACAGTCTGGACAAAAAGAAAAGGAACATGTGATTACATTAACAAACGATGACACATACGAATGTCTTTGCATACATGAGGCAACACACATAGAGGACGAGTACAAATCAACACTAAATGCCACTCTTAGTGTTGTGTTAATGTTCCTTATACGTTCCAAATGTCTTCAATGTGAACCAGTAGAACAGGAGGACACATTTTTAATCAACATAGTTATGGTTCAATTATAAGAGATTTAATTGCAAATTCAATTGCTGCTTTTGTTGTTATTGTTTTATGGCTGAAATCATTATCATCGATGCAAGTGAACCATTTCAAAAATGTTGTTTTACAACACAATCACGACCCCAAAACTGTAATTGCTATTCACAGTTATGAAAAGAACACAAACAAAACACCTGTAACTCTCAGGTAAGATGAAGTAAATTACTCACTGACTGAGAGGAGCCTGGCTTTACGCTGCGTCTCTCTGCTGCGATCACACACTGCTTTGCTGAGACAAACGTTTCTCTCTCCCCTCACTCACCCCTCTCCCCCCCCCCCCCTCTCTCTCTCTCTCCTTTCTGTCTCATCTTCTACCACCTGCTCTCTCCTGTGCACTTAGACCAAGTCACGTTATGCAACTTTATAGGGAGAATTGTTCACTAACAAGCAGGTTTAGTGGCTGTAAAAGACCTTTTCATTGTGTTATTACCTCGCTAAATGATTTCCACACCATAGACACCGTTTCATTAGTTTTTAATATACACTCTGTAACATTAAGGGTATTAAGACCTGTTATCTTTGGGAAAGTAGCAATGCAGCAATATAAAAATACTCCATTACAATGAAAAGTCCTGAATTTATTCCCATAGTACCATGATACTATATTGGGTATCTACTAGAATGTTAAAATGCTTTTTTTTAAAGTTGTCTGTCCGAATGTACCAGTATTCACTCTCTATCTAAAACACTACGTTTTCAACGGAATTGCGTTGCTAGGCAACATCTCATGTCCGTGTTTTTAGGACATGATGTACTGATACCAAAAAAAAAAAAGTTTATATTTTATGCTGCGAATGTATTGTTGTGACATTAGAAGGGAAATCCTTTCTCCATGGATTGACCGTTTAGATACTTTCACAATATTTAAATGGAACTTTCCGCATGGTAAAGAAAACATGTAAAGTGTTGCTTTTTACAATATGGAAGCTTTAAAAGTATGACATGAAGGAATGCTATAAAAAGAGTCTCTGAGTATGAGTAAAGTAATTTAAACTGTGGCACATAGTGCTCATGCACTGCTGGAAATATGAAGAATGTCGTTATAGTCAGAAGTGGAACACGAGTGTTTGAATATATAAAGGAGATACAGATTTATCCAGGAATATAGTGGTTATTTTACTTGAATCATCAGAACTATCATTTAATCACGCTGTAGCTTCTGGTACTGTAGGGGGCGACAGTGCGGTCTCTGAGCAACGAGCCACCATTAAAGCCCACGAAGAAGAAGAAGACGGAAGCCACTTCCTGTCCGTCTTTGACTCAGAACCGAACCAGAGCCGCAGAGACGAGATGGCCTTGAGAGCCGCGTTGAGGAGCAAGTGCGTTTTGCCAGGTACGTCTCAACGTGCACGTTACGAACTGACGCCAGCTGGGTCGGACGTGCCGAACTTCCGTCAGCTTCGTAGACTGGTCCACTGAAACTGGAGCAAAGGTCACAGGACACGGCGTGAAAAGAGGCCGTCTGCCCCCCCCCCCCCTCGGGGTCACCTCACTACGTCATAACGGTTACCTGTTGGACACTCGAGGGACACACGATAGTTGTCACTGTTACAGACGAACGCGTTTATAGAGTAGTAAGTTCCGCCTAGCTGTATTTTACACTGTTAATACTAATAATAGTTATTGATCACGTCACCTCGAGCTGACACAATCCCTTAAATATCGTTTTATCTTCACAAGAAACATGATTATGTAGACTGAATCAACAATTAATACATAATAATAATACATAATTCCTACTACAGTATTCTCTAAATGGTAAAAAAAAAAATGTTTTTGAATTTGTGTATGTGATCTAATGGATAAGTAGATTACTACATGTAACAGATATTTCTCTCCACACTGTGTGTGTGTGTGTGTCTGTCTGTGTTTGTTTGTGTGTGTGTGTGTGTGTGTGTGTGTGTGTGTGCGCGTGCACGTGCAGGTCTTCTTTCCCAGCGATCCTCCTGCAGGGGTCATGGCAGAGTTTGTGTGTCTCCGGTCCTCGCCGCTCAGCGGAGGAACAACTCCACCTCGCCTAAAATAGACGTGAATTTTGACCAAAGCACGGGTAAACATTTTGCCAACACACAAGTCCATGTTCTGCACGTTTCAACGAGTTGAAGCGGTTAATGTCTGCTGCCCACCACCCTACAGCAGTTCAAATGTGACGGGGAAGTGAAAATAATCATTTTGACATGAATTTGCTCGGAAAAGTACTGAGGTAAACGGCCAGCGTCTCCCTCTGCAGGTGTGGCTGTAATGAGCTTGCAGAGTCCGCCGGTCAACAGCCTCAGTTTAGATTTCCTCACGGAGCTCTGCATCGGTGTGGAGAAGCTGGAGATGGATAAGAGCTGCCGAGGCCTCATCCTCACCTCGGTACAGACCCCATCGTTTCAAACAGCGGCAGAGACGCTCTGTTTTTGTATCACTGGATAGTTGATAACAAATGAGCATCAAATGAATGCTTTCTAGTATAATTGGAGTAAATCATCTTTTATGTTTTGGAATGTTATTTTATCTGTGTTGCCAACATTTTGGATGCTGGTGTTATTGAAATATTGTACCACAATTGGACGGTTTACCCTGAGTGTGTATTCATGCGTGTGTGTGTGTGTGTGTGTGTGTGTGTGTGTGTGTGTGTGTGTGTGTGTGTGTGTGTGTGTGTGTGTGTGTGTGTGTGTGTGTGTGTGTGTGTGTGTGTGTGTGTGTGTGTGTGTGTGTGTGTGTGTGTTGTTTTAATGCAGAGCCAACCGAAGGTGTTCTCAGCCGGACTGGACATCACGGAGATGTACGGGAAGAGTCCCGAGCGCTGTGGAGAGTTCTGGAGAGCCGTCCAGGAGATGTGGCTGAAGCTCTATGGCTCCAACATGATCACCATAGCTGCGATCAATGTACGCCGACATCATCATCATCATCATCAGCAGCAGCAGCAGCAGCTGGAAATTAGTGAATCGAATTTCTAGCATATTTCCACCATAGGCAACCTTTTCACTTCCTCCGTAGGGCTCCAGTCCTGCGGGCGGCTGCCTCATGTCTCTGACGTGTGACTACAGGATCATGGCGGACAACCCGCGATACAGCATCGGCCTTAATGAGACTCAACTGGGCATCGTAGCACCTTTTTGGTAAACGAATTATTAGCACGGCAACAGCGACTCACTCTGCTGATCCGGTCCACTATTTCGGTGTATTGACTGCCCCTCGAGTGCAGATTGGCCAATTATAGGGTTTTTTCTGATGGTGCTACTTGTTAACCGGAGAAACGCTACGTCTCCTCGTTGAACCCCGTGGAGCTGAACGTAGCCGAGTATGTTGATCATTAACGTAACGATCCGTTTTCCGACCAGAAACGGCAGCCTTTTCTGCCAAAGCCAGCAAAACTATGCAAAAAACCCCTTTTACAAAAGCAGTAATTTCCCCCCCAAGGCAATCACAGTGGGGATTCTATGCTACATGGCTTGACTGAACGATCAGTGATCAACAAACCTGGATTGCAGGTTCAAGGACACCATGATGAGCACAGTGGGCCACAGAAACACAGAGGTAGCTCTTCAGTTGGGGCTGCTCTACAACCCGTCAGAGGCCCTGAAGATAGGACTGGTGGACCAGCTGGTACCTGAAGACCAGGTCCTCGCCACAGCCAAGCAGAACATGACCAAGTGGCTGGCTATTCCAGGTATATTGGCCGCCTTCGTGCATCATCAGTGAACTTCTCCAGCCACCTTTTTACATATTTTTTCTCCACTTGTTGTAGTTTGGCTTCAGTGTGTATGTGATCATACTATGGAGGTTGTTACTATCTATTAATATAGGGGGGGGTGGGCGGGGCAAATAAGACACTTTTGGAATTGGCCAGCTGATGGATGATCTGTCCACTTCACAGACCACGCCAGAGCGATCACCAAGTCCATGATGAGGAAGCCAACCATCGACAAGCTAGCGTCCAACAGAGAGGCCGACATCCAACACTTCGTCGACTTCATCACCAAAGACTCCATTCAGAAGTCGCTGGGCATGTACATGGAGATGCTTAAAAAGAGAACTAGATGAGAGGGGCAACTTGTAGGATGAGACCCGCGATGGGGGGGATTTTGTGACACTTGTTGCTGTTGGGCTGAGATTGTTTAGTGCAGCCTGTGAAACAACAGTCATCATATGTGCTTTTTGTTTGACTTCCCACATGTAGCACAGAGGGACTGCAACTGCATTTTGATGCAAAACCCTGTTTTGTGCAATTACAATAAACAAACCGTAAACCTTGATTGACACCAATGCTTCGTTGTGTTTTCTCCAAATTTCTTTAAAGCAGAATACAATAGCAGAAATAATTTGTTTATTTTGGTCTCGTAAATTGAATGCATGTTGATTTCAAAGTCTCCCCACTGATCTGGCATGACTCTGATTCAGCCTGCAGGTTTCTGCAGGACTTTTGGGAGTCAGGATTCGATCAGCTCCACCTGCACAGGGAAATGGTCGCTGACTGCATCGCACAGTCCGAGTGGGTGGATGGAGCCCAGGAAAAGGAAGTCTGGGGTGCTCTGCTGGAGCTGCAAATGCCGTGACTTGACCCCAGATAACAGGTTGAAAATGAACACGACATTTGCACTTTCCCAAATGTCTCTGCATGTGATCAGGATCCAGCCTCTGTCTGATGCCATGGGAGACCTCAACGGCCAGTTTAACGCGCTAAAAGTGTCAGGTCCGTCAGCCGGGATTCAGGACTCCTGTTACTTCAGAAACCAAAACACTTTATTTACTTTTGGAAAGAAATGCAGGGAGGCAATGCAGACACAGCATCAATGATTAAAGAACCGACAAGGGAACAAAGGACACACGTGGTCTAAATACACTAGGGAGGTGCAGGTGATTGGACACCGGAGGACACCAGCATGGACAGGGCAGACAATCACACTCACAGGGGAAAATACAGCAGGCCAGAAGGGAAGTTAACCTTGGGAAACAAGAGGCAGGAAACTACAAAATAAAACTAAAAGGAACCCAGTACGTACAAAAAGACACTTTTAACCACAAGGTGGCAGCAGTCATCCTGCTGCTGTTTGTTTAAATACAAGAAGGGCATCATAATGGTCGTATAGACTAAAGTTATGACTTAACACATTATGTATAGATGTGTATGTATATACATTTTATGACAATGTATGGGCATTGCTTGTATTTACGTTATTTTCCCAAATGAATATTATAAATATGTTGTAACTACACTATCAATGATGGTGTATCTGCCAGACAATGGACCAACCTTTAGGAAAAAAGGGTCCTAAGAATAAAGCACACTGTGCTGAGAAATTCAACCAGTTTCAAGGGAATACTTTATTATTATTTTACAGTGCATGTATATAAAATTACCTCATGAGAGTTGATGTATATCTGTATCCTGATGAGCCATAGCATGAGTAAGATTGACAGAGACAATCAGATCATGATGGACCACTTTATTTTTTAAACATATCCAATGAGTTTTTGTTTGTGACAGTAAAATTGACCCAATACAACGAGCACTTCATTTTAGGAGGAAGAAAACCATCATAACACATTGACAAAAATGTTAAATCATGTTCCTTTCTAAACGGACTATATTCTTTATTATGTAAAATGAAACTTTAGTTTTCATGCTCTATCAGTGAAGCATCACCTCTTTACTCCCCCCTTCTTTCCCAGGATGCACCTGCAGGCCTCCTCTTCTTATTCATAGCTCCATGTAAATGAGAAGGTCATGTCTCAGCACTCTGTGAAATAAGAGGTAACTGTAATTTACTTTTTAACAAGATTTGTTAATAACAATTGACCTCTTATAGTTCAGACTGTACTCTATGCGGAGCTAAATGTATAT
The DNA here is from genome assembly GCF_949316345.1 of Pungitius pungitius. Taxonomy (NCBI): domain Eukaryota; kingdom Metazoa; phylum Chordata; class Actinopteri; order Perciformes; family Gasterosteidae; genus Pungitius; species Pungitius pungitius. The sequence continues at coordinate 18,332,729 of NC_084911.1, read as the reverse complement.
GTTATTATACTATTTATACACTAAAAATATAAACATTTTAATGCTGGTCATTAATTTCAATCAACAGAGACAGGACAGGTCCAATCTGTATAACTACAAAAGTGCATGTAATCTTTTCAGATCACTTTTTTGCAGAGGTGTTTAGGGAAATAACCTGCACTGATAATAATGCTGACGAATAACAACTGTGAGAAGCCATGCAGACTGAAGCTAAGCTCCTCCCCCTGTCAGTCACTCCCAGCTTCAGTGTTGTATTAAATGTGCCCCCCAGCACCTCCTCTCCTCATCCTCCAAAGCCTCTAATGTGGCAGCAGTCAGGTCTCTTTCCAAGTCACAAGGCCATTGTCATCGCACACTGACACCATGCTGGGGACCCTCTGCACTCTCATCACTGCTCTCACATGTGAGGAGGCTGACTTCCTGCAGCTTGGACTTCATGTTGGACTCATCAGTGTGTGTTTCTCTTGACTCCATGTCGTCTTGTTGTTTCCAGGTGTGAGTGGTGTGACGCTGGTGACACAGAAGCCTGTTGTAGCCGTGATGAGAGGACAGACAGTCTCTATAGACTGTAACCTCGGGACTGTTTCTGCTACTGCTTGGTGGTATAAACAGATTCCAGGAGGAGTTCCTCAGTTTGTTTTATATTTTCATCACAGCCACAGCTCTCCAACATATGGCAGTGGTTTCTCACCTCCAAAGTTCACATCTACTCATCAGTCAACTACAGATTATCGTTTGACCATGAAGGACATTGAGGAGCGAGACTCAGCCGTCTATTACTGTGCAACATGGGACAGCTCTGTTAAAGAGTACCTATCACAGTGATTTACACTGTGACAAAAACCTCTTCACTGACTACTTCTGCTTTTTGAAGTGAAGAGAGGGATAAATAGAGAGGTGAATGCTGCACTAAAAGAGGATGACAACTTGGTTTCATTTGCCCATTTTATTTGATTAAAAGACTGCAACCAGATTATTAAATATAGTAGCTTTAAAGCAACAAAAGTAGATAACGTAATTTACTTCATTACTTAACTTACTTAATTTAGCTTCTTAACAACTTGAAGTGAGACACAAAGTGATCTACAAATGTGCTTTTTCTTGACCTGTCAGTGATGAAGAGACAAGAAATGTATTGTTTTACAAGATGCTTTTTATTCCAGAGGTTTTACTACATTTTGCGTTTGCAAAGTGGATACAACACCTCTACCTAAGTGTCAACAACATGTGTTACAAGCGTGCAGACACATGTTCTAACACGTAACGCTTGTGATGAACAAACAGCACAAAGAGGGAAGAAGCAGATGTTAAATGGTCCTCGTGCTCCTCTACTGTATTTCAGTGAGGCACTCAGACTTCTTGATGCTTTTCTGTGCAGTCTGGGAGCCCAAAGACACTTTACATGTGTAAACCTTATCCAGGTTCCAGTCTGACGCCTGGATGGCCAGATAGCTGCTGATGTGGAAAGTGTGATCAGGTTGCTTAACAGCGGTGCTGGTAGAGATCCCACTGACCACTGGACTCCCTCCACACATCCAGGTCACATCTGCAAAAGGCCCAGACTGACTGGACAGACAGACCAAAGAGGCTTTGTTGGACTGCAGCTCAGCACTGGACGGAGGAAAGACCGTGAGGACGGGAGCAGGGAGGCTGGAGCCTGAGATACACAAAGGGCTTTCTTTAGATGAAGGGAAGTGGAGTTATTACTACAAATCATGGCGGCAAAAGTCATCTGTTAGTAAGTTGAAGATATTTCACAGTCCAGATAATACAACGAGCTGTTCTGTTACAGTTACGTTTTGGAATTAGTGTTACAACAGGCTATGTCATTTATAATATCTATTTTGTTGCTGTGAGAATACAGTCAAACAGACTGACAAAACTACATTTTAAAAACCAAGAACTTTAGCAATGGTGTTAAAAACTAAATATTGAAGGTAAATTAAAGAAGTGCCCTTCATTTTAAAATATAGATAGTTAATCAACACAAGCTCTGTAAATTAATATTTAGACTTTAACGTTGATCATTTTAAAGTATGAGGTAAACTATACGTTTTTAAATATTAGTTATCAATAAACAGCAGAATTTATTAAAATTTTACAAGGAAAATTGTCTACAAAAAAAACATTTTTTGTATCAAAGTAGATAAACAAATGTCCAACATGTTAAAATTCTTCAAAAAGGATAAACAAATAAAATAAGGACATAGTTCTCTGTTAAAATAAAGTAGGAACCAAAGTATCCCTTTAGTCTTAAGAAGAGATTTAAAGTACTTACTTGTCACCATCAGCTTGGTTCCTTGTCCGAATACCACAGTGATTCAGTTGGTACACGAGGCTGTACAAAAACCTCTCGACTCGCTCTAATGACGGAGTGGAACTGAAAGATCCTGTTGAGACCAACTTTCATTGTCAACATCTCACTTTGTTTATGTCGTCTTTGCAGGTCGGCTAATGTCATTTGAGTATTATTTATGGAATTAATTCAATTAAATCTTTGAATGGGTTCATATTTTTGTGTCTTCAGGCTCTGAACTAACTCATTTTTGGTCCATACTTCTCCGTACAATGAGACCTCTAATTATTGTCTGTTGTTGAAGATGATGAAACACTGACTCAATAATTGTGTTGATGTGACTACTGAAGTTCAATGAGACTCAACAACAAGTATTCTAACGTTACTAAAACATATTGTCTTTTGTTTGTCTTTGTTGACGCGGACAATGATTTCTGTTTAGGATTTAATTGAACAGGTCATTTTACCAAGCCATGTAGTTACTGGGTAATCTGTATAAAAGTTCTAAGCATCATTATTGTCATGAAGGATGACTCCAACAGAAACATTTGTATAATTGGGGTCCAAAAACTGAACCCAGAGGGACTCATGGTGATCACCTGAGATCATAAGCTGGTACAGTGTTTACTTGCATTGACTCATCACTTCACCTAAAATGTGTCAGTGTCTCAAAAAGCAGAAGTACTCAGTGAAGAGGTTTTTGTCACAGTGTAAATCACTGTGATACCTCCTCTTTAACAGAGCTGTCCCATGTGTTACAGTAATAGACGGCTGAGTCTCGCTCCTCAATGTCCTTCATGGTCAAACGATAATCTGTAGTTGACTGATGAGTAGATGTGAACTTTGGAGGTGAGAAACCAGTGCCATATGTTGGAGAGCTGTGGCTGTGATGAAAATATAAAACAAACTGAGGAACTCCTCCTGGAATCTGTTTATACCACCAAGCAGCACGGTTAGTAACAGTCCCGAGGTTACAGTCTATGGAGACTGTCTGTCCTCTCATCACGGCTACAACAGGCTTCTGTGTCACCAGCGTCACACCACTCACACCTGGAAACAACAAGACGACATGGAGTCAAGAGAAACACACACTGATGAGTCCAACATGAAGTCCAAGCTGCAGGAAGTCAGCCTCCTCACATGTGAGAGCAGTGATGAGAGTGCAGAGGGTCCCCAGCATGGTGTCAGTGTGCGATGACAATGGCCTTGTGACTTGGAAAGAGACCTGACTGCTGCCACATTAGAGGCTTTGGAGGATGAGGAGAGGAGGTGCTGGGGGGCACTTTAATACAACACTGAAGCTGGGAGTGACTGACAGGGGGAGGAGCTTAGCTTCAGTCTGCATGGCTTCTCACAGTTGTGTTATTCGTCAGCATTATTATCAGTTCAGGTTATTTCCATAAACACCTCTGCAAAAAAGTGATCTGAAAAGATCTCCTCTATTTTTGTAGTTTAGTATGTAGTGTATTTGTTTTCTTTAGTAGTTTTATGTATAATTAACAGATCATATATCAGAATACTTCCAGTTATGGGCAGGATTACAGAGAACTGAGACTTAACCTCTTCATTTACATGAGGTTAAATAAAGACAGGAGGCCTGCAGGTGCATCCTGAAGATTTGAATACTAAAAATATTTCTATATTCCAACATACATCCGAGTTATAATCATCTATGTAATTGTGAAAATGTGGTATAGCGATATCCCTGATTGTTTCCACCTGTGTCCAAACATCTGCACTTTCACAGTGTATTCAAGCCACGTATGTTTCTTGTCCCTTGTTGAGTCATTGAATGTCTTTGTGAGTATGTTGAACGTGTCTTGGTTCCTGTTCCAAGTTGGTGTGTTTTTCCCTAGGTGTGACAATTGCTGCCTTGTTAATAGAGTAACACTTTGAACCTTGTAGTTGTATGTCCTCTGCATGACACAGCATTGTAGCACATGAATGAATCTCAGATGCTTCTTCTTTTTAGTCCATCTTTGGAGAAATGGTCGTTTCACTGCTGCACAGTGACGTCACTAACATGCGTCTCCTGCATCTCAACTACGTAGTTTAGTGAAAGTGGAGTCGGATTCCCTAAACACAGCAGTTATCTTTGCCTAAATCCTCAAGAGTTTTCTTAACCCTCTTTCCTTGACCCCAGGTTTAACACAGAGGGGAAGGATTAGTGGTAATGAATAGACCGAAATGGGTAATTTATTTGACAATTCGATCCAGCCTCAGACTCACTGGGGAAAATACACCAGGGCCGAAGTGAAGTGATCCCTGGGACATGAGGCAGGAAACTACAAAATAAAACAGGAATAGAACCCACACAGTGAGGAAAAGGTCATTTGGGGAAAGCCACAGAGACCGTAGAGAGATCAGTGCTGCAGTATCAACCAAGTAGTTGTAGTTACACATTTTCGTTTGTATAGTTTTATTGAGTAGTTAAATGCGAGAATAGATGATTCTATGCACATGCTGATAAAGAAATGACAATTTTCAAATCTGAAATGTTTTCATAATTGCCTATTTATTAAAAGACACTTTTTACCACAAGGAGGCAGCTTAAATCAATTAATCGGCGCTGTCATCCTTTAAGTTTCAATAATAGCAGGATATACACTCACCGGCCACTTTATTAGGTACACCTGTCCAACTGCTCGTTAACACTTAATTTCTAAGCAGCCAATCACATGGCGGCAACTCAGTGCATTTAGGCATGTAGACATTGTCAAGACAATCTCCTGCAGTTCAAACCGAGCATCAGTATGGGGAAGAAAGGTGATTTGAGTGACTTTGAACGTGGCATGATTGTTGGTGCCAGAAGGGCTGGTCTGAGTATTTCAGAAACTGCTAATCTACTGGGATTTTCACGCACAACCATCTCTAGGGTTTACAGAGAATGGTCCGAAAAAGAAAAAACATCCAGTGAGCGGAAGTTCTGTGGGCGGAAATGCCTTGTTGATGCCAGAGGTCAGAGGAGAATGGCCAGACTGGTTCGAGCTGATAGAAGGGCAACAGTGACTCAAATAACCACCCGTTACAACCAAGGTGGGCATAAGAGCATCTCTGAACGCACAGTACGTCCAACTTTGAGGCAGATGGGCTACAGCAGCAGAAGACCACACCGGGTGCCACTCCTTTCAGCTCAGAACAGGAAACTGAGGCTACAATTTGCACAAGCTCATCGAAATTGGACAATAGAAGATTGGAAAAACGTTGCCTGGTCTGATGAGTCTCGATTTCTGCTGCGACATTCGGATGGTAGGGTCAGAATTTGGCGTCTACAACATGAAAGCATGGATCCATCCTGCCTTGTATCAACGGTTCAGGCTGGTGGTGGTGGTGTCATGGTGTGGGGAATATTTTCTTGGCACTCTTTGGGCCCCTTGGTACCAATTGAGCATCGTTGCAACGCCACAGCCTACCTGAGTATTGTTGCTGACCATGTCCATCCCTTTATGACCACAATGTACCCAACTTCTGATGGCTACTTTCAGCAGGATAAAGCGCCATGTCATAAAGCTGGAATCATCTCAGACTGGTTTCTTGAACATGACAATGAGTTCGCTGTACTCAAATGGCCTCCACAATCACCAGATCTCAATCCAATAGAGCATCTTTGGGATGTGGTGGAACGGGAGATTCGCATCATGGATGTGCAGCCGACAAATCTGCGGCAACTGTGTGATGCCATCATGTCAATATGGACCAAACTCCCTGAGGAATGCTTCCAGCACCTTGTTGAATCTATGCCACGAAGAATTGAGGCAGTTCTGAAGGCAAAAGGGGGTCCAACCCGTTACTAGCATGGGGTACCTAATAAAGTGGCCGGTGAGTGTATAATGGCCGTATAGTCTACATTTATGATTAAACACAGTGTTTGTATATATACACATTACTTCTACTTATGCTGACCTGCTGTAGTCAGAGTATTTCCCTTGAGCAGTCCGGATGCTTAAAGCTACTACACACACTTTAACTCTGTGCTATTGCGTAACTCATGCTTACTGTTCATTATATTACTGTACATACTACTACTACATACCACTGTAACGTACTGTGACAGTACGCTCTAATTAACATCAGCATCTGTCACTTTCCCTAACTCTGCATGTAGACCCCATTCAACAGTACAAAAACCTTTTCTCTGACTCCTGTAGAGGGGGAATGAGTGTGTCAACTCCAACATTTGCCTCCTTTCTCCTCCTTGAGCCGCCAGCCTCACCACATAATCCTCAAACTTGCGTTTTCATGCTCTATCAGTGAAGCATCACCTCTTTCCTCCCCCCTTCCTTCCCAGGATGCACCTGCAGGCCTCCTCTTCTTATTCATAGCTTCATGTAAATGAGGAGGTCAAGTCTCAGCACTCTGCGAAATAAGAGGAAACTGTAAATTACTTTGGACAAGGTTTGTTAATAACAATTAACCTCTTAAAGTGCATCGATTGCGTTTATGTGTGCAGAGCTAAATACTATATCTAGTTATACTAGTTGTGTACTATAACATTAATCAACAGACCCCAAACATTATGGGAAATCAATATTAAAAATAAAATGACCCTCATACTGTGAGTATTTTAAAATCACATTGATTAGATGTTTTCTCTGTAATCCTGCAATTTAAATATTTTTCATGTCTGTTTAATGTACATGTGGCAAAAGCTATTACTTTTCTATTGACTCTCCTTTTGACTTGTGTTTTTTAACTACCTTTTTTAATAACTACAAAAGTGCATGTAATCTTTTCAGATCACTTTTTTGCAGAGGTGTTTATGGAAATAACCTGAACTGATAATAATGCTGACGAATAACACAACTGTGAGAAGCCATGCAGACTGAAGCTAAGCTCCTCCCCCTGTCAGTCACTCCCAGCTTCAGTGTTGTATTAAAGTGCCCCCCAGCACCTCCTCTCCTCATCCTCCAAAGCCTCTAATGTGGCAGCAGTCAGGTCTCTTTCCAAGTCACAAGGCCATTGTCATCGCACACTGACACCATGCTGGGGACCCTCTGCACTCTCATCACTGCTCTCACATGTGAGGAGGCTGACTTCCTGCAGCTTGGACTTCATGTTGGACTCATCAGTGTGTGTTTCTCTTGACTCCATGTCGTCTTGTTGTTTCCAGGTGTGAGTGGTGTGACGCTGGTGACACAGAAGCCTGTTGTAGCCGTGATGAGAGGACAGACAGTCTCCATAGACTGTAACCTCGGGACTGTTACTAACAGTGGTGTTCGCTGGTATAAACAGATTCCAGGAGGAGTTCCTCAGTTTGTTTTATATTTTTATCACGGCAGCAGCTCTCCAGCATATGGCAGTGGTTTCTCACCTCCAAAGTTCACATGTACTCATCAGCAGAGGTGTGGACTCGAGTCATGTGACTTGGACTCGAGTCAGACTCGAGTCATGAATTTGATGACTTGAGACTCGACTCGACAAAACGTACAAAGACTTGCAACTCGACTTGGACTTGAACACCGATGACTTGTGACTTGACTTGGACTCGAGCCTTTTGACTCGAGAAGACTTGCTACTTCCCATGAAAACTGGGGGAAAACATTTTCACACCACCGCGCCGCTCTGTTTATCTGCATCTGTCAAAAAAATGTGCGCCACCTGTATGCGAGAGTGCGCGCTGCCTGCACGACATCCAATCACTGCAGTCCATTTGACCGTATCAACGAGACAGTGTTACGGTTTGGTTCTGCTATGTCTTATTTTGTAGTTTTTCATGTCTCTTGTGTTCCTGGGTAACTTCACTTCCTGCCTTGTCCCGTGATTGCCTGAGTGTTTCCACCTGTGTCCAATCACCTGCACCTCCCTTGTGTATTTAAGCCCTGTGTGCCAGTTGTCCTTTGTCGTGTCATTGTCTATATGTCCCTCGCTGTTGGAGCACGTTATTGGATTTGTTTTGGAATAAAGAGCACATTGATTGAGAAGTCTGCGCCTGAGTCCTGCTTCCGCCTGCTCCTCCACGTGATCCTGACAGAATGACACGACCAGAGAAGGACTCAGCAGACTCCTGGTACGACTTGGGCCCGGAATACCTGGATGTGAGGAGCCCGTTTTTCCAGCGCAAGACGAACTTCATTTTTGGTCCCAGGGGCTATCAGAAGGCGTGCCTGGAGATAAGGGACCTCCTCAACCCGAGGAAGAGCCCGAGGAGGAGGAGGATACGAACCCCTCCAGCCCCGGCTCCTGACCCGGCCCAAAGACGCTCGCCCCAGCCCGTTCCTGCGCCGAGACGCCCGTCAGCGCCCGTTCCGGCGCCGAGACGCCCGTCAGCGCCCGTTCCGGCGCCGAGACGCCCGTCTCCGCCCGTTCCGGCCCCCAGAGTCCAGTCTCCGCCCGTTCCGGCCCCCAGAGTCCAGTCTCCGCCCGTTCCGGCCCCCAGAGTCCAGTCTCCTCCCCCGCCCCCACGGCCCCCGACAATGGCCCCTCCCTCCCACCCTCTTGTGACCGCCTGGAAGTCGGTCCTTGAAGGGGGGGTGGGGTCAGGGGTTGGGCCGGAGCCCCACGCCACGACGACGCCGCACAGCTCGGCGCCCCCCGCCGAGACGACGCCGCAGCCGCACTGCTCGCCGCCCCCCGCCGAGACGACGCCGGAGCCGCACAGCTCGGCGCCCCACGCCACGACGACGCCGGAGCCGCACAGCTCGGCGCTCCAAGCCACGACGACGCCGAAGCAGCACAGCTCGGCGCCCCACGCCACGACGACGCCGGAGCCGCACAGCTCGGCGCCCCACGCCACGACGACGCCGGAGCCGCACAGCTCGGCGCCCCACGCCACGACGACGCCGGAGCCGCACAGGTCGGCGCCCCACGCCACGACGACGCCGGAGCCGCACAGCTCGGCGCCCCACGCCACGACGACGCGGGAGCCGCACAGCTCGGCGCCCCATGCCACGACGACGCCGGAGCCGCACCGCTCGGCGCCCCATGCCACGACCACGCCGGAGCCGCACCGCCCGGCGCCCCCCGAGACCCTGAGGCCCGGTCGCCGACCCGGCAGACCCCCCGAGACCCTGAGGCCCGGTCGCCGACCCGGCAGACCCCCCGAGACCCTGAGGCCCGGTCGCCGACCCGGCAGACCCCCAGAGCACCCCACGCCCGGCCGCCGCCCCGGCAGGCCGCCGGACCATAGCTGTCGGGTCCCCACCCTCCCGCCCCTTGTCTGATTTTCATGGTTCTGCCCCCCTTTAGGACCGTCTGGAATTCGGTCCTTGAGGGGGGGGTTCTGTCACGGTTTGGTTCTGCTATGTCTTATTTTGTAGTTTTTCATGTCTCTTGTGTTCCTGGGTAACTTCACTTCCTGCCTTGTCCCGTGATTGCCTGAGTGTTTCCACCTGTGTCCAATCACCTGCACCTCCCTTGTGTATTTAAGCCCTGTGTGCCAGTTGTCCTTTGTCGTGTCATTGTCTATATGTCCCTCGCTGTTGGAGCACGTTATTGGGTTTGTTTTGGAATAAAGAGCACATTGATTGAGAAGTCTGCGCCTGAGTCCTGCTTCCGCCTGCTCCTCCACGTGATCCTGACAGACAGCTCGTTCATGGTTACAAAAATCGGGATTTTTGAACCCGGATTCAGACTCCAGGAAATCCTCGCCAACATTATGTCAACGTCCGTTTTAAAGTAGTGTAATGAGCTGAGTTAAAGTTATTAGTTAATCAGTTATGCAGATGTTGCATGTGTTCACGTTATGCTCCGTTACCAGCTGTAGTTACGCGAGACAACCCGAGTTTTGGGGGTCCGTGTATGCGGAAGTGTTCGTTCGGCGTGGTGACGGCCAAGTGACCGAAGTTGAGTTGTTTTATATAAATAAATGCAGCGGAGTTGCAAGCCAGTCATCGCCTCTTTATTTACGCTGCAGCATTGGGGTGAGCGTTACAGTACTATAACACAGTCACCGTCGATCCACCATTACCCTTCCCTTCGTAGTCTAGGTCTGTGAGGCAGCGCACCATCACCCAGGGTTCCCCGTCCCCACTATAATAAAAGGACTCGAAATGACTCGAAAATAAAATGGTACGACTTGTGACTCGACTTGAGACTTGTTAGCTGTGACTTGTGACTCAACTTGGGACTTGCTTCGTCTTTGACTCGACTTGACTCGGGACTCGAGGGCAATGACTTGAGACTTGCTTGTGACTTGCCTAACAGTGACTTGTTCCCACCTCTGCTCATCAGTCAACTACAGATTATCGTTTGACCATAAAGGACATCGAGGAGGGAGACTCAGCCGTCTATCACTGTGCAACATGGGACAACTCTATTAAAGAGTACGTATCACAGTGATTTACACTGTGACAAAAACCTCTTCACTGAGTACTTCTGCTTTTTGAGACACTGACACATTTTAGGTGAAGTGATGAGTCAACGCAAGTAAACACTGTACCAGCTTATGATCTCAGGTGATCACCATGAGTCCCTCTGGGTTCAGTTTTTGGACCCCAATTATACAAATGTTTCTGTTGGAGTCATCCTTCATGACAATAATGATGCTTAGAACTTTTATACAGATTACCCAGTAACTACATGGCTTGGTAAAATGACCTGTTCAATTAAAGACCAAACAGAAATCATTGTCCTCTTCAACAAAGACAAACAAAAGACAATATGTTTTAGTAACGTTAGAATACTTGTTGTTGAGTCTCATTGAACTTCAGTAGCCACATCAACACAATTATTGAGTCAGTGTTTCATCATCTTCAACAACAGACAATAATTAGAGGTCTCATTGTACGGAGAAGTATGGACCAAAAATGAGTTAGTTCAGAGCCTGAAGACACAAAAATATGAACCCATTCAAAGATTTAATTGAATTAATTCCATAAATAATACTCAAATGACATTAGCCGACCTGCAAAGACGACATAAACAAAGTGAGATGTTGACAATGAAAGTTGGTCTCAACAGGATCTTTCAGTTCCACTCCGTCATTAGAGCGAGTCGAGAGGTTTTTGTACAGCCTCGTGTACCAACTGAATCACTGTGGTATTCGGACAAGGAACCAAGCTGATGGTGACAAGTAAGTACTTTAAATCTCTTCTTAAGACTACAGGGATACTTTGGTTCCTACTTTATTTTAACAGAGAACTATCTCATTATTTTATTTGTTTATCCTTTTTGAAGAATTTTAACATGTTGGACATTTGTTTATCTACTTTGATACAAAAAATGTTTTTTTTGTAGACAATTTTCCTTGTAAAATTTTAATAAATTCTGCTGTTTATTGATAACTAATATTTAAAAACGTATAGTTTACCTCATACTTTAAAATGATCAACGTTAAAGTCTAAATATTAAATTACAGAGCTTGTGTTGATTAACTACCTATATTTTAAAATGAAGGGCACGTCTTTAATTTACCTTCAATATTTAGGTTTTAACACCATTGCTAAAGTTCTTGGTTTTTAAAATGTAGTTTTGTCAGTCTGTTTGACTGTATTCTCACAGCAACAAAATAGATATTATAAATGACATAGCCTGTTGTAACACTAATTCCAAAACGTAACTAATAGAACAGCTCGTTGTATTATCTGGACTGTGAAATATCTTCAACTTACTAACGGATGACTTTTGCTGCCATGATTTGTATTAATAACTCCACTTCCCTTCATCTAAAGAATGCCCTTTGTGTATCTCAGGCTCCAGCCTCCCTGCTCCCGTCCTCACGGTCTTTCCTCCGTCCAGTGCTGAGCTGCAGTCCAACAAAGCCTCTTTGGTCTGTCTGTCCAGTCAGTCTGGGCCTTTTGCAGATGTGACCTGGATGTGTGGAGGGAGTCCAGTGGTCACTGGGATCTCTACCAGCACCGCTGTTAAGCAACCTGATCACACTTTCCACATCAGCAGCTATCTGGCCATCCAGGCGTCAGACTGGAACCTGGATAAGGTTTACACATGTAAAGTGTCTTTGGGCTCCCAGACTGCACAGAAAAGCATCAAGAAGTCTGAGTGCCTCACTGAAATACAGTAGAGGAGCACGAGGACCATTTAACATCTGCTTCTTCCCTCTTTGTGCTGTTTGTTCATCACAAGCGTTACGTGTTAGAACATGTGTCTGCACGCTTGTAACACATGTTGTTGACACTTAGGTAGAGGTGTTGTATCCACTTTGCAAACGCAAAATGTAGTAAAACCTCTGGAATAAAAAGCATCTTGTAAAACAATACATTTCTTGTCTCTTCATCACTGACAGGTCAAGAAAAAGCACATTTGTAGATCACTTTGTGTCTCACTTCAAGTTGTTAAGAAGCTAAATTAAGTAAGTTAAGTAATGAAGTAAATTACGTTATCTACTTTTGTTGCTTTAAAGCTACTATATTTAATAATCTGGTTGCAGTCTTTTAATCAAATAAAATGGGCAAATGAAACCAAGTTGTCATCCTCTTTTAGTGCAGCATTCACCTCTCTATTTATCCCTCTCTTCACTTCAAAAAGCAGAAGTAGTCAGTGAAGAGGTTTTTGTCACAGTGTAAATCACTGTGATAGGTACTCTTTAACAGAGCTGTCCCATGTTGCACAGTAATAGACGGCTGAGTCTCGCTCCTCGATGTCCTTCATGGTCAAACGATAATCTGTAGTTGACTGATGAGTAGATGTGAACTTTGGAGGTGAGAAACCACTGCCATATGTTGGAGAGCTGTGGCTGTGATGAAAATATAAAACAAACTGAGGAACTCCTCCTGGAATCTGTTTATACCACCAAGCAGTAGCAGAAACAGTCCCGAGGTTACAGTCTATGGAGACTGTCTGTCCTCTCATCACGGCTACAACAGGCTTCTGTGTCACCAGCGCCACACCACTCACACCTGGAAACAACAAGACGACATGGAGTCAAGAGAAACACACACACTGATGAGTCCAACATGAAGTCCAAGCTGCAGGAAGTCAGCCTCCTCACATGTGAGAGCAGTGATGAGAGTGCAGAGGGTCCCCAGCATGGTGTCAGTGTGCGATGACAATGGCCTTGTGACTTGGAAAGAGACCTGACTGCTGCCACATTAGAGGCTTTGGAGGATGAGGAGAGGAGGTGCTGGGGGGCACTTTAATACAACACTGAAGCTGGGAGTGACTGACAGGGGGAGGAGCTTAGCTTCAGTCTGCATGGCTTCTCACAGTTGTGTTATTCGTCAGCATTATTATCAGTGCAGGTTATTTCCCTAAACACATCTGCAAAAAAGTGATCTGAAAAGATTACATGCACTTGTGTAGACATTAAATTTCCAAATAATTCATAATAATTCAAAATAATGGCAAGCCTCCAATTGTGTGAATTTTCTTTCTTTATTATTTTAGAGGAATAATCTTTTTTTCACTTTTCACTTTGCAAAAGTTGGCTTTTCTCACATGTAAAATTGATAATAATCTACATCAGTGCTTCCAGTCATGGGCAGGATTACAGAGAACTGAGACTTAACCTCTTCATTTACATGAGGTTAAATAAAGACAGGAGGCCTGCAGGTGCATCCTGAAGATTAGAAAGAGAGTTGAAAACTGAGCGCTAACTTCCCCTGAAATCTAGTGTTGCTGTTCTCGTTTTCAAGTGTGTGATTCATTTGTTTAAAGTGATTCAATCAGTAACAGTTCCCTCTGTGTCTTTCCAACAGTGATCCAGTGCTGCTCTCTACTGTGCATTCAAAAGAGTAAGAACACCTGACCTCCCAAAGTAACTTGGTATGAATGAACATAAAACTTCTAACAACTACACTTTTTATCCCGGAAATTTCCGAAACAATAGGGAGTTTTTACATGGTCATAGAAATGATTTGTGTGTGTTAAAGGTTCAAATAAAATAAAAAGATTGCAAGTGTTTTTGCAGTGTAATACGTTTAAGAAAATGATCCCCCATTGAGAGATAAAGGTTGAAGGCATTGGAGACAGTCTTGTTAATATTGTCATGAAAAGCAGCGCTTAATCCTTCTTCACCTTCGGCTTGATACAAAAGAGGTGCGTTGACTTTCTGTTGCTGCCTCAAACATTCTGTTTAAAATGACCGCTTCAATAATACAATAGCAGAAATAATTTCTTTATTTTGGTCTCGTAAATTGAATGCTTGTTGATTTCAAAGTCCCCCCACTGATCTGGTATCGACTCTGATTCAGCCTGCAGGTTTCTGCAGGACTTTTGGGAGTCAGGATTCGATCAGCTCCACCTGCACAGGGAAATGGTCGCTGACTGCCAACGCCTGAGAGGGATTGACAGAAAACACTGCAGGTTTATCTTTTGGCACAATTTCTAGTAAGTCCAGCTGAAGCATACAGAAAAGTGCCTTCGTTGAACAGGAAACAGACATTTTCCAAGTGCAACATGCAATGTTCTCTAAAACCAAAAAGGCCACGAAAATACCCCCTTTCACTCGCATCCCTGAAGGACTATGAACAGTACTGGTTTAGGGTGAATTATTTATACATGGTTCCCAGTCTTAGTGCTAAGCTTAGGACTGTGGCAGGATATCGAGTACCCGGAGAGACACATGGAGTACATGCAACTCCACCCAGTAGGTGATGGGGGGGGGTCACCTACATTGGCTTCACTTGCACTGGAAGCAAGGAGCCAACCCTGTTTTTACTCCTCTGCAACTGATGGGAGTTCTAAAGAGGTGAATTAAAGTGGACTTTACCAGACTCTGGCTGAGATTCAAGTCGGCCATGAAGTCGTAGACCTCGGCGCTGCCGGGCACCACTCCCTCCATCATGTCGCCGGTGACCACGATCCTGCAAGTACAGGAAGGTGGCTGGAATGGAGGAGCCTTCATGTGTGTGTGTGTTTGTGTGAGACAGAGTGTGTGTGTTCCACCTGTCATAAGGGCAGTTGGTGTGTGACACCGTCGTGTCGGCCTCGTCGGGGATCAGCCAGTGGAAACCGGTGTCTGTGAACAGGCGGATCTGCTGCCAGTCGGTGCCAGACACGTAACTGCAGCCCGCGTTGAAGTCTCCCAGCAGCACGATGTCCTGCAGGGGGGGGGAAGCAGAAGAAGTTTCAACCACAGATGATTCCTCCTTCGCTCTCTCTCTTCTTGATGGATCCTGCGTGTGTTCTGCTTGGGGAGGGCGTTCACGTTGGCGTTCCAGCGCGCGCGGACGTCGGTCACCACATCGTAGAGGGCGTCGGTTTCCCTCACAGCGGAGTCTGGAGACGTGTGCTGAGGGATCAGAACAAAGGTCCTCACAGCTATAAACCCGGAGGAGGGAGAAAGGGGTAAATGAAAGGGGGGAATGAGTGAAGGACTGAAGACACAAGTAGAGGTTTTGGTTTATGGCAGACAATTGATGCCAGAACTTTTAGGTTTAGTAACAACAGCTTTTATGGGAGAAGATGGTGTGGTGGTTGGCGCTGTCGCCTCACAGCAAGAAGGTCCTGGCCTGGAACCCACCCAGCACGCTTTCTGTGGGGAATTGCATGGCTTCATGCATGTTCTCTCCGGGTACTCTGTTACTACCGGCTCAAAGAGTAACTAAGAAACCGGACTGAGGGTGGTAGGTACATGTCCAAGGGGTTTAATGGTAGATGTGTATGTGTGTGAATGGTCATGTGCCTCTACGTGACTCCTGCTTCTAACTGGCAACCGGTCCAGTCCCGCTCCCCTTCTATACCGGTGACCCCTCTGTGGATAAGCGGTATCGAAGATGACTGACTGTATGGAGATACCAATTTACCCGCCTTTAACTACAAGCTCTAAGGGAGCATTTGTCATCTCACACTTTGTTGTTTGGCTCAGCTTTTATGCCTAATAAACCAGGTCATCGACATGAGGGACCTACCGGTCAGTTCGGAGGTGAACATGACGACGAAGGGCTCCCGGCCGAAGGTGTCAGTCCCGCACTGCTCGCAGCCGTCGTCGTAGGTGTAGTTTTTAGCCACAGACACCGTCTGCTCCCTGCAGAGGAAAGATGCTGCTTACCGCCACGGCCGATGAATACGTTTACTTGTTTGAAGTCCTGTGCTTTGCACGGCCGACCACTAAGGGGCAGCGTAACGCTGAAAGGGTGACGTGGTGTGCAGAGGTGTCGTGGCTTTATATTAATTATTATTCTGGGATCATTTCCCACTCACCCCATTTCATCTCAATACTTACTACTAAGGTCACTCACTTTTCTGATTGAGCCTTTACATACAAACCCAAACATACTTTATAACACATGATGAATTGCTGCATTCTGTGTAGTAATACATACTTGTGATGCATCTATGTGTAAAGTAATCTTGGGATAGATTTTGATTGTGAGATTTTGACTTGCAGTGGAGCGTTCTAACTGTTTTATAGTAGTTTTTAAGTATGAAAGGATAGTTTCTGTTTCTGTTCAAAGATGTTGGATCTCAAAAGAGGAAATCCTACAACAGAACGTTAGTTTTGGCGAGTGTGTTTACCTGTAGATGAAGAGATATCTCTCCTTGTAGGAGCTGCGACCCAGAGGCTCACTGACGATGTGGCTGTACCTGAACTGGGGCGAACCTCTGTGAAAACACACAGTTTAATCTTCATTTGTTTTATCTTTTATCATAATAATGATGTGGGCTTTGTAAGGTGCAGTCTAACTTGTTGACGTGGTCCATGAGTTTTTTGGTGGCCGACAGATCGCTGTCTCTGACCTCCTGGATCAGAATGATGTCGTAACGATGGACAATCTGAGAAACAAACAACGTATGACCTCATCATGTGATTAGAGTTGTTTCAAATAATTAAAGGCTCATTTCTATACAATAAAGTTTAATGGTCATGACAGGAATTGAGTCTAATGTTGTTGTTTTTCAATCTCTTGATATTCATTAAGTTTTTTATTTGTTATCGGTTATTAAATAACAACACTGACTACATTTTATCCTTTTGTTTTTTCTGTTTTAAGAAAGAAATGAGCCTTCTGATTTCACAGTGGTGTCATTAGAGTCATGTGGGCTTGACTTGTCTTTATAAACTGGGTAGAGTTTTTGTTTGTATTTTATTTTCCTCATGTGAGTACCTTAAAATTGCCTGTGATATCAGATTATATTATTATTATTAATTATATATATATTATATAGATATCAGAATGAAAGGGGAGCTCAACTTTCGTAGTATATAAGTTACTGAGTACCTTTCAAAATATAAACCTCAAATGTGGCCACTTCTGATGAGTCTGAATTTTTTTTTATATTAGGTGCAAAAAAAACAAATACATTTGCCGACCGTGGTGATGATGTTGATGAGAGTCGAGTTGGAGGCTTTCTTGTCTCCAAATGATTTGATGTTGAAGGCTCCCAGCAGCAGGGACGTGGACAGATGCAGCAGAGCCGACAAGAGGCCCAACGCACACACCCAGCGCATCCTGGGCCAAAGTGCATCATCGTGAATCTGGGTTTCATGAGCATGTAATAGTGACAGCACATAATGATAATATAGAATGCTTCATGCTGGAGGAGCCCGAAAGGCCCTCTGCCCTGTTGTGTGAGTCAGAGACTCGTGCAGCACCTGCACCCCTGGACACAGGCCAGCTGGCTCCCTATTCCCTATAACAGTGAGTCCTGGGTAAAATAGTTCTTTTGCATTGCAGGAGAATTATACCATCCTTTCACCGTGGTTACACAGTAAATAATGGGCATCAGCTTGAGTGTCACATCTAGTCAGAGTCAAAAGCATATACCGAGTTACTGAAACATAAAGGAGCATCTTTGCCTTTTAAAGAAACGCGTCACGCTGCATTGCAGCTCCTGGCCATTGTGTTGGCTGGTCTGCAACCATTGTGATTCTCAGCAACAACAAACAGGTTTACAGCATGTAAGTAATTCATGCTACTGTGACAGAAGAGTCCGAGGTGCATGTTTACCTGCTTCTGTGAGTGGTGTGAGGAAGGAGAAGGCCGGTTGTGAACAGGGCACAGATGCTGGTCTGTACGAAAGCTCCTCTGCAACCTCTGAGCAGAGCTATCGGTGGTGTCTCTCTGGATCTTTTTATTTACCTGCAAAGTGCATGTGACCGGGGGAAAGCTGAAGGGGAGGAGCCGAGAGAGGAGGTGTGTTGTGTATGGGGATGTGTATGGTCACAGAGTCTCCTTCCACTAAGACAAGACCATTAAAGCTTTCCCTATGTTAACATTTACTGGAATCCACAGCAGGGGCCTCAGCACAAACTTAATGGGGACCCGGGAGGACTTTAAACCATTTAATTTTTTTTGGAAAAATTCCTTAATGCTGAAATATTAAAGAGTAGAAGTTGTTGTAGAATATTTGTTCTCTGCGCTGTGAAAAGATCACAGCGTCGTTGAAACAGTCCCAATGAAAAAGACCTTTTATCATTTACAGGTTTGTTTGCTTGATTAATTCAATAAATGAACCTTGATTGCCACCATGGATTCCATCACAAACACATGTCTTGAATGTAGATTTCTAAATACTTTATTTAGAGTAACCTGGTATATTTCGATTCATCATGAAATAAAATATTGTGAAATGTTCAGTGTGCTCGCAAACGTGTAGACTTTAGATTTTGCTTCAGATTTTGAGACATGACTTTAAAAACTGTTGTGCCACCCAAAATAAATGACTCACAGCAATGATAGAATGCAGAAATGATTATTTTATTTTTAGCGAGGTCAATTCAACGCTACTTGGTTGCAGCGAGTGCCCCCCGCTGATTCGTGGTTAATCCGATTCACCTGGAGGTCTCTAGTTTAGCTCCACCTCCACAGGGTAATGGTCGCTGACATTCGATGCCTGTCAGAGATGGAGAGAAAGCTTAGTTGTAGGTTTCCCCTGTGGCACCATTTCTAGTTGGTCCGGATTCAGCAAGATTCCCTCGATTGGGCAGAAAAGTAGTTTGTTTATTATGATCTGTTAGACTCAGTAAGTCATCAAAGCCTATTTCACTTCCATCACTGAAGTACTGAATGCATTACTGGCTTTGCTTACCATCAACTATTAACTGTGGTCCTGAACCAAACTGTTGCTCAGCTGGTCTGGGAAAATTCCCTTCAGTCTGCTTTGGTTGCCTGGAATTCCCAGACCAGCCGCATTCCCTTTAGCTTTTGGAGTCTGTAGCACTTGTAACTTGTCCCTACAGTGATGTCCCCGTGCATTGGGACAAAGACAGCATTCAGCACTAACTGAGATCACACCACACATACGTCCTCAATACGAAGGACGCCGTAGTCTATGTTCTATGTCCCTTCTACTCCTTCATTTATTCATATGGTGACACATCTTGATGCACCAGGCCTTCTGTAAATTACATCTGATGTGAATCTTGTCACTAAGACGAATCAAAACTAAAGATGTATTTACAACCTCCAATTTGGGGAAACCCGGTACCTTGTCGAAGCGATAGACCTGAGCGGAGTTGGGCTTCACTCCAATGTTCATCTCATTGGTGACCACAATCCTGCAGGTACAGAAAGACGATTAGAGTGTGTGTGTGTGTGTGTGTGTGTGTGTGTGTGTGTGTGTCCACCTGTCATAAGGGCAGTCCTTTTTCACTGAACTGAATTGCGTGTTGGTGATCAACCAGTGGAATCTGTCCTCCGTGAAGAGTCTGATGTCCTTCCAGTCACTTTCCTTCACGTAGGTGCAGCCAGCGTTGAAGTCGCCCAGAAGCACAACATTCTGCAGGTAGAAATAATTTTTTAACCATTTCATAAATTTGAACAAATTCTATCCTCCTCAGCACTACAATGGTTTTTTACACATATCTACCAATTAGTTGATTTTGCAAGTGTTTTCTGGAGAGCATTTACATTGGTTGCCATTCTGGTGATGACATCATCCACCACGTCACGGAGGGCATCAATTTGCTTTACAGCCGCTGTAGGTGTGGTGTGTTGGGGGATCAGAACAAACTCCTTCACAACTATAAAACCGGAGGAAGAAGAGGATTAATGAAGATGGAAATGTGAGAAGACAAGGGACAGGTTGAGAGCTTTGGATGTGGCAGACATGATTCATAGCAGGACCGAGTCACCAGCCCCATCTGGCTCACTTAAGCGCTGTATGGACGTCCACATTCAACTGAAATAAAGGCCTTTCTAGAGTGACCAACGGATCTCACACACGTCGGGTGTTTGGTTCTCAGTTGGTGGCCTAGCGAGTGAGGCGATCTACCTCGCTGAGGGAGTTCGGTCGCTCCGTTCTTTACAGCTCAGCTTACCGGTGTGTGGGGAGGAGAACTTGACTGCGTAGGGCGGGCGGGTGAAGGCACCGCCTTCTGGGTATTGGTTTGTGTCCAGCACGGACACCATTGAAGTCCTGCAGAGGACAGATAGTACTTAACCACATCTCTCACTAACGGAAAACACATCAACATTTGAGTTATTTGTATTTGAGTGTTTGGAAGGAAGTCCGAGTACCTGGAGGGAACCTATGTAGAAACCAGGAGAACATGTAAAGTCTCTAAGGACAATATGTCACGGTTTTGTTGTTCTTCCTATTTTATTTTGTAGTTTCATGTCTCTTGTGTCCCTGGGTAACTTCACTTCCTGCCTTGTCCTGTGATTGCCTGATTGTTTCCACCTGTCCAATCACCTGCATCTCCCTAGTGTATTTAAGCCCCATGTGCCTGTTGTCCCTTGTCGCGTCATTTTTCCCTGTTCCGTGGTTCAGGTTGGTGAATGTTGGTTCTGTTCAGAATATTAAAGAGCACTTTATTTTTTGGAAAATGCGTTTGAGTCCTCCCTCCCTGCCTGCCTCCCTGCCTTCGACCCAGCACCACGTATGTGACACAATATGGACAAAGAAACAGACACTTTCAAAGAGAAATTGTTTGGTTTGTGGTCACTGTCATGAGGTTCCAACAGAGGATTAAAGAAGATTGTTGGTTTTTTGTCTCTCTGTTTAAATGAAAAGGAAGAGATATCTCTCCATAGGGGAATTACTAGTACCCAGACGATCTCTGTAAACGGCCTTGAACATAACACACAAACGCACAAATGTTCAAAATACATCCAAGTAGAGATGTGATGTCATCAATGTCAAGGTAGAGCTATAATGTCATTGCCAATAAAGAAGAGATGTGATGTCATCAATATCGAAGTACACCTGTATGACCATAAAATTATAATAAAGCTCTGATGTCATTGACGTTAAAGAGATGGAATGTTAATAAATGCAAATTAGAGTTGTGATGTCATCAATTTGAAAATATTGATGAGAGATGTGATTTCAGCAGCATCAAAGTAGAGCTGGAACATTAGTTTTGGCTTTACCTGTAGAGGAAGAGATATCTCTCCTTGTAGGTGTTGGGACCCAGAGGCTCGCTGACGGTGTAGTTGTAGTCGATCGAACGTCTGTGAAAACACACAAAGTTGAATCTTAATGTATTGTATCTCACATCATAATAAATATCATGATAATAATGATGTGGGCTTTGTAAGGTGCAGTCTAACTTGTTGACGTGGTCCATGAGTTTTTCGGTGGCCGTCAGATCGCTGTCTCTGACCTCCTGGATCAGAATGATGTCGTAACGATGGACAATCTGAGAAACAAACAACGTATGACCTTATCGTGTGATTAAGTTATCGGAATTGCGTTGTCTTAAATGAGTAGTTCCAAGTATGGTGCTCCTAAAGACAGAACACAAAGAAGTCATCTCTTTCCCCATAATGATTAAAGGTCTACTTCTATATATAATATACAATATAATTAAGTTTACTGGTCATGACTAGATTTGAGTCTAATAGGGGTTTTTCACCTCTTGATATTGATATATGTTTTTATTTGTTAGCGCTTATTGAATAACAATACTGACCAAATTGTATTGTTTTTTCTCAAAAACAAACAAAACTCTCTTTTTTTACGCTGACGGTGGTTCGTGTCGGACGCACGACTCTCAGTACGTCTCAAAAAGAGCATTTCAAAGTCTTCAGTGGCACTGGAGGAAGAAATGAGCCTTCTGATGTCACAGTGATGTCATTAGAGTCATGTGGGCTTGGACTTCAGAAATACAAACCTTCATTATAAACTGGGTAGAGTTTTTATTTTGTATTTTATTTTCCTCATGTGAGTACCTTAAAATTGCCTGTGATATCTGATATTAGACATTAGATAGATATTAGAATGGAAGGGGAGCTAAACTTTTGTGGTATACAAGTTACTTTACAACTTTCAAAATGTAAACCTCAAATGTGGCCACTTCTGATGACAGTCTGAATTCATTTTTATATGAAGTGCAAGAAAAATAAATACAGTTCCAGACCGTGGTGATGATGTCCATGACTTCGACCTTCTCAATCTTTGCTTTTCCAAATGTCTGAATGTTGAAGGCTCCCAGCCGCAGGGAGGTGGACAGATGCAGCAGAGCCGACAAGAGGCCCAACGCACACAGCCAACGCATCCTGGGCCAAACAGATGTTCAAAATACACCACTGTGAATCTGGGTTTGATAACTCATGAAATATACTTACTGCTTATAATAATATTAATAATAATAATAATAACAACAAGAGTTTTCGAATATGCGTAAAGCCCATGGTTTTCCTTCAGAGAACCTCATTCAAAGAAATAAAAAAAAACACTTTCAGTGATGAAGGTATACAAGGACAAAATTCATTTTTAACATCCACTTTCAAATCACAAATCAATTTTTCTTGCGTTGGTTTGTCGACAGTACTCTCGCACGCACGCCGATGTTTGGCTCCACGTGGTTATTATTACTTAAAAGTGCTTATAGTTTACGGATTGATACATTCACACATTTAACACAACGCGGTAACATGCCCAGGTAGAAGGGAGTGGCGCACAGGCGCATACTGGTTAACGAGGATCCATTGGCGGGAAAGTCTGGTGCCAGCAGCCGCGGTAATTCCAGCTCCAACAGCGTATTGTAACGGACTGTGTTTTCATGTTCTGGAGAGTTTTGGGATGTTCAGTGAAGGGCGCACAATGTTACGTCAATAGTTACGAAAATAGTTCTAAAATCGGCGATTCATTGAAGGTGCGCCTTATAATTCAGTGCGCCGTATAGTCGCGAAAATACGGTAAGTTTCATGTGCTGCTTTTTGCAGAGGCATCCTGTGAAAATGATTACTCCAGCAGGAGAATCTTCATTCTGTGCATCCATTCTGTCACCCTGCTACGGAGCAAACGTAAAATATAGTGCTATGACATTTTTTATGTGATCCTGTGTGCAATCTGTAGCTGTATTTTATATTTAGTCAGCACAAACAAATCCATTGTGTTATTGAATCAGCTTTCCGTTATTGAATGACTTTATATGTATATGTTGTTAAAGGTCAAGCTAAACACTAGATGTGACCATTATTCTATTTGTTGGGCTACTGTGTCAGGGTGATGAATGCTGTTTGAGAAAATTAAGATACAATATAGGATGTAGACTCTACAGGATTTTATTTTAGCCAATTTTCCTGAAATATGTGTCAATTTGAGATGTTAGACGTTTTAGACAATTTAACCTAGATGGACCACTTAATAGCTTGTGTTTCTTTTTTGTTTTTGTATTTACACAGAAAAAATGAATTTTCAAAAATAAATGAAATTCACTTACAACCAATATTAACTTTAGAAAGGTTATTACGGATTACTCTGTTAGTTCCACTGGTCAAAGCACACTTGACTCTTGAGCTAGGGTTTGATCAACAGAGGATATTTTTACCTACAGCTTTCACAGTAGCAGTGAGAAGCAGGTGAGAAAGCAGCAGATGGTGGATAGGTGATAAAGGGAGTTCATTCAAGGTCATGTGTGATGATCTCTTTCGTCCATTGGGCCAAGTTTACATGGTGTTCACACGTTATTTGTAAAGTAAAATCTCCGAGTGAAATGAGATGAAGTAAATTACTATTTGTTCAGTGGTAGATACATTTTTGAATATTATGAATATTACGTCATAAATGAACATCAATGTCATGTAGCAATCATGATTATACATGTTTTTTTATTTTCCATTCACACAACAGGACACTGCTGAAATATAATACAATTATAACTTTGATTAATTAGTTATGTTTCACACTGCTGACAAATTCATCCATATTTCAAAAGATGGGCAGAGGTGAGTAGAAACATTTCCTTCAGTTTAGTCAATTAGTTTTAATGATTGATTGGTCTCAAACAAATCATGTAATTACAAAGGAAAATTATTTCTGAAATGGGACATTATCCCCAATGAATAGTTACTTTTGTTATAATGTTTGGCCTACCTTTTTGTAATGCATGAATTTACTTGTAACAGAGTAGCTACTACACTGTAATATTGTTCTATTACTCAAGACAAAGGATTGACTATCAGCCCAGTAGGGGGCGATAAAGCGCTTACTGCCGACAACGGAAGCGTGACGTCATACGTTCAGCAACCACAAACAGGAAGAAAACATACAGCTGTTATCTAAGCAGGGAGGGCTTTGGCTAGCTTAGCAGTCTGCGTAGCATTGTCACAGTGATGAAACGGCATTGAGAGTCGGGAACAAACTGGTGTTTGGTCATGCTGTGTCCGGAGTAGCGGCCGTATCAATAGATACCAAGAATACCATCCTCCTCGACTTTCCTCCGGTCCGGCTGTTGAAACGAGGTATGTTAGCTTAGCGGCCGAACGCGAGCTAGCGGTAACTGATGTTAGCCGTGTTGCTAGTTAGCAAGCAGATGTTGTATGCTTGGAAATACACGGCTTTACCAGCTGTTTTACACTGCAAACGAATACACGGTGACTTTGACAGCATTCCTTTATCGTTTTAGGTGTCGCTGATGTAAGCAATGGTTGGCTCAATAGCTAACTAAAGCCCGTAGTCCCGAGTGCGAAAAGTGGTCGGTGGTAGGTTCTGATGATGTTCTGACAACCGACTACTAGTCATGTTTCCATCATCCGAACGGCAGGTCACATGATCTGTAGGCACCTTCCGATAATATGAACGGCAGGTCACATGATCTGTAGGCACCTTCCGATAATATGAACGGCAGGTCACATGATCTGTAGGCACTTTCCGATAACATGAACCGCAGGTCACATGATCTGTAGGCACCTTCCGATAATATGAACGGAAGGTTTATAGCGACCTTCCGTTCAGATGATGGAAACATGGCGATATTCAGAGAGGCAACGCTAAAACAGAGGGACATATGTATCCACCCGCATGCTATAGAACTTAAAAACCAGAACCCATTTTCCATTTCCATTGCTAAATGTAATGGGTCGGAAGGCGTACTCCCAAGTTGTTCCTATTGGCCGAATGACCTGTTTCAGACTTAATGAGCAAATTATTTGTGTTTATTTCTAAAGCCTTGCATTAAAACATACATCACTTTATTTAAGATGCTGCCCTGCTTTCAAATCGCAGTTTTGTGCCAGATTCTCAACAAAGTTAGAAAACAACATGTACGGAAAACCCATGGCCATGAAGATACGTCATTTAACGTTGCATGGAATCTGCATGAGGAGGAGGTGTCCAGGTCACTGAGGTCAACTGAGATCCTCTTGTGCCATTCTGAAACAGGAACCTGCCACTGACCACTTTTCTCTCTCTGAGTCACTCATTAAAGCAGATATCTGCATTATGACTTGACTAAGTATGTTAGATAGATAACCGGTATAATGATCACTCCTGTTGTAGATTATGAAGTCAGAAATAATAACTTGACGCTTGCCAATGTGTAGTCATTTCGTAAGACACAAACGCAGGCCGGTTTAGTATTACTTCTGTTTTTCCTTCTGCATATTTGCTTTTCATTTTCAAAATGCTCTTTGTAGGATTTTAAGTTTCGTGTGCAGTTATTCCTGATTTGAGTCTATTCTGCACATCAAGCACCTCATCAGTCAACTTTTGATTTCTGTCAATCTGTTTTTAGATTTTTATTACCTTCCTCAGTATTAATGAACTGAAGTAAATTGCAACAGCAAAACTATATCAAAAGAACTAACGTACCTTTCTTTGCTCTGTGTCTTTGCTGAAGGTGTGAATGAGTGACAGGGTGTCTCCCACAGCTCTCAGTGAAGTCCAGCTCCGCTTCCTCTGCCACGATGACATAGACAATGTCAAGCTGCTCTGTGGTGATTGGTTCCCAATCGAGTAAGAGTCACGCTCAGTGTGCCAATCACAACACTTGTTACAACACGAGTTGTTGGAGTTTGACGCATTGTGTTCAATTTGTTGTTGGACATTTGTACGAACTTTATTGGGGTGAAAAATCTGAAGAAAACAGCATTAGTCCAACATTCTTTCAGGTTTGACTTCCACGTATTCACTGCACCGGTGCCCACACATTATAAATATGGCATGACTATTGATTGCACTTTGGGTCATTCAGAATGCTGGCCATTGGAAATGTGGAAAACACTTTGATAGTTCTCGTGTGCCAGAAACGGCTATTATAATATTCCAAATGGTCTGTTTATTTATTGAATAACAGGATCTTTTTCACATGCTTTTCCCCTACCAATAATGAGGGAAAGAAATCACTAAGAGGTGTTTATTTAGATTTTTCTTTCCAAGAGTATTTGTATTTTGTTGATCTCAGAGTGGCTGATATTAAAGATTGTGTGCTGACGGTGGAGCATTCATTAAGGCCACCCTCTGTTCCCCTTTCCACACACAGAGTTCACTTAAACCATCTTTAGGCTCTGAAGATTACAATCAAGCCCTTTAGCTTCTGTATCATGTATAAAAGATGACTGACGGTTAACTGTATCCCTTTATGCAATGCTAAGAGTAAGTAAAGCAGTTTTTCTTCACGGCTAAATCTTCTGACCTTTGCCTGCAGGTACCCAGACTCATGGTATCAGGACATCACCTCCAACAAGAAGTTCTTCTCCCTCGCTGCCACCTTCAGCGGAGGCATCGTGGGAATGATTGTAGCCGAGATCAAAGGCCGGACCAAAGTACACAAAGAGGTACGATGGTCGCCGCGTAACAAGGCCGCTCACACAAAACACACACCGCTTTGAAGAAGTGCTCCGTAGGAAGGGAACGTCTGAGCGCGTTGTCACTTCGGTTGATCTCCTTTGGTAGTGTCTGAATCTGTCTTAAAGACTGCAAACGAGATTAACCTGATGCCCCCTGACTGAGTTGGACTGTGTCATTACACAAGGTTAATACAATAAGGGATCATTGGGTTATGATACACAATGAGGAAGATTAAGGAATGAACGTTTGACCACCGGTGTCCTGATCTGAATTTCCATATAGGTAAATATACCACAGTATAAAGCGTTTGACTATTATACTATGCAAAATGGCTGAATTATGTGGTGGTAGTAACAAACTTAAGGCCTTTACCATTATCTATTTATGATGGCAGGGATGCCAGTTTGTGGCGGTTGGAGCTCATACAGAAAAGTGCCTTCGTTGAACAGGAAACAGACATTTTCCAAGTGCAACATGCAATGTTCTCTAAAACCAAAAATCTAATCTAAATATTAATCTATGGTTCCCAGTCTTAGTGCTAAGCTTAGGACTGTGGCAGGATATCGAGTACCCGGAGAGACACATGGAGTACATGCAACTCCACCCAGTAGGTGATGGGGGGGGGGTCACCTACATTGGCTTCACTTGCACTGGAAGCAAGGAGCCAACCCTGTTTTTACTCCTCTGCAACTGATGGGAGTTCTAAAGAGGTGAATTAAAGTGGACTTTACCAGACTCTGGCTGAGATTCAAGTCGGCCATGAAGTCGTAGACCTCGGCGCTGCCGGGCACCACTCCCTCCATCATTTCGTTGGTGACCACGATCCTGCAAGTACAGGAAGGTGGCTGGAATGGAGGAGCCTTCATGTGTGTGTGTGTTTGTGTGAGACAGAGTGTGTGTGTTCCACCTGTCATAAGGGCAGTTGGTGTGTGACACCGTCGTGTCGGCAGTATAAAGCGTTTGACTATCATACTATGCAAAATGGCTGAATTATGTGGTGGTAGTAATGAACTTAAGGCCTTTACCATTATCTATTTATAATGGCAGGGATGCCAGTTTGTGGCGGTTGCAGCTCTTTCTTAATAAAAGAAAAGAAAGATGAATGCAGATCGACCAGTGGGATCCTAATGCCCCACAACGTCCAATGTCCAATTATTTATTGAGTTTCTTTTGAGGCAAACTGATGTAAATGACCGAGTTCTCTCTCGTAAACAGTTAAGCATTCTACATCTAAATATTTATGGCCTTTATTGTGAAAGGTAAGAGCCAAAGGAGTGGATCTGGTCTGCACTGCTTTTGTCCAAGTTCAAAAGAGTAATACAGTTTTCTGTCTTCACAAAACGTCCCTCTTGTTGGACCAGGCAACCTGAGGTTCTGCAGTGTAGCCAAAAATCCCCACTGCTCATCAGCAAATGCAATAAGAAGTCAGATGAGAAAATGACTTAACCTAAAGGGAGATCAAGAGAGTTTATCATAAACCTAAGTGGTGTTTAACTTTTTTCTTTGTAAGAGTATTTGTGTTTTATTTGCTCTGAGTGGCTGATTTGCCTGGAACATTATTAAAGATTGTGTGCTGATGATGGAGCATGCAGAGCGTATTCAGAGGCACAGTTAATGACCAAAGTCAATATTGAATATAGTTTCATCAGATAAGATGTTTCTCTTAATCTGCATATTTCTTTCACTCGTGTGTGTGTTAGGATGGAGACATCCTGGCCTCCAGCTTCCCTGTGGACACCCAAGTAGCCTACATCCTGAGCCTCGGAGTGGTCAAGGAGTTCAGGAAACACGGCATCGGTACCTTTCCCCGCCGGCACACACACACACACACACACACACACACACTTTGGGGAAGATATCTTTTGACACTTGCTCAAACCTGTACGACAATCTGACTCATTTACTGAGAGTTAACCATGAAGCCGCTTAGAAATCATAGAAAAATAGACTCTCTCTCTCTCTGATGATCCCTTTTTATATTTTCCTGGTTATCAAAGCGCTTCATTGACAGTTTAATTTCCTTCCAGCGGTGCAGTTGAACAGGATCTGCTAACGGCTCATTCAGCACACTTTTAATGGCGCATTTTAGAGATTTGCATCTCCCCCGTGTTCTGCCGCTCTCAATCTGCTGATTGATGGATTTTAAACTACATCGGTCGGGGGGGATGCAGCATTCGTATGTTTGGATGTACGAGGCTGCTTTAGGGGGGTTGGCCATGTAGGTCTGACTTGGTATTTGTTCAAAACGCCTCTAGCCTTTGCTCCAGTAATTGGTGAGGCCCAAAGGTGCCACCTATGCAAAAAACAGAGTGTGCTTTATTTTGGCTCTTGATCTTGGAAGGACCTGCAGACTAGACCCAACCTGGACTCATCTCTCCAACCAGTTTGAAGGTTGACTGATGCGTTCTTTTGCTGTGGTAAATTTAGTCAGATGTGTATTTATATATTTTTTTTAAATAATAACTAATTTACATTAATTCAACATTTTGGACTTCTTCAAAAGAGCCGCTCTCCTTTCTACCAATCCAGGCTCCCTGCTGCTGGACAGTCTGAAGGAGCACATCTCAACCACGGCCCAGGACCACTGCAAGGCGATCTACCTGCACGTCCTCACCACCAACAACACTGCCATCTACTTCTACGAGAACAGGGACTTCAGGCAGCACCACTACCTGCCGTACTACTACTCCATACGAGGCGTCCTCAAAGATGGCTTCACATACGTGCTCTACATCAACGGGGGACATCCGCCCTGGACCATATTATATCCTTTTAGTGAAAGCGGGAATGAGGATACACTTGCTCATTATTACATGTGTATAGAATATATCTATATATACATGCAGGGTGACGCAGGCTGGATTTGCTCTCCTTCACTCACAGGTCTGAGAAGAAGTTCTCTGTAACATTCTTTGGCAAATGGACTGGGTTATTGTTAGAGGAGATTATGGGGACATTTGTTGCCTCTCATAAAATCTGGGGGCAAAATGATATTTCTTGAAGGCAATTTTGCCCTCATGTGTTTCCGACCCTGCCGTGGATGATTCAGCTACTGTCATGGCACTGCAAAGGTACAGGAACTACATGTCAGTTACCCTAAGCTGCCGGATCCCACTTTTTAAGAAATCCAAAATCGGATTCATCAAATGAAATGACAAACGTTCCCGTTTTCTTTAACGTCCTGTCCCACTGACTACATCCAGCACATCGGCTCCGCCCTGGCCAGCCTGAGCCCCTGCTCCATCCCTCAGAGGCTGTACCGGCAGGCCCAGTCCCTGCTGCGCTCTCTGCTGCCCTGGTCCAACATCGCCTCCAAGACCGGCATCCAGTACAGCAGAACAATGTGACGGCCACATGGTGGGTGGCAGGAGCAGACTTTCGTAAAGGCGGGACTTTCTCACAAGCTCACAAGCTATTGGATGTTTGATTTCCGTCTATGTCTCTTTTTATGTCTTTCTTTTTTCTTTTTGCAGAAGTGCAACAGTTTCACCATCAGTCTTCCCCTGTGCACACCCAGATGTACTCTCACACCCTCTTCACGGCGTTCCACACCCTGTGTCTGTCACAGGACTGGGGTTCAGCCTGCGTTGGACCGCCCACATAATACATTGTTATTCCCAGTTTCCAGTGAGCGTTCGGCTACGTTCCCACGAGTTTTCAGAGGCTCCGCTAAATAGGATTATTTTACACTGACCGATTTAGTCAAACTATGGGATCTCTTTGAGTGATTCAATACTACCCCGTATATACTACGACACTACCCCTTTGTTACTAAAGTGACCTGCACACGTGTGTACGCCAAAGCAGAGCGTGTCGGACTCGCTCTCCCCGGACGGTGGAATAAACCACATGCGGCAAACACGGGTCGTGGTTTGGTGTGAAAAGGGTGTAACCGACACACACACACACACACACACACACACACACACACACACACACACACACACAGGGAACCCGACAGAGACTAAAGGATCGACCCTGCCTATCATTCTGCCTCCTCCCCTCCTGTCCATCACTGTCACAGAGACGATGTACACTGTTTGTATATTATATATACTGAGCTAATATATATATAAATGTATCTCTATGTATGTCTGTTCTATGCTGTCGGTAGGCCTAGTTCAAAGATAACCCCCCCTCACCCCTTTTTTGAGTAGAGACTCGAGAACACGTTGAATTGAATTGTTACTTGAATCTAGCTACACTAGAGGGATCGAATAAAGCTAACTATACACAGGAAAGTTGGGGACACTGTAGATAAGGTGATCTATATTTGCTCACGACTTCAAAAAGCATTTCCCGTCTGTACCCGAGACATCGCCAGAGAAACAAATGAACATGTAGCATCTGTCTATTATTAACTGCAGGGCCAAGTGTACACATACACCTCACACACCACGCAGTCCTGTGTGAAAGTCTGCATTAAGACGCCAGCGCCTTTTCATTGTTTCCAGGTGTTGCCTGTGCATAGTTGATGCAGCAGTGTGGGCTGGTTGCTGAGTCCTTATTTCAGAGGTTTTAAATGGCTGCAGCCCTTATCCGTCTGCCCCAGGGCTGTAAGATTGCTGCTAATGTAAAGAAATGGTCACATTTGTTTGGCCCGATTTTTAAAATACGGCCATAATCAGATTTTTTTTGTGGGCCTGTAGTGGAGATGAGAGCAGTTAAGTAATGTTTCCCCAACACACACATCGCACACCTCGCACACATGCAGGTGTGTGAATACGGGATGCATCCGGGGTCTGACTCTAGAACCCGACATGTTGACTGTATGTCAGTGAGTCGCTGGGTGGTTCCTCAATACCATCGCAACGCGTCGCACCGGATCCGACGTACAGGTCAGCGAGCAAATCCATTTGATACGGGACACAGCACTGAAAAGGGTAAAGGTGTCCGTGTAAAGAAATGGTTGAAGGAGTCAACCAGCCTTTGGGAGGAAACTCAAAAGTACATTTCAGACATTGTGTATGCAATAAATTTATTTCATTTGATTTCATTTCGGTGTGACTTTTCCTGCTGTGTTTTATTACCCCTGCCCCCCCCCCGAGCCTTGTTTACGATCATGCCCACTGTAGGTCTGAACGGGCACTCCGGTGATTTGATACCGACACATTTGGTGGGACTCCCATCATGATTTAAACACAGGAGCATGTGAGTGTCACCGGTTCCACTGTGGGTTTTGGTTCCCACACACTACGTGTTTGTTTCTTCTCTAAATTGTACATTTAGTTAAAAAGCAGAAGAGCAGAAGAACTCTTGAGAAGAACTCTTTTCTTTTCATAGACCTTTGTGCCACCTCAACTTCCCTTGTTAAGATGCCTCAGGGAAAAACAAAACGCGCCATATTTAGTAGCCCAAAGAAACTAATTTAAACTGATCTTTAAGAAAGGAAATACGATGTACACACTTTGCACCCATATAACTGATGCAGAGCACACACCTCTCTTCATATTTGACCTGTATTCTGTATACACATAGTTAAACACACATTAGACCCATGTGGGTAAATTTCGTACGACCAACTCGGTGTTACAGGAACAGGACAGGACTGCATCAACCTGTTTGTCCCATGTATTGTCCTGCTTCCTGCATTTGTGGGATGCCAGTGCCCCCAGCGGTCTCCTTCCTGCAATCACACCAGGCCACCTCCCACCCACACGTGGGTGTGCATAGTAGCGAAGTGGCCGTGAGGTGCGTTAACGTGGATGAATCATGCAGATGCGGCACAGAGGGGGATCCAAAATGGAACACTTTGTGAATGAAGTAGTTAACTGCACCTTCAAAGTGGAGATGTGAGAAGAGTCAAATAGCAGTGAGATGTTTCAATGCTCATGGGATGTCCGTTCAAGAAGAGGAAGGGTTACGCAAAAGATAATTCTGTTAAGATATCATACTTCTCCGTACAGATGATCCATCTTATCACCCTTTCCTCAGCATGGCAGCAGTATGGTCTGGAGCTGAAGGAACTGAGTGAACTGTGCTGCTGGAGACCCCTCACACCTCATTCGACAGGGGTGAGCAGATTATAATAATTACGAGTTTGCGGGAGCGCAAAAAGAATCGAAATTATTTAAACCTTTCTGTAAAAGTCAGCCTGCCGGGCCATGGGTTTGATACATATGTTCTAGAGTATATGGTGGACTAATAACTATAGTTCTTGTCATTTCTTTTAATTCATTATTTTTGTCTTTTTAATTGTTGTTATTCCCCTTGTTTTGACCTACTAGGGAGGGTTTCCTCGGGCAACACTAGAGATCAGTTGGTGGCGGTAATGCTCCTGAAAGATGTTTGCCGACTGCCATTAAAAGCAACGAAGAAGAAGAAGAAGAAGCCACGCCCCCTGAAAGATAACGCGCCGCTTTGACTCTGGCACGCGGCACTTCACTCCGGACGATTCTCAGTCGGCGGCGGAACAAACGAAACATCAAAACCCACACAGTTTTCTTTTTGTTTTGTGGGACGCGTTTCACCGGCGAGTTGTTGAAGGGAAGCGGGTGAGTGATGCACTTCGTCCCCGTAATAAACGACAGCTTTTACTCCCTCGGCAGTTATGTTTTAGGCTCATAAAGTGTTAAATCACAAGTCAACGTTAAGTGAGCTGCTGGGGTTTAAGGATAACGTCTCTTTAACTAAAACCATTTACTTTACATGATGTCTGTTGATAAAGGTGAACATTAGGGCTGCGGTCCAGGTTCACTTGCGTTTCTCCTCCCAACTTCACTTCATATTGGCGTTGAAGTCAGTGAGTTCCACGCGCCCCCTTTTCCATCACGGTCTGGTTTTGGGCGCTTTCCTTTGGAAGAGTGGGGGGGGGGGCAACAACAGAAACACAAAGTGTGTGTGTGTGTGTGTGTGTGGGGGTGTCATTTTCCTTCAAACACTTAACGCGGTTCTTCTTTCATCTCAACCCTCCTTCCACTTAATGCAGAGGCGTGGGATGCTGCCAGTGTCTCTCGGCGGCTCGTTATGCGTGAGAAGCGTTTCAGTGCGTGTGCTCGTGTGCGTTAACCAAACAGGAGCTGAGTGGAGGAGAAAAGATCTTGTTTTTGAGTCCTGGTACACACCTGTTGTTGGTTGAAACATTAAACAAACGCATCAGCCGATGCGGTGATAAAGGGGCTGTGGATGGGTGAGTGGGTGGTTTTATTTATTTGTGTGTGTGTGTGTGTGGCTCCAGACTTCTCTGGAGTAGTGGGGGGATGGGTCCTGACACAGTTGCAGGCAGGATGTGGCTCTGAAAGTTTTAGGTGCCCCTGTGGCTCGTTGTGATCAGCAGACAGAATCTGAATGCCATCAGACTCGTGGGGACACGTCCCACACGAGGCTGGACCAAGTAACTCATTGAAAAAGAACAAGCTGAGGTGGCATTTTTTCATTTTCTGTTCCTCTCTCTCTCATGAGGGTTTTGTTGACTATTTAAAATATCATCCACAATCATTGTATTTGGTTGCGATCGCCCGTTTGACAGTCCTTATTCTGCATCTACCGCAATGCATGATGGGTATAATGAGGACCATTGGGATCCGATTCTGTGTGCGTTGTGTATGCAATATACAAATCTAATATGTTGGTGTTAGGTTGTAAACATAAGCAGCTCCCCTGTTTCCTTTGAGCCCTGCATTCAGTGAATCGCTCCAAAAAACAAATCGAGCAATTTAGTCCACGTTCTGAGTGTTCTTGGTCTCTTAACTTGTCTCTGGAGCACACAACAGACGTCACTTGAACCCTCTGACATTGACTCCGCAGTATTGATGTGGGACCAAAGTCCAATTCCGCCAAACGAGGGCAAACTGAGGATTCAGATAGTAAACAATTGAGCGTGTTTTTCTCTTTTTTTACATCTAGCCCACTTGGCAAAGAACAAAAACAAACAGATGAGATCTTCTTGGCGTGGTCACATGGCCAAAGGCACACAATCTGCCAACGCAACGTCCTAACGTATCATGTGTTTTATGGCCGTGCCTTTTTACAGCCCGGGAAGGTGTGAAGGCCTTAAATATGTGGTTGTGCAATAAGATCTGCTGTAATCACGCCCCCCCCCCTTTTTTTTTGCTCAGGCCTTGGTCGTTATAACATTTGATATTTTACAAAGCTGACAACATATCAATATGGTGATTTAACACTGGCTATCATCTTTGATTTGGGCTGCATTATACTGTCTGAAACGTTTACTTTTCCTTGTGCTCGGGCTACATTACAGTAAATATCATTTTCTGAACCTTCCAATCTGTTCCAGCTGCTCAAATATTTGCCTTTGCTCACTCTCTCTCTCTATTCACATTACCAATTAGTAATGCAAATCTCAGAATATCAATATCTAGGTATTTGGTCAAAAACAGTCATATTGGATTGTTCGTGAGAACGGGGCTGCTTGGAGAGACATTGTCAATGACGCAGGAAGATGCGAGTGAGTCACGCTGTAGCGACTCGTCTGCTTTGTCAAACCGTTGTTCATCACCGCCGAAACAAGGTCGTACTCCGTCAAAGTGGCCCCCCTCCTCCAGCTGCGTGGAGAGGAGTCGCCGCCATGGAAACGGCCCACAGCGACGATGTTGAGCGCCGTGGCTGACTTGACCCTTCCTGTTTTTAGCGTTTGCGTCCACGCGAGAAACCAGCTAATATAAACCCCAGCAGGGCATTTGAGGCTGTGTGCTGCAGTCAACTGGTTGGCTGTCTGATTATGCAGCGAGAGAACGGTCTCTCTGAGGAGAGCAAGCAGCTTTTTACCAAACAGTGAAAACACGCTTTCATTTTCACAGGGAAATGAGAAAGTTTCCCCAGTTTTGATGGATTTATTATTCATCTCTTCTTAGATGCCAAAAAATTAAATAATATCACATTAGATCAGATTCCTTTCTACTCAATTCTGTTAAATGTTTTATGCCTTCTTTTTCCCCTCGGAGGCATTAACAAAATCATCCAATCATATGAACCTGTGGGCAGACTACAGGGACTTTCTAAACGCTCGCCTTAAGAAATGGTATTTTACAGAATTGCTTTTCAAATTGTGATTCGTGTGAATCTCTGTTTAAGGTTTTTCTTTGTCGGAGTCAAGTTGCAGCTCTGAGGTTAATTGCCTCTAGAGGTGTCTTATTACTCTGCAAGAAAGCGTAAACATACCCACATGTGGTAAAGTTCAACTGAGCCGCACAAGACTGGGCAGGACGTGCAATAATCAAGTCCAAATGGACACACAAAGGGTGTGATATTCAAATGTCTGCTGATCATGCAGTGATTTATGTTCACGCAAATAACAAGCTTCACTTGTTAAAGTCTCATTCATAATGACAAACGTAACTAAATGGCTTAAATATTCCTGACTTTAATTCTTACAGCAAGACCATGTGCTATTGAAAAAAACGTATTACACAACTTTAACATGTACAATCTTTAAAACACACACCAATACATATTGAGGTCTAATATTAACAACAAAAAGCCGTGCAGGATGTTGCTTGGTACCTGACATTGCGGAGTCGGTGTGTTCCATCTTTATCATATGGTTTTTAGCGCTCTCGTACTATTCGAGGAACAGTTGTTGCTCAAACTGCTGCTGCTCTCGTCTCGTTCCTTCACTGTGTGAGAGGTCGCCCTCACTTGACACGAGTCCATATAGAAGAAAGGGCATCGTTTCCACATCTCCTCGACAACTGAGAGGGTTTTTTGGAGGTGTTGAAATTTAGTGAAGCAAGTCTCCAGTGTATCCTCTACTCCCGTTACAAGGGCTCATCTGCTTGGTTGTTCTTCAGTTCGGATCATCGGTGTCTTCGGTCGTTCTTGGCCGACACGACGCGGAGGAGAAGAAAGCAGCCTTTGTCATTCTGCTGCAGTGCCTGATGGGAAGCTCTGCTGTCAATGCAGCCTGTAACAGGCACACGACTGATGGGCCCACGTCTCCTTCTCTCCTCTCACGTCCCTTCTTTCCTTTGGTGATCACTCTCATTTCTAGCGTTCACTCATCTCAGCGTGGCCCCTTTGACCAGGAAATTGCTATTCTCCGTCCATCCAATGTCTGCACCGGTCCAAACACAACATCCTTCCATTAAGTTGATTCATGGGTTTACAAGGAAAGTTATTTGAGAACCAACAACTTCAGTCAATAAAAATAACGACTTCAATCTTGTAGAATCATTCAAAATAATATCTGGTAGAATATAGCAATACAGAAAAGCAGCTCGGCGACTCAATCATTTCCTGCTCTGAGGGTGAGACAGGATGAGGCTGCTTCCTTTTTCCTGCCCTATCCAGGAAGTGGGGATGGTCAGGCTGCCCCACGGCGCCTGAGGAGAGGCTTGGAATGAGGAAAACGGGGAGAGGGCAGGAGACTCGCTGTGTTCTACGGCGTCTTCCTCGACCTGCAGCAGAGCGCCGTGCCCGGTGCATCAACCGCAGCCAGGGCGTAATAATCTAATATGCAGCGCTATGAAAGCAAGCTGGATGGAAGGAGGATGTGCGACTTGGCGCTTTTTCTGAACTTGAGCTGGTTTGAAGGCCGAACTGATCCACAACATGCGCTGAAGAGCTTTCCTCTCATGGCTTTTGTCTCAAGTCGGTTCAATGGTGTTTCATGTCCTCAGAGGTTATTACCTAAAAGAAGAAAACAGTTTGACTCCACACCATGCTCTTCACTCAGGGCCTGTATGAATGAATCACTGCGCAGATCAACCACCTCTTTGGTTCTAATAGAATGATTAGAGAAATCCACTCTCACATGGTGTGTGTGTGTGTGTGTGTGTGTGTATGGGACAGATTCTGCACTGACGCACTTCAGAGGGTGACTCATCAAATTTTAGGATAACGATGTCTCCATCTCATGTGTATTTATCACATCCAGCCTTTGTGCGTACACACACACACACACACACACACACTGGCTCCGTGTAATGGGCTGTTAGCGTCTCACTTTAATGCCTTCTGCCGTCAGCGGGCTGCATATAATGTATTTGTATTGTATTATATAAAGTATTTATTTGGTGTCAGGGCTAAATAGTCTAATGAGACTAGTTAAACAGTTAAAATAATGTAGTGTGTTTATAAACTTCCTATTACCCGGAGAAGGTTGTAACATAAACGTATCATTACTGGAGTCGTGCGTGTTGAGCTCTCGTCATCTGGACCCGGTGGACCTTCCCTCTGTACTCTGGAGGCCGGAGGGAACCGCGTGAACGTGGGAGCGAGGCAGCGGGGGAGAGAGAATGTAAAAGGCTGGGGGGGGGAGGTAGAGATGTTAAATGAACGCTGCAGAGACTGACACGGGTCACCCCGAGCATAAAGGGAGCATGAGATTACTGCATATTGTTTTGTTTTTATATAGCAAAGCATTTTAGCCCTCTGGAACAAAAGCTGCTCAGAGGAAGAGAGAATCTCTTCTGAGCGCACAACAAAGTCACAAGGCCATAAATCATGCAAACGTCTTATTTTCTAATAATCAATGTCAGTATATCAACATTAAAGAATACAATGAGTACCCTCCTCTCCTCTCTGCTGTGCTCAGCAGTGCAGTTGAATCAAAGTTTCCATGGGGATTTCCCGGGTTGCGCTGTGAAAGATGAATTTAATGTTTTTCAGAAGATCTGGTTTCCCACAAACGGTTCATATGGGTCGTTATTTTGCATGACTCATTTAGACTATTTAACATGTGAGGTGAAGATGAGAGACCTCAGCAGCATTGCATCTCTGTCACAACACAGAAGTAGCTGTGCATGCAGTCCGTGGCATGGAAACATCGGGGACCAGCCCTTTACAGAGCGGAGTCCTTTCTGCTCCCGCATGAATGGATCCCAACGGAAACTAAACCAGCCTGCAAATGTATTGTGAGGCCTGTGTGCTCATACACAATAATCACATTGTGTTGTTGGCCTGAGAGCTAGTGTGTGTGTGTGTGTGTGTGTGAATAACAGGCAGGCGGTCAGATGATCACAATCCCTCCTCGTCATAGCCTTGGCTGACACCTCTACAGTCGATGGGCATCTCTTGGTTGGGCTTCTCTACAGTTTGTTTGTCTGCCCTGTGGCGTTTGGGACATGTTTAAACACGTCTGCAACGTAAGCATAAAGAACAAAGAATTGCCTCTTCCAGTTAACTTGAATTCACGTTTTGTCTTTGGAAAGATCCCTCCTAACCTTACCAGTTACAAAGTGTTAAATAGGCCGTCACTCTGGATCCTTTTTTTTTTAAAAACGTTAAGACTCGCCGGCTAAGTTTGTCCTTTCCTTACAGATCCCTTCAGTCGTTTAAAATGAATACTCGTGAGTGTCTGAGTCGATTCCCGATGGAAGTTGGGGATTCACATCCATAAAATGGCTGGGGGGGGGGGAGGGGCAGGACAAATTGTGTGGGAGCGCTCGAGCCCTGCTGCTCTCCCCCCGGTCAAGAAGCATCCTGCCCAGAGAGGCGGTGATTAGATTTCCCCTCTGGTGTTTCCGGTTGAGATGGATCAGACGCTGTCTCCTTGCAGACATGCAGCAGACTCTGTGAAGCCTTCCTTTCACTCGAATGAAAGGGATCTCTAAGAAGTCTGGTGAACGCCTGTGTGTCGCTGTTGTTCATCATCGTCCAGCCAAGTAAAGAAAGCGGATTCCCCTGAGCGAGACGGGAAGTGAAGAAGGTTCACCGTAGAAGGTTGATCCTCGTAAAACATTTTTCTTTCTTTCATTCATTTTATTTTTACGCCTGAATGCAAGTCAAGCCAATTATTATTTATTCTTGATTTTAACGGAACTGTTACCTTTTATAAATAAATAGATAAATAGTTTGAATTTTAGGACATGAAAAGCACTGACTAACCTGTTCCTGTGCAATTGTTTCCTGTCGTATTTTCCCAACAACCCCCCCTCCTCGAGGTTTTTTTTTTTTTTTTTTCGTCCTGTTTGGACAAAGCAAGCTGTTACCAAAAGTCCATCAATGGACGTTTTTCCTCTCCTGCTTTCCCCTAATTGGTTGGCATAGTTTGTGTTGTCATGGCGAGTGGCGTAAGTTCTGCTCCGATGTGAAAGAGGGGACTGTTCCCCACAGGGGCAGCGTCAGGCTTTGGCCTTCAAATTAGTGTTGCCACGGTAACAAGGGTTCTGCGAACGGCTCCAGTGGGTCACCAGATCAGTGTTGGTGTGTGTGTGTGTGTGTGTGTTGCAATAATGTTGGTGAATAACATTTGCTCGTCACCAAAACCCCTTCAAAGCCTTGTCCTCTCCCCAGGTGTTTAACGTCTTCTTCAGTGAGCGACCCCTCCCTTCCTCTTGGCCCTTCGACTCAACCTCCTTCACGATGTCATCTCAGGCCACGCCCATCCAGGGATCACGACCCATGACCCCACCGCTGATCTCCACAGAATCCCCAGTGTCACCAGGTGAAGATGCATTCTTCTACGGCCTGTTGACTAAATGCACTGAACCATAACCGGTCTTAAAGGGGCAGTGCACTGATTTTAAGATCAGTTTCCTACTGAGTCTGAGACAATGCAATATTCTGTGTGGATGGGAAGTCTGAGCTGGAGTTTGAGCAGTTTAATAGAAAGCCTACGTTCCACTGTGTGTTTTTGTATCAAATGTAATTAAACCGTTTGAAGTTATCAACTTGCATTATGCGACAGAATCCAGCTCTAGTGTTTTTATGAAGTCTGATATATTATATATAATCTCCCCCAAATTTGTATAATAACTATAACAGAAACCACACTACTTATGTGCAAACTGATGCAGCACGTTTTCTACTTCCAGTCCATTTAGCCATCTGATGCTTCTGCCCCTTGACAGGATTTGAATTATTTAGCCATAATTCAACTGTATTACCTTATTTTACTAATATAATGTAACTTCCCCCATTGATGCTCAATCACTCTAATGTGTGTGTGTGTGTGTGTGTGTTATTTGTCCCGTTAGAGTCCCTGCACCCGCCGGCCGGCAGACACAGAGACCGCTCGCCTTCCCCCATGAGAGGCTACCTCGTCCCCAGCCCCCTGCCCACACGCAGGACCAGGACCTACTCGGCGTGAGTGCACACACACACACGCACACGCACACACACACACACACACTGTTGATAGAACGCTCACTTTGTGTCCTCTCTCTCTCTGCCCACAGGGCGACTCGCGCGGCAGAAGGTCCGGCGTTTACCGGCGTGTGTAAATGCTTCTCGCGCTCAAAGGGCCACGGCTTCATCACGCCATCAGACGGGGGCGCTGATATCTTCGTCCACATCTCTGAGTAAGTGTTCGTGTGCAGCGACAGAGACTCTGTTTGTACAATAGAACTCACCAGAAAATGTTGTCCTGAATGTGGAGCTGAAGAGGTTTTTATTGTAGTGGTTGCAAACAACAACCAACAAGATACACAAAGGTAAAACAATTTGTATAGTTCACTGGGAGTAGAGGGAAACACACACAGACACACAGGAGCAGCAGTGTGTGGAGGACAGCAGAATGACCTTCACTGCAGTGTTTTAGAGGCTTTAAAGCCCATAGACAGCAGTGCACACACACACATACACTTAGCAACACTTTGACCAAGGCAATAAACAAGTTCAGTTCATATCTACTTTCAATAAGTAGAATGTGACATTGTAACGTTGGCCTCACTGTAAGTTCTGTAGGCCTGATCTCTCTGGGCCGCCCCCTAGTGGGGCCCTCCGGTAACACTTGTACAGCAGAACCACACAATGGAACGTTTGACCCTTAACCTTACACAACACCCCCCTCCCCTTGTCTTTCCTCCCCCAGCATCGAGGGCGAGTACGTGCCGTTGGAGGGCGACGAGGTGAGCTACAAGATCTGCTCCATCCCTCCCAAGCAGCAGAAGGTCCAGGCGGTGGAGGTGACCATCACCCACCTGAAGCCGGGGAGCAAGCACGAGACCTGGAGTGGACAGGTCGTCAGCGACTGAGCGCCGTCCCTCATCAGAGGGGGAGGGGGGGGGGGGGGGGCGTTAGGGTAGTCTTAGGGATGCATTGATCATCTCGTAGTTCTCTCATGGTTGGCTCTACCTGGGGGGGGGTGAGTCACTGAATGGATAGATGTTTATCTCATGCTAACGTGAGCTCCTCTGCAGACCCTTGTGCTTCATTTGATCAGGAAAACTCATTTAGACGAATACTTCTACTTCTTTGGGATTCATTTGGAAGAGTTCAATCCACAGCCAGCGTTACGAGTGGCGACGGGAGAGAGCTGTGGGGGGGGCGGGGGGCGTGTTGGTTGTTGTTCCTGTTTTACTGGTTGCTTCTACCCAGAGGACTCGCAGGCCTCGTCTGTATTTCATCCTGTGGGGGGGGGGGGGGCTGTATGAGTGAAATAAAGCTTATTCAACCAGAACATCTTGGTGGATTTCACATTTATTTATTTTTGGCTCGATTGGAGTTGACTTGGACAAAAGAAAATTCAACAGGGACATTTTTTTAGCTGTTGGATTTTGTCTTTTTATCATTTTGTTAATGTAATGCATATATTTCATTTTTATTTTATTTTTTAATTCAACCTCAGCTGCTATAATACACTCTGGAACCAAAATAAAGAGAAACACTATTTCATAATTGGACACAAGGCTCTTTTTTGGCCTCTGCTCTGAAAATGGCACACCCATGATAGAAAGTTTAATAACTCCTTGGTTTATTTGTACAATGCCTGTTTGTGGCGATAAAGGGGAAACACTATGCGATACATTGGGTAACAATCAGTTAAAATGTAACTTCTTTTTTTAACATTTATTCAACACACCATTTTTTTCTTGTTGGGCATTTAGGATAAAAAAACGTGCTGTTTTCCTGATTTACACAAGTCATCGTCTTTGTTTATTCATAGAATGTTCTGTTCCTCTGAGCATCTCTACATTTTAAGGGATTTAAATGAATTACTTTTTTGTAATTAAGATCAGGACATTTCATTTTATGGCCGTTTCTTTTGAGACGTTTTTCTCGCAGACCAACTTTCTAAGATTTGAGAGCCGAATCGACGAGCTTTCTAATGTCTTCTCATCATCTGTTCTTACGGCAGGAAGCCACATCTTTCAAAGTCTGTCAGGTTGTAATTAAAAAATCCTAAATTAGAAATGTTTTGCATAAAGAAGCTTGAAGCTTATTCAGTGGGATTCTTCTGTTTTACAATGAGCACTGCAAGCATCCAGAAATCAGCCAACAGCTGACCTCTACAGCTTCTCTTTTTATATTTACTAGCTGTTTCAGGCGTTTCATGACCACATAAAACGTCTGCTACGTCCACGTTTGGTTACTCCAGCTCAACGCACAGTTCAGAGGTCATGCTGCCTCTTTTGCTCACATCTCCATCATTTTCACTAAGGACGATACAAAATAATTTGTCAAACATGTTTTAACAGCACAAAGTATGCAATGAAACTACAAATAAAAATAGATATATGAACAAACCAGATTTTTTTTGTTTGTAATCCTTATCAGCATTGATACCTCATTGTTGTAGTTACCTTACTTTGAAATGACACCGGAAGTTAATTTGTTTTCGTGTTCGGCTCGATGTTCTTTTCAGAGCCGTTAAAAGACGTCATTAAACGGCAGCGTGTTACACGTTACGCCGTATTCGGCAGTAGTCACGTGACTGTCGTTACTATTATTATTATTATTAATAAATTCACCGACACTAACACCGTGTATTGGCATGAATTTACATCTGTGTTGCAGTTCCCTGGAGGGACCACAGGGGGGCAGCAAAGACCAATTCCATCACGACCATCATCGTCAGGACAAGAACACACGATACCAGCACATTAGGTGACAGAAGGTTTCAAATTAAAACCAAGACTTATATCCTCCTTATTGTTTAAAAATGTGCGCTTCTGCAGCAGGCCATGTGGTGAGGTAACGCAAAACTCTTTACCTCGGTGGTTTGCTTTTGTTGATGCTTTTAGAATCTTACTCGATCTCCCAAGATGCCTGAGAGCAAGTTGTGACTCGTAATATTCTTCTTCTTTTTTTTAATCATTGGAACAAATGTATTTAGTTTTGTTGTATTTGTCTTTGTTGCTTTTAATATGGACCCTGACTGGAAGTAAAGTTGAATATTGTCATGTTGGTATCATTTCATACACGTAAGAAATATCAAATATTAAAATCTGAAGCACTTGGTGTAAAATAGTACATTTACTCACTTTGCTTAAGCACTTTATACAACTTTATACTGCAATTTTATTGCATTTTAGAGAGAAAGATATTACAGCATTCAATGCTCACTTAGCAAGTCATTGC
This sequence comes from Pungitius pungitius, assembly GCF_949316345.1. Classification (NCBI taxonomy): domain Eukaryota; kingdom Metazoa; phylum Chordata; class Actinopteri; order Perciformes; family Gasterosteidae; genus Pungitius; species Pungitius pungitius. The sequence goes on along the minus strand of NC_084911.1, from coordinate 18,288,436 downwards.
AATGTTAAAAATGGGATAGTCACGAAAACGTAACAATATATAACGTAACGATATTTACTCATTTATTTATCAGATGATTCATTTGCGTTCACAACACTAGCTGTACCTTAAAATACTCTTACTACTGTAGGCCAGAAAAGGATTTAGTATGTCCCAGTACATAACATGTCAAATGCAGTGTGCCACAAAATACCAGGAGGTACTCCTGCCTTTTACAGTAATCAAACCAGCATGCTCCATTCTGACCCACAATCCTTTGCATGGCTGCTGTACGAGCAAGAGGGTGAAAGTACAAGGTGCCATGTGATGAGAAAGTAGCATGTGCATGCAATGCATACTCAGGCAGTGTGCAGGGTTAAAGGGCAGATGCATTGTATTAAAAGTACAAAGAGAAGGTGTGCGATTAGGAACAGTTCATGTAATTATATTATTATTATTTCATTTTTCTTTTATAATTTTTTTATACAAGACAATGTTTGCGCAGTAATCCTCATCCGTGGCCCTCATGTACGCCTGGACTAAACTACACAACGTAGTTACAACTATACAGCAACAGTGACCTGTTGTTTACACATTAGTGCGTCTGTAACAACTATTCAATAAAGCCACATTTTATACAATATTACAGGATGCTGTTCAAAAGGGACAATTTGACAATATGATTTTTTACTTGTATAAATTGTTGCAACTTTTACTTGAAATACATTGTAATGTCACAAAGTACTCTCAACACTAGTCAATCAGAGTAATACTAGTACTACTAACAGTACTCGTGATGGGGGTGTAGTGTTGGCCAACAGAGGGCGCTGAGTCGCCACGTGGTGACTGAAATGCTGCGTTCACTGACCTGTAACTCCTGGAGAAGGGTCTTTATAAAAGAAGTCAGGCAGCTACACACACACACACACACACAAGCATACACACACACGCACACAAACAGGCGACTACCTCAGACAGCTGAACGCGCGAATAAGTGGAAAAGGTGTTACATGTTTATCTGCATCTGTTGAGGGGGGGGAACTACTTATAATACCGCGAGGTTGGCGGTTCGAACCCCGATTGGCCCATGCGCCATGTTGAATTGTCCCTGAGCAAGTCACCTGACCCCTAATTGCTCCCCAGACAAAAAGGTTTATGGTTTATAATACAATGTAAGTCGCTTTGGATAAAAGCGTCAGCTAAATAACATGTAATGTGATGTAATACACCCGATGGGGGTGAACGAGTGTGACGGTAGATGGGGGGGGGGCGCAATATAGAAGGAAGAAAAATAAATAAAAATAGGATGGGGGAGAGGTAAAGGTGAGAGAGGGTGTAAAGTGGCAGTTAGGGGAGGAAGCGGAGGAGCGAGAGAGGGATGGAGGAGAAGGAGGGGAGGGGGGAGGGAGAGAGGGAGGAGCAGCAGAGAGCCTGGCACTCAGGCTGTTGTCTCGCAGGAGGAATGAGCAGCAGGACAATGGACTGTCTCCCCCACGGATCCTAACGGGCTGCTGCTTCCGACACACCGGGATACGAGGTATGGCTGACGGCGCGCGGAACCTCGGATGCTCGCGATAAAAAAATAAAAAAAAAGTAATAATAAAAAAAAACTCATAAATAAATACGTGAAAGACGAGAGGCTGCCGGGAGGAAGCGACGCAGAGCAGCAGACAGAGGAGACAGCGAGCAGGCCGGTGACACGTTACCGCACAGACACGAGCCCCAGTGCTCCGTGTCACAGTCGGTGTGGACCGACCCCCGCAGCGGGGAACGGAGAATAAAGGAAACCCATCCGGAATGCGCCCGCCTCCTTCGGCTCTTTAGCAGAAAGAACGTCGCGCCGAACTCCCTCACCGAACCCCGCTGTTTTGAGTCGGTCGAGGCGAACCCCGCTAAACGACGCGAAATAAGAACGCTTTGAACACCCGGGGGTGCTGCGGACATTTCGGGTGTGCGGGTGACTCACCCGAAGCGGTTTAATTCCAAGTTCGACTGGGACCAAGCCGCAGGTCGCCTGCTGGTAAGGTGCATTTCAACGGAAGGGGAAGAGCGGGGCCACACGCGAACAATAGTTCACGTTCACACCGTAAAGCGGCAAGGAAACGTCGCTGTTCGTGTGACCTGCGCGCCGAATTAACGGCGGCTGCGTGCTCTCGCGGGGGGGGGACGCGTCGTCCGCGCGCCCACGGAACGTGTCGCGCTCCAAAACCCACGCCACACCGAAGACGTCGCGTTTTTTGATCGGAGTTCGGCGGTAGCAGCATATGTCGTGAGTACGCCGACAAAGCCTCTCTTCAGCCAGCAGCCGCACGCACCATGTGTGTGTGTGTGTGTGCGTGCGCGCGCGTGCGTGTGTCTGCCAGAACCCGTTGTTGCAGCAGGCCAGGCCCGGGACTCTCCTCGACAGATGCACGGATTGTTGTCCAAGTAGACGGGATTCATTGTAGGAGCCTCAATGTGGCCTCTGTGTGACGCTGCGCGCGCGCGCACGCACGCACACCGCCGGGGAGATGGTGTACGGAGACTCGGGGACTCTCGTCTGAACGCGCGAGCACATTATGTGTCCGCGGGGAGCAGTCCACAGCAGCGCGTGCGAGTGCCCGTCTCAATTGGGACCATTATGACCATCGTTACACCCGCAGGCGTGCACGCGCAGGTCCAGTCCTACAGGATGGGATGAAGGTCATTGATGCCGGACGAACCACCCGAACACCTCTCACAGCATCTAACACACGGAGAGGCGGTGTGTGTGTGTGTGTGTGCGTGCGTGCGTGCGTGCGTGCGTGTATGTGCAGCCTGCACTCAGTGAAGGGAGGGGCTGTTCGCCCATCAATAGATTACAAGCCAATAGTCGTTCACCTCCATATGATTATTGGTGCAGGCAGTGATGGTGTTATTTTAGATTGTGTTGACCTGACAGACTGTGCGTGTGTGTGCCATTCGTGGGAGGAGGAGGAGGAGGAGGAGGAGGAGGAGGAAGGCAGCTCTCCCTAAATGCACCGCGTTCTAATCTGGTTACAAAATAGAACAGAGGTGCACAGCGTTATTGGATGTCTGTTTTTTTTGCGCTGTAATTCCAGCGCTAGGTTGGCGCTCCCATCCATGTGGTCGGATGGAGACGGATTCTGCTCGTTTCTGTGGTGCATGTCGGGTTTATTCGCCTCAGATGAGACGCAGGACCAAAATAAGGCCCAGAGCAGCTCAGTGTGTGTTTGTGTGTGTGTGTGAAAAGGTTCTTTGCTTCACACACATTGGCCTTTCAGCAAGACAGTGTCACAGGACCTACTGTGTGTGTCGCGGGGTGCGTGTGTGTGTGTGTGTGTGTGTTTTGTCATCATCAGGAGTCAGTGGGCCCAGGCAGGGACATACCCAGCCCCTCGGTTATCAACACGGCTTTACTTTCGTTTAGTTTATTTAGTTTGACCTACAGACGCTTCAGTTCCGTAACAACGCAGCGTGTGTTTACATCCATTCCATAAGAGCGTTGCCATGGAAAAGGATGCAGGGTACCGCACAAACAGCAACACGCACCGGCAGGTTTTTAATCCCCTTTCAGTTCGGATGCGTGTGGCATCACATTTCCTGCAAAGACGCCACTAAGCTCTGTCTCAGATAACGGGAATCTTTGGTTTAAGTTCACTGAATGTTCGACGTGTGTGGATTTATTCGGAGGATGTGGAAGGGATTCGGAGCATGAGCGACAATGCAGCATCAAAGCGCCACTTTGTGTGGAAAGACGTAGTGGAGCAATGTCCACGTGAGCACAGAACCCCTCGCTCCGTGCTTCCATCACAGCTTCTCTCTGCTCTGCTTACGTAGTGCACGTGAGCTAAGCTCTCTGTTGTGCTAGCTCGCTAGCAGCCGCTGCCCTGCACTGCGGTTGCCGTGGTGACCAATGGTGTAAAATGGTGGTAAATTAGCTCCATGCTGTACTGAAGGTTGTTTTAAAGCTTGTGATGTCTGCACTGGCTCTTACACCCGACGCAACCACCGATCTGCCGGTGGTTGCGTCTTTGCCATGCCTTGATGATGAGGAACAACTCGGCATACCAATTAGTGCTGACGTCATACAAAGCTGTGATGCAGGGGCGCCCTCATTTGGGTCTCTTTGGTCTAACGTGGTTAGAAAATTAGACTCTAGTTTTTGCTTGTTCAGACTCATAGAAGGAAAGTACAAGGCAAGACTGGACACGAGCGGAGTCCTGTTTATTGGACCTTCATTGCAGAGTGTCGAATCAAAAGAAGTACGGGCTGTATTATGGCGACGATGTGGGTATCAGAAACCTCACACTCTGGCGGTGAATTTTCACACAAAGCCCACAAGAATAAGGACAAGGACGCTCAGTCCACATCGGATAAAGTCATTACCTGAGCTGCAAAACCCATTTATGTTTGGTAATGTTGTAGCCGTTTCTTGGCCTGCTCACAGCAGCCCTTGGGGTCACGAGGAGTACACCTGACAGGTAGTCCGCCCCCAGAAAGGGCTCCTCAAGGCGGGCAGCGCGGTAAGATCAGCTTTGGTCTACAAGATGGTATCATAAAACCTCACACCCCCGCCGGAGTGTGGATGACTTTAGCGCAGCGTCGGTTCGGATGGTCAGCGCCACCCCTCCCTATGATTTTAATGGTCTGGCCCGCGTTTGGTCAAAGTGGGGAGTAAATGGCCAGAACCTGAAATGAGTACTACATTAACTTCACAGGAACCTTTAGTACTGGTAAAAAAAAAAAACAGACAGATAAATATTGGTTGGATTGACGATCAAGATTTGACAAAAAAAAAATGCATTATTAATCATCAAATAATCCAGCTTTATACACTAAGTTCAATTCAAGTACTTCAGTGGACTGTGAAACCCCTGAAAAGCCAGCGTGGTGTTCTGTTACTACGTCAAAGACATCCATGAAACACAATCGGCGGATGTGATATCCAGACGGCCGCGTCAATCGACCTGCGTGGACGCGCAGGTGACCGTGGATTTCATTAGTCGAGGTATTTTGCTGGCGGTAACGTTATTAGCGTTACAAGCCTTACACCAGGGAGATGTACTCTGCTCACGCAGGGTGTACAGCTGTTCCTTTAACATTATCTTGAGGAAATAAGCAGTTTTCTGAAGCCCTCTACAGACATCTCATCTGTTCGTACTTGGTCCATTGAGAGACGCAAGACTAGAAACAAAGCCTGATGACAACATCACACTTCGCTGTGGGGCAGAAGGCAAAAGCAGTCAGCCGCCTAATGGGATTGTGATCATGAGAAAACAGCTTGATACCTGGGGGGGGGAGCATGGGGGGGTCGGAGCTTCTATCTCCCCGCGCTGACTTTGTCACAAAGTAAGTTTGGCATTCGCAGCAGTGAAGAAGACACACACACACACACATGACACGTGAGGCCAGGTCACAGTGCGTCAGCGTTTTAATTGGATTATTTTGACAGCTCCCGGAGTGCCATGTGGGTGTTATGAAATAAACAGCATCATCGGCAACTCTGTCGGATGGGTCATTTTCGGGCGATGCTCGATTATGGATGAAAATTGTGAACAGGGCACTTAAGCGGATTGGCTCCAGGTCGGGGCACTTGCAGAATGAAGAGGATCAAACTTGAGGCAGAGATACAGCTACTAGAGATACTAGTAGCTAGATAGAGAGACTCTTCCTGTGGTGCAACACAATGTGATCGTTATCTTTTGGTAGGGTTCCAATGGAAGTCTCCTCTGTAAAATTAGATCCGATCCATCACTGTGATGATAGTGTTGATAAAGTTACTCCTGAGCCACAAATAAGTGAAACTTGGACTCAGTCAACTAGTCGGTTGTTTTGGTCTTAGTTTATTACTAATGTCTTAGTCAATGCGTCTTTTGTATTTCAGGATTTGCTGTATTTACAATAAAGTTATGAGCACATCTCTTATAGATAACGCTTCATTTTACGGCTCGGTCAATAAAATCAACTCATCGATCTATTGACCAAATTCAATTGTATGTCGACAAAGGTGTTCTGAAGAAGGGTTATGAAGCAGTAACCCTCATGACAGGTAAACTGACCGGTTTGAGGCGCACTCCGTGAACTGCACTTTTAATGTGATGGTTCAAAAACAGCTCAGAAACAAACTGCATATCGATGAAAAATGTATTTTTGAATGCGGATCGTGTTCTTCTTGAGTGTAATGTGAATAATTCATTTAATTGATTGCTAGAAAAATGTTTTCATCCAGCAACAAATGCTTCATTCACTAGTTTTCAGTTTGAATGTCTTTAGAGTAAAACAACATGTGAGTGCAGCAGATAGCGTCGGTTGATGTTCATTGATTACAAGGATTCCCCCTGAATGTGACCCGTGTGACTCAGGAGGTCAAACAGCTCCAGGATGCCGCCGTCCTCGTCCCTGCTGACCTGCTGTTCCCTGGCTGGCATCTGATCGTCCAAACATGATGAAGACCGAACCCCCGGCGGCCCCGGGGGGCAACGGCGGCAGCGGGAGCTCAAACCTGCGGAGTCCCTCGCCCCACCGCAACGCCTACGAGGCGGGCCTGGCGGCGCTCAAGAAGGCCACCGACCACTTCAACAATGCCGCAAACGGAGGCGCCGGCCCCGCCCCCAAACCCGCTCCTCTGCCTCGCCCCACCGGGAGGGGCCGGAAATACGGTTCCAATGTCCACCGCATCAAGAACATGTTCATGCAGATGCAGTCGCCTGGCGACGAGGAGGACGGAGACAAAATGATTGGTAACTCACCCGGACTCAATGTCATGCAGTTATTTTCATTATTATGTTTAAATATCGTCACCCACAATTTACATTGTAACTCCTAATCTCCCATTTGAACCCAATCCAGGGACATGTATTCAAACGCTGTGGCTGATAGCAGGTGGTCAGGGGGGAGTTGGGTGGAACGATGTTTGGAATTGAAAGTTCACTGATCCCAGCAACGAACACACTATCCAGTTGTCTGAAAATATAAGCAATTGTTACCACGGCATGTTGTCATGTTTGGCACTGTATAAAAGCACTGTAATGAAACACGGTATAAGTGGCCGTAATAAGAACCATATTTTGTGTATAAAGAGTTAGTTTAGATACCTTGTATGTATGGATGTATTTAGAATGAATTAACATGTTAGCATGCACCGCTCACTAGCTTACTAACTGCTTTGTAACCAATTCTGAGGCTAAAAGTTTGCATTATTTGCTGTGTTCCTGTTTGGGGAGTTAAAAGCAGCGTTTCCAGGGACATTTTTGTTACAAGAACTAGCCAGCAGTACAAAAACAATGCTGCGTCTTCTACATTGATCCCCGGTGAGAACCCGTTAGCTTTAGCTCAGTGTTTTGGCACAGTTTGCAGCCATGGAGCGCATTGTCAGGACTATCAAGCTAACGCTACCGTAAGTAGCTAAAGTTAGCTATCTGCACCGATTTGTCTAATTTCAACGAGAGTAGCAGACAAGAAAAATATTTTTTTTTGGTAATAATGAACTGTTGTGCTGTTGGGTGAAACAAAAAAGAAACTGAATAGCATGGTATACGTTTTTATTTAAAGCCTCTTGAATTAACCAATATTCTTTTATTCAGTAATCGTTTCCTTGTCAGTATAAAGAGGAACGAAAACCAAATTTTCCTAGAAAAGTCAAACCCAATTTTATGTGTACGTGGTACTCTGTGCCATTTAAACAAAATTAAAATGAAAATAGACAACAGGGTTCTCTTTCGGTTTTGATTCTACTCGGACAACCATAGTAACTGCTGCCATGTGGAAGATTAATACATTACATCACTATCCCCAAACCCAAGGCCACCTGTGTGGTGTGAAACTGGATTTTTTTCTAGAACAAACCCTACTTCCTTTCCCTTTTTGCTCTTCACAATCTTTTGATCTGACCGGCAGGGGTCGAGCAGTCGGTGAAACTGTCCCTGCCGAGGGCGTCCAGCCTCAACGAGAACGTCGACCACAGCGCTCTGCTCAAGCTCGGGGCCACGGTCTCAGAGAGGGTCAACCGCTTTGACTCGAAACCGGGCGGAGACGGTGGGGGCTTCTCCAAACTCCAGGAGACCAGGAGGATCTTCGAACAGCGGACTCTACAGGTAGGAAGGATGTCCGCGGTACCTTCTTGTCTGTTCTCATTCCGATTCAAGGCCCTGACTGACTGGTGCCTCCTCCAGGAGAAGCAGGCCGCCACCAACCGGATCTTGCTGAAGAAGGAGCGTGCATCGGGCTTCCAGGACAGCCGTCTCGATGTTGTGGCTCGCTTCAACGGTTCCACTGAGGCTTTGGACCGACTGGACGACCCCCCGGCCCCGGCCCCGGCTCCTCTCCCGGCTCCGGCTGAGGCTCCTCTACCGGCTCCGGCTCTTACCGCTGCCGCAGCTTCAGTTGGGCTCGGGGACGCCGTCAGCCCCACCGTGAGCCAGCTCAGTGCGGTGTTTGAGAAGACCGACCCGCAAAACAATGTCGCCAATGTCGCCCTCCCCCAGCGTCGGTCAGGCCCCGCCCTACCACCCAAGCCCAAACCTCCAGCCAGAACGGAGGCTACCGGAAGGAAGGTGAGAAGACTTTGCCTGATTTGGAAAAAAGAATCAATATCTTTGGTAGGGAAAAACTGGATTTTTTCTCCTTGTGTCTCTCTCTCTTAGGGGACAACGCTCCCTCTGGGTAACGAGGACGACGAGGAGATGGTGGCGGGCGGCGTGAGCACCCGGTGGGCAGAAGATCAACCAGAAGAGACTCTGCAGAGGATCTCAGGGGAAGCCATGGCCAGCGAGGAGAAGGAAGGGTTCACACAGTCAGGAGACAATCCCCCCAATTCCTCCTACTCCTCGTTGTCCTCCTCTTCTTCGGGAGTCAAGCCAGAGTTGGAGGGCCGGCCGACGGCGACTGAAGCCAGGGGCTCAAGTACGGTGGCCGCCCCGGAGCGAGACGGCTCCACCGGGGGTTCTGAAGCTGGTGCCAGGCTGGTGCAGGCGGAGGTCCACGCCTCGCTGGAAAACGGGGAAAAAGAACCTCCGGGGTCTTCTCCCTCCTCAGAGGAAGAGGAGAAAGGAGTGGAGTCTGAGAGGAGGGGCGAGGAGGAGGATAACGATGAGGATGGCTCAAGGAAAGAGGATTACTCGGAGGGCGACCTGGTGGATATCAGCGCGTACAGCGGACTTGGGGAGGAGGACTCTGGGGGCAGCCAGCTAGACGACGAGGACGATGAGGAAGAGGAGGAGCCGTATCAGCCGGAGACCAGCTGCTCCGAGATCCCGGGTCTCCCTGAGGAAGAGGAGCCCCCTCCACCAAATAGGAAGATTCAGTTCAGCACTGGGCCAATTACGGTGAGTGAGGTTTTGCCGGACACTTGGTCATGTAAATGGTCTCAAAGGGTGGTCTGAGGAGTTGTTCGATTGCTGATTCGGTAAATTGTATGCAACACATTTATATCTTTAATCAGCAATTGGCCAAACTGCTTTATAGACCCGCCTCCTGTGGGCCATTTCTGCGTGGCCCCAGCGCTGCTGAGACAAGCCGAGAGGCGCAGAGAACGTGCAGAAAAAGCATCTATTTTATAAATGTTTTACAAATATCACTGGGTACATTTCATATCTATAAAACACACATATATATATATATATTTATATATTTGTATTTGGCTATTTATTGACTAGCTGACCACTAGCGTAAAGAACATTTAGATCCATTCTTTGGAACCTTTCCTCTAACCCAACTCTTCCTGAACGCCTTGCGTTCGATATCAAGGCCTCTGATTCTTCACCCTGTTGTTCCCCCCCTGCTACACGCTGCGAGTCAGTTGTCTCTCTCCCTGAGGAAGTGAGGTGTCACCGAGACGACTTGTTTCACAACGCAAAGACCAGCTGACTGCTGCAGTAAAGATGGGGGGGAGACGAGGGAAGTCGGGGGAGGGGGGAGGGGGGGGGTGACGAGCACTCATGTACAGAAGGTGCATTGTGTTAAATCAAGACCTACGTTCAAACAAAAACACACAAGCGCACATGCACAAAGCTTAAGCAAGAATCAGCAGGAAATACTGTGGTGAAATACCGTGTGTGTGTGTGTGTGTGTGTGTGTGTGTGTGTGTGTGTGTGTGTGTGTGTGTGTGAGATGTTAACGGAGGAGGAAGTCAGTGCCACCTTCAATCATTTCCTTTCTCTCCTAATCTCTTCTGAGTAGCTTCGACAGTATGGTAGATAGCTGCACACATCCTCAAAAAAGATCTTTAGCTGCCCTTCTCTCTCATTTTATTGTCCAATGATAAGATACCAAATGTCCTGCGTTGGTAATATTCATCAATGTCTACGTATGCAGGAGGCGGAAGACTACAAGTTCCATTCTAGGTCAGAGGCCAGGAATTCTTAACATTTCCTCGGACATTTAAACCACTGACCTCTTTGGCCACAATGCGGATAAAAGTCAACCTGTACCCTGAGGCAGTGTTTCTTACTACCATGGTGTTAGTGTTATGTGTAGGGCTGCAACAACGAATCGATGAAATCGATTAAAATCGATTATTAAAAGCGTTGGCAACGAATTTCATTATCGATTCGTTGTGTCGCGCGACTATTATCTTTGAGTATTAAAAGAAAGTTGCGCGCGCCGCGCAGAGCTGAGAAAAAAAAAGTTGAGCGCTCGCGCAGCAGAACATCGGAGAGACCCGTACTACTGTTCTGAAACATGCGGAGGAAGAGAAGCCAATGCGACCTAAATATTTCACACTGAAATGGGGGGTGCGGGTCCTAGCGGGCAACGGGGGGGGGGGGGGGGGGTGGGTGCTGCGGTTTTCTTTGCAGCGCCAGTAGTTTTACGTTCTAATCGCCGCGCTCGACTTCAAGGTGTAACCTTTATTATTGTTCGGTCTGAAACAGCGCGCCCAGTGACGGGTGGTGCAGCAAAATTGATGTCCGGGTGGAAATCAGGAGAAAGGTCGTCCGGGAGATTTTCGGGAGGGGCTTTGAAATTCGGGAGGGTTGACATGTCTGATTGTAAGATATGCAAAAGCGACATGGCCTGGCACGGGAGCACCACGGAGATGATTCATGATTTTGTGCCTAATATATTTAATTTGGCGGCTGTAAAGTATACATCATGCGATGTGTGTATGTTGTCATTTTATTTAGTTTTTATTTAGTTTATTTAGTTAGTCCATTTTATTTGCTCACTTAGGGATGTTCAAGGAGCAATCTGTTAGTGCAAAACATATTTAGAAAGTGCACAGTCAGTTCTATTTTTCAATAAAGGGTTGGAAATTAATGTTTTTACATTTTTTATTTTTTTATTAATCGAACAAATAATCGACAGATGAATCGATTATTAGAATAATCGTTAGTTGCAGCTCTAGTTATGTGCCTAGTGATCAACCTGCTCTCTGGTTCAGAAACGCAAAGCATCCCCACTGTGCCAGTCATGTGGTTTATAATCGCTGTCTCTGATGCTGCTTGAAAACACTTTATACACTAACAAAACATGGATAAATAAATGATTGCGTAATGCGTGTAGCTTTAAAATGCCATTTTCTCTTAATATTCTACTGCAAACTGAAGCGTCCTTCTCCTGTGTGAGGGACATTCAGTGGTACATTTTGGGGTTGAGGACATTAGCATGCTATTTCCTCAGAATATTGTATTTAAAAGGGGAATACAAGCAGATTATTATAAAATGGTAACAGCATCCAGAATGGAGTCAGAATGGGAGAATATGATGTGAAAGGAGGATGTGACTCCCTGCCTGGACATGTTGGCTGATGTTACACAATTTCTAAACTGGTTGATAATTGTCGTTGACATCATGAGGACACACACATTTGATCTCCCAACAGAAACGCCGCGTGATGTTGACACTTTTAAGAAGCTCAACCATATTGGTAAAGAGCGATAAAGGATGGATGACAGCCGGGTGGTTCCTGCTCCTCACTCATGCACACGCACACTGGACCGGGCCGAGTGCTGCACAAGGCCACCTCTGTGCGTCTGGGAAAAGCTGTTGGAATGTTCCCGGGTGTGTTTGTTTTCCTTGAAAACGCACGTGTTCTCTCTCTCTCACACACACACACACACACCTGGTGTCGTGTCTTCCACACAAAGCTGCACTTTGTAGTTCTTATCAATCAGCTTCCCCTGCCCTTGTATATTTGTGTGTGTGTGTGTGTGCGTTCTGAACCAATGAGCCATTAGATTCATCCTCTGACGGAGTTTAGGATGAGAAGAGAAGGACTGTGTTTATTTCACCTGCGTCGTGGCCCAGAACAGTTTCCATCAGTCGACAGGAGAAAGCTGTTTTTATCATTGTATGATGAAGTAAAGCAAGTGCATTTTGAGAATGAGACCTAATAGACCCTCGAGCAATTTAACGAAACAGTCTGCGGTTTCATTCGCTCTTCAGATGAAGTCGTATTTCTAAATCGGAACCTTCTGGCAGGGAGGGTTGTTACTGACCACCAGCCGCATGTGCTCTTGCATGTAGAGTCGGGTGTAATAATACCCGCCGCTACTTTTTGTAGTCCCATCTACACAGAGACACCCAATATATAATCATATGTTACCATAACCACTGATTGACAGGCGTCCTGATGACATTCTGCCGTTCAGCTACTGAAGAGAAGTTGCTTTTTGGTCAAGACACACCACACAGACCACAAGGACGTCCTGACGTTGAGCGAACCCTGTGAGGGCGTAGAGCCGGTCGTCCTTTAAGCCCCTCCTTTGCGATACTGCGATCAACAAAGCACTGGTTATGCTGCGAAGGGACTTAGCACACGCTGTGATCGCTGCGGTGCAGCATTGATTCATGGATTCCTCCAGGGACTGAAAGGTAATAATGGATACGCCCGCAGTCTCTCAGAGGCCGTAGAGACTGCTGTCACATGACACCCAACGACCCGATGACCCCATGGCGTCACGCAGTCGTCATGGACGTCGTTGAACATCTATGATGCATTTCTCCCGTCCCACCACATCCCAAAGGAGCTCGATGGGGTTGGGATGTGGTGAGTGGGGGCCACTGGACTTCAGTGAACTCGTTGTCATGTTAAAGAAACCAAGAAAATTACATTTAGCCCAGGGAGCAGTTCAGGGTTGGGAGTATTGCTCAGGGACACTATGACATGGAACATGGGTAAACCAGGGTTCAAACCAACAACCCTGTGGTTCCTGGACCACCGTCACTAATCCATGCGCCACATTACATGGAGTTAAGCCTGATACCAAGAAGTGTGACACTGTACAGTTACATTTCAATCCTATCAAAGAGTTCATTTAACTACTAAGTGTTGCACATGAATCTGATCTTGACACCGGATGATGACTCCAGCTCTTTTGTACAACCGACTGAGTTGAATCTTTTTTCAAGTGTGATTTCATTTCTGCACTTCAACACTCTTTCCTAACACCGGGAAATGTGCTGTGAAGGCAGGATGGATCCATGCTTATCACCTTGTTTATGCTTAATTCTAAACCCTTTGAATTATAATCAAATGTGTAAATGCTGATCTGGGACCAATGGTGGATCAAGTCAACATACAGATCTCCTTGGTCACATGATCAGATCTTAAAGGGACAGTACGTTGATTTTACGGTTTTACTGCACTAGTCGTTTCAGTGGGGAGCGATGGGTGTTTGTTGTTGTTGTTGTTGTTGTTGTTGTTCCTCTTGTCGCCTGTGATCTCGTTGTGTGCTCTTGTGTTAGTGTTTCTGTGGCGGAGCAGGGATTGTGCGTACAGTGAAGTCTGTCGAGCTTCACACAAACACACCAACACAGCTTTAAAGTTACTCAACAGGAAGGGAACGTGACTACAGGAAGCAGTTGAACAATCACACCCTCTGACCCTGTTCGTGTCAGAGTGTGTGTGTGTGTGTGTGTGCGCCTCAGTCCTCAACATTCAAGGGACTCTTCTACATAATACTGTAACAAGCACGTCCCACACAGAAAGTCCTTTGACTTGGTCTCCTTCTGTCTAATACACATTAGCATATCTGCCAGACAGGGACAGACAGACAGAGACAGAGACAGATCAGTGCCAAACTCACACTGGGTAAGCCTGCGGTTGCCAAGGAAACCAAAGCCACGTGACCGCAGAGATGGCCACCCGGCTGACCTTCCAGAGAGGGAGGGAGGGAGGGGGAGGGGCGTGATAGAGATTTCAGAAAGGATGGGAATGGCGGTGGGACAAAGTGGGAGGCGTCTCACACGGTCTGTGCTTGGTGCGCTCTGAGAGGGAGACGCTGCGTGCTGCCCCACGTGGGCCTCTCCCTGAGGACGGTGCCACATGAGTCAGCGTGGCTTTGCCGACGGGCCGGGGGGGAAGGATCGGGTTGCCCGGTGCCAGGGCCTCGGATCAGATGGAGACTTCCTGTGGTCCAACCAGGACAACGTAGACAGTGTCGGTCTCTGCTCAGCTGGGTGAATTAAGGAGATGTTCATCCTCAGCACGCACACCGCATTGATCAGGCACCTAGATATTCATTCTCAATGTAGAAAATAAAGTACAACATTGCCTACGAGAATATAATTATATTCTGGGCTCAAATGATTATAGCTGATCATGTTGTAATGTTTTTATACGCTTGTTGTGCAGCAGAATTTCGCTGCAGTACAGAGCCCCTCTGACCTTTCACCTTTTCACCTTTGGGGGCGCAGGTGTTCACCACCTACTCCAACGAAGACTACGACCGGCGTAACGATGACGTGGACCCCATGGCGGCCTCGGCCGAGTACGAGCTGGAGAAACGGGTGGAGAAGTTGGACCTGTTTCCTGTGGAGCTGGAGAAAGGTACACAAACACACACACACACCGTTACAACCATTGGGAGTCACCCAGTCAAGCCTCCTATGTAACCAACCGGGCGCTGGTGGACGCTGGCTGTCTGCTAACATCTCCTCATCCTCTTATGGGATTACACTTAGCGCCGATTAGCCTGATTAGCAGCTAGTCATTCTGTAGCTAATGGATTGGAACCAGCAACCCTCCGTGAAGGCTACGGAGCCATGTGTGAGTTTTAGAGCATTGAGTGAGGAAGCGGAGTGAGATGAATATGTTAAAGTGACCTGTTGTTTTTCGTGTGTGTGTGTGTGTGTGTGTGTGTGTGTGTGCGTCTCCAGACAGCGAGGGGCTGGGGATCAGTATCATAGGAATGGGTGCAGGAGCTGATATGGGTTTGGAGAAACTGGGGATCTTTGTGAAGACGGTCACCGACGGAGGAGCTGCACAGAGAGACGGCAGGTACCGTCTCCACCCGTCCTCCACCCGTCCTCCACCCGTCCTCGTCCACATGTCTCACGAAGAAAACACACCCCAAAACTTCAAATAGCACCTCTGTCTGTCACTGTTTTTTTTATCCGTGCATTGACACAAGCTGTATATTTGAGGGCATTTTGGCGGAACAAAGCCGGCTGAAGGCCAAAGAAAAAGACCGACCATTTCTGCCGTGGCACCTCACAGTAACAGTAAGCAGTAAACAGGCCCCTCATAGCAGACCCTGCCATATCGTCTCCTAACATCAGCTGCCCCGACATCGAACAAGGCTCAGAACGTACATTACACTAAAGCCAGAAGCAGAAGTCACAAATCCCCACTGGATTAATAATAATAATAATAATAATGTATTGTACTTTTGTACAAGAAATGCAGCACACAGTAAGGGCGCAATGTGTGTCTCTTAAAATAAAATAAATCAAGATGTAAAATATAATATATTGAATGCATTAAAATGGAAAGTGAAAACCAGTAATTATTAAAGTAATGGTGCATCATCAGTAGGTTTCCATTTCATTGTACTTTTTTTTATTGTAAATTTCCGATTTCATGACTTGCTTAAGAAGTATTTCCCCTCGAATGTGTCCCTAAGTTTAAAGTTGAAAAGTGAGACTTTCTGCCGTTCATACGGTAGTGTCCTTTTGCCCCCCCCCCCCTCCCCTCACACACACCCACATGTGCTCCCCTGTGTCTGTGTGCAGGATCCTGGTGAACGACCTCATCGTGGAGGTTGACGGGACCAGCCTGGTGGGCGTCACCCAGAGCCTCGCTGCCTCCGTCCTCCGCAACACCAGCGGCACCGTCAGGTGCGACGCACACACACGCTCTGCGTCACACACTCACTGTTTCTAGCGAGTGCTGATAGTTCTGTTTTTGTGCATTTGTGACATGAATGTTCCTAATTGTCCCAGCTTCGTGATTGGTCGGGAGAAGCCCGGGGAGCAGAGCGAGGTGGCTCAGTTGATCCAGCAGACCCTGGAGCAGGAGAAGTGGCAGCGGGAGATGATGGAGCAGAGATACAAGCAGTACATGGACGACGACGAGGAGGTGATGCTCTCAGACCGACGACCGGGTTCACTCTGAACCTCTGGGGCAGCTCAGGGGCCTTCGTTGGCTGCAGGAAATCAAGAGGGGCAGAAGTGTGTGTGTGTGTGTGTGTGTGTGTTACAAAATGTCCGTCTGTGTGGCACCACGTGGCCGGTGCACTTTTCAAACTCAGTCCAGCTTCTCCACCTTGTGGTCAGAGAGGTTGGGACACTTTAGTAGGAGGAGAACATGGGGGCGAGTGTGGGCGGTAAACTGTCCTCATAATGACCGGACGGGGGGGGGGGGGGGGGGGGGGGGGGTGTTATGCTTTGGTATGTTGTCCAGTGGGATTAAACTCATGACTGAAGAATTGCCGCCATTGCTCATCACTGCGGGGGGGGGGGAGGGGGCAGCATGACATATAAAGGGGTTCTGAGAGTCTACCATTGTACACATGCACACAAAACACCGGTTGTAATGCGCTCCATCTTTCCTGACGAGCCGCAGACGGGGGAGTATGCGACCGACGAGGAGGAGGAGATGAGTCCCGTGTTTCCCAACTCCATTGAGGTCTTCGACCTGGCCGAGAACCCGGACACGCTGTCTCCCGTGGAGCTGGACCCCGAGAAGCTGGCCCACAAATTCAAAGAGGTGCGCTGGGGATGCTGATGTCTGGGATGCTGCGTTTCATTCTTTCACTGACTCTGGGTTTTACTGGATTATGCGTTTCCTTTTCATCCTGTAGCTCCAGATTAAACATGCAGTCACACAGGCGGAGATCCAGCTGCTGAAGAGGAAGGTGAGAATGTTCAGCCTCCGCTCAGTAGGCCCAAACGAAATACAGTGACACATCCAGCGAATCTAGCACAACACCGGTACCTCGCCTTGTTTAACGCACCGCCTCCTCCTCCCACTGTCACATCCCCCCCCCCCCCTGCATCCAGCTGGCTCACGCGGAGCAGGATAAGCTGCGCTGGCGGATGGAGCGCGCTCAGTTGGAGCAAAACATCCGGGACAGTAAAGAGAGGATGGAAAAGCTGGAGGGCTACTGGATGGAGGCGCAGTCGCTGTGTAAGGTAATTCAACGGAGAGCACGAGAAGCAACCAGGATGCTTTCAGTCGCCATGGTGACGTCACTTGGGATATGTATCTGTTTGGAAGTTGAATTAAAACACCTACAGTACATATATAAATATCATATATTATACATATGTCTATATACTCAGTCCTTTACAAACAAAAAGGTCCATAATAAAACCCTGCTTTCTATTATATCAGGCTTTCAATCTAAATCCAAGCCACTTTAATGATATTTTGCACTATATACCACAGATACATATTTGCCTGGTTTTATATTGGAGGTATTATGGATCACTGCCGTGTTTTATGCAACACCTCAGAATCAATGTAGCTGCTTTTCATTAAATAATTTCATACCGAAAATAAGAATAAAATGTTCCCTCTAGTATTTGCTATACAGTAAAAATAAGAGTGGCAGTATCTAAACAGACTGGCACGTAAAGGGTTGCACTTCAGACATGTTAGCTATGGTCGACTGAAGTCAGTTAAAATATTTAGTTAGAGTGGAAAATTATGTATTCATATGGACATTTTTAGACTAATTGTTGCCTGCAAGACACTCAGGGAACTTCTTTTTAAAAGGAGTTTGACAGCCAAAAGGTTTTGATCTGACGTGTGTGGTTTTGTGTCTGCAGGCGGTGGACGAACACCTGAAGGAAACCCAGGGTCAGTACCAAACCCTGGAGAGGAAATACAGCAAAGCCAAGAGGCTGATTAAAGAGTTCCAGCAGAAGTAAGGAAGCAGAGACGCACCCAAGGACACAGGGAACGAGTGAAAGACCCCAGTGCTTTAATGTGTGTGTGTGTGTGTGTGTCGTAGGGAGATTGAGTTCCTGAAGAAGGAGACGGCTCAGCGTCGGGCACAAGAAGAGAGCGAGGTGACACACAAAGAGGAGGCGGAGAACTTGCAGGAAAAGGTTTGTACGGTTTGTTTCCTCCACCAGAAAACCACACTGTTAACTTTGACATTGAACTCCTGTTTGTGGCTAATAAAGAAACACATCGTCCAACCCCTTTAGTTTTTCACCGGCTTCTGTTGCTTTTTCACAGATTACCGACTTGGAGACCAAAGTGGATGCCCTGAAGACCCCCAACCCCTCCTAGACCGCAGCCACGTCCCACCTCCTGTCTGTGACTAGGAGAGAGGAGCTCTACCTTCATTCTGACCCGGGCCGACATTTCTATTCCAATCCATTTGGGGCGTGAGGGGGGGGGGGGGGGGGGGGGCGGGACCAGCGGGGAAGACAATTGTAAAACAGAGGATGGGGGCGAGTTCACCTGACACCTGCCCGGGCGGCTCGGTGCTCCATCAGCCGTCCCTCGAACGCTCCCAGAATCCTCCTCGTGTGTCTTCCCAGCAAACCCGGCTCGGGCAATCAATGCGAGGAAAAAAAACACACATTCAACAATCCGTGCTTTCACATATCGGTGATGTTGTCCTCTCTTCAAATAAGACCGCCGGATTCAAACCCATTTCACGACGGCGCTTTCATTGAACAGGCTCGTCACAAAGTGCTTTTATAGAGGACCACAGCGGATCAGCAGCCCGCGGAGGTTATTCCATCGTTGTCACGCTACTTTTAAACTAGGCAGATCGCCGAGGAGGACAAATGTGTTGGGGGGGGGAGGGGGTTTGTGGCCAGGGATTGATCACACGAATCCAAACACGGAGAAACGTCCGCCGCCGTCTCTGACGTGGCGCCTCGCCAGTGACAACAACCGCAACTTTGAAAGGAAATAACCGCCACCTGCTGATAGTTAAGTAATAAAAACTACAAAAGAAGATGGCCGACACATTTTTGATTAGCGACACGGAACGCGCCGGCCTGGCGTTCCCTTTTCTCCCCCCCCCCCCCCCCCCCCTGGCGGGAAGGAACCAGGCTCTTCAGGTCTGAACTGTGGTGGCAAAGCGTTTGTATATCTTCGACACGTGTATTTAAAAGTGTTGAAATGGGTTAAAGCAATTCTCTCTTTTCTATCGACGTGGAGGGCCAACAGGGTGTGAATAGTCCAACGCGAGCTTGGGGGGGGGGGCGTCTAGCGGTTGGTGCTCCTGTGGCTTTACATGCACACCAGCGTTCTGTCACTGCGCTCGCGTACTGGACACATGAGTCGTTGCAGGGTTTTAAGAAATCTTATGCAGGTTTTTTTTTTTTTTTTTTTTAAACGGTGTTTAGAATTTGTTTGCATCCGGAGTCTGTTTTTAGCGTACAGCTTCCAGCCGCACTCCCCTCACCAACTGAATATTCACTTATCAGCGGAAAGGAAGGACAGCATCTCCAGAGGTCACTTTATCAGTTCTTCCATCGTTTCCTGGAGGCGAAACCGCTCTACAGTGAAATCTCTTTAGTAGAGGTAAACGCGTGCCAAAACATATACCACCACAGGATTCATAGAGTTCACCGAGTATCAGACAGTACGCTTGTCTAATGTACATAATTGGATAAGAGTATTTCTATTAACGAGGCCTACATTTGACCAAGACATGTGCTGGGACATTGAAGTTAAGTAGTTTGTGCTCTCTGGTTTAAAAACTTGTTAAATACTAACACTGATTTCAATTTTACATTTCAGTTTTCAAAATTAACATTTTTTTGGCATCTTTGATCCATCCTCGTCCTTAGTTAAAAATGACCAATATTATTGACTGCTATGGAAGCAAAGAAAAGTCACTGTGGTTTCCTTTTATTTTTTAAATATACTATTTACTGTATATTTATTTACAATTAATTTCATAGGGTTTTATGTTCTACTGTGAAATCTATGTCTGAATCTATTTGGCCTTATTTCTCCTCTTCATGTCATTAAAATACAAATAAGCATATGAAATAGATAACTATTGCTAAATGTTAAATTTCCCCCCCAAAAGCCCAGGGTGCATGGTTCAGATTTCAACACGTATTCAGCAGTGGTCGCATTTCAAAATGATCTTTTTAACTTTTAATGAAACCCATTGTATTTATGATGTTTTTTTTGCTTCCATATCAGCCAGTTTCACTGGTGATTTAATAATCATAAATGCTATTTATTGGGTGCTTTTCGACGCTTTACTGACATTTAAAATCATTATTGAGAGCTACAGACTGTAAACTTAAAATAAAGCACTCAGACATTAGTCAAAAAGCAGTTATGAAGAGGTGAGTTTTGTTAACTCAATTTGAAGTTGGCTACTTAGCTTTTTAAGTCTTGTAACGATCCATGTGTGCTGTTGTAGCCCACTAATCCGTAGCCAACTCTATTTGTTATTGATGTATCAATCACTATTGGTCTTTGATAATCAACTGGATGATTTTGCCTCTATGGAATTTTTTGCCAAACTATATTTTCAGTGTTTTTCAGAAAACTGTGTGTGTGCATGTAAACACACTCAGAGGGTCCCAATGCCAGTATTATGAACTTCAATTAGTAATATATGCCTGAAATATTCCAAATCAGGGTTGAAGTGTTGCTGTGGTCGTTAAAGGTCAATTAAAGGTCATTCTCTCCTGAACAAAAGTCCAAGAGACACAGAAATGGTATTGCTATTTAAAAAATGTCTTTACTGTGAGTAACAAAATGTATTTCACCAGAGATCGGTCCAATTAGCTAATGCAGAATTGTCATAATTTGTCTGTGGAAATAGACGACATGTATCCATACATGGTTATATATTTAAATATTCCACTTTGACTACTATTCAGTAGTTGGTGATGACTTTGCTAATGCTGCTTTTTCCAAATATGAGGCTCATATTTGCATGTGGATGGCAAGACGGTGCTGAGTTAGACAGTGTTTTGGAACGGACGTTCTGCAGCTCGTTCACCATGGGGATCATTGTGAGTTTGTGTGTGTCTTAAGGGAGATAATGCAGCTTGCTGGCAAGCTCCAACTAGGTTGCATTAATGGAAAACAATCAATCCGATAAGTTTGATTAGACTATATGGTCTATAACGAATACAGACACAAACCAGATTTCCTTTTCCCTGGTTTCTACAGAATGATGTTCAGATTAATGATTTTCCTCCAGCACCACCTTCTGGTCTTCTTTCAAATTGTCAAATACTTTGGTTCACAAGTTTAATATTCCCATCTTTATTGTATTTAGTGATGATTAGCAAACGTTAGCATGCTAACACCCCCCCCCCAAAGCCAAGGTAAGTGTAACACGTGCTAAACACTGGCTTGTTAACGTTGTCCCTGTGAGCATGTTAGCATGTTAGCATGTTAGCACGTTGGCATTAGCATCGAGCCTCAAAGCACCGCCTTCATAGAGCCACAGTTGTGGCTGTAGACTCTGTAGTCTTGCTCTTATTATAAAATATTAAAAGAAATACTATGTTTGTTTTTCAACTCAAACATAGAAAAGCATTCACAAATATCCCCCTTCGCAGCTTCTCCACTCGGCTCGATACAAACTTCAAAACTAAAGTTACACGTCCCAGTGGAGGATTTTGTTCACAGAAACGTCACAGTTTGGGTCATTTTCACGTTTGTAAAGTTGTGTTGTGAGTCCAGATGGGACGACACATACCGGGAAGTTAGCATCGCACTGGTTCCCTCCCAAAACAGTCAACAAGAATCTTTCATTAGATTTTGGAAGTTCCTGCAAACAAACTAATTAATTTGTTCAACAACAAAAAACCACTTTTAGGGTTTTTAGCGTGAATGCAATCGGCAGAAGGTGTTAGCTGACTTTTTTTTAACACACGTAAAGGTCACAACTGTGGTATACTGACTTTGACACTTAAAAAAAAAATGTATCTCTTCAATTTGTGTTTAGAAAAAAATGACTTTCAGATGAGGGAACCAGGAAGTGCAAAAAAATCGCTGACTGATTTTCGGACCTGGACCCATAAAACACAACAA
The DNA here is from genome assembly GCF_949316345.1 of Pungitius pungitius. NCBI lineage: Eukaryota > Metazoa > Chordata > Actinopteri > Perciformes > Gasterosteidae > Pungitius > Pungitius pungitius. The sequence goes on along the minus strand of NC_084911.1, from coordinate 18,266,274 downwards.
CAGTTTTAATGAGGTACTGTTATAAGTAAGATGGAGTTAGACGAGGGGGGTCGAGTAGTACAAAGGTTGAATGCCAAGTATTAGTCCGACACATGCAGTATATTTACAATGTAACTTGGTCCTGTTAGACGGAAGCAAAGGGGCTTTGAGAGCCATAAGTCACTTTGTGGGCTTTTCCCTTCTGATGTATTTTTTTATTACGTTTTCATCTCTTATGTCTAAACCAAATGTGAGCTGTGCATTTGCTGTTTTTAAGTTAGGTCACCTTAGGTAGAAAATCTGAAAGTAGGAAGCTCTCACTTTGCCTTGCTAGGACTCGTTCTCATTAGTCAACGCGCTGCTTTTGCCTTCACGAAGCCTTCCGACCCGCGCTAGCTGTAGCTGCCTGTCGCCATGGTTACCCACCAAGTGCTGCCCGCGTAAAAAGACACGTGTTTAAAAAGCGTTTGCCAGTGAGCACGTTGCGGACAAACCGCCATGTTGGACAGACAGATTGTAGCACCACACCATTTAAACATTGATACAGATCGACGCCTTTCTTTCCACTTCTCTACGCTTCCCCACCGGTGGCCTCCGAGCTGCTCTGCGCGGAGGGGAGAGGGTTTAGTGCCTTGCTTAAGGGTTAAGGGTAGTAGTTGAGGGTGGGGGGCGCACGCCCACCCAGGTCACCAAAGCTCGACACTTGTCAGACCTCAGCGCATTTCGGCGAGACTCAAAGGGACCGTTGGACTTTCTTGCACTTCTAAGTTTGACCCTGACGACCGGCACGTTCTGTCCCGTAACCATTGGCAACCAGTCTTTAAACGCTTCAACTGTTAGCATCAGCTCGCGCTGACGTGATTTGAACAAACCATGGGCGGGGGGGTTAAACATGACAAAACAAAAGCACTACAAGCAGTTGTTCAAATAGGGGTTTTTTTGTGTGATTTTTCCATCCGCTTAGTTGTGTTGGACTCTAACCCCCCGAACGTCTTGGCTTGATTTCAAATACATTTAGACATATTGGCGGGATGTTTGTTCGGCGTGAATCTGAAGGCGTGGGACTCGACCTCACAGGTGCGTCTCAGGTCCAATAAACAGCTTTCTTTTTCTGCCTGGTTCTGTTCTGTAGTCGATGCCGCTATACGTGTTCCCAAACAATACCTGTCTGTCAGCATTAATAAATAAACATGAGATATGTTGAACAAGAAACAAGTTGCTTTAAATCAGCTTCCTGCTGCTCTTTTACTTTGTGTGTTTATGTGAGTCTTAAGTGTCATTATTAGTCACTTTAAGCATCGTTTTTTCAGCTATGGTATTTCAACTTGTACTTATGTAAAGGATCTGAATACTTCCACTGTATCTGACTTTACATCGATGTAAAAACCCTCCATTCAAAGTTAAGGTCCTTGCGTCTCACTCATGTCCCCACCTTTACTCATCAGCAGCTTAGTAAACCTAAAGGCCCGGACCATAGTCTTTTGAATTTTTTTTTGTGTGTGGCAGAAATAGGTTTTAATATTCATAACTTTGTGACATTCAATAAAAACTATTGTGAATCGTGATGTTTTTCATCAGGTTAGAATGCATGATACCCGAAGGAAACTAGTTCTCACATTTAGAAGAAGTGAAAAAACACCCTTATCCTTTAAATGTTAATGCCAAACACTTTTCTTTATTACATTGATGTGTGACAACTGCCCAAACGTTTTCTTGTTGAAGTTGCCAAACAATACATTATTTTCCATAAGTTGTACCTACCATTAGCATGCTAACATGCTAACTGGTGCACCAGTTAGCATGTTAGCAACAACAACAGTTAGCAACAACGTGTGAGTTAGCTAGAAAGCGCAAACCTGATTTCAAAATCTACAAAAAACAGTCAGTCACTACTTTCATAGTTCATTATTTATTCATAAGTGTTGAAAATAAATACAAAACATTTCTCGTAAAGTGACAAAGACCTGCTTCAGTCAAATTCAGCTTGTCAGAAGAAAAAAGGATTTCTCTTCAAACTTTAACTGCAGGTGTGTTTGAGCAAACTTCAGTCTCCTCCGGTATAATCTTAACTCATAACTAAGAAGTACCTTCAGCTCTTAACTGGAGTGTCAAACTGCCCAGATCCGTCCGGCTGGAGAGGCAACCGCTAATTTGTGACATGAACAAATGTAAAATCATGGCACACAATGTTATACGGATGACTGAGTAACGCCGTTAAAATAAAAAAATAAAAATACAAGGTCTGGAATGCCTGATTGACTAGTCATAATTTCCTGTGGATAGTCCAGTTCAATTTTTAGCAATGAGTAGATTTGACACCAGATTAGCATCTCAGTGCTATGGCAACCACAGCCAGCTAGAAGCAGTCTACATAACTACATTAGTAGCACATTCTGGACCACCACATGATGAACAGCAAGGGGTTAATTGTGCCCTCTGATTACCTGCACAGGTTAATTAGCCCAGAACCTGCACATTCAACACAATGGGTTTATATCTGTTAGCTAGTCAGCTGACTGGTGTGTCTGAGAAGTGAAGGCCTGTGTGTTTGGAGCGCGTCAGGTAGAAGGCACTGTTTCTAATCCGGATAGAAGGACAATTTACTGCCAGGATCGGGGGGGTGGGGGGGGGGCTTCCATGCTAACAAATGCCACGTTATGATGAACATTAATTTGTAGGAAAATGTGTAGCGATAATCGTAAAAAGATAAAAACGGAGGTGTGTGTTTTGTCATGAGGGCAGCAGAGGGAGAGACTGGCAGTGAGGGCAAAGATCAGTTTACCTGCTTTCAGTCATCTTATATGTGGAAGGAGGGTCCAGGTATTTTTTTGAAGTGGGCTTTTATGAGACACGTCGGTCGGTTTGGAGAAACACACAGTGGTCCCACTACAGAATGAAAGCAATGTTCTGCTGCAGCCGGGGGCAACAGCCAAAGAATCTGTCAGTTGATGGGTACCATAGTCTCACCTCTTAACTCCCCTTCGTCATCTACCCTCTGTTCACATGATCCCACACCTCTTAATCGGTTTTGTCATAAGGATTGCCGTGGATTTGAAGTCAGCGTCGTTGGCGGCTGCAGTTTGGTCAGAAAGGGCCATTTGGCGGTAAATGTAATCTGAATAGTGTAAACTAACAGCTTGTATTCAAGCATATTTTTTAGAATGGTAGCATTTACTTAAAGGCTGCCCCCGCTCACAGCAGTGCATCGCTTTCCTACTCACGTCCACCGACAGCCATCTACTGCGGTGCACGGACCATATGAGCACCACATGCAGCCTCGCATTAAAAGTTAAAATCCAAACTAACCCTTTAAGCTGCACTCTGGCTTTGTGTTTATGTTCATCATACAAGCAGGTCATGGATTTATTAGTATTATGCATGTGTAACGATTTCTGTGTTTGACATTCACCTCTGTTTTTGAAGAAACCTAACAAGGCAAATAGTGTGCGAGTGTGTGTGTGTGTGTGTGTGTGTGTGTGTGTGTGTGTGTGTGTGTGTGTGTGTTCGTGCATGCTGGGCGCTCAGTCGTCCATTCCGATGTTGCGGAACAGGTAGGACATGGATTCTCCGTTGTGGATGCGGCGGATGGCCTCTGACAGGATCATGCTGATGTCCACGGTTTTGATCTTCGGACACTGGAGCTTCTGGAGCTCGTGAGGAATCGTGTTGGTCACCACCACCTGGAGGAAGGCCACGGCGATGAGGATGATGACAGCTTTGTTGGGCGGGAGTCGAGCGGTACGAGGGTCACAGTGTTCACGCTTACCTCGTCGATGGCCGACTCTTCTATGAACCTGGGGGCGTCCAAGGAGAGGATGCCGTGCGTTGCCATGACGAAGATCTTGTAGGCGCCCCTTTCCTTCAGCGTCTCCGCTGCCGCCACGAAACTGTCAACGTCGTCGATGATGTCGTCCTGTGGGGCGAACGGACCAGTCTCAAACACGCCATTCAGTGAACATCCTCAGACAGTTGAATGTCATTGATACAAACTGAACAATCGAGCCTTAACAGCCATCAATTAAATGAACGAGAGATAGACGCTTAAATGCTTTGATTGATTTAATATCCAGCTTTTTTCTTACAAACAGCTGGCCATAAGGTCTCTCTCCCTCTCAAATATATATATATTTTTTTTTTTACAAAACGCCCAGGCTCCTCTGCATCTGGCTAATCTCCTTCTCCCGGAGTCTTGCATCCAAAACAAAATCACAGTGGGTCCTCTCACCACTATGATGGCGATGCGTCCTCCGACATCTCCTACCACGGTGATGGGAGGCTTCTCTTTGGGGATCAACACTGGAAACGAAGGCCCCAAATAAGAGAGAATCAAAAGCCTATTCCGTTACACGGCGGTTACAGGATCTGTGGTGGTTGCCGCGTGCGTTACGTGGGATCTCCATGCTGGGGTGAATGGCTCCGGTGGTCTTGACGGTGGGCGGCGAGTGACGCCCGTCCACCTGGTCCGACTCGGCGTCCTGGGCCTCGCCGTGGATCACCGCGAGGCCCAGACGCAGCCGCTCTGCAAACGACTGAGCCCTGATGCGCCCACACCGGGGGGGACAGTTCAGAAACCACGGCAACAGAGAAAACAAGACACAAACGTAGATACAAAGCACAACTTTAGGTCCTGTCACAAATGTGAGAAAACTTGTAACTTTGCATCCCTGGTTGTATCAAAAATCAAGCGCTGTGTGCAACGGAACAGAACTTCCTCAGGGAAGGAAAACGGGGTGAATGAAGGGTTTGACTAACTTATTAATTGCCCCTGGGATGAAACGAATCATAGCTTAAAACCAGCGAGTGAAGAGGGCCGACTGTACCTTTTGGCAGAGGCTGGGGATTTGGCCACAATGACAGCATTTCTATAGTCGGGGATCTGGAGGGGGAGGACAAGAAGACGTTTAATGTTAGATTAGAATACAATTGACACTAGTCTCTCTTCGCCATGGATGGATACTGGTGAGGATGGCGATTAGGATGGAAGATTTTCTCAGACAATCGTGAATAAAGAATCAAGTCAAACAAAGTTGTTTTTCCCGTGTAAGAGAAAAACCATTAAGGCATCGATGGTTTACCATTACATGCTAGAGGACAAGCCTGCTTTTGCCTCCCTTTGTCTAAAAGCCAGGACCTTGTGTTCAGGAGGACGAGGATTTGCAGGCACAGCAGGAAGTTGCCACCACCTTTTTATAAAGGCCAGAAAAAGGCTTCAAAATTCACACAAGGTATTTACTGACTTATTATGTCTAAAACTAAAGGCTGCAGCTCACAAGCTTGGGTTAACCACAAGGTTCATTTCAGCTACAATAATTCATTATTGGCCTCTTGACCCATGCAGGGTTAAAAAAACGGTTTCGAACCGGTGATAAAAATAAAGTGACTTCAATTAGCATCCTCACTAATGTCCAAAAGAGACATTTAGTTTGCTAGAAGTCTCTGAGAAAAGGACAGATATTCTAACTTTTCCTCAGTAAACATGAGTTTATGTTTCTCAACCTCTAGTTTCAAGTCCTCTACAATACAGCACGAGTTCCATTTAGTAAACTACGGCTTGTTTAGAATCTAACAGACCACAAAGCGGAGTTTGCTTTACCTCTTCCTGTATGTACTGCAGCAGGAAGGGGGAAGCTCTCAGATTGTCCACTGGAATGTTGAAGAAGCCTTGGATCTCTTTCTGATGGAGGTCCATGGTGATCAGGTGGGTGAGACCTACACAACACAGTCAGCTCCGTCAATGCTCACATTTTAACCACATAGTTTCCTTTCAAAACAGCCAATATTGTCGAAAAGTGTCATGTCTGCAGTTTGTTTAACAGCCACGTTTAGAAAAGATGGACACCCTCGTGAGCAAGTTCCACCCCCCCCTGTTTTCACTTCCCACCTACCAGCTTTACACATCATGGAGGCGATGAGTTTGGACACGATGGAGCCCCTCTTCCTCATCTTGCACTGCTTGCTGTAGGGGAAGTAGGGGAGGACGCCTGTGATGCTCCTGGCGCAGGATGTCCTGCAGGCGTATACCAGGATCAGCATCTCCATGATGGTGGTGTTCACGTCCCTGAGGGCGGAGGGGAGAGAAGAGGGAGTCAGGGTGGGGTGAGGGGGCACAGCAGTGTGAGGGACACATTTCAGAGGTCCTCGCTTACTTGGACACCGTTTGGATCACAAAGACGTCTTTGCCCCGCACCGACTCCTGGACCTGCACCCGCGTTTCTATGGAAACAACAAAAGACAGGAGCGTGAGAACCGAAGGGAGCAGCGAGAGAGCAAAACACGCGCCCACCTCATGCGCCTGTGCACCCGCCGCCCTGAACATACAAGCATTCCGATAATGTGCCTCCCAGGGAAAGAGATTAGGAAACAATCCCAATAAAAATAAAAAGTTATGTCCAGTTTGTCTCTCCATTTTGAATGATAAAATCTGACGAATAAAACAGGCTATTATTAGAATCAGAACAAAAATAATAATGACCTCTGTTAGTCTCCTGGTACACCTGCACCTTGCCAAGCTCCACCCCTAACCGCCTGAAATAAAAAGAGAGAGAGAGAGGGAGGGAGAAGTCAGAGGACGCTTTTGTGTTTACATTGTACAGAGTGAAGGAATGCTAAGACAAAGCAGGCGATAGAAAACACCCCCCCCAGTTCAGACGTCTGCTGCTACACTTCCTCCCAGTTAACTGCTCGCAGGCTGCGTTTCATGCGTCTCCTACATGGACAGACATTGCATGTCCCTCCTCTGTTTGTTACACAAAAGATGCCCCGTTGGAGTCCAGGACCGTTGGGGAATGTTCTGTTTACACAGAACGCCATGAAACACGGCCGCTGTTGCAACTCGTTACACGGCGTTGGGTGCCTCATGTTTAAGACAACAGCTCGGGGCACTTTGGTGGAAGCGCTGCTGTACTCGGGGTCGTTTATCACTCCATTCTTGGCTCAAGGACGTCAGCATTTACAGTTCTTCTGGAACTGCTCATGTAGAGTTACTTAACCCCCTGAACTCGATTGGTAAATCAGATATGTGGGCGATGTGGCGCATGGAGTAGCGTGGTCCGCTGGGATCCGCAAGGTTGGCGGTTTGAACCCTGGCTGCCCCATGTGCCATGTTGAAGTGTCTCTGAGCAAGACACCTAACCCCTAATTGCTCCCCATGCGTTACACCAGGTAAAGTGTAACGCATGGGTTATGATGCAATGTAAGTCGCTTGTAGGAACACGGAATGTGTTTCATTTCAGGTTAGATTACTATGTTGTTTTTCATTTTTAATTCAGTGTTAGAGTTGTTATTTAACTCCTTTATTTTGTAAATATGTTAGGTTAGCTCAGAGACGATGAAAATAGCACTGACCAGACATCGCTTGGGTAGATTATTTGTAGCAGAAACATTGAAAATCCCCTCCCTGACTCACTCGGAGATCCTCTTTCCCATCTCGCGACTGGAGGGGTGCGAGTTGCCGGTGAAGAGGACCATGCCGCCCTTGGTGTGGTTCATGGCGACAGGGTGCTGGATGCTGATCTCCCCGCACTCAGGCAGTGGATCCTTGGGCACCCACGCTGCGCTGAGCTCTTCCTGCAGCCGAGGAACGGGACCTTTAGTTAGTCTCTGAAGCCCGTTCTTATACATAGAAGCAGGGGGGGTTTTTTCAGATGAAAGCATAATTACTACTTAAATACCTCTGTATTCTCACACCTCATCTTGGGATCTTTGGCTGTGATGGAGTTACAAACAAGCACAAACTGAGGCACGGAGAGTAAAATACATGTGATTGATGTGACTTTCTTCATGAACTTCCTGTTCACAGCAAGGCGGAATCCTCCACCTGGATTGAGTGACAGCAAGGTGCTGCAGCTGGATCTCCTCATTTTGAATCAAGACATTGATTAATGTCATGCTAATTATCAAAATAATACTTAAGGCTTGTTCTCCTACGACTATTGAGGCAATCCACCCTTCCTACCTAAGTGACCTTCTTACTCACCCACCTACCTACGCGCACGCTGCCGCTCATTGCGCGTCCCCGCGGTCTGCGTGGAGCTGCGAGCAGCCAGTGAGGAGGCCGAAGGAACGAGCGCGCCGTGTTGCCTTGGCCTCTAGCTTCTTTCGTTGAATTGCTTCAACACGGCTCTGACTGAAGTTCCAAATCTACTTTATTGATTTTTGAAATTTGTCCACAAACGTTACTTGCTTGCTTGCATGCTACTGTTAATTACAAAGGTCTCAATTTTTAAAAACGTTCTAATCATTGCATAAGATGTTAATATACAGGCTACTTGAAGGCCAGAGGTTTTAGTTCGGTCTTATACACTTAACGACAAGAGGGTTAGTGGAACAAACAAAAGGCAGATGCCATGCAACCAACCGCGACCACAATATACGCTATAACTGGACGGGCAATTCTTAAATTAGCCTTAATAGAGTTACTATACTATATTAAATAAGTCTAAGTGGGAGGTTTCTTTCAGGGGGTCAGGGACTTTTAATGAGCTCACTCGTGATTTGAACACATCGTTCCTTCCTACTATCAACAGTCACCACATTAGCTTCCTCGTGTTGCTAAGCTAGCTGAATAACCTCGGGTTTGACCGGTGAACGTTGCTAAGGGCCATTCCACAACGACCGCGTGTGCGTGATATAGACGCAGACTACTTTTTTTGATAAAGTAACGTCAGCTAATATCACATGTTGGGTTTTAACACCATGAGATAACGTTAGCTAACAGTAACACGCAAGTACTAACGCGATAGCTCGCGGGGAATAATCCTGTCGCGCAAAGCTCTTGAGTGCGCGCATTGATTTGTCATGCATCAGAAAGCAAGTCGCTCATAGTACAAAAATAGAATAACGACTATTTACAAAACAAACCGCAGTAATACTCACCAGTTTGCGTGTTTTTCTGGTTACAATCTGCAACCGATAGTATTTGAATATAAGAGGCTCCTGCCCTTTTCAACCTGTTTCCCTCAGTTCGACTGTTCGCGATCCTGTGACGGATGTGCGGCTTGGCCAATCAGAGGAAGGGAAACGGAAAAGGGGCGGTTTTGTGTTGCATTTAAGTGCTCTGTAGAAAGCCGTAAATACATGGTGTTTTTCACAGAGAATTATTCGTTTTTATACTCTATTTCAGAGCATTTAGAACTTAACATTCTAAGGTGAAAAGGCACCAAACATTGGTAAGCTGTGCTATACTACTACTGTTTTGTTATATATAGATAATTATTTTATTTTTTTTAATAGTTGTACTGCCTTTGGCAATTTTTGGATATACACCCTCGTATAACAAACAATGCATATTTCAACCACCCATATAAAAGTGTTACACAAAATGACTTGTTATTTTACTTGTGTAGTGAATCAGTTGTTTTAACAACAAAGACTACACACCAAAAGTCTTCCCGAGGGGTGCAGACTTGGGGACAAGCCACTTGATGGCAGTGTGTAGTTCTGGAAGCCTCAAGCACCATCATCACCTCAGCTCTTGTTAGATAAAGGGACTCACAAGTTTGGAATGAACATGATTTCAGGTGTATTGTTAGCCTGGTGTGCTACCAATCTCATTCACTGCACACTAAATCATTATTAAAATCCCTTATCAGTTAGATGCCAACACGCAATCTGGACCAATCACTCCAGAAAGAGTTGCTTTTGATGGGGAAACAGAAAGAGGTGTTATTGATCAATCTTAGTCAGGTATGACAACGTTACATTCCACGTGTGTATTAAAGTATTTACACAGTTCATCTTGTCTTTTGTGTCCAACGAGTACATTTGCACTCGTCATTTAAAGCATTAAAGGTTGGCTTTATCTCAAAAGGTCCTTGCTTTGTTTCTCGTTCGTTTGATCACATGGTAATGTATGTGTGCATGTGAACATGCCGTGCACGTCTTTCTCTCGGAACCCTGAGAAGGTCTCAGGGAACAGGACTCTGAATGTAATAAAGTGTCTCTGGGATCTACATTTCCTCCCTTGGACATGTATTGAATCGTGTCTCAAACCAACCGTAACATTGCCAAATGAAAGCCTCGCAAATTTAAGCGTTGACATGTCAAGTTACAGGTATCGCATCGGTTTTGCTTTAACACAGAGACAGATTTATAAATACGCTCTCACTGCCATATGGGCTACTCCTCAGTATTCTTACATAACGCACTGGATATGTGGAGGAGGCAGAGAGCAGCATCTGAGCGCTGCACACTTCCCACACGTACATGCACACACAAGCACACAAACATACACACAACACAATAGAGAGGAGAGGGGTCTTTTAAAAAATCTGGAGGAGGTTGCACAGAGAAAGAAGACAGGTTGGATACAAGTTGGGGTCAACATCACTGTGCTCTTCCTTCTCTACTTGTCGGGGATATGGAAACTATGATATAAGTTTGTGGAGAGTTTCAATTGTAAAAGGCATTAAATATGAAAAATCATTTCATAAGTTACCAAATCTCAAGGAAAAGCACAGGAGAAAAGCTGCTAGCTTTACATCTACTGTGCAGTCATGACACCGGTATTGGTCTCGTCATAAAATAATCCCCCTAAAATGTTGAATCATCACTTTAAATACGGTAATTCGACAAAATTATTCCGCATTAGAATTTTCAATCGTTTACAGTAATAACCGCGTCAGGAGCACAAAGGTTTCAAAGTCAAACAATATTAGCTTAGTGTCATTTGTTGAGCACCTATTTCTTGGCTGGCGTTATTTTCAGTCATCAGTCATCAGAAATCCTCTAGGAGATCTACGATAAATATGGCATTATAAAATGATACAATTGGCATCCAAAGTTGCCCCGGTGGCTGGGGACTGCGGAAAAAACTACGAAGCAGAGCATGCTTCAGGGCCGGGTTACTGTGATTGACAGGTCCCGTTACTAAAACTGCATCTAACGTCAGTCTTCTGTCCATTGTTTGCAAAAAACAAAGATAGAAAGGGGCATAGAAACAGAAAGAACGAGATGAGGAAAAGGAGGCGAGAGAAAGGGCCATAGGAACAGAAAGAAGGAGATGAGGAAAAGGAGGCGAGAGAAAGGGCCATAGGAACAGAAAGAAGGAGATGAGGAAAAGGAGGCGAGAGAAAGGGCCATAGGAACAGAAAGAAGGAGATGAGGAAAAGGAGGCGAGAGAAAGGGCCATAGGAACAGAAAGAAGGAGATGAGGAAAAGGAGGCGAGAGAAAGGGCCATAGGAACAGAAAGAAGGAGATGAGGAAAAGGAGGCGAGAGAAAGGGCCATAGGAACAGAAAGAAGGAGATGAGGAAAAGGAGGCGAGAGAAAGGGCCATAGGAACAGAAAGAAGGAGATGAGGAAAAGGAGGCGAGAGAAAGGGCCATAGGAACAGAAAGAAGGAGATGAGGAAAAGGAGGCGAGAGAAAGGGCCATAGGAACAGAAAGAAGGAGATGAGGAAAAGGAGGCGAGAGAAAGGGCCATAGGAACAGAAAGAAGGAGATGAGGAAAAGGAGGCGAGAGAAAGGGCCATAGGAACAGAAAGAAGGAGATGAGGAAAAGGAGGCGAGAGAAAGGGCCATAGGAACAGAAAGAAGGAGATGAGGAAAAGGAGGCGAGAGAAAGGGCCATAGGAACAGAAAGAACGAGATGAGGAAAAGGAGGCGAGAGAAAGGGCCATAGGAACAGAAAGAAGGAGATGAGGAAAAGGAGGCGAGAGAAAGGGCCATAGGAACAGAAAGAAGGAGATGAGGAAAAGGAGGCGAGAGAAAGGGCCATAGGAACAGAAAGAACGAGATGAGGAAAAGGAGGCGAGAGAAAGGGCCATAGGAACAGAAAGAAGGAGATGAGGAAAAGGAGGCGGGACGGCCCCGCGATCCTGGTCCGCCCCCGAGTTGCAGCATGAGCCATTTAGCGGTGCGAGCCGAGCCAGCTGTAGAGCGCGCGCCCCCCTCCTCTCCCCTCCCACTCCCCCTGCCCCTCCGCCCCACGCGGAGAAAACCATTACCAAAAACAGAGCCCGAGTGCACGCGGAGGGATGGCAGCGGCGACGGTGGATTGTGTTTACGACGCAGAGCGCACGTGAGCGGCGTACCTCGGAAGACGGACGCCGCGCGCCCCCGTGTCCTTAACGCACGCGCACGATCTTCTATCATCTGCTCGGTAGCCCGCTCACATCTGTCCGTTTCTTTTTACGTCTCCCGCTCGGTTCTTCTTCGTGGTTTTTTGTCGGGGGGGTGGGGGGGGAGAGGATGGCGCAGATGCAAGGAAGACCGTTCAGCAGATGAGGAGCGCGAGCGAACCGCGGAACCAGGGAGCCTTTCATACACTATCCTCACCCTTTAAATACTACGCACGCGACGCTTGCGCGCTCATACGGGGATCTCGAGCGGTAGCCCGGTAGCCCCCCCTCCCCCGTAGCCCCCGGTAGCCCCCCCCCCCCCGTAGCCCCCGGTCCAGTCGCCAAACCAGCGGCGGTGCACTTGCCAGGGGCGGGAGAACCCGAGAGCATCCCTCCCTCCATTCCCACGCAGTCTTTCCTCCGCTCGCTCTCTCGCCCCGTCACATGCCGGAGCTCTAGCGGGGTCTCGTCTAAAGTCAGGCACCAGGAGGGATAAGGGGGCGCAGGCGGGAGGAGGAGGAGGAGGGAGGCTGTCCGTCTGCGGCCGGGCTGAGGCGGTGCTTCGGAGGATGCTGCGGGAGTAGAGAGCGGCCTCACAGCGGAAGATGGGGAAGGACCAGGAACTGCTGCAGGCGGTGAAGACCGAGGACCTGCTCACCGTGCAGAAGCTGCTGCAGAGGCCCCGGCCCGGGAAAGCAAGTAAGACATTCTGCTCTTAAAACAAAGAAATATATATATATATGTGTGTGTGTGTGTGTGTGTGTGTGTGTGTGTAGAAAGGTGTTTCTCACACAACGCAGCTGGCTGTTAGCTTGCAGTATTAGGCCCAACACAATGATGGTGATGTGTGTAAATGTGTGCGTATGTGTGTGTGTGCGTATGTGTGTGTGTGTGTGCGTGTGTGCGTGTGTGTGGGTGTAATCGAGAGAGTGAGAAGTAGGGAGGAGGGGTCGTATGCGACGGTGTGTATCAGGGAAGATGAGTGGTGTGATTGGAGGCCGACAGCCCATCTTCAGACCCCCGTCCCAGTGCACTGCAGCAGAGTACAAAGTGGGAGGGAGGCAGAGACTGGTGGGGGGGTTTGAGGGGGGGGGGGGGGGGGGACCGTTTCTCTCCAGTGAGAAACGGCGCCAGTGGCCTCGCGTTTGTCAGGGTTCAGCGTGACGCTCAGTGGCGGAGCCGTCGCCTACGTGTGTTTGTGGACGCCATCGTCCGTCAGTGTTTCACTCCACAGCCCACTCGTGAGTGGGCAGTAGAGTGACGCCAAGGAGTGGTGCAGGGGGGCGGGCTGCCGTCCTGACACCTACCAGGCTCTGGCCCGGTTATAAGCAGCCATGTTGACATGAAGATGAAGGTAGAGCAGGGTGATGCGAGCATGATAGTGGTTCTATAGCCTGGTTCCAGGGGGGAGGGGGGGGGGGTCCCACAGCGAGCGACGGAGATGGTGCTCGCACAAAAAAAAGGTTCCAAACCGCAGGTGGGATATGAATGAAGAGTTGTTGGGGGTTGATGATGAATGGCCCAGAACCGGGGGAGCAACGAAAGAAAAAAGAAGACATGGTTGACACTGACAAAGCTGACAACTTTACTCTTTTACTAAATTCTTGACTTTTTCAGAGGAGGGGGGGGGGGGGCAGATAATGGTGACTTTGATCATTTCTTTCCTATGTGATAGAAATATCACATGATGTATTATAAACTGGACCTTGTGCTTTGGTTCAGCAAAACCTGCTCTGTGTCGGTGTGTGTGTCTGCGTCTGCGTTTCAAAAGGAGAGATTATCTCACGTTTGAGCTTTTTCTTCACTTTGTATGTCAAAGACAAATGAATCAGTGCTGTTGGTTCAGATGGTCAATCATACACACACACACACACACACACACACACACTTCTCAGAGGCTCAACAACCGACTATTCAATCACATTTGAAATGTACTGCACCGAGGTGTATTATATTGTATTGAGTTTAAAGGGCTGTGTGTGGGTGGGGGGGTTGGCATAGAGAGCGAGAGCGTGCTTCTGTGCTCCATGGTGCAGCAGCAGCGCCCCTAGTGGACACTGGTTAAATAGCACGTGTAGAATGGCAAAGCTAAAGGAAATGACCCGATGTGTTATGGCTCTAACTTGATTTATGTTCATGCTGTTTTATTTATTTATTTGTTTTGGTGTCTGAGACTGCTGGTGTGTAGTGCTGTGTTCTCTTTGAGGGTGTAACATTTTTGCCCTTCCATTTTTGCTGTAATTGCTGTTGCTTCAACGGGAACGTTTCTGTCCTCGAGCTTCAATCTTTATTTTTATATGGACTCATCATAGGAGGTCAAATTGAACCCAGTTTTTGTCAACGCAACATCTCTATAATGACCCAGGCCGCCATTTTCCCCCCAATGAACTCTCTCTCTCTTAAGCAAGCGCCCTCACCGCCAACAACATTGTGCGGCTCCTTCTGGCAGGTCGGCCGTCCGATGGCTTCCACTTGTGTGTTTTGGGTGAAGTTGGGGGTCGGGGGGAGGGGTGTTAAGTCTGTATTATAACAGGGGAGGAGACGCGAGTCCCTGACACGCTGCAGGGAAGTGTTACCACACACCTGTTTGTCATCTAGAACTAAACACAAAGCTCACAGTACAGCTGTGTGTGTGTGTGTGTGTGCCTACTGAGGTCTCTATGTACCTAACAGTGAAGGCACAATACAGTATAGCACGGGTGAGGTGGGGGGGTCTTCTCCTCATCACGCCAGACATACCGTTTACTCTGTACACACTCCCCTGCATCTCACGCAGGCACATCTGGCAGCATCTGGAGAGCCAACGTCAGTTTGCTGTCACTCAGCATCCCTCCCCCCCCCCCCCGCACATGGCACTGGTGTGTGTGTGTGTGTGTGTGTGTGTGTGAGAGCAGACCTTGAGTGTGACCGGAGGTCTGTGTTTGTTGAAGGGGCTTTCTCTCGGTGTGTGCGTGTCAAAGGTTGGCGTAATCTATCAAGGGTTGTTTATTGTGTGCTGTTGTGTGTGTGTGTGTTACATCAACAATGCAACGCCGCCAGAGACCGACACACGCTTGCATCGCCACGCAAGGCTCCCCTCCTTCCTTTTCTTTCCCCTTTTTTTTGATCCTCCTTTGAAGCCCGGGGAGAAGGAGAGATACACACGTCCACAGAGCATTCTGGGTACCCTCCCCCTCCTCCCCCTCCTCCCCCTCCTCCCCATCCTCCCCCTCCTCCCCGTGTTGAGGCTGGCACAGGAGTGGAGCAGATGATTGCATCCGAGCCAGTGCACATTCACAAAGGAGCAGGGAGGAAGCTTCGCACACTGTCACGTCGGCTAACTGGGCCGTCTCGACTGTACGGACACACGGTGGTTCTTTTGGTTGCAGGGTGCTTATATCATATATAGTGCACGCAGTGTTGGATCATGGGAGATAAAGTGAGCGCTTTGATGAATGGCCTTCAAATCTACTAGTGTAATGTGTCCGTTTTACTCGAGTAATCACAGATAATCCATAACCCAACCCTTGATAGTTGTGTTATATTGATTGGACAATAGATAGATGTGTGTATCCGTGCCTGTCAAACACAGAGAGAGAGAAAGAGGGAGAATGTTGTATATGCAGCATAATGGTGGTTGTCCGTCACTGTTAAGTGATGGTATTCACTATTTTCTCTACACCCTCCCCCGTCCCCCCAGTACTGAGAATTCTCATTAAAACCAATCATATTTTTTAATATTTTGTGAAAGCACCAACATGGAGGCAATAGAGTCGTATCCACCTCTCCTTTATTCCACGCTATGCTCACATCAAGACCCCCCCCCCCCCCCCCACTCCTCTCTCCGCACAATGCACTGCACCAAAAATATAAAGCACATAGTTTAATGGATCAGTGTTAAGTTCAGAAGAAGGAAGGGAAAAGGAGATGAGGCAGCAAAGAGGGAAAGGGACAGAAGATGAAGATAGAATAAAGTAAAGAATATATGGGAATGCATTGATATAAAACCAAAAGAAATAAGACACGACTAGACAGAAACAGTACTGTTGTGGTACTGGTGTCAACAAACCCAGACCTGAAGCGCGATGTACAGTCAATGGTGGAAAGCAGCACATCTGCTCCATTCTTTTCTATTGTAGCCGGAGAGCAGATTAAGAGCATGAGAGGGGTAGGGGGGGGGGGCGGGGGGGGGGGGGAGTGGTTTAGTCTGGATATGAAGACCACCCGCAAAATTAGAGGGGCAGCTGGGGCGCCCCCCCCCCCCCCGCGCTCAATCAGCACCGATTCTAGAGGTGGCATTAACCACCTACTGTACTGGCTTACTCACACACACACACACACACACACACAGACACACACATAGACACAAATGAAGACTGGCACAGAGAGGTACAGACTGTGTTGGAATTTATATTATCCGTGTGTTTGTGTGTGTGCGTGTGAAGGTTGAAATTCAGCATTGTAGGCGGTGCACCCACAGATACACACACACACACACACGGCACACACTACACAACATCCTCTGCTGACACAAGCTCTGATTCTCAAATATATGAGAAAAGAAACGGATTCTTTACGTAATGCACGTAGCTGGAAGCGTGTGTAGGTGTGTGTCAGCTTGCAGAGGTTTGTGTGTGTGTCTGTGTGTGTGTGTGTGTGTCCTCAACAGCTGCTGCAGAGTGCCACTGTGCCTGGCCTTTCCACTCACGCCCTGAGTTCATCACATTGACTGTATTCTTGCCGCTTCAAATTCAACTTTTGAGCAGCTAATAGCAGCTAATAGCAGCTTTTTTTTTTTTTAACTTACTCCTAAACTGAAGCTCACACGGCCTGGACAAGGCTGCACTGTGCTCGGCATGAGGACCTCTTAGAAATGCTTCGTCCTGCTCCCACAGTGAATACATTCAGCACCGCCCGGGGACTTTGTGAATGAATGTCGGTGCTCGTGCTTCGCGAGGGGCCACTAAAAAAAAAAAAAAAAAAAAAACCCAAAAAGCAGAGCAAACCACTCCGTGGATGCCGATTGTTGAACCACGACGGAGGCCGAAACGTGTCCCGCACTTGGTAAGGATTCTTTTTTTAGCTACTGAAGCAGCTGTTGATCACTTGCAGCTGGTGAGAGAGAGAGAGCGAGGCGCTGGCAGTCACATGACCCATCAGGGCCGACCACGTCCAGGATGCGAGGTTATCCTGTGGACGGACACTCACCCACACACAAGAAGACGGCACGAGCGCCTAAAATGGTCCAAACTGTGCTGCCCACGGACATGATGCTCATAGCCGTTGTTCAAAGGTCACTGTAGGTCACCGCCGGGTGAGACCGAATATCTGCGCGGCCTTATCCCAGCGTCCTCACACGGGGAGCAGTGAGCTGTGACCAGAAGGGACTCGCCAGCTGGACAGATGTTCAGTCTGGACTTCTGTTTATGCTTGTCTGTGTGTGTGTGTGTGTGTGTGTGTGTGTGTGTCATCCCAATCCCGCTCCTACCAGACTACTTATGGAAGGCCATTAGGCACAATTTTGCCCCAGATGTGATTCTTTGATTCACTGTTTTGAAGATTTTCCAGAAATAATCCTTGTTTGAACCTTCTTGCCTTCAGCAGCATCATTGCAGCGAGTGTGTTGGTAGCGACAGCTGTTGCTGCTACTGATACCTTGTAGTTCATTCTCTATAAAGCACTTTTCATTTTCCACCATCAGGCCTATTTTTGTTCACCACGAAAAGAAAAAAGAAAAAGAAAATACCAAGTCTGACAGACAGCTTTTGAGATGTTTTTTGTTGCTTAGCTGCTGCTATGAATAAATGAAAAGGGGGGAAGCCGGTGAGGGGTCACGTCCTCGTTGCTACACTGCAGGCTCCAACAAGCGTGAGCCTGAGATATCTCTCCAAAAAGGCGTGAAGGAAAGGCTGACTTTATCGATCGGTGGATAGACAAATAGTTTATTCATTGGGAAATTATGGAAAATGAAAACCAAGAATTTTTACTTGATTGTGAATCTTGAATGTCTTTCAGCATTGGACTGTTGGTTTGATAAAACAAGTGATAAAGATTCTTGTTTTTATTATTCTTGTCAAAAATAGCACACATTAGAACTGAATACCGAATCTGGATCAAAGTATGGATACGTAGTTCTGCTTTTAAAATAGCTCTGCATTTGATTCTATTTGCTTCTGTACTGTAGGTACTGGAGTGTAGGTTTGTGGTGTTAATCACATGTTTTCAACATATTTTGAATCAATCAGACCACAGGTTAAGGCTGTTCATAACTGCCACTAGCTCATGGGTTAAAGCCGTGGGCCGTCAGATCTCAGGTGTCAGTCAGCAGTGATGTTTGAAGCAGGATATGAAGCGTCCCAAATGAAGGGCCGCCTTCTGAACTCTTTCTGACGCCCCCCCGCTGATTTGGAGGCAGATATCTGGGTCCGATTTATTTTCCAGGAAGCGCAAAGCCTTCCAAAATGTGTGCAGACCGACAGTTGAATATGATCAGCAAACTCTGACTGGAGGACTTTCAGAGCAGCTGGGAAAGCTCGAAGCCTC
The DNA here is from genome assembly GCF_949316345.1 of Pungitius pungitius. Lineage (NCBI taxonomy): Eukaryota > Metazoa > Chordata > Actinopteri > Perciformes > Gasterosteidae > Pungitius > Pungitius pungitius. The sequence goes on along the minus strand of NC_084911.1, from coordinate 18,247,714 downwards.
CGTCTTCCCAAATGAAAAGAAGGAAAGGAGCGAAGTGGTGGAGAGAGAAGGGCACATTGTATTCAGAGTGCATCCGGCCCGTGGTGCATCTTAGCAGGTCCCAGTTTCTGTGTCTTTGATAAACTGAAACATCTCTGTTTGTCACCACAAACCTCATGCTGAGCCATGTGACCCCCCCCCCCCCGACCCCCCCCACACACACACACACACTGAACTCATTCTATTCTCATTAAGTTCATTTCTTGCTGTATTCCCAGCTGTACTTTGTGTTCAGAGCGATACTTTGATTAGCAAATGTTAGCTTAGCAACAAGCTAAGATTGTTACATGTAGACATTACTCACTAAACCACTGTGTGTTAGCATTAGCGCGTTAGTGTTCAGAGTGACTTCTAATTAGGAATAATACATACAGCCTATAATATGTTAGCATGCTAACATGTTTGTGTCAGGACTAAACATGAATAGAATGTCATTAGGTTGACCTTAAGCTTCTGTCTCTCTGACATATTTGACAATGAAATGTGTATTTTAATACGGCTTAAGCTTGGTTCTTGGTTCCCTAAACCCCAAATGGGTTGTTTCTTTGAAAAGACACGAGACATCAGAAATGATCCTTGTTGCTGGACTGTAGGAAGAAGATCAACTTTTTTTGTAGTTTATACACACTGCAGTATGGGGATATGTTGCCCCCCCCCCTCCCCCGCCCAAGCGCCCTATTAAAACCCCATTCTTTGGTTCTAAATGAGTGACAAACTAGTCACTAGTTCTGATGAAATAATGACAAACAAAAAGCAGGTAAATGAACCAACTTGAAAAGGACATTTGGTGCCCCCCATGTGGCGCAGGCTGATCACATTTCTCACTGACTGATTACACGAAAAGAAGAAGTGGACATAGTCATCTGGGTGTGGCTTGTGGTCTGCCGTTTGATGTCTTGACCATCTTGGTTTTTTTTTTTTCAACCAGAAGTGACCCAAGAGGGATGATTTGAAGCTAATTAGCGTGATTTTGGGAGCAGGACCACACCTCCTACACCTCCTACACGCCTCTTCTGGTATTCCCCTAAATACAGCTCGACCCACTCTTCTCATTCTGCAGTAGGCCCTCCCAACCCTCTTCTTTTCTTTTTTTATCTCCCTCTTTTTCCACCTTTTTCGTAGGGCCCTCAAGGGGTCCGCAGAGCCCGGGCTGATGCTCCGACGTAGCCCCCCACAACCCATCCGACACGTTCACTCACGTTAAACGCTTTCAGTGGATGGCGTGGTCTTTGCTCATGTACTGAAACTGAATGGTGACTCACAATTCTATATGTTGGTCAAAGCACTAGCTATGAATCGAGAGGAGAAGGAGCCTCTGTCACAAAAACAAGTGAGACGAGGAACTTATTAATGGTGGATACGTTACTTCAGCACCTTAAACCTTGAAGTCCACATCGAGCACAAACGTAAAATGCACTGGTTTCAAGGGCACCAGGGGGGGGGCATGTGTGTGTTTATGCACACACCAACCTCCACGTTTGACTTACTCGCCTCCTTTGATGTGTTACATCAAGATACAGTGCCCCCCTCCCCCACGGGATAATTAGCATCTTTGTTTTTGTGTGCTCGCTAATTGTCCGGCCGTATGCAGCTGTTCAACACATGTACAACATGTGTTTTCCATATGATAGTGTGTGTGGGTGTTTGTGTGTCTGTGTGACTGGTTCCAACATGTGTTCTGGTCTTTACTGTTTCATCCCTCCTTCCTTGTCCTATCTTTCCTGCTCTCTCTCTCTCTCTCTCTCTCTCTCTTCCTTCTTTCTTTCAGCAGCCATTGCCATAGCAACAAGCACACACTACCAGGGCCGGGAAATCTCTGTATCCACAATTCATATTTTGATTCAGCACTGCGGGGTCCAGTTGGACACTTAAACCCAGCTGTGTGTGTTATCATAGGATTACGGTCCAATCTGACAATACAGATTATCAGAGCAGAGCCGCCGGCCCACTGGCCATCACACCACCTCTCATCTTCATCATCACCATCTCTCTGGTAAAAACTCTCATCTTCATCATCACCATCTCTCTGGTGAAAACTCTCATCTTCATCACACCATCTCTTTGGTGAAAACTCTCATCTTCATCACACCATCTCTCATCTTCATCACACCATGTCTCATCTTCATCACACCATGTCTCATCTTCATCACACCATCTCTCTGGTGAAAACTCTCATCTTCATCACACCATCTCTCATCTTCATCACACCATGTCTCATCTTCATCACACCATCTCTCTGGTGAAAACTCTCATCTTCATCATCACCATCTCTCTGGTGAAAACTCTCATCTTCATCACACCATCTCTTTGGTGAAAACTCTCATCTTCATCACACCATCTCTTTGGTGAAAACTCTCATCTTCATCACACCATCTCTCTGGTGAAAACTCTCATCTTCATCACACCATCTCTCTGGTGAAAACTCTCATCTTCATCACACCATCTCTCATCTTCATCACACCATGTCTCATCTTCATCACACCATCTCTCTGGTGAAAACTCTCATCTTCATCATCACCATCTCTCTGGTGAAAACTCTCATCTTCATCACACCATCTCTTTGGTGAAAACTCTCATCTTCATCACACCATCTCTTTGGTGAAAACTCTCATCTTCATCACACCATCTCTCTGGTGAAAACTCTCATCTTCATCACACCATCTCTCTGGTGAAAACTCTCATCTTCATCACACCATCTCTCATCTTCATCACACCATGTCTCATCTTCATCACACCATCTCTCTGGTGAAAACTCTCATCTTCATCACACCATCTCTCTGGTGAAAACTCTCATCTTCATCACACCATCTCTCTGGTGAAAACTCTCATCTTCATCATCACCATCTCTCTGGTGAAAACTCTCATCTTCATCACACCATCTCTCTGGTGAAAACTCTCATCTTCATCACACCATCTCTCTGGTGAAAACTCATCTTCATCACACCATCTCTCTGGTGAAAACTCTCATCTTCATCACACCATCTCTCTGGTGAAAACTCATCTTCATCACACCATCTCTCTGGTGAAAACTCTCATCTTCATCACACCACCTCTCATCTTCATCACACCATCTCTCTGGTGAAAACTCTCATCTTCATCACACCATCTCTCATCTTCATCACACCATGTCTCATCTTCATCACACCATCTCTCTGGTGAAAACTCTCATCTTCATCACACCATCTCTCTGGTGAAAACTCTCATCTTCATCACACCATCTCTCTGGTGAAAACTCTCATCTTCATCATCACCATCTCTCTGGTGAAAACTCTCATCTTCATCACACCATCTCTCTGGTGAAAACTCTCATCTTCATCACACCATCTCTCTGGTGAAAACTCATCTTCATCACACCATCTCTCTGGTGAAAACTCTCATCTTCATCACACCATCTCTCTGGTGAAAACTCATCTTCATCACACCATCTCTCTGGTGAAAACTCTCATCTTCATCACACCACCTCTCATCTTCATCACACCATCTCTCTGGTGAAAACTCTCATCTTCATCACACCATCTCTCTGGTGAAAACTCTCATCTTCATCACACCATCTCTCTGGTGAAAACTCTCATCTTCATCATCACCATCTCTCTGGTGAAAACTCTCATCTTCATCATCACCATCTCTCTGGTGAAAACTCTCATCTTCATCACACCATCTCTCTGGTGAAAACTCTCATCTTCTTCATCACCATCTCTCTGGTGAAAACTCTCATCTTCATCATCACCATCTCTCTGGTGAAAACTCTCATCTTCATCATCACCATCTCTCTGGTGAAAACTCTCATCTTCATCACACCATCTCTCTGGTGAAAACTCTCATCTTCTTCATCACCATCTCTCTGGTGAAAACTCTCATCTTCATCATCACCATCTCTCTGGTGAAAACTCTCATCTTCATCATCACCATCTTTCTCCTTGTGCTTTTTTTTTCATCTTTTCTTCTTCACCAGCATCCCTCATTCCTTTTTTGGTCCTCATTTCGTCCCGTTCTCATCTTTCCTCTCGTCCAATTCTTTCATTTACTGCCCCCCCCCCCCCCCCCCATCCATCCCCTTTTCATCCCAATCTCTCTGCACGCCTCTCACATTCGGCCTTTTTCTTTTCTCCGCTCACTTGGTCTTCCCTTTCCCAGTCAGACCGCTGTCCCGCTCTCCCTCTTGTCTTTCTTTCTGTCCCCCCCCCCCCCCCCCCCTCTTATCTTTTGTTCTTCCAGATCTCTCGCTCCACCCCCCCTCCTCCTTTTTCTTTACCCAGACACTTTTGATCTCAATGCTTCGGTCGTCTGCCTGCATCATCTCTTCTCCATTCCTTTCGTCTCACCCCTCCCTCTGCACCCGGCCCCCGTCACCCCACCACGGTGGGGGAACCCCACACCCCCCCCCCCCCCCTTCTGCATGCTGCTATGGTTGCAGGGCGGTTTGCCAACATGTTGTGGGTGTCTTTTGGGTACAGTTCACAGCAGTGGTTCATTCATTGGTTCTTTGGCAGCGTAGCAGGTTCACAGATGAATAGAATCATCACGCTCAGGAATCCGTTCATTATCACTGGGGAGGATTGGCAAGATCATCCGTCCAATCATTCATGAGTTATTAACCAAATGAATAATATGAAACTATTTAGGTCATTGATCGATTAATAGTTTGGATCCTCAGATGTAAGGATCTGCAATTTTAAAGCATGAAGCATGATGTCTGAGTTTGGGAAGGTTAAGCGGTAAGTCCAATCCATTTATGGACTGATTCAGCAACTTTAAACGGCTGAAACATTAATTCACAGTGAAAAATGTCTCTCTCTACTCCACAAGGAGCTTCTGGGACCCGAGAGGACCTCGGTATCGGACCTCAGAATGCCACCTCCCGCTCCAGGTGTTAACTTTTTATTTTATTTTAGGTGAGGTTGTAAAACCCTGGGAGACTGTATACAGGGTGGGGGGGGGGGTCATTTGGGGTATCCTGCAGGAAGACTATGACCCTGGGTAAGTAGTTACTTGATGGATGACTGGATAGACCAAACATATAAATATAAATGCTCGTATTGAGTGCAGATGTCTCCCTCTAACCCTCCGAAACAACAAAGAGTTGCATCTCACTCAATTGTCCTCCCGGGCTCCATTACAGTCAAGATGAGGTGAGAAGATATCAAACACAGGGACTTGTTCTTCTCACCTCCTGCCTGAACCTTAACTTAATCATCCACAATGTAGGAGTCAAAATAAACACACCTGGCCTTACTCAGGTGACATTTAAAATAGTTAACGCCCTCTGACATCATCATTACATCATCACAAGTATTTCACAGTATATCCTATATTTCATTATGCACAATAAGGGTTTAGTGGAATGGCTTCTACACACAACAAGTACCCGAATGTATCGTTCAGCAGATCAGGTCATTATTTTTCGAATCCCGTAAACGCATTTTGCTGAAGCGATGTAGATCACTGTGAGTGACGGAATAAATCAGCCAGTAAAAAAAGAGCTTTTAGAATAATTGTGAATCACCCCTAACCGCAAAAAAATCTCTGAGCATGCAGCACCAAATGAGCCCAGTGGGTCCGTTAGTATGCGGCACAGACGGACAGATACTCGCATGCACACACATCTCAGGGTGGAGAGGGGATACAACGAAAAGTCAACCAAAGGAAGGAAATATCTCGTCTCAAATGTTCTCAGCGATCTGTGCTGGAGAGAAAGGGGCAGAGAGCCTGGGTGCAGGCTGCAGCAGCAGGTACAATGCGGCCATTGTTCTCTGTGCAACTGGAGCACACACACACACACACACACACACACACACACACACGGCCTCTCTTTCTCCGCCCATGTCTCAGTCACACACACACACACACACACACACACACACACACAGGCAGACCGATTTGATTTGCAAAACTATTAAAATCACGTCTCTGCACACACCTACAATGACTTCCTTAACTTTTAACAAGCCCGAAATTGAGAGTGATGTTTTATTTAGGGCTTATTTGCTGCAACCCTCTCTGAGAGGGTTAATCTATCGTGGTAAATTCGGGGTCCTGATATCATGCAGGCGGCACGATTTCATGAGAGAGAGGCTCAGGCTGTGTGTGTGTGTGTCTGTGGGATTGGCTTCCTGAGATTGTAAACCCATCCCTTTGGCCGGTCATGGATGTGTGTGTGAGGAGAGAGAGAATTGAGGGTGTGTCGTTAGGACATTTCAGAGAAGCACAGCAAACCCTTGACCTGTTTGTTTTCTCTCTCACGTCTTGTACTTCCTCCGCTCCCCGCCATGTTTTATCAGCTTTTTCTCTTATTTTCTTTCGAAGACGTCTTCCTGTGTGCTCAACTGCTTTCCTTTGAATTTGCTGATGCTGTTCCCAAACTGGAAAATTTCACCTGCGCCCGTCCAATGAAGTGAAAATGGCTGCTGCGAAGCCCTGTCTGTACGCCATCAATAACATGATGTCCATTAGGGTCTTCTGCTTCTTCCGCAGTGGTGTGTGAGCTCCCAGCTCCGACTTCCCATTTCCAAAGTAAATGGATTTTAGCGTTTTCATCCTCCACGGGTTTCCATTCCCAGACAACTGGCTCAACTAAGTTGGTTGCTGGTGGTGAACGTTGTACCTGCTGTTGTTGTCGTTAGCGTGGGCCTCCGAACACTTAACACAGCTGCCTGCATGAAAGCAGACGCTTTTTTCCCCCCCCTGAGAAATCCCAGTATGTCCCCAATTTAACCTCCCAAGACCGTGTCCTCGTCTCTCTCTCCGGCTTTCTCTTCCTCCCCCGTCTCTCTTCGTGTCCCGCCCCAAACGTCTCTTATCCCTCCCTTCTCTTTGAGACTTTGGCCAAATTTGGGCTTTCTTTTTTTAGGTACTTTGTGTTTTGAGGGGGGAGACGTCATGTCGGAGAGTCTCAAAAGCGCGGCTTTAAAACGTCGCGGCCTGACGCAATGTCAGAGTATTAAAATATTCCCAAAGACATCAACTTACTGATGTTTGAGTGCCACAAGTAGCTTCAGAAAAGCATCAGGTGACCGACTCTCATCAGGAACATTTAATGCCAAAGTATGTTAGATACACAAGGAATTTGACATGGTGGGTGGTGCATGGCACCGGACAAAAAGACAAGGAGACGTTGGACAACAAGAGAAATAACAAATCTCCACTTCTCATCTCATGTCACGCCTTCATTCATCCGTGTCCTCCTCCTTCTTCCTCCCTCCTTCTCTCCCAACAGTTGGACAGAAATAGACCTCCTGTGTGTGTGTGTGTGTGTGTGTGTGTGCCTTTAGTCAACTGAAATAGATCTATACCTGGATCTCACTGTGTGTGTGTGTGTGCTGCTCTTTCTCCCCAGGCGTTCTCCGTTAGGAAGCCTGACCTTTACACTGTGGGACGGATGCAGCCTCACACATCAAAGCCCTCCTAAAGCTTGGCCTCCCGCTCGCTCTCTCTCTCTCTCTTTCTCTCTCTCTCTCTCTCTCTCTCTCTCTCTCTCTCGCTGTCCCACGTTTTCTGCTCATTTCAACAGGCAAACACTTTTGCCAGCCTAAAAGGTTATTTTCATATTCAAAATATGTGGGTCAACTGTAGTTCTTTGATTCCTTGGTGTGTCTGCACTGTTATTTTGCTGTTACACAATCACCTCTTGTCTGCTCACAGCGGTTAATGAGAAACGAAAACAGCAACATAAGCAACTTCAGGGGTCGGATGGGTTCACTGGGGAGCAATTACATGTTTACCTATAAGGAAGATAATTCCATTAAATGATATCGATAGCTCTTGCGATTTGACAAATCAAATACATGATATCCCCAATCCATGTGAGCCAATTGAACTCGTGCGTGTGCTTTAACTTACTGTTCCCTAATTGACCCCCCCCCAAACATCAATTGTCCAATCACAGCTCAGCCACCGTCACAATTTGGAACTGTCCGTCTGGGGCTGTCATGAAGGAGACGTAATGTTTTAGTTTTACCAAAAATATCTGTTAGTCTTCACCTTGAAGTGAAGTCAAACTTCACTCGAGAAAATATCATTAGATATACCAACATTTAAAACAGGATTTTATTGCAACGAAATACACAAAGATGGTGAAACAGACTTTTGTCTTCGTCAGCTAGAAATTTCAACCGTTTTGTCTCAGCGAGTTGGTGGTCGTAGAAATGACACTGTCACAACAGAAAGCATAGCAACAGTAGCTAAGAGGGCTGGTCTTTGCACAAGGGTTCATTTTTATGAACATCAATCAGTGCTTGTTTGAATTGTTTTGTGTGTGTGTGTGTGTGTGTGTGTGTGTGTGTGTGTGTGTGTGCCAACCTGGTGCTGGCCAACATTCAGCCTGAAAGTGGGAGATAACACAGCACTGTTGGAAAGGGGTGTAGGAGGATGCAACCGAGAGATGGGAGTTTACAGGCCAACAGGGATGGTGGACAAGAGTTTGGGTGGGGGGGGGGGGGGGGGGGGTCGGGAGAAACAGGGAGGGGGGGGCAGTAGGAAAGATTGCAGGAGAGGATTAAGAAGTGAAGAAGAGGGTGAGAGCTGGAGGGGAGAGTGGCGGGGTGAAGAGGGAGGAGGAGGCGGAGGAGAAGTAGAGGTGGGGATGTGTAGGGGGCGGTGGTGTTGGTTATGAGTCATGCCCAGGGGGGGTGAGTGCTGCTGGGGGAACAGCTCACTGATGGTCCCAGGCATCTAGAGGCCTTCTGGAGCTCCTCATCATGTGTGTGGTGTCATCAGGGAGCAGAGGGACGGACAGACGGGTCAAAGTAAAACTGGGACACAACAGTTCTCCTCCTCCCCTCTCCTCCCCTCCTTATCTCCTCTCCTCCCCTTTCCTCCCCTCTCATCTCCTCTCCTCTCCTCTCCTCCCCTCCTTATCTCCTCTCCTCCCCTCTCCTCCCCTCTCATCTCCTCTCCTCTCCTCTCTCTCCTCATCTCTCCTCTCCTCTCCTCTCCTCTTCTCTCCTCTCCTCATCTCTCCTCTTCTCTTCTCTCCTCTTCTCTTCTCTCCTCTCCTCTTCTCTCCTCTCCTCTCCTCTCCTCTCCTCTCCTCTCCTCTTCTCTCCTCTCCTCCCCCCTCCTCTCCTCTCCTCTCCTCTTCTATCCTTTCCTCTCCTCATCTCTCCTCACCTCCCCTCCTCTCCTCTCCTCTCCTCTCCTATCCTGTCCTCTCCTCTCCTCCCCTCCCCTCTCCTCTCCCCCATTTTATTGCAAAGGGGCATTACGAGGCCATAGAAATCACTGCACACACACACACACACACACACACACCTTGCTCCGCTTTATTAAGGCCCCATGGCTAACTAAGCTCTACATTAAAGGTTGTGCATGTTCTTATATTTTTCTTCTCTATCTTTGTCTCTCTGCACCTCCTCCCTGCATCTCTCTGTTTCACCTCCCCCTCTCCTGCTCTCAGCAGTCTACATGCAGCGAGCGGAGTGCAGTGTTTCACGCTGTCGGGTTGCAGGGACGGGGAGCGCGATGGAGAAGAACGGGGATGGGGGAGGGGGGGGCGAGGTGGAAGCAGTGTATTTATATGATATTGATATATAAATATGCGGAAGGAAATGGAGCATGTGGGTGTGAGAGGTTGAGGTGGTAAGGAGGGGGGGGGGGCGACCCGGAGGTCGTTCCTGCCACATCATCACAGCCACACGTGTGATGAATTTGTCACCTCAGCCCCCCCCCCCCCCCCCCGCTTTCTTATTTTCACGCCACTCTGCAGCTTTTCTTTTTTCCATCTCCTCATCTTCTCTTTTGGTCTCTCCTCATCATCTCATCTCATTGGTTTTCTGTGTTGTTGACGTTTGTTTTCCTGCACTTAGTTTCCCTTTTTCTTTCTCATATCATAATCTTCTTCTCACGGTACCATGAGACTTCCTTCCCTGGAACAGAAGTTTGTACATTTGTGAAATACACTTGTTCACTTTCCTGCCGATAGTAGAACAAGAGGAATAGCATCCTGTTAGCTTAGCTTAGCTGGAAACAACAAGCTTGGCTGACTTGATAGGGCAACAGCATTATTCTCCCGGCTCCGTTAATAATGATCCCTTTGGACACTAGCTTCTTTTTTTGGCACACCCATGATAACAAGTGTAATAACTCTGAAACTACTTGGTCTACTTGTACAATTAATGTTTGTGGGGGTAAAGTGAAAGCTCCGTAAGTGCTATAATGTGTAAAAATCAATATGTTACTCTTGAAAGAACCTACCAGTACTATGGTACTGGTTCTGAGCTGGCTCTGGCTTGTTAAGCTTGTGTGTCTTTGTTTTCCTTCATTCGACAGCGTATACTTTACCTTCCTCCTCTTCACCCTGCCTCCTTCCTCGATGACAAACATATGGCTCCTGAAGGAGGCCAGAGAGGGGCAAACCTAATGTGCAGTGATTTAAATGTCCTCCGGGTGTTGACTGTGGAGAACTTCCGTTTCCTACGTGCGTGTGTGTGTGTGTGTGTTTGCCTCATGTGTTTGCATGTTTTTGACAAAGGCAACATATTACTAGGCAATCTCATTTGTAGAGTCAATGTGTGTGTGTGTCAGCCTGTAAATTACAGTTATTTGGATGCTTTTGGGGGATCAAAGTGGAAACTGCACTCTGAATGATGTGTGTGTGTGGAATGATGTGTGTGTGTGTGTGTGTGAGGACATCACTGTCGGTTCAGTTTAGTCGTCACAGTGCGCCCGAAGCTCTGCACTTGAAGAGGGGCCACCAAGTTTATTTGGTCCCACTCAGGAAAACAAACCCATTTCACAGCGAGGACTTTCCAATTAAAAGTAACGCAGGGTAATCCACAAAAAGCCATCGACACGTGCAGCGAAATGAAATGAAAGGGGTTTTAATGGCTCTTTATCAGATACTTTATGAGATACAACTCTTCACATCTCCACAAACTTAGAGCCTTATTAAAAAAGAAAACATGTCCCCTTTGAAGCCGGGTTGGCCTGTAACTCGCAGTGTTTCCGTCTTCCTGAGCACTGGGTAAGAACACAAGGCCAGGAGTTGAGTTTTCAATCAAACTAAATTATGAATGGTGTCTTAAATGGAGGCCAAATTCATCAGAGCACCCCAGGCCATATGACAGATTGCCGACTGGCAATGTGGGATTTAAATACGCACATACCACGTCTTTGTGTGGTATCAAAGTCTGTGTCCGTCTCAATCACAAGATGGGCAGGTTGGTCCTGCATCACCTTTCCTTACTTCTCACCATTTTAACATGACCCGTCGGAGGTAGGGACCGTCATGTTATGGGCATCATTAAGATCAATACCACTTAACCCCTCTGCTCGCACACACACCGCGAGGTTCATCGCTCTAAACGTGTGTGTTTCGGGTCCGTGCTCGTCCCACGGCGGGCAGAACCCAAGGCAGCGTTTGACCCCGTGTCCGCGGTAGGGTCGTGGCCCCGGTGATGTTAAACAGCGCAGGCAGAGAAAGAGAAACGAGGGAATCACATGTTTCGTCCTCCGGCAGCTTTCCAGTTTACATTCAAACACAGAGAAATTCAGAGAATCCCTTTAGTTAGATACCTCAAGGACAAATTTACTATTTCATATTTAAAATATCACCCAACTAATGGAGAATCCTGCGCTACCAGGTAAGGCTGCAGACGCATTAGTTTTGTATCATTTCATGCTCAGAGATGCTCAACAACATCACTTCCTGACGCTCACTAGCAAAACTGATAATGTTCCATTGAGACAATCATTTGACAGACATTACAGCCCCTCTAAACCTCATTAAGCCTCATTTAGGTATTTGCCTAGATTGTTTTGGGCTGACGTACTAAAGTACTTGATTTTGGCATCACGTTTGGAATCAACACTCACGTCCCGCTGGTGATGAGTCGCAATCGGCCGCGGTGAAGCCCTAACTTTGCTTTCAGTACCGTCATCTGCTGACCTGTGACCTGTGACTGCTCACTAACGAGCATCGCCAGCAGTGTGTTCGCTTGGCCTTGAATTCATCCCGCCCTCTGGTACGTAAGCCCCTGAAACGCAGCGTTTGTGTTGTCAATCACCACCAAATGCCTTTAGTGAATTACTGCCTGTAATGGCTTTGACCCGGGACGCAGATGTGCGTTGCTGTAGGTCCATTAGCACCGGGGATGACAGTAACTGTGTTGCACAGCTGTCTCAGAGGCCTTTGCATTGTTGGTGCTGGACGTTGTGGCTTTTTTTAAGCCGTCGATACGTTTCACCCTCTGAACCTGAAAACCTGTCAGCGGGATTCAAACCTTTTTGTTCGCCAGAACCAGCTGCCGTGGTAGAAGTCATTGAACACATCATCGGGGGGGGGGGGCGAAGGTTTCCGTCAGAAAAAGCAGCCGAAACAAAGCTTAGGAGTATTTTATTTTCTCAGAGAGGACAGGAGAGCTAGTAGAAATACTTTCTTATTTATTTACATTATTATTATTATAGCATTTTTTGCTTTCACATGTTTGTGTAAAGAGTATAATAGATAAATATATATATATATATATAATAGAGCCTTCACAGGCCTGTAAACCTAAGATATGGAGCAGTCCGGGTCCATATATCAGGTGTCTGAGAACAGCAGTGCTGTCTTCTCATCCTTATGAATGAATTCCCACGTAATGCAGGATCAGCAGTTGGGAACACCCTGGCCCAGATTCACTCGCAGTTATTTGACTTTCTTACACACAAAGTTAGGATTTGTGGTTAGAGAACCCCTCCCCCCCACCTACCGCTGCTAATTCAGAATATGACGAGGCCAGCATCAATTTGGTTCTCATTTCAAGTATCATCCAACACTCGCTGTTTGTGATTCTAACGCTGCGACGATCCGGGTGGGTTGAATCGAGGTCAATGGCCGTGTACGTATCAGATTGGTAGTGAAGTGTTTGTGAGATCACATCGGGAGGCTGAAGATGGCCGTGGACGATTGGATTCGCCCCAATGAAAAGTTGGCAGGAAAAGAGGAGTCACGAAGGAGCCGTTCAAAGTGGTGTTGAAAAGATAACGAGACAAAATAATGAAGACAAGGCGAGGGTTGGAGGGTCGGGAATACAGCAGAGGAAAGGAAACCACTGAGGGAGAAACGCAAGACGCGTGGCCTCTATTGATTAGCACCCATGTGACTCTACCCAGGGCCTATCACGGTCCTGTCTGCGCGCTTGCCTCGGTGTCACCGCACGTCGTGCCTATGGGGATTGCGTTAAGCTCCGTGCTACCTGAAAGGTGGGGGGGGGGGGGGGACGCAACGGGGTGGAAAAAATCCTAAATGAAGCGCTTGCTCTCGTCTTCCGCTCCCCAGATGGAAAGTGTAACAGGATTTTGACGCTAGAATACAACCATGTAGTGATGCCGCATGGCTCCAGAAGAAGCTGCTGTCAATCACAGTAGGACCCGCCTCAAAGCTCCCCCTGCTTGATGGTCTGTTTGACTCTAAATGAAAATCACGCTGTTTTTAAGAAGACTTAAGAGACCATGAACTCATGGTTACTGAGGGAATAAATCAAGTGACAAATAGTCATCCTTCTCGTAGACTTCTATAAAAATCTTTTTGGAACCAGAGGAGGTGACTCCTGTTGCCCAAATACTTAAATGCTTCTGTGGTCATGAAATAAATCAATTTGTATTAACATCAAATTATTGTTGTGTCTTGTAACCTGCGTCTAAATATTATATACATATATAGCAGAACAGATGCTCGTTTTCAGGAATGTGCAGAACATTCAAACCCACATGTGTGTGTCTGTGTGTGAGCCACCAGGGAGATAACCTTGATACCGAATGAGGAAGCTGTTGCTAGGTAACCATGGAGCGCCTGTGTATCTCTGACTGTGGCCGTCGTAATGCTCCCCGGTGCACGGCCTTATGAGCAATGATCATCAATACAATACAAACACATTTCTTTGTATATTCTTCCAATATAGTTTGGTGCCAGCTGGGTCCGGCTTGAAGAGACTGTCCCTCAATCATGTGCTGCAGACAAAAGTCCACTCAAAGCTGCTCTGTGGAAGAGGAGAAGTATAATGCCAGCCTTTAGATGAAGGCCTTTAGATGTGCTTGATGCTCCACTAATAGAAGTCCTGATGAGAGGGACATGGCCTGTGGGACATCTCATCACGCTGATTGTTTACATCATTAACTGGTATTTGCACTTCTATGCTACGCTAGTTTAGGAAGATGTAGGGAATGGATCCAAATTCTGCTTTTGATTTTTGATTATTTTTGCTACATGAATAAGTTTCCACCAGCTTTACATGAACAGGGTTGTTCTACTTTCCATCATTTCACCCAGGTAATGTGGTGGCTCACTTTAAAGCTGTAGCCTTAGCTTCTATATTCAAATGTTTAACCTGTTTTCACTGCTGAATCAGTTTGACATCCTTTATCCTCCAAACACACATTTGGATGCTGGTTGTGGTGTCAGCCAATCCCTGAGGACGGTTTTGATGGCGAATAGAAAAAATGGTGGAATTACTTCGAAATATAGAAACTTGACTTGGAAAATATACCAGGAGTTGATTTGATTGAACTTAATTGAATTGAATCTCCATAGAGAGGCTGACCGGACACAAATGGTTAACACTCCATGGAAGCTCTGAGAGGTTGACGTAGCAGCAGGGGCGGGGCTTAGCAAAGCAATTAACGCTTATAAATTACACATGAGACGTGACTGATACGTGAATATACCGCGGATAACACATTTGTTTAGAAGATCTTCGATGGACAAAATGTATCCATAATGCCAGGCTTGACCTCTCAGGTCCTCGCTGTGTGGCCCTGCCCTGCTTCTCTCTGCTTCTGTGTCTCCGAGGTAGAGAGCGTGGAGGCGTTCCCCAACCGGATCCCAGCTGGTCAAGTTTCAACCCGGCCCGTCCTTTTTCTGAAAAAAAACCCCCCAATGTTGGTTAGATAACGAGAGTTGTTTCAGCGGAAGTTCAATCATGGACCACTCTGGTATCCATGGAGACAGCCTCCTTTGGTAAACGGATGGTGTGTGTGAGTGAGCGTGCGGTCAAAGCAGAGGGTTAGAGTTTCACCGTGTGTATAAATAGCAGCTTATAATGGAAATAAACTCAGCGCCCTGGTAAGAGCCTAAAGTGTTACACTACAGCGCACTACACACCACTCCTCATACCACGCGCTTCACCGGCTGACATTGGGGAGCGTAACAACACGCAATATAAACAAATGTCTAAACAAAGTGCGATGAAGTACTGTGTGGTATAATGTTCCGACTCGATTCAGAACACGAACCATGCAAGTTAAGTACACACGTAAGTACACACATAAGTACACACGTAAGTACACACGTGATTCAACGACACCAAAACTTGTGCTGAAAGTTGAAGCTCAAGACATCGTTACGAGGCCAAAATCGGACCCATTCAGAGCAGGAGGCTTTGAGCATCATAAACGTAATAAAGCCTCTCGTGTGCATCCCTTGGAATGAGGAGATGTTACATATGTCTATTTGACAATTATGTCGTCAGAGTTATATGAAAGAACAACAAACGAGAAACGCTTGAAAGGTGCTAATTGCAATATTGAGAATTAATATTATTAAATGAAAGAATGTATTGATTGATTAATGAATGAATATGGATGAACAATATATAAGACAGCATGTGTTCTTGTAATTCTCAAATGAGATCACATGGTTTGTATAGTAGATGGATAAGCATAGAATAAATGAACAATTATAGATTCTAAAACGTTCTGTAAAACGAAAAGAAAACATTTCTTTCTCATTATATCATATGTTTATTAAAGTTTAAGTGACTCGACTTACCTTATAATGACAGAAATAACATTGCACTTCTTTACACTGTAAAAGTTGTTGTTTTGTCATTATAACATTAAATCCTGTTTGCTGCTTTACCCAACATGTGTTTATTTTACCTTCCAGTGGAGATTATCCGATGCTTTTGGCAGCGTAGCGCAGTCTGAGCTCTGTAACACTTCAGCATGCGCAGAGACCCGCCGCCCCTCATTACAGCTGCTAAACCACGATTAGGCAATGACTGGTCGGGCGAGAGCTTTAGCAAACCGTCAATTAGCAATCATAGATTAAAAGCCCCGCCCCCTCAAAGTCTCCCTCTTGGTTTATTACATTCAGGCCTGTTGGCACACAGCAAGTTATTTACCAGCGAATGAACACAGTGTCTCATTGACTGCTACAATGTACTGATAAAAAAAAAAAAAAATCAATGAAATCTTTTGCATTGTGCATTTAGCATATGTGGGACCTATTTGATAATATAGTTAAACAGCGATGGTGCTGATGGCGATCACTTCCTGTGTCCGCACTTCCTGTCCCCACCTTGTTTTCTTACTTTGTCTCTCCATCAGTATCTGTCCTCCCCTCTCACATGGACATGCATCCATTTAGAATGTCTCTCCTCACTAATTCAATCACCCCACTTCCTGTTTACCTGCCAGCGTGCGCATGTGTGTGTGTGTGCAGCTGAGCAAATATGGATGGGAACTAATCATCACTTGTCCTCCTGTGCACACAAACAGAAACACACTCGTGCACAAAAGATGTCATTGATACTGATCCTGCAGGCCGTCTCACCAGAAACGCTGGGCTTCAGACTGCAGCTCAGTTTGAACAAAGCTCCGCAGTGACTTGAAAGCAACGGACTGCAGCACAAACGTTCAGTAACCAGGTCGACATGTGGCCCCCCCAAGCCTGTGTATATGGGGGACAGTTGTTGAGGTAAAAGGAAACTTTGGGCAGCTCTGTGTGTTTCATGGGGGAGGCTAACACACACACACACACACACACACACACACACTCACACCTCTTCCCTCCTTCGGCAGAGGCTCCACAAACAGATGCTCCAGTATCACAAGTATGAGCTCAAGGGTGATGTGTGTGTGTGTGTGTGTGTGTGGAGAGTTAGCGCGGATATGACGTGTATATGTGTATTTATAGTAAATGAATCCAGCAGCACTCTGACATGTGTGTGCTAATGCACGTCAGCCAGCATTCGGGGCTGCATCCCGCCATCCCGTGGGCCATTGTTGGCTGTTGCTCTCCCCTAGAGTGCAGCTGTCAGTCAATGGAAGCGTCCCACGGCGGCACTGCGAGTGACAGAGATGGTCCGAGGGGTCAATTAGGCAGCGGGGGAGAGAGCGATTATACACCGGTCGGATCTATTTTAGTCTAATCGAGTTCTAATGTCCGGTTTATTCCATCGTTAAGAGAGAACGTCTACATCTACGTGAATGAATGACCGATTATTGGCCACAGTCCACTTGAACTGCATCACATTCACGACTTTGTGCGTCTGTTTGAATGGTTATTAACTCAACATCGGGGCTCAGTGCCACGTCACTTAATGACTACGAGTCCTAAAAGAGGTAGAACCAAAACATCCATCAAGGACCACTTTCTTCAGAGCTTTCACCACATCCTGTCCCACCGCGCCTCGCGGATCGCACCTCAGTCATTTGTAACGCGGATGCTGCTGTTGATCCGCGGCGTGAGAGGCCTGCACTGCCCTTCTCTTTTAATGGCTCCCTTTTGGCTTTGCTTTGATTCACACAATTAGTGCCTTTGCCACCCGCATCCCACACGGGTCGACGGGCGAAGAGAGAGAGAGAGAGAGAGAGAGTCTATACTTACAGTAATTAACGAGTTGACTAATGAAGCGTAGCTACTTTGCTGCCGCGGAGTCTCCGTCTCCTTCTGGAAATACACGCACACTGCCACCTCTCTCATTACGTCTCTCTGTGTGTGTGCACGTGATTCTGAATCATGTGAAGAACACGTCCTCATGTACGGGCAGAGCCAGAGGATGCTTGTTGCCTGGCAACCGCCTCTGTGCGGCCTAGCGCTCGTGTGCCGTGTGTAGGCGGAGGATCGGTTGGGCTCCAGGCTGAGGGGTTGCAGCAGCATCATGAAATCAGTATTTTCCCAGAGTCCTGCTGCGGCATCGGTTTAGTGAAGTAATTGAGTCTATGTGTGTGTGTGTGTGTGTGGGTGTGTGTGGGTGGCGTCTGCAGGAAGAACACATAATGCACTCATACAGTATATAGACAATATTTAGATAATTCTACTGCGTCTTATGCTGATGTTGCATACAAATCCCGCACACACCCATAGTGGAGCCACGCACTGGTGTGTTGTCGGATTAGATATCTTCACACCACTGCGCGGGCGTGTAAATGCTGGGTCTGACGAGGGCGGGACAAAAACGAACCAATAATCAATCTTATTGGTCCATAGGGTTTTGTGAATTCCCAGTATAGCTCCACAGAGCTTCCAACGAAAAGGAGCTAAAGATGGAGTTGAAACGTGACCGCTTAGGGGAGGGAGGGGGGGGGGGGGGGGGGGGGCGTAACGACTAATAGTGTCTGCTTGGGGACGTGTTGTACAAACTACAAGTCTGCTATGTAAGCTTTTATTCTGTTCTCACAAAATGTCCGTGCAGGTGATTACACTTGCGTTTAAAACTAGGGACTAAAATCTTTACTTTGTTCCACCAGATGTGGTTTGGCCAGATAAATAAACCCCTCATTTCACATGTGAAAGTACGCTTTGTTTTAGCCGGATGCTCTTACTCATTCTGCTAAGGCAGATGATTATTAAATCCCCCGTAGGCTTCCAGGGACACCTGTGAAGTACATTCATTAAAGCATGAATAATAAGTCATACCTCCATACTATGCTGAGAACATGCCAACCATACATGCTGTATGCTGAGCATAATGACCCGTTTCTATCTGAGTGGAACACACACCCAGACTGTGTGTGTGTGTGTGTGTGTGTGTGTGTGTGTGTGTGCTACCTGCTCAAGAAGCAGAGTCCAGGAAGTGTTGATGAGGAAAAAGGAAGCAGGGAGGGTCAACGAGGATCAAAGAGCTCCCGCGGTTACCGCGCCGACACACACACACACACGCACACGCACACACAGTGTTCAGTCCAATAATATATGCAGACAAATTGTTAACGGTGATTATTTCTACTGGGAAATCCGAGTCATGTGCTTCACAAATGACTGGGGGGTTCACGCATGTAGGCGACGCACACTGGAGGAGTGCAGCTGACTGAAGGTGAAGCTGCACAGCATATTAGCATCATCTGTGGCACTAGCGGCGGTTGTCTGGAGGACAGATAGGTGCGTTCTTCTTTTGACTCGCCCACCTGCACCTGAACGCATGAATCCCTGCTCCCCTGCCTGTCCATGGAACTGAGAGCAAAGCGATTACACCAGAGAGAGTTTTTTTTTTTTTTTTAATGTGCGGACCTGGAGGGGAGTGACGGAAGGAGAGGAGCGAAGAAAGTGAGGAGAGAGAAGGGGGGGGGGCAGTAAAGGGAACAGATCAATCAGGGCCCAGACGAGAGGTCTACTTTCAGCGAGCGCTGTTTTCCATCCACTCTGCCAGTCGCAGCAGAAGGAAAAGATGTGCTGATAGAAAGGAGAGAAGCACGAGAGACGAGGCTTCCTTCTGGTTTCCTCTTTAAACCAAATGGATCCCAACTCTTCCACTGGGTTGTGTTATACAACAGCTCAGCACATGAAGAGGAGCAGGTACAAGGTTCTCTTTTCCTCTCACATGACGATGGAAGAAGGTAGAAAGACAATCAGCAGGCTCATATCTGGGATATGGAAATATCTGTCATTTACATTTGTCATATCAAATAATGTTTGACACACCTTTTAAAAACAGGATATTTCAGCATATTTATAGGTGTAGTTCTATTAAACCTGAGAGCAACATTTAATCATTTGCAGAAGTTCAACCCACGTAGGTTACATTCTACATTAATCTTTCTTTTTATTTTTTAAGGCCACGACTTGCACACAACGAGATTAGAGAAGATTTCTATTTTGTGCCACATATTCTCGCTGTGAACACATACGAGGGCTCTCAGATGCTTTGACAGCGACTCCAGGCCTGGACTCCGTTATCTTTCAGCTGTATGTTTTGGCGCTGCAGAAGAAGACCTTTGAGTAGCCGTGAAGCAAATCTTTGTACGTTTTATTTAATAAATGTCCTTTTACACAGGTGTCGTTTAAGTTTGGACAAGAATAATATTTATTAGTTCCAAAGTATCTTTGTGTGTGCTTCTCAGCCTGGTGGCGTCATCATAACCATGGTTTCACTGTTTGTTACGACTGTGTGTGTTGTCCATGTCGCAGTCCAGCGTCTCCGAGCAACGCATACACACACACACACACACACACGCACACGCACACGCAGTCACACTGATGCAAAAGAAAAACCTGTTACAGCAGGTATTTATCACGCAGTGTGGCGTGCCTTCAGCCTGACGAGTCTACTGAGAGCACCCTGCACGCCGCCTGTTCACCGGTGGCGTGGACTAGCGTTGTGGCCCTTGGGATCGCAGTAAGTGCATTATAAAAAAGTGACGTAACTGGGCTATAATATTTAACTAAACTCTGTGAATCTGTTTTGGTGCCCATAAATCAAACTCTAACACTCTAACACACTCATCTCTTAGCAGCAGTCAGCTAATCGAACAGCCATGTCGTCAAATTCTAGAAAATGTGCTCTCCGCTTTGGGAGCAAATGCAGGACAGCGCCAAGCGACACAGACAAGGTCTGATGACTTCATGTAGTCAAAAGGTCACCGGCTGCTGCACACGTGCAATACTGCAAACAGAGATGACTGTGTTTCTTGTTATTTTATAGTCTCATCTGGTAACACCTAAAAACCTTTTCTCCCTCTTTCCTATCCTCATCTCCTTTCCTGGCCCTAGGAAGCGTTTTGTGCTTCTCTGACCAAACTCTCCTTGGACGCAACTTGGCCTCACCTTTGTGTTCATCCATGTGAGTGGTTATTAGGTTCCATGGGGTTACGCCCCTCTCGCAGCAGGTAGATACGGCCTTTGAATGCTCGTTGTCTGTAAGTATGTGTGTGTGAGAGAGTGTGTGTGAATCCCTGCATTTAGCAGCCAGAAATAGCCTGTTAGGAAATCAATGTTCCTCGGCCAGTGGCGCTGGGAGCTCTCTCTTCCACAATGGAGGGACTGTCCTGTTTCCTGCACCCTGGAGAGGGTGTGTGTGTGTGTGTGTGTGTGTGTGTGTGTGTGTGTGTGTGTGTGTGTGTGTGTGTGCGTGTGTGGTGAAAGAGAGGAAGAAGAAAAAGAGAGCACAGACTCATCTTGGCTGCATGTTAACTGACATCAGGGGCAGAAGATGAACAAAAAGGATGTGCTTGGACTCCCTCTACCTGTAGATACGTTACTGTGGCGTAAACGGCGTGCAGGTGCTGATAGGCGTAGTTGTTTGATGAGCGTTGTTGGATCATGGGAGACGCCATCCTCCAGTCAGCAGGCCTGACGAAATCAGTGACGTCATGGCTGAAAATAGAGATGTTCCCATTTGCTTGTTTTCCTCCCGATACCAATGTAAACTTTGATAAAATATTGTGATTTGCAAACGTTTTGAACACATCATTATGACATTTGGATTTATCTTACTCATCTCTTGCATATTGAGTATGCATTCTTTTGCTTTCTTAATTAAGATTTAAATGGGCAGGTTTTGAATTTGAATTCATGTGTAACCACGCAGAGCAAACATGGATTACATGTCACTCAATATTTTTATTTTTTTTATTTTGGGGGGAAATGGATAGAGAAGGTTAAAAAAGGTTCCAACACTGGTTATTTCTGTGTAGTATCTTTGAACGGTGCCGACCGTCTCATTAACATGACTTACAAAATGAACTAATGTTGCACCTTCTCTGTGTTTCAGAGCTCCTCGGCTCGGCAAAGAAAGTCAACGTCAACTTCCAGGACACAGACGGGTGAGTGACCTCTTATTGTCGCTCACTCCCTTCCTCCCCCGCCGCCTCCCTTTTTAAACATTCGTCCTCTCCTCTCACTCATTCATAGCAAAAGCTACAATGTTCACAATAGTTTGGCCAGTGTCTCCGTAGCAGGAAAATCTGCGGCGTGTTTGTGTTGATGATGTCATAGAAACTTAGCATGCGTGCAGCGTGTAGGATACAAGTTACTGCTTCCATAGAAAACGTAAGTGTGACGTACAGTCTCCTGTACATCGTGTACGCTATGGCTGCACGGTATGGCCAAGAAATATCACGGTATTTAGAAAGATTCTGACGGTATCCCGGTATGTGACGGTATAGCTTTTCAAGTATACGCATTAATTCATTGACCACAAAATTAACCGCCGGCTCCCCAGACGCTGGCCAACTCGCTCGCAACTGGCCGGCGCGTTAGCTTGTTTGCGTGTTAGCTAGTTAGTACGTTAGCTTGTTTGCGCGTTAGCTAGTTAGCGCGTTAGCTTGTTTGCGCTTTAGTTAGTTAGCGTGTTAGCTTGTTGTGGCTGCTAGTGTAAAAATAAATTCTGCAGCCTGTCTAACTTCAGTTGTTATGGCGTAACACCGATATGACGGTAGTGTAACCGGTCTAATGTATGGCATTGGCCGTGTTTTTCCATGTTTAAGAAACCTTCCTCTATATAGAAAAAAGCGTACATAAGGGCCTCTGAGGGTCTGGCAGTAATCTGTCGTTCAGCAGTAAAGTTTACAGTCTTCATTTTACAAGCTTGACGTGGCTTGTCTATAACGGAGACTCTGTGGCGGTTCTTTCCTCCTTTTAATTACTTTACACAGCAGACAGTCGTGTGTTATGTCCGTCCACCCTGAATATTAGCACACGGAGAATTACTTCACCCGCTCTCCACATGTGGGACAGGGATGTGACTTGAGCTAATCAAAATCAAACAGACAAATACAGGTGTCTGGAAGATTGGCCCTCTCTTTGGTTTCACTCTGCATACAAATGGCGCAAAATACAATTTTGCCTCTGAGTCACGACAGCTTCAAAGTGTGAGAATAATTTAAATGGAGCTGAAAGGCAGCAAAGTGGTTCCTGTAAAGATCAAAAGTAATGAGCGCTGCCGTGGCGCTGGAACTGTGGGATCTAATTAGCGTGTTTGCAGATAGTGCCCCTTTGCTTCCTACGTCAACACGCCAACATGGCTGTGTTTGGGTAAGACATAAACAAAGAGCACGACCGCGATACATGATGCGTCAAGGCGAATTTAGTTTGGTAATCAGCACTCGTGGCTAACGGGTCTTCACACGCATAGTCATTTCTGAGTCATTTAGGTAGTGATGGCACATAAAGAGGCAGAAAGTGCCCTAAAGTTGCATTCTTTCTAACCGGGGAGTCGCTCTTTGGGGGACATAAGAAGTCAGATTGTGTTGCCGGTGTTTTTGTTTTAGAACTTCAACCCTCAGTTCATCGATGTTCAGAATCAGATGCTGTTTATTGCCTCGTATGTTACACATACAGGAATTTGTTTGTGGTGATTGGTGCAGTATTACGAGACCAATACAATAAAAAAGAAAAACAAAAGAAATAAAACACAATAACATAAGATGCAAATATACAAGCAAAAATGAACAATATAACCAGAAAAGACTATGTTGAAACAAATTGTATAATGGACTACTGTGCAGACGTCCTGGGGTCCTGTGTCTGGGTCGGTGGAGACTCGGACTTGGTTCATGAGACCAGCTGATGACGGGAAGAAGCTGTTTCTGTGGCAAGAGGTCTTGGTCCTGATGGGCTGCAGCCTCGTGCCAGAGGGAAGCGGCTCAACAAGTCTGTGTCCGTGACAGAGGGGGCGGCTTTTTTATACCAAAAAAATGTTTTATTTTCAAAATTGACCCAGATTCTCTCTTAATTCCGTCCCTCTCGGTCCTCGCTGGCAGTTCCAGCGGACAGAGAGCGCCCAACTAAACTATGGCAACTATGGCATGAAGAAGAGTTAAAGCCCCGTTATTATTGGACATGGCTACAATCCGAAGCCGAAGGTGTTTTGGGTGCTCGCTCCTTTAGCTAGACGCACGCTTCTGATCTTGAATCTAGAATCGATTGCTCTTCCTTAGTGTCCCGGATGTTGGTGTCTCAAGGTTGACATTTTTGGGGTTGAATATTGTAACCTCCATTTCTGTTGCGGCTGAATATTTCAACAGTTTTTTTTTTAGGTTGAATTTTTTTGCGGTGTTTTAATGTTGAAAAACATTCAGGTACATCATTTCAATGCATAAATATTCAGTACTAGTACTATCACCTTTTTATTTCAACCCCCGATGGCACAGATTTACTTCCATAAAGCCCCCATTAGAATCTAAAGGGTCAGGGCTGTGGAAACGTATCTACCTACAAATCCTTGTATTTTTGTAGGTTTGTTAATCTGCTCTCGCCAGCGTTGAGAATAATTACTCTAATTGAGGGGGATGGATTTAAGGAGAGTAAACCAAAAGGAGGAGAGATGGAAGGAGGCAGAATGGATGGGGAAGTAGTCAAGGTTGAAGGGTGAAGAGGACAGAAAAAGGGGCGAGAGAGAGAGGGAGGACGGGGGAGGCAGATGTGTGGAGGAGAGAAAGGGGAGGCAGATGTGTGGAGGAGAGAAGGGGGAGGCAGATGTGTGGAGGAGAGAAGGGGGAGGCATATATGTGGCGGAGAGAAGAGGGAGGCAGATGTGTGGAGGAGAGAAGGGGGGAGGCAGATGTGTGGAGGAGAGAAGGGGGGAGGCAGATATGTGGAGGAGAGAAGGGGGGAGGCAGATATGTGGAGGAGAGAAGGGGGGAGGGAATCATGAATATTGCACAGCAGGTTTTACTACTTGGAAGAGGCGAGGGCTTCCCTGTATATTCCCCGCTGACACACTCAGCCCAGTGCTGCATTGTGTAACCATATCCCTGTTTAACCCTGAAGGGGAGGAGGGGTGGGGGGGAGGGGGGGACATAGTTGTCCCTGAGATGCAGAAGTGAGTAATGGTGGGACATGCGCAGTGGGAAAGCTCTGGCCATAGTCATGTCACCCACTGTGGTTTGTGAAGCATCCAGTCCGTCCATCCGGCCGTCATCATCTTGGATTAAAGGTGCAATCAATGAACAGAAATGACCATATTTGGAATGAGGAGAGGTGGTGGCGGCAGAGACCTGTCAATCACAACGCATGTCAAGGCTTTGTGTCGGTTTCGCCTTTGTTTGATTTTTTTTAAATGTAACCGTGGCTGTGTATTAGGGTTGTTTATGAAACTAAGGAAAGGAGAAGAGAGGAAGTCGTGCAGGCAGAGGAGAGGAGGAGAGGAGGGAAGGGGCGATGGGGTGATTTGAATAAACTAGAGCAGGTCACTCTGGGAGTGGAGAACTGATCAGTATGCTGCTCCACACTCAGAGCCAGGATGACTCCTACATTCAGCCCTATATTTCAAACTAAATAATCCACACTTGCTGTATAGCTTGCAAGCATTGACACTCACTCTTATATAAAAAGAGTATATCAAATATACATCAACCCCCTGGATGATAACGGTGGGATTCTTAGTAATTCTTTTGAAACCAAACCAATGTGTAGCAAGCAAATTAGTAAAAAAAAATGTAAATGTCAACTTTCTCAGGGTTTGCAAATGCATAGAAAGACGTAGATGTTTACCATAGAAACATCTAAGACCGAGCTAGTTAGCCTAGCGTAACGTCGAGACCGGAAAAGGGGCTAAACAGGTGTAGATGAATACTCAATTGGACACGAGAAAACTAGAAAATTAAGAAAAGTGTTGATGATAAGTAGCCTAGTTAGTGCTTACCCGGAGCTATTCGAGGTCAATCCTTAACCTTGGCTGTTCAAAGTCATCCTTCACTGTCCTTTACTGTTTAAGGTCACTGCTTAGCCTTCATTGGTCAAGACCAGACCAATGAAGACCAGAGAACAATCAAGATCACTTAACATCTCACCATGGCCTTCAGCTCAGAGTATCACTCATCTGACTGTTGATTGGTTTCTCGGGTCGTCCCTCAGAAAGCTGTCTACTGCAAATGAGCAAATCTCGAGAGAGGAGACGAAAGAGACAAGGGGAAGGAGACACATGTCACTGTTGATATGAGTCGGATAGAAGGCGTGTGTTAGAAGGCCCCGAAGGCGATCTGGTCTGTGTGTGTGTGTGTGTGTGTGTGTGTGTGTGTGTTTACGGGGATTTGTTGGCTGTTGGAGTCCTCGGGTTATTTGATGCTTTCTGCTCCTTCTACACTTTCTCATGCTTAGCCATCAAGGCTGACATGTCAATCTTATCTACTGGGCATCCTGCCTGTGGCTTCACACACACACACACACACACACACACACACACACACACACACACACACACATCATATCTCTTACACAATATAATACCCTTCCCTTTGTGTATTTTTTTCACCTCCCACCATCCCATCAGCCCTAATCCTCTGGAATTATACATTTTTGTCATGCTCTGCTTTGCCATTATCACACACACACAGTCACTGTGTAAGTGACTGTGTGTGTGTGTGTGTGTGTGTGAGAGAGAGAGTGTGTGTGGGCTAGTTTTAACATGGTTGTTTGGTCCAAAACAAAAGCAATAACTATATTTTCTGTCATTAAGAAAATATAAATATAATGATTATGTAATGCACAAGAAAATACGTGTGACTATGTGTGTGTGTGTGTGAATCACAGGTTTTCTCCGCTGCATCACGCGTCGCTCAATGGGAACCTGGAGCTCATCACTCTGCTGCTGGAGTCACAGGCTGCTGTCGACATCCGAGACCAGAAAGGTCAGGGGATAATGTGCTGGATAACGTTATGGAACATGGATAAACATTTATAATGATAAAAAGAGAGTTTTTCACACACACACAAAAGGCTGTTTGTGTTAGTATGTATGTATCAGAGCGTGATCGACGCAGCTTGTGTGTGTTCATGCTGCGTGTGTGTGTGTGTGTTTCTCTGCGTGCAGGCATGCGGCCGCTGCACTATGCAGCATGGCAGGGGAAGGCGGAGCCTATGAAGATGCTGCTGAAGTCCGGCTCGTCCGTCAACGGCCAATCAGATGAGGGGCAGATTCCCCTCCACCTGGCGGCGCAGCACGGCCACTACGACGTGGTGGGTGACGGTGGTTCATGCACAAACAGGTCTCCCTCAACTGGGCGGAGCACCCGAGAGTCACCAAACAAAGCCATCAATCACGATCCATACCGGCTTCAGTTCTGAAACAGTAGAATAGCCTGCCCCGGATGCCATGAGTGTTTCTTTTTTTATTACCGTTAAAATGCCAATTTGTTTCCATAACCCCAATTAAATTCATATGGGGGACATTGGTTTTAAAAGTCTGAGATATTAACAATATTGGTTTTGATGATTTGAATGTGTATGTGCAAACATCATCAAATAGTTCTGATAGAAAGCTGTCAAATCTAGGATTTAGCAGCCGGGGTGAAGCCTAGATTGAAAAGATTATGCAGAATCCGTTGACACAGCTAAAATGATCCAAACATGAAGCACAATATGCCAAAAAGGACCCTAGAGATGTGTGCAGGGTTATTTAAATGTGCTTATGTGTCATAGTTCACAGCATGTTTGTGCTGACCCCAAACGGCCAAATGATTGTGAAAGATTGTCAAAGTTTATCAAGTTTATCAAATTAATCTTTTTTTTAATAATAATAATACATTTTATTTATATAGCGCTTTTCAAAATACTCAAAGACGCTTTTTCTTTCCACTTAACTTCCAAATTCCAGCTTTAGCATTTCTTGGTTGCTAGGTAGACACGGTGACGGAGCTGCAGAGCTATGTAGAAAGTCGATGTGTAAGAGCTTTAGCTGCTGTGATGTGAGTCATCTGCAATCATGCCTCCTTCAAGTCTCCTTTAAGGTGCCTCACTTGTGTCTCGTTGTTATCCGCTCGATGCTGCACTGTTGTTTACTGTGTCAGAAATGAAACAAATGTACCAAAGCCGGGGTTAAGAAATAAAATGTTAAAGAAAATCCCGCACCGGAGGCTTTTCCAGGCCAAGAAAAGAAAAAAAAATCTCTCTGAAGCACTGCAGTGCCGAAGCAACGACCATGAAATATAGCGCACACTCTCTCCAGCTGCTAAGCAGCCAGAAGGGGAGCTACGCTCAGCATCTGCAGGCCCCGAAGCTGAAGAAGCATCCCTCCTATTTGATGAAATGAAACAGCTGCTCCCAGTGTGCCGGGGCAAAAGGAATAAAAAAAAACCCGAACCAGACTGAAGCGCGAGCTATTCAACATCCGGGTCGGCACGCGGCCCATTGGACATTTGCTTTAGCAGCAAGTACGGCGAGACAGTGTTTTTGTCTGAGGCTACAGAGTCTAATTTGACATGCTCTACGGATTTGTTCAACTTTTAAGGTTTATTAAAAAGCACAATGAACTGATTCCACACCGGTGGGTGGGGATTTATCCGTCGCTTACCCACTTGAACCGAGCTTTTCCTTTCACTTGATGTCACAGTCCTCCTAACGTCTGTTCTCCGTGTTGAACAGTGCAACAGACTCTAAGGATCTCTTTTACTCTGTGCGTGTGTGTGTGTGTCTGTCTCCAGTCGGAGATGCTGCTGCAGCACCAGTCCAACCCGTGCATTGTGGACAACGCAGGGAAAACACCTCTGGACCTGGCCTGCGAGTTCGGCCGAGTCGGGGTACGAGCCTACGCTGCTAGTCGTCATTCAAGAAGCTGCAGCACCTCACCGCAATCTAAAGATGGGATCAAATGTGTCGCTTGTGTGTGCGCGCGCAGGTGGTGCAGTTGCTGCTGTCCAGCAATATGTGTGCCGCCTTGCTGGAGCCCAAAAAAGGAGACACCAACGACCCCAACGGGACGTCTCCGCTCCACCTGGCCGCCAAGAATGGACACATAGACATCATCAGGTGCAAACACACACGCTTCCACACACACACACATATGCACCCAGAGGATCATCTCTCTCTCACACACACACACACACAGCATTTTCTAATGAATCACTAGGTTTAAATTGAGCTTGTGGAGTTAAACAGATACACAACCCAACAGGGGAACCAATTAGGCGTAGGAACAATGCGAGCTATGACGCATCAGTCACACACTCATGAATACACTTTGTGAGTCTCAACCCGCTGCAGACTTACAGATGGCTCTCTGTCACACGGAAAGTGCAGAGTCTGCTTCTCTAGAAGTGATGCTGATTGATGATGCTCATTAGGCAGAGCCGGCAGCCTGCGCAACGCTCACACACACACACACACACACACACACACACACACACACACACACACACACACACACTGACTACAAGTCAGTGGGAGCTGACAAAATGCGGCAGCTTCTTTTTGACAGCTGCCGCATGTCATTCTTCCTCATTGAACGTATGGGGCTGGTTCTGGACATAATTGATCCTCTCTGCCCTTTGGACACCTGATTGAGGCCCCTTCTTGCCTGGTTACTGAGTCTGACCCTAAGCTTGAATTTGAGGGGACAGCTATGGAGCCTGCGTGTTATCAAGGATTCGTGGATTCTTTGTTGTCTTTATGCAACAAACCAAATTCAGTTTTTGTAACACATCAAACACGTGACAGAACATAACATCATAGTTTTCTTGCACTGTATTTTGAAAAAGAAATTGCCTCCTCCTCGCTCTGCTGGCTCCATTTTTATTGCGTACCTCAAGCACAAATGTGTGTTTTAAGGCCTGAATGTGCCGGCAATGCACTTCTCCCTCACACAAACACACACACACAGCAAAGTTAGTGTGAGAGAGAGAGAAGAGAAGCTATGACCTTTTACTGACGAGTAAATTATTTCATGACACAAGCCAGTGAAGTTCATGTAACCCAATAATTCTAATTCACTCAAGCTGCCAGACGAGTGTTCATCTGCAGCCAGTCCCTCAACAAACGCACTATTTTTAAATGTTTGGACAATGTTTGCCAAAATCCTCGACGCCCGGCTGTTTAAACCACCAAGACTTTTTTTCTTCTTCTTTTAGTTTTAAATGTAAGACTTAACAAATGGGCTTTGAGCAGAGACGTTTTCTCCTTCTCCACTCCACCTCATTCAACTCCTCTTCCCTCTACATCCTTGTGTGACCTTTGAACCCCTGCCCCTCCATCATCCTCGTCGTCCTCTCTTCTGCCCTCTGCTGTCAGACTGTTGATCCAGGCGGGAATCGACATCAACCGACAGACCAAAGCGGGCACTGCCCTGCACGAAGCCGCCCTGTGTGGAAAGACTGAGGCGGTGAGACTCCTGCTGGAGGTGAGTGGAACGTGCAGCCGGGCCCCCGAAGGGCCGTTACGATCTGACACGGGACCCTTCAAGGACGAAACCTCCCCTGAATGTAACTGCTGTCTCCGCTGCTAAAAAGACTGCAGCTGTGACTTTGTCTAAGGCACGTGCTTTAAAATGTAGAGAAATGTTAAATTAGCAAAGCTGCATAAAACCTCATGGATTTCATTGTACTGCATTTCTTGATGTTACATTATATTATTGCATTTTTTGTATTGAAATGAATAAAAAATAAGAAACATAATACATATATATTATATTTTAAATATAATATAAATTTTGCTTCAAAAAAGATTTTACTCTGTAGACAGCCTCGTCATTTTAACAAAAACATTCTTATACATGTGTTTTGTTATTATTTTACTTGGTGTCTAATTAGTATGAAAACATATTTACTGGATACTGTGTGAACAGGAAACCTTCCTCTATGTTTTCACTCTCAGATGACAAACTTTTAAATGCATTTGAAGGTCAACAAAGCGTCCCACATCTTTTCTTTCCTCTTCAACAGAGTGGCATCAATGCCACCGTGAGAAACACCTACAGCCAGACTGCACTCGACATTGTATACCAGTTCTCTGCAACACAGGCCAGCAGAGAGATCAAACAACTGCTGAGGGGTATGACGCACACGCGGATGGATGCATAGACGGCATGATGGATAGCTGGATGGATGGATGCATAGATGGCATGATGGATAGCTGGATGGATGGATGCATAGATGGCATGATGGATAGCTGGATGGATGGATGCATAGATGGCATGAAGGATTAGGGCATGGATGGATAGCTGGATGGATGGATGCATAGATGGCATGAAGGATTAGGGCATGGATGGATAGCTGGATGGATGGATGCATAGATGGCATGAAGGATTAGGGCATGGATGGATAGCTGGATCGATGGATGCATAGATGGCATAATGGATAGCTGGATGGATGGATGCATAGATGGCATGAAGGATTAGTGCATGGATGGATAGCTGGATGGATGGATGCATAGATGGCATGAAGGATTAGTGCATGGATGGATAGCTGGATGGATGGATGCATAGATGGCATGATGGATTAGTGCATGGATGGATAGCTTGATGGATGGATGCATAGATGGCATGATGGATAGCTGGATGGATGGATGCATAGAGGGCATGATGGATTAGTGCATGGATGGATAGCTGGATGGATGGATGCATAGATGGCGTGATGGATTAGTGCATGGATGGATAGCTGGATGGATGGATACATAGATGGCATGATGGATTAGTGCATGGATGGATAGCTGGATGGATGGATGCATAGATGGCATGATGGATTAGTGCATGGATGGATAGCTGGATGGATGGATGCATAGATGGCGTGATGGATTAGTGCATGGATGGATAGCTGGATGGATGGATGCATAGATGGCGTGATGGATTAGTGCATGGATGGATAGCTGGATGGATGGATGCATAGATGGCATGATGGATTAGTGCATGGATGGATAGCTGGATGGATGGATGCATAGATGGCGTGATGGATTAGTGCATGGATGGATAGCTGGATGGATGGATGCATAGATGGCGTGATGGATTAGTGCATGGATGGATAGCTGGATGGATGGATGCGTAGATGGCATGATGGATTAGTGCATGGATGGATAGCTGGATGGATGGATGCATAGATGGCATGATGGATTAGTGCATGGATGGATAGCTGGATGGGTGGATGCATAGATGGCATGATGGATTAGTGCATGGATGGATAGCTGGATGGATGGATGCATAGATGGCATGATGGATTAGTGCATGGATGGATAGCTGGATGGATGGATGCATAGATGGCATGATGGATTAGTGCATGGATGGATAGCTGGATGGATGGATGCATAGATGGCATGATGGATTAGTGCATGGATGGATAGCTGGATGGATGGATGCATAGATGGCATGATGGATTAGTGCATGAATAGATAGCTGGATGGATGGATGCATAGATGGCGTGATGGATTAGTGCATGGATGGATAGCTGGATGGATGGATGCATAGATGGCGTGATGGATTAGAGGGATTAGAAGAATGAGTGTTTTCATCTCTGAATTACTTTGAAGTCGTGGCATAGCCTCCTGAGGTAAAGATGAAGATGTGCTTTTTCAGAAAAACGAAAAAAAAAACAGTTGTAGCCGGATGGGCAGCTGTCAATCAGTGCTTATTGATTGTGGTCAAACTGTCATAGCTGCTGTTTATCCCTTCTGGCGCAGTAAAATCTTGCAAATACCATTAGGATGCCTAAGAAGGACTCATTCACAGATCACCGTGCTCCTCTGTGAGGATTTCTGTGACAGCTCTTCCAATAATGAGAGCTGGTTGTTTTTGTAAAAGTTTCTATTTGTGTCTCTGTATCTGTACCTGCAGCTGATTCATTGCACAAGGTGTCAACCCGGTGATGGATATAATATTGTGGATATTTGCTGTCTCCCGCTGTGCTGCAGATGCATCGGCGGCCCTTCAGGTTCGGGCTCTGAAGGATTACTGCAACAACTACGACCTGACCAGCCTCAACATCAAAGCAGGAGATGTCATTACGGTAACACACACACACACAATGGCCATTTTCACTGGCCTTTATTATTTTATTATTTTTGCAGGAATCCCTCCCTAACTAAATGCATAGATGTGGAACCAGAGCTGATAGGATTAGTTGATTAATCAGTTTATGCTATCACTACCTAAAGGCTTTGTTTTTCAAGCAAAAATTGCCCCCAAAAATATATTTTCACAAATGTAAATTTTGGCTGGATTTTTTAATCGTTTTTTTCTCTGTAGGTTTGTGATGGACATGTTATTCACTCTGACATTTTACAGATTTTCTCATGGAATAATGTGCTGCTAATTAAGAGTCGGTTGCCAATTCTCCTTCAGGACCCCCTGTTGTGTTATGTGTCAGCTACAGATTGTGCTCCACTGTGGCAAATTAGGACAGTATGTCTACCTGGTCATCACACAATATTCATGCTAGCAGCATTCTGCAGTGTGGAAGCCCTGAGGGAAAAGTGAGAGAAAGTACATCTGGTGATCTACTTTCCGAGTTGGTGTTTAAAAAGGTACTCGGTGAAGCAGGGAGGGAAACGTTTTTCTTGAGTGTGAATGAAACATTATGCCAGGATAAGTAAGTACACTAACTCATGTTGTTAAAGCATCCATGAGTCTGAATCGCCCACACACAGAATATGTAGCTGGGGTTCATAGTCCATGAAGAATTTTAATCACATTTAAAAGAAAAGACGGCTACTTAACACAGGGAATAAAACATTTATCAAAGAATAATTTCCAACACAGAAAATGGATTAGATTGTTTTTCCTCCCTTGTATCTTAGAGCTTCTGTTCTACAACCACATGGCAGGTAGTTTGAATGTGCTGTCACTGAGTTTGATGCGATTACTAATGAATATGCACGATTGGGTGGTTTCAGCTACAGCTTCATTTACTGTGCATATATTTTACAAAGAAATGTTTTTTAAATTGGGGGGTTGGATGGCTTTGCACCCACCGCATATTTATGAGCATCTACACAGCCTTTGGGTACTTCTTACAAT
The DNA here is from genome assembly GCF_949316345.1 of Pungitius pungitius. Classification (NCBI taxonomy): domain Eukaryota; kingdom Metazoa; phylum Chordata; class Actinopteri; order Perciformes; family Gasterosteidae; genus Pungitius; species Pungitius pungitius. Next base: position 18,214,046 of record NC_084911.1, on the reverse strand, counting down.
AATGAGGAAGCCAAGCAGTGCCTATGCTTTCTCTGAATCTGAATGGTTAATTTGGCTTCGCTGCGGTCTGACACAGAACATTTTAGACAGCTCCAAAAAAGCAGTTTTGTCTCAAGAAAAGATGGTTCGATTGTAGTTTTCGTTCAGCTTTCTTCAACTTTTGTAATGCTAAGAATAGATGAAATTTAATATTATAGTCGTAAACATCCCTATCTGACAGGTTCTGGAGCAGCACCCCGACGGTCGCTGGAAAGGCTGTATCCATGACAACCGAACAGGAAATGACCGTGTGGGCTACTTCCCTTCCACCATGGTGGAGGTCATCAGCAAGCGCACAGGTGTGTGTACTCCTGTGTGTGTGTGTGTGTCAGAGTGAGGGAGTAAATTAAAACCGGGACCAAACTGACAGTCTGGATGAAGTATCCACCAAGTACCAACTAACACGTGTTTGGACGAAACACAGATGAGGAAACGTGCCCCTTAAGTGAATATATATGTTTGAACCTCTGCCATAAAGCCAGGAGGAAGGCACTTAACTTTACATCTCATTCATCTCAGCACAGCGGGGCCAAACACTCGGCTGTCATCTCTTCACTGCGGAGCATGTCATCCCAGATGAATGTGTGCCAGCCAGTTGGCCTCATTGGGATTTAGACCTGTAATACAAATACAGCTGATTGATTTACCTTGAAAGTACCTGTTCAGCAGTGAGAGTGCAGACACCAGCGTCCTCCACTTGTCCCTGGCGGACGATGTGTTTCGCTTCCGTTTGCGTACACTTTTCCTGCTGAATGATAGACGTTCGTTTAGGGAGAAATACGCCGCTTACTTTCCTTGCCCAGCATTCTGTGGAGAGTTTGTAACACCAGCTATAAAATCGACACCGTCAGCAGCCCGTTGGCTTTGCTTAGCTACGCATAAAGACCCAAAACAGCTGACTGGTTCAAAACCTTCAGATGAATATCAAACCATGAATCCAATTAAAATGTACTTAAAATTGCGGTAAAACATTATTTTACACTTTCCCATAGTCTATGGGGTTTACTCTGTGCTTTGTATTTACATTGCTAAGGGCCTCGCTAAAGCCTTGTAACATTTAAGCAATTTCCATGCCGATGTAGTTTGCGTCCTCGCGAGCATTTCTTGTCTTTCTGTTATCTTTCTAAAGCCCACAGTGGCATTTCTCTAGTTCCCTACGCAGCAAACAGCTCCCCTCTGCGAGCTCCCTTTGCACAGTGCTAGCAGCGCTCGGGTTCAAAGCCAAACTTAACACAGTCATCGCCATTAGCGTCGTTAGCTGCTAGCTAGCTCAGGCGGAGTTAAAAGGATGTCATCTGTCTGTTTTTTGTTACTTAACAGGTGTCCAATCTCGCCCCAAAAGATATTTTAACCCCATTTCTCCATTTTGTATCCCTGTGTTGAGCTTCTTTAGTGCACATTCACACCCATCACGTCACCCTAAAGTGTCACTGCGCAGCCACACAGAGGCTCACATGTTTTTGACTGTGTATCGGTGTCTGTCCGGAGGTCTGGGTTCTCTTTTTGTCCATCCGTCTGTCGTTCTGTAATCAGCCTATTGAGGCCTAGTTCTCTGTCTGTATGTCCGTCTCCCCATCGTCCCCCGACATCACAAAGGTCTCACTTTCACACCAACTCTCCTCCCTTGTGTAAGTCTATCCATCTTGGATCACTCAGTATTTACTGCATAGTCCTTATCTGGGACAGAACCCAGTCAAAGTAACTGCGTCTGTATTTATATTCAGTGCATTATTGAACAGCTGTGGTAACGGTGCAGCTGGAGCATTTCAACTGAGCATGCACCGCCATATTGACAAATCGCTGTCAGGACACACACACACACACACACACACACACACACACACACACACACACACACTGGAATAAAGCAGCTTTTTAGCAAGAGGTTTCATCTACTCAGCAGTATTTCATACATTTGAAATTATTCTTGTTTTCAGCATCTTCACCTCTTATTCACTCACTCTTTCCCTTCGAAAGGGACCTTTTTTCAATAAACATAAACTACTTTGCTGCGATAATCACGAACCTAATCACAAGAAGCTAACTTAACCTAAGCACATACGTCACAACGTTTACTTTATGAAGTCAGGGACGATGATGGCTGGAATGTAGCCGTTAGCTTGTGAGTAAGCGATCAAGGTTATGTACTAATCATGAACATTTCTTTTTGAGCTTTTTGGAGAATTTAGGATATTGTCAATGTTTGTTAAATTCCCAAAGTTGGGAGCATTTTTATGCAGAACTGACTGACTGATGTTGACACTACTACAACTCCTCAGCCTTTCCTTACATGAAACATCAAATGTTTTGCAATGCACAAAACCTACACGTGACTGCTAACTGTTGTGTTGCAGTTGTTTTAGATCATTTTGCTTCTTCTCACCGCTATTATTGGTAATTCCACAATGCTGTCCCTGTTCCTGACAAAGCAGGCGGATTCGTAATTCCTGCTTTGTTTCGCCGTAGCTATAAAAGGTTGTTTAAAACATCTTCAATCGATGATCCAGACGTTATGTAGAATTTATGTTTGATGAATCACAGCTTGGTTTTAATGCGTGTTTCATTGAGCAAGCAAAGATTATTTAAATGAGTTTGCTTTCCGGTTATTTGGCTAATTTCACGCTATGAACCACAACACATCCAGGCAGCACGTTGACACGTTGATGTGAATCTGTAACATTTGCCAAATTCAACAACCTATTTGTGTTCCGACGATGTTAAAAGTAGTTTAGAAAGCCGTTCCACGGGCCCCCACATGGCTTTCTCTCCCACCTCTCCATTCATTTCATCCACTCCTTCCCCTTCTCTCTGTCCGCCCGCCTTTAACATCAGCTGTTTAATTTTGTAAGCATTTCTTTTTTAATTTTTCTTTTCTCCCACTTCCTTCTTTCTTACATGTAATTCTCTGTTCTCTGTCGTTTGTGTGTCACGTGGCGGTGGATCACTGTTGGCTGGTTGTGTGTGTGTGTGCGTGTGTGTGTGTGCGTGCGTGTGTGTGCGTGTGTGTCGGTGTGACGTCACGGTGGGTGTTATCTAGGTTTGGCCAGCACAGTCATTTGCACCCAACAGTTTCAAAAGATACCGCTGGTTCCTCCGACAACGATTGCCCCTGCCAACGCGGTAGTCAACGGCAACGACACCACGTTCCATCAGATCCATATCCTGCCTCCACCGCCTCCTCCTCCACCACATTCCCATCAGCCACTGCTTCCACTTTTCACTTCCTTTGGCTATAGCAAGTCGCCCGTGACAACCCCACTGGGAGACACACCCACTGCCCCAGGTACACGGCCCCTTTTTCATTATTTATATTATTATTATTATTATTAATAAAGCTTCAAGAGATGCTTTCCTCCGACACCATGTCTGATTGGTCATGTAAGATTCTAGATGTTTTCAATGTTGTTTTAAGAAGGCATCCATTGAAGTTTTCTGTTATGTATCATTATTTATGTAATTTTATGTGTTGCTCATATTATATAACTTTCTTTTTTCTGTTGTTGCTGTTGTCATCGCCATTAATGTCAGCTGTTAGCCAGAAGTCTAGTGTGTTTAAGCCAATGTGTTTGCTATGTGTTGCTATTTTAGCAATAAGAGCTTCACCCAGTGGAAGTGATGAAAAGAGACCTATTTCTTGGACGTGGCTTAGAATAAGTTGGTTAAGCACAGCTGTCTGAAGGGCTACTTCAGTTTAAAATAGTTTGTAAGTAGGCAGAATCACAACTTTGGCCTTTTTTGCCCCTTGAGTTCAAATCTCCCACCTGCTGCTCGATGTGAGGCCCGTGACGTTGAAGCTCTGTAACGTGCCATGTCCCTTCGTCTGGTGGTCGCTGCTGCAGCATTTCGGTCCTTCTAAAAGACAAAAGCTGTCAAACTGCTAATACACGGGTGTGGATTTTTTAAGGATGTAGTTGTAATACTGCTGACATTGCGACCCACCCCACACGTGAACATCTGGTCACTGCCAGAGAAGAAGAATATCGATCAGGTGGGAGGAGAGCGTTTTACCTCAGTCCTCAGTTCAGTTTGGGCTTCACTTGGCTTTTTTTTTTTGCAGTTCTATTTTTTTGCTCCTTCCTTCCTTTCTCCCTCTTTGTTGTTTCCCCGTACATCACCACAGTCCCCGCCACTAAGACAACACACACACACACACACACACACACACACACACACACACACACACACACCCTCTCCCGAACAAACACGTGTTATTCTTTCTTTTCTGGTTCTGTCCTGCCTCGTCCTGCGTGTCCCCTTGTCACGTCTAAACATTTTAACACCACCTTTACCCAGCTTGCACTTGTACCCTCAATATGTCCGCGTGACAGTGTGTGTGTGTGTGGCATTGGTCAAGGCTTTGGACGAGGGAGCGAGTCTAGATTCATTAAAGATTATTGCATAAAATACCAATTAATATTGTTGTTCTGGCTTTGGAAAAAAAAAATCTACCTTTGCTTTCTGTTGTCGCTTTAGTGAGTTTGGCAGATGTTTAGTTGCTTTTCCAGAAAAGCTTTGTCAGGCAGTAACGGGTGACATTTTCAAAAATCCAGTAAGATATTGTAGCTGGAATAAATCTAATTCATTCCAATTCTTGGACTCCTAATGTATTAGAAATAAATGCTGATATCGCATGCAAAGATTTGTAAAATTCAAACATCAATCAACATGGGTTCTAACGTCAAGTGTCACGTCAGAAACCATGAAGCACAGTAAGAAAACGTCACCCGGGATGTTCTGCAGGTCAGGTGTCTGTAACCTACAGTCAGTACGCTGCTGTTTGAAATCAGCACCAAACCTTCCAGACCAATCAGAGCCCCTGGAGACAGACTTCAGCCCTTCGCTCGGTCCACTTGGAGGGAGGCAAAATGGCCACAAGAAGGAGCTGCGACATTACATGAGAGAAATGTTTTCTATGTGTGTGTTTCTTGGGAGCAATGTTGGTCACATATTTAAACCATTCATAAACCCTTAGTTATGATGGTTATAATGGTTTACCTCCAAATGCACTACAGCAGCCCCATTCTGACAAGGCTCACATATATAATCACACACATATGGCTGTATTATATATGTATATGTATGTACATTATGGCATATATGTGTATCTACACAGATATTCACGTTATGGATCTATTTATGTACATCGGGTATATAAATGTTTCATAAATCTATATATATATATATATGCTGTATTTCTTTCTGTGTGTGCATGTGCGTGTGCGAGCACGTGTGTGAGAGTGTAGTTTTGGTGTGTAAGTGGAACTCAAATAGCCTTTTAAAATCTCCCCTTATCCAGCTTTACTCTCCTTCTGGCCCCTTATAAGTGTTCTTTCTGCGAGTAATTTATCAAATTCCAAATGTTTCCGTCTAAAATGGCATCAGCTGTGATCTGTTGTTAGTGGAGACAGACTTTGCTCCATATATTTCTTCATGTAGCATTGTCAATTTCAATGCTCAATATCTTTTAACCACCACTATGTGACAAAAGCCAAACTATAAATACTAAATAACTATTCATGTTCTGTTTCCCTTACGCTGGTATGTTTCTAATCGTATCAAATTCAGTTTTCAATCTAAATAAACGCTAGTTTTAGCCTCACATTGAAGCTGCAATGCATATTTATCTGAACAATGGCTCTAATGTGTAACGTGAGATGGGTCACTTTAAGTTGCGAAACCTCCAAGAATTATCAAAACACTTTTCCAAAGCAAAAAACACAGTTAAGTGAACAAAGTCGAGCATTTAGCAGAGTTCAACATTTTCTAATAAAATGACAGTCCCCAAAACAAAGCCTAAAAGACAATTCAACATTTGACTTTAATTCACCACCTTGGCAGAAACGCAACTTCAAACTAATGCTAATGTTGCCCAAAGTTTGCTAATAAGTTAGCGGCAGCTTAAAGAGAAACCCCAGCTTCAAGCAGTACGATTGGATAGCAACAGGGTAGCACTGCTTGTGTCGGGCAGCTTAGGGTCGGTTAGCGGCTAACAGTGGTGTTCTGTGTTGAAGGTCGTCGTGGCTCAGAGGCCAGTCCTCACAGCTCCCCCCCCGCGTGCTGCGGGCCCCACGGAGGCTCCAACGAAGAGATCTGGGTTCTGCGCAAGTCAGCGGCAGGTAACTGAGCCGCACTGCGCTGAGCCCCCCCGCCCCCTGTAAACTCTGACCGGGGGGGGGTCAAACAGCATCTGACATCCTTTCCAAAAAAGACTTCTCTGCGCGGCGCGGCCACGCTGGTGTCCACGCTCTACACCGCAAATGTCCCCAGGGACACGGCTTAGTCACCCATCTGTAAAACAGAGACGTCTGAAGGCTTTCAGATACTCTTTGACCTGCTCCTGACAGCCCCCCCCCCCCCCCCCCATGTCCTGCTTAATCCTCCATCTAAAGCTCAAGCGAACCCAGAGGCCCTCCCTTTGTGTAGGACATCGGTCTACAGTCTGTGTCTTTCCTACTGGATGTATGGAGACATATTCGTGTGAGAGAGAAGCACAAAAAACGTAGGAAACAGAGCGAGGAAACAGGTGTGTTTGTGTGTGAAAGTGAAAGGTGTGCCCCGTTTACTCCACCTCCTTGTTTGTCGCCCAATCGTCCGTCCCCCCCGTCCGTCCCTCTGTCCGTCCGTCCCTCTGTCCGTCCGTCCATCCACATGCTGCCCAGTGCATTTCAATGGAGAGTCGAACCTGTTACCGCGTTGCTTTGGATATCAGCTAAACCACTCAATGTGTGTATGTGCGTGTGTGTGTGTGTTTGCGTGTGTGTGTGTGTGTGTTCGTTGCTTTGTTCGTGTTTGTGTGTGTGTGTGTGTGTGTGTGTGTGTTGGCCACTGTGTGCATCCATCTGTCTGTTACATGCGTGCGTCTGTATGCACAAAATCTATACATGTCGTTTGGGCGGTTGCATGTACGTGTGAATGCATGTGTGTGTTTTTGTGTGTGTGTGTGTGTGCGTGTGTGTGTGTTACAGGTGGAGACCGCAGCAGTCTGGGCAGCTCTGGCAGTGTGACCAGCGTGAGGTCGTCGGGCAGTGGTCAGAGCGCCGGCAGCACGGGGCACGTCCTCCATGCGCAGGCTGAGGGGGTCAAGGTACACACACACACACACCAACGTGCACAACTTTGTGGGTATGCACTTCTAGGGAAAATGCCTTCATATTCTCTGGTACTCTAGGTGGTGCGTATGAGCACCACGAAAGATAAAGAGCATTATCGGCAGGATTACCGACTTTAATTTGACTGAAAATGGGAAATGTCCTGTTCAGATTGTGCTTTTCTTTTCCAGTTGTAGTGTTTCTTACTTCAGTTTGTTCTTTTCTGATGCGAGGGTGTTAAATGAAAGTTAGTGTTGCGATGCAAATCCTTTGAATTTAATTATTCATTTAAGCGATTTAACGCACGGAGAGAGGTGGACTCGGGGCCGTTCACCTCGATCCAACCGACTCCTGATTTCTGTCCAAGTTGTTTTTTTTACGCCTCTGCTCCTGATCATGCTCAAAGGAAGGAAACGAGAGCCCTTCTGGACCTGCGTGACTCGGATGCTCAAAGAAGATTTAGGAATCACATCCATTTGCAAACAGTCACTTCCCGTCTAGCTTTCCCACTTGGTTGTATTTGGCGCCACCTCTTTGTGTTGCTTGGTGTCAAAAAGCCAAAATGGAAATGGCGAGAAAATGCAGAAATGGAAGCTTTAAAGCCGTGGTCCACAATCCCATCACCTCCTTACATCGCCTCCACGTCCACCTCCTGTACTGTGTTCTCGTCCTCCTGCAGCTGCTCGCTACAGTCTTGTCCCAGTCTGCCAAAGCCAAGGAGCACCTGCTGGAGCAGTCCAAGTCGGTGGAGCAGCCTGCAGGTAGGAGGGGGGGGGGGGGTTCCTTCACCAACGACTGTATCTAGTTCACTGAGAGAAAGAAGTGAGATGTCGCTCTTCATCACGCTGATCGCAGTAACCTCACTTGAAGGTGTGATGCAGCTGGGGAGAACGTGGAGAGAAAGAGGAAAGTCATAAACCACCGATCTATTGGAAACAATTCTCTATATCACTTCTACGCTCACACGCACACACACACACACAAGCACAAGCACACACACACACATGCGCACAGATCTTGGCTGGTTACACAGACAGATGGCCAAGGCAGGGGATGTAGGAGGAAGTAAGGCAGGGTGCGATTGGTTGGGGAGGTTTCTTATATGTTAGCGAGAGAGGATGTGATTGGCTCCCTCTCAAAGCAGTGAGGGAGGTGGAGCAGCGACGCCCGGGTGGAGCAGGTCGAGGTCAGGCTGCCGGGGACGAATCATCTGTTGATCAGCCGGGAAGTTTACAGCGACAAGATTTACTTTCTTCTTTTTAACCGGCCAATGGTGTTTGTGTCGACAGGCCCCGCCAGCTCCTCTAGGACATCCAGCCAATCGGGCTGTCCGCTCCACGAGGCCCCGCCCTATGACGCCACGGTGACCAGGAAGGGGGAGGGGCAAGGCGAGGGGAAGGTAGGACAGTCCCAGAGTCTCTGCAGACTCCGTCCTCTCTCCCTCTTTCATTCAAAGCCGCACAAGTCGCATAGAGACACCGTCAACGTCTCACCGCCGTGTGATGAGAATGTAGCTCCTCCACCTCAACCTCTCTCCTCCACACACACACACACACACACACACTGAATATATATATTTACACACACCAAGATGTCACAGCGGTTTCTCTCGCAACTGGCCTCGTCCGTGCTGCGAGTGTTCGGGTGCAGCCACGACATGGTGAGTGTGTGACTGGAAGATCTCCGGTTAAATGTCGTTAGGGTCCTGCAGCGAGGAATCCTGCGTTTGTGTGTGCGTGTGTGTGTGTGTGTGTGGGAGAATCCTATCTTTCTCTTGTTTATCTGCTACCTGCTGTCCATCGTTATTCACCCCTTTTAGTTGCAGCTTTTGCCTCTTCCATTGCGGCATTTTTCTTCTTCTGTTGCAGAGATAAATGTCTCTCAGTAAACGCTTGGTAGGTTCGCCTCGGGCAAATTATTGGTGTGTGTGTGTGTGTGTGTGTGTGTGTGTGTGTGTGTGTGTGTGTGCTGGCAGGTGCCCAGCAGTGTGCATGTTGTGGGATGGAATAGCTCAGCACAAGAAGTGTGAAATCCAAACTTAGACCATGTACAGTATTATTTACTGTGTGTGTGTGTGTGTTTCTATATGTTTGTGAGTGTGTGTTGGCCCACATTGAAGTTCAGGTTTTGGATAGTTGAGCGTGAAAAATCAGCTATGAGCGTATTTAAATAGCAGGTGGTCCTGGTGGTTGTATGTCCATCTCTTGCCTACAGTGTGGGTTCGTGTGTGTGCGTCAGTGTGAGTGCGTGCTGCCATGTAAGCCGTGTTCTCATGGCCATCTGTTAGCTAGGGCCCCGATTCCTCAGCACCCATAACGTTTCCCACATTTGGGTAAAAGGCGACGAGGCACAGTGCGGAGGACGAGGAGGGTCGTTGGCAAACATGAGGAGGTGAAGAAGAGGAGATGAAGAAAGGCAGAAGGGCTGTAGGGCTTCAAAGAGAACCAGGGTGCGTAGGAAGGAGTCACGCAGTGGTTTCACCAGCTACATCCAGTCCTGTAGCTCCGCCCCCTGCTGTCACCCATCAGCAGCAAGAGCAGCACATCAAAACAAACTTAAAAAAACGTGATTATGAAACAACAACCAAGCTATGTAAATATATAAGATATATGAATATAGAAACATAAAGAGGCTGTAGTTTGTAGAGGACCAGAGCACTAAGCTCCATCACAGCGGTCTCCTGCATCTCTCTCATCCAAGTGGGTATATAAACACAGAGATGTTGTGGTAGCCTTCCCAAGGTCCTAGTGCCTGGGGCCCATATCGTTAAGTATGATGATAAGCTATTAGATTGTAATTTGGAGGGGAGAAAACATACACACTAGAAGAATGCACGCACGTATGTAGCATGTAGAGTTATAAATAACTTGTCCATGAGAAAAAAAATACTATATATATATATATATATATTAGGGCTGTCAAAAATAGCGCGTTAACGGCGTTAATCAGCTGTTTGTTGTTAATTACGTCAATTTTTTTGACGCATTTCACGCATGCGCAGTGGGACAAATTATTCAGGTCCGGAAAGAACCTCTTCTTCTAGGGAATGCACTTCATCCTATACAACACATTACTGCCACCTGCAGGCATACGTCAGGCCCTCAGGTTCAGCAAGTCGTTTGCGCCAGAGACCCGCACCCCCCCCCCCTCCCCCCGGTTCTCGCGCAGCGGAACAGAGAAGAAAGAAAAGCTCCGCCCAGCAGAGCTTTGCTAAGAAAAATAAATAAAGAGCAGCGCTGAGATAGAGGACCATCGGAGAGACCCGTAATACTGTTCTGAAACATGCGGAGGAAGAGAAGCCAATGCGATGTAAATCCTCCCAGGTATGGGAATATTTCACACTGAAATGGGGGTGGTAGCGGATTTCTTTGCAGCGCCAGTCGTTCTAATCGCCGCGCTCGACTTCAAGGTGTAACCTTTATTATTGTTCGGTCTGAAACGGCGCGCCCAGTGACGGGCGGTGCAGCAATATTGTTGTTCGGGTGGAAATCGGGAGAAAGGTCGGTCCGGGAGATTTTCGGGAGGGGCTTTGAAACATCGGGAGGGTTGACATGTCTGGTCATGTCTGGTCATCGCAGCCCTCAGGAGCACAAACTCACAGCAGAGTGGGATAAACTGCAGAGGCTCGAGACCCTTCTAGAGCCATGCAGGGAAATCAGTCTGTAACTTATCAAATAACATTGATTTGATTATTTTCTGGAATGAATTAAAAAATCAAATATCAATAACATGTATTTATGTAAAAAATAATAATTATGATAATAATAATGATAATTATGTATCTGTGTCCTGTTATTTATCTTTATTATGCATTTCAGAAAGAAAAAATGGTTAGGATTCAGGTGATTAATCATGATTAATCCACTGAAAATTCTGATTAATTTGATTAAAATTTTTAATCATTTGACAGCCCTAATATATATATTAGGGCGGTAAAATCTAGATTATTGTGGCTGAGATTAATACGCAGCAGGAGGAGTCGATAGATCAGCGGTGCCCAATAGGTCGATCACCAAGGCACCAAGGCCTGCCACTGGAAAAAGAACCACCCCAGGTCACCACGTATGCATGCTCGACCGCTGGAGCTAACGGAAAACGTGGTGGTGCTAATTAGCGATCCTTGCTTACAAACTGACACATTTCATTTCATTCAAAAGCAACTTTGGCTGACTCCAATCAGGGAAAGTCATCAGTAGGGTAATCACTAATGGATGGAAAGGTTGTGAAGGTGCCCTTGCTGCTGACAGAAGAGAGGCTTGCTGTCAATTTAGAAAAAGATATTCATTTGTTTTGAGTTTACGGTATGCAATTTATATATATATACTGTGTATATATACAAACATACATACATACATCCAGACAGTAATGCCAAACCTGGTAAGGATGCGTGTGTGAGGAGAATGAGTGTGTGTGCAGAAGTGAGGTATATATTAATTATTCATTTGTCAACACGCTGCTGCAATGCAGCCTTCTCTGGCTTCTTGTAATAGAAACATCCATTCGATGCTGTCTTTACTCTCCAGTTGTAAAGTGTGGAATGCAGATCTGTAGCTCTTAATGTAGCCTTTGAGAAACGAAAGGCTGGGCCTCCCTCCCTCCCTCCTAATCTTAGGCTGGTTTTCTTTGCAGGGGCCAAGTAGGGCTAACCAGGGCCAAACATCAGCTGGGTTATGAGGCCATCAAGCCACTGTGATCACACCTAAAGGCACACAAATGTCTCTTTTTGACATTGGTAAAACTGTATTGACAGACAAAGTAGGAAAGGAAACGTGTGGCCCATTGTTTGGCCCTACTTGGCCCCCCGCTGAGAGAAAAGTGCCCGTTGAAGCGGCAGACACGGAGCCAGTGACAGCATGCCCCCTGTCTTCTCTCCGTAGAGCTCAGAGGCCGTTGTCCAATGGCTGAGCGACTTTCAGCTGCAGGTCTACGCACCAAACTTCCTGGGCGCTGGGTATGACTTGCCCACCATTAGCCGAATGACCCCGGAGGTAAGGCACCCGAATCCCCCTGTTCTCCCCCCCCCCCCCACCCCAGAGGTCACAGGCCCCTCCCCCGGACCACAGTGGAAACCAGTCTGCACGACTTTGACCTTGATGTTTCCCAGATGCATGTATGCTGTTTCCTTTAAGAATCCCTCGAATGAGAACCATCAAACCGCGGCCTCCTGCGCGTCCGTATGAGTCGATCCGAAACCTCAAGTGTGTTGCAACTCGATTCTGTTTGGTCAATTTGACGCAACATTCGCAGCCTGTTAGCTTAGCTTAGCTCAAAGATCAGTTGGTTTTCCTGAACACTTTGACGCCAGTGTCGAGTCGCATAGAGCGGAAAAATCACAACAAGCCTGCGAGGGCGGCTGAAAAGCTCCCCGGCTCACCAGGACTGCACGCCACGGGGTCAAGGGTCGTCATCGGGGTCGTCCCGGTTGGACGTGGGATTTTCCAACAGCAAGCCTGTTCTATGAACTCGGGGTTTGGAGTTAGAAAGATGGGACAAGCAGGCCAAGTACCCCTTTAAGATGTTATCAAGACATTCACTTAGTTACAGCGAATGGCAGCAGGCGTGTTTCTGAGAAACCCATCCGGGCACCAGTCAGAATTCAGTCCGCTTCCTGACCCGCCCTTCACCTTCCACGCTGCATGCAATGAGAGCGACGCTCTCTGCCTCTTTCACCTACATACAAATCATTCATAGCACACATCAATTATGTGTAGATACATGCACACTGTGCATAGGGGTTCAGAGCTGAGCTGACTGAAGGGTTTGTTTGATGTGTCGTAGTATTCTGGCCCATTTCATTTATGAGTTAGAAGAAGGTGCGTGTTTGTTTGGGGGGGGGGGGGGGGGGGGGGGGGATCGTTGATGTGTTTGTTAATGGGAGTCCTCGTCTGTCCACCTTGACTCCCACTGAAATAAAATACACAGAAACAGTCAACAGGCAGGATGATGCATTGTGTTTTCAAATGAATACACTTAGCGTGTATTTAAACATGAGCTTGTTTACAGACGATGACAAAAAAAGATAAAAGAAATCACGGAGAAACAAGTAGATTCTTTGCATCCTTTTCACTGCAGACATTTGCTTTCCTTTGCTTATCTTATGATTTTGAGACATTTACATTTCTGCTCTATTCTCAACTGGCGCAGGCTTTTGTCAGATCTCATGCTGTCACTTGTTTCTTTGTGTTGCAAGTTTTCCTCTGTGTGTGTGTGTGTGTGTGTGTGAGAGAGAGAGAGAGCAAGAGCGAGAGAGACACACAGATGGAGAGAGAGAGAGAGAGAGACTTGGGGAGGTTTGAATTCACTTTGTGGTAGAAAAAGTCTGAACATGCCACAACGTTATCTTACTGTGTGTGTGTGTGTGTGTGTGTGTGTGTGTAGGACCTGACAGCGATTGGAATCACCAAACCAGGTCACAGAAAGAAGATGACATCTGAGATCAACAAGCTAAGTGTCACCGAGTGGCTGCCCGATCACAAGCCGGTGAGTAGGAGCCAGCGACGCGCGGCGTGAGCCAGGTACCAGCTGCTGAGCCTCCGTGTTCTTGGTGTTCCTGCAGGCCAACCTCGCAGAGTGGCTGTCTGCTGTCGGGTTGAGTCAGTATCACCAGGTGCTGGTGCAGAACGGTTATGAGAACATCGAGTTCATCACTGACATCACTTGGGAGGACCTACAGGAAATAGGCATCATCAAACTAGGTACGAGGCGCAGACATTCAATGTAGATGAGATAACTTTCATCCACTACGCCGTCTGGTAGAGATTCAAATGGAAATGTGCACGGCCTTCTGGGTTAATGTGTGCAGCAGTGTGAATCCCACCATGATATAAAACCATAATGTGTAGCTAACATTAACGTGCCCAGATAGAAGAAATAGGACATTTTTGATGGAAAAATATAGCCACTGAAACATAAAGCGTTAAAATAGGCTTTTGAGCTCCATTTTAATTATTTAACCAATGCAAATTGTAATAAATGTGATTTTTTGTTAATTAAAACTCAATCTTGATTAAAAGAAGTTAGCTCAATTAAACATCAGATCTAATTGTTCCATCCTGCAATGTTCTAGGCCACCAAAAGAAGCTGATGCTGGCGGTGAAGCGGCTGGCTGAAATGCAGCGGGGCTCCCTCAAAAAGAAGCCCCCGCCAATCACACAGCAGCAGGAAGTCATGTCGGCCGACGGCCCGCCTCTAGACGGTGAGCTAGCAAAAGGCTTATTATCATCTGTAACAATACAGTCATAACCTTAGTTATGTTAGTGTAATTACTTTATTACTTTGGGTTCTCCTCAGAGGTCACGTCTCCCAAGTTGAGCACGTTCCAGGACAGCGAGTTGAGCACCGAGCTACAGAGCGCCATGAGCCAGCCGGGTCAGGAGGTCAAAGTTCAGCGAACACGCAGCAAGGACCAGGAGGAGGTGATGACAGGCGGAGGGGGAGGGGGAGGGGGAGGAGGTGCTGTGCCACCTAAGAAGGAGGCGCGGACTATGAGGCAGCAGAGCAGCCAGGGAAGCAACTCCTCCCACAGAGGGAGCGTCTCCTCTCAAGGCAAACACCGTCACCCCCACTCGCAGCCGGCCCCCCCCTACACGCCCCCGCACACCCCGACCAAGACCCGGACCTCATCCTCCTCCTCCTCCACCTCCTCCGTCCAGAGCACAGCGTCCCCGCAGGCCAAACACAAGCCGTGCCCCCAGTTCATGCAGGGGGAGCGGCCTCAGTCGCCGCGCTCCCAGCCCCCCCAGTCTCCAACCCACCGGGGGCCGCCGTGCAGCCAGCTCCCGCCCCAGCAACCACAGCCCCCTCAAGCCCTGCCGCAGCACCAGGCCCCCCCTGAGGGGAGGGAGGAGCAGCCCCCACGGGTGCCTCTCCTCTGCCTCCCACCGGAGGCGCAGCAGGCTGAGGGAGACGGGGAAGAGCCCCCCGCCCTCCAGAGCGCGCGCGGAAACCCCCCGAGCCGATACGCCGCCTCGGACGGCGAGTGCGACGAGAGGGCGGGAGGAGGAGAGGGCCGGGAGGGCGGGGGGGAGGCCGAGGGGGTGGGGGGTCCGGTCTCTGGCGCCGCGAGGGGGGACGGAGTCAAGTACGCCACGGTGACCCACCGCGTCAGCCGCAGCCACTCTGTGCGCAACCAGGACAAGGCGCTCCACCGCTACCACACGCAGCCCTTCGCCCTGCGCCAGAAGAAGAAAGGCCCCCCCCCGCCGCCGCCCAAACGCTCCAGCTCCGCCATCTCCACCTCCAGCTCCAACCTGGCGGAGGCCAACGCGCAGCCGCACGAGCTCGCCACCACCACGGGGGGGATGCTGGACGTTCCTTACCTCCAACAGCGGCGGGCCAGCGACCTGGGGATGTCGGTGGGGGCGGCCCCCGTGGAGACGAGCAGCGTGGGCAGCGTGAGGAGCATCGCCGCCATGCTGGAGATGTCTTCCATTGGAGGTGGAGCCAAAGGCATGGCGCTGCAAAAGAACCTCCTGCAGGTATTTCAGAACATCCGGGAGTCTATGCACAAAATGTCCCGTGTAGCAGCAGGCAGTGGGTGAGCTGAGCCGTGTGTCCACCAGGTGGGGAGGGCGCGCGACGCCATCGGCCTGGACGGCGAAGTGGTGAACCGGCGGCGGACCATCAGCGGCCCGGTCAGCGAGCTGGTGGCGGCTGCCAGGCGCGAGCAGCCGAGCCCCGCCCCCCTCCCGTCTCCTGCCGTCCAGCCCGAGGACACCCCCTTCCCGGGGAATTCCTCCGCCCCCGACCCCCCGTCCTCGCCCCACCCCGGCTCGGGGGGCAGCGGCAGTTCATCGGAGAACCTTCCGTTCGCCGAGGAGGGAAGCCTGACCATCCGGCGCCAGGGTCGAGGAGAAGGAGAAGGACAGGTAGCTGTCTTTATTTACACGTCCGTCTCTCTGATGCTAAACTTAAATGTGCTTCATGCATTCTGCAGTGAAGCTTCTGTGCTTCTAAGCGCTATTCGTGTTATTCATTCGTCTCCGTCCATGCTTTTGACTGTTTGTGCACAAATTGCCTCTTGTCACGAATGTATGAATTTTTCCGTTAGTGTGTATTCTGTGTTTGTCTGCAGGGCGACGCCGAGGGTCCCCGGAGGGACGGAGGCGCCGCGCGCGAGGACATCTCCGGCGCCGAGGCCACGGCGACCTTCAAGCGGCGGGCGCGCAGCTCCAAGCCCCACCCCAACGGCTCGGACTTCACGCTGCAGGAGTCGTCCACCGTCAAGCGCCGGCCCAAGAGCCGCGACAAGGAGCCCGAGGGCTACGCCGACCTGGCCGCCGGCGGGGGGGAGCCCAACACCACGCAGCCCGCGCCCTACCAGAACGGCACGTCCACGGTGAGGCGCCGCCCGCCGTCCGGCGCCGGAGTGACCGAGCAGCCGCAACCTCAGCCGCAGCCGCAGGTGGACGCGGCGCCGCGGCGGGACAGCGTGGACCACGCGGCGGCGGCGGTTGGGAATGAAGGGGGTCCCGCGAGGAAACCCAAGCCCCCGGTCTCCCCCAAGCCCGTGGTGGCCCAGATCAAGAGACAGGCCGGCCCGCTGACTCCCCCCCACCCGGTGTCCAGCAAGAGAGTCCCTCTGCCCGGCCCGGGAACGCCCGGCAGCCCAGGTACCCACTCGCATAAAGCCAGGGTTTCACAGCTGATAACAAGTTACAACTAACTCAACGAATGCGTCCTTAGCAGCAGGGAGCCGTCCCTTCAGTGCGCTCACTGCTACTCACAATGATACCAAACGTAGGTTTACGGAAAGCTGCACAAGCCAAATCCAACGTCAGAAAGGTTTATGCGAAGGAGTTTCAGATGCTGTTTGATGAGACTCGTTTAGAATATTCCATGCAGGGCGTTTGGGGCATTCGCAGGAGGAGTAAAGGAGCCTCCATCGATTGATGGTTTCAACGGTTGCTCGATGGAACCTTCTCTCACTGAAACATCTGAAAGGGAAGGAAGCTCTCCCCCCCCCCCCCCCGCCTGTAATGACGGTTCTTATGTGATCAACAAATTCACTCGTCACTTTGTCCGACCACAAAGACAAAAGTGTTTTTTAGCGCCACGAGTCCGTGGACGGTGTTGCACTCAGAAAGGTCCGCAGCGCTTTGTGACTAAAGTAGAGGCGATCAGGAGCGTGATGTTTCAGGCTACAGAAGCCACTGACTTTATTTCCCCCTTCTCTCCATTTTTCCTAGTGGAAGGAAAGAAGATCCCTCCCCCCGTCTCGCCTAAGCCGGCGCCCCCGCCCACCGCGCCCAAACCGGCCAAGCTCATCCACTCCGTGACCAGCCCCTCGTCCCCGGGGGCCGCGCCGGTCAAACAGCACCCCGCGGTGGCCCGGCAGACCAGCTCGCCGCCCTGCTTCCCCCCCTCCCCCATCCCGGGGCCGCCCCACGCCAAGTCCCCCCAGAGCCCCCACACCCCGCAGACCCCCACCACGCCGCAGACGCCCCAGACCCCCGCCACCCCCAGCCCGACCCCGCCGCCCGTCAAGCCGCCCCGCTCCTCCATTGGCGGGGTGTCGGTGGACAGCGGGATGGCGGGGGGGGGGCGGCGGCGGCGCGGCGCCTGCTGCTACGACGCCGGATTTCGCCGCGGATGCTTTAGTGCATCAGAAGCTGGAGGAGACGAGCGCGTCGCTGGCCGCGGCGCTGCAGGCTGTGGAGGATAAGATCCTGCTGCATGAGGAGTAAGCACGCACACACACACATGTACACACACACACAATACACACACACACACACACACACACCAATCATAGCTCTGAAGCTGAAGTATTTGTCATTTTTCTAAGATACCTTTTTAGGACTTATATATTATTTTTACTTTTGGTATTGTTTGTATATCTTTAGGTTTAATATTCTGCGTGTGTGTGTGTGTGCGTGTGTGTGTGTGTGCGTGTGCATTCAGCTCTGTGGACGAGCAGAAGACCACCGTTAGCATCCTTGACGACATCGGCAGCATGTTCGATGACCTGGCCGACCAGCTGGACGCCATGTTGGAGTAACCATCGCAACCAGTCAGTGCGTCTCCATGGCAACGCTGCACCTGGACTCAGTCAGACGACACAAGTGGCGACGTCCTCTCCGTGTCTCTCTGTCTCCGTGTCTTCGTCTCTCTCTCTCTCTCTCTCTATGCCGGCCTCATCCCGCTTCACACGCCTCGCCCGTCCTCCTCTTCCTCAGCGGCGTCTCAGGCCCGGACCGACATGTGGCAGAGAGGGAGCGCCGCAACGAAGAAGTAACACCGAGAGAGACATTAAAAGAGAGATGGTTAGAAAACACGACGCGGAGAGAAAAATATAAAAATGATGAAGAAATGCAACAAAGCGGACTGCAGAACTCCTGAAGCTACGACGGTGAACAAATAAAGTAAACCAGTACTGTGTGACCAATCATAGTGGGGTCTGTGTACATTCTAAGCATGGAGAGGTTATATGTACTGAAAAAAGTCCTGCATTAGCACAGTAATATTTATATATATATATATATAAATATATATATAATATGGATCTCTAGCTCTTTGGTTTGATGTCTTGGTTCTGTGTGGAATGGTGCCCTCTGGTGTTGTGACGATGTAAAGGACTTGGTGCAAAGATTTTTAATTCGTGACCAAAATGCTACTCAGCTCTGAGTGTGTGTGTGTGTGTGTGTGTGTGTGTGCGTGTGTGTGTGTGTGAGTGTGTGACAGATGGACAGTGTGACAGGAGTGTGTGCACGTGAGCTTGTCGGAATCACATTTACAGTTCTGACAGCGTTCATGCACTCTGCTGCATCCTCATGCCCCCCCCCCCCCCCCCCACCCACAGGAGAAGCACAATGACACACACACACACACACAGTGGGGAGCCTGCACATTGTAAATGTCAAAACAGGGAAGCTGCGGCAGGTTGTAGAGAACTTTTAGGATGTTTGGGGGGGTGAAAGCTTCTGGGGAGGCGTGAGGGTGTTACAGTACTTTTTTTTTCTCAGGAGGACAGGTCAAAGGTCGGCCTGGACTCGGTTGTGGCAAAGAGGGAGGAGTGCGCCCGGTGCACTCAGCTCGACTCCGATCATTCCCGATCACTGATGTGATCTCAGAAAAGTAACAAAGCGGCACAGCAACAAACTTCAGGTCCCTCTCAGAAAGATGACATCACCGCGGGCTGTAACACGATGAGCAGAGAGGAGGAATGTGTTTTCAAAGCAGGGATTCATGGACTCCGCTCTGATGCAGACTACTGATCGGGTACCAGTGCAGACACACTACAACACACAACACTCAGACGTCTTCCTCTTGTCCAATGCTAAGAGGTCAGAATCTCAGTGGCCGTGGAAACTCTGGGGTCCGACCCAGTGAATCCTTTTATTTTCCATCAGCACAGCTGGATTCCTGCTTTAAATACGCTGCATTCGCTTTCACGGCCGTCCTCGTCCCATCTCTCCCGTCCCACGCTCTCCTAGCCGCCCACCCCGCGTTGCCATGACAATCTACAGATATACCCTCATCCTTCTCCATTGGCATCACCATGGTGACTGAGCAGTGTGTTGACGTTACAAAAATGAAGAAAAAAAAAAGAAATGTTAATAAAAAGTGCTGATGGAGGAAAGTGGCGGTCTGCAAAGCTGGATCCTTTGTGTTGGTGCAACATTTAAAGGGACACTCCGCGGTTTGTTTTATCACACATCAAGGCTCCAACAGAACCTACTGCACTTCCCACAATGCAACTCATGTCTTTCTGACCCTCTTCGACCATGTTTTTCAAACACAAAATAATGACATCATTATGATTATTTCTTTAGGTTTGACGGAACTCATCAAAGGCCACATTATTAAAACCTTTTTCCCAGCGGAAGCCACTAACCAAGACAAACCTAAGGTCATGTGTAAAATGAGCGGAGTGACCCTTTAAAACCAACCACAAGAGAAGCGAGGCGTCGCAATCCAGGTTCTCCACGCTCCTCGCACACACGAGCAAGAATTCAGAGAGCAGTTGTGGTATTTAAATTATGATCACATAGAGATTATATATATGGATATTTGCAACAAAAATAAGAAATGTATTTATGATGTGTGTGTGTGTGTGTCATCCTGAAGGCTATTTTTCAAAAGTAAACAGGTGTAATCTGAGTGTTGAGTCGCTTTGCTTAAGTGGTCTGATGAATCATTGTAGGATACCATGTGGGGATATTTCCAGGATTTCTTTTTGTCATGTGTCAGGTGTGGCTATGTCCGTAATACAAGCAATTCTTGTTGTTGTGTTCTTTTTTTGTATGATTTCAGATGCAATGTTCCGTTTTCTTTTTTTTTTCTTTGAAACATGTGCCTTGCTTTGTGATTTTGGTCTGACTACAATACAGTAGATGGCGTATATATATAATATATAAGGATCTCTCTCTCTTTCTGTTCCATTTCCCATCTTTCCACCGCTCCATGTCTAGTTATTCACAACCAGTAACATCTGACATCTGTTTTAATTTGGACTTTATAAAAAAACAAGTCCTATCAATCGGATGAGGACAATTTTGGCAACTTCTCACACAGTTTTGTCACAGCTCATGTAATGGGTTACATTTTATAAAAATGAGCTATTTTGCTTTCTAGCTTAGAGTAAGATGAGAAGTATGAAGCTATAGCTGGCAGCTGCGTAGCGTAGCATAAATAAACAGGGAGAAAAGCTTGCTTACTCCAAAAATGCTTAGTGTTTGTTTAATTCATACAGTAGCTGAGGTAAAAACACGGCTGTAGGTTTGGAGTAGCTTTGTGCTAAGCTATGCTATGCTATGCTACGCAGCGGCTAGCAGTAGCTTCACATCTAACTTGAGTTAAATGTACATTGGTCTCTTCATCTAACTCTTATACATAAATTAACTTCTTTTGAGTACTTTTAAATGTTGTTTTATTGAAGAAGCCCGTGATGAACACCAAACAGTAGAATATCAGGTACCATAGTTGTTACCAGATGTGTAATAAATGCAGGAGAATATTGAAATTGTGTCACATCTGGACCCATCTGGGATCTGGCAGACCTTTTGCAGCCAGATGTATAATTTCCAAGCAGAAAGCCTTTCAAATATTTTTTGTAGCATGTGAATGAATCGCGGCAAACCCCCTGATCAGTGGCTGCACCGGGGTCAAAGGTCAACTCAAACACTGTTACTTCGACCACCCACTGCTGTCTGACCTCGGCCCTCAGGTCTCATGTTGGAGACATTATTTGTGTGTTGGGGCGTGTGGGGTTTGTGGTCTACAAAGGTTAAAAAAACACAATACAGATGGTCAAATATTGTTGTGGAACAAAAGTACGTCAAGCATTTTTTATTCTTGCTTCTCTGAACCGATCGCAGACTGGTCTCCTCCGCTCTGCAGTGACTGTATGTGAATGCTTGAGAGAGGCCGTGTGTGCGTTTTGTGTTGCTCTGCTATTGACTGTATGGCACCTGTGAGCGTGTGTGTGCGTGTGTGTGTGCTTGCAGTGACTGCATCGTATGGCCATCTGCACTGAATAAATAAATGTTCTATACAAACCTCGCTGTCCTCATCGTCCCCTTCGTACGTCGCTCTGACTCAACACAACAAATATTATTATATTCCCTGCCTGAGGGAGTCCCTCCAATCGGATGAGCCTAAAGGTGATCAACTAGGATATATATATATATATATATATATATATATATATGCATACGTCGGCGACTCATCAGAACAGCAGCAACAGTCATGAAAGAATGTATAAAAAGATGTCGGCATTAGATCAAATAAATAAAACACGGGCATCAAATGGCTTATAGGTGAAAAGGATGCTTCGTTGGTGACGTGTCTGGTTTGGTCCCGTGTTCATTAGTCCGTTAGTACATTTTACAGCTTTTCAATGACGTCATACATTGTGCTATGATAGTATGCTGTGACTGGTTTTAATGGCGTAGAATGCCAGGACTTTATTGGGCTTTTTCATGACATACGATGCTGTTGCTTTTTATCACATTCCAGGCAAGACTTGTTTTTTTTATTTTTTTTATTTCTCTCCATCTATTCACCTCCCGTCTGGTTAGAGACACATATTCACAGTACTTAAGAAACTGGTTTCATCAGACAGCGGCCAGATCCACTGATATAAAAGAAATAAATCACAACGGCTCTGAAAGTGTACGACAGTTTTATTGATCAATGATCAACTCGGGCTTCCATGATTACAAGTATACACGGCATCACTGAAACTGTGAGCAGAGCAGACACTTCACCGAGGCTACATTCTGCATCTAAATAAAGGCAACATCATTGGGACCATGTGTAAAAACCGGATTTAGCCCACATGTACATGGTCTTAAAATTATTATGCCCTCCCCCAGGCATACTTAGTCTATTTTCATATTTTTAACCCAATATGGGTTTGGAAACATAATTCAGGAAAGCGAGACTTCTTTAGCTCAACAGCGCTTTCTTTTAATTTGCTATTTGTGACTTTTGAAGCTCAATGACTTCACCTTCAGCCCGTCGAGGGTTACAGTAATAAAACATCAGTTATGTTCGTTTGGGGCCGTGGCAGAGAGACAATACCTTTCCTTCCTTCCATCTGGACACATGGCACTCATTGAAATACACTCACATGAACGTCTTCCCCTCAGCGATGGAGGTGTGGGTCGTCGTCGTGGGCAACGTCTTACTTTATACAACTGTACAACCGTTAATGGCTCTGAATACAGCTCCGTCATGGCACTGTTATAAAACTCAGTAAATCTATAGATCCATCGATCTCTTGTTAAAAGGTCGTTTCATTGAGGCTGGATTCACAGACGACCACAGAGGGGGGGGGGGGGGACATGTTGCTATTCTACTTCGATGAAGCACGGAGG
This sequence comes from Pungitius pungitius, assembly GCF_949316345.1. Taxonomy (NCBI): domain Eukaryota; kingdom Metazoa; phylum Chordata; class Actinopteri; order Perciformes; family Gasterosteidae; genus Pungitius; species Pungitius pungitius. Next base: position 18,191,098 of record NC_084911.1, on the reverse strand, counting down.
GGGTGGAGGTGAGCTTTGCTTTGACCGACTGGAGACTGAAGGACTGTGAATACGAACATGCATCAGCACTCAGTCCCAGGTAGAGGTCTAAGGATTCTGCACCTCCACCTTCATGTGCACAAGACAACTTCCTTTTCCCGCCTGTGTGTGTCTGTGTGTCTGTGGATGCATGACGTTCATCTCTGAAGGTTTGGGAAAGCAGCCGTGAGACTGCCAGGAGCGCCAGGAGCGTGGCCCCGCGTTGACCCTCGAGGCCGACGACCCAGTTAGAAGCGTCACCCAGTGAAGCGGTTCCCCGTGCGGCTCCACAGTACTGACGGCTGCTGCTGTTGTTGTTGTTGTTGTTGTTAGTCTGTGGGGTTTGAATCTCGATCAAAGGAACCGGTGTGGGGGAGGAGATCATGTGAAAAGGGGACCAGTCATAGAAGACTTGACTGGACTCGTTCAGCACGTCCACACCTGAAAGCAGGAGCAGACGTTACAAGAGACAACGAAGCACAAGATGGAATGACTTCAATGTGAAGAAAAGGGTTAACGAGGGAAGAACAACCGATGGTAGTGACATGAGGTCTGAATAGCTGCATTCTTTGGTTCTGAGCAAATGGAATAATGACGCAGATGGAGACAGATGGAGGGACGCAGCTGACCTTGACGGTGCTGTCCACGGCTCCAGAGAAGAGGCGTCCCCTGGAGACGGCCAGAGCCGTCACACTGCCCTGGTGTCTGAGCAGGGTCTGGGTGCAGATCATGTTGTCCATGCTCCACACCTGGTGACACACACACACTATGTACCTTTGGAGCCTTTAACCCTCTTATGTCCTTAGAGGAAGTGCAGAGACATTGAGTTGACCTGTGATAAACCAGGGTGCATAACGCCACTGTATGTTGCAGGTCATTTTGTGTCACTGCTGTATTTTTAGCTACACGGTTTAAAGTCTAAGGAAAGTCACACCTTGCTTTAACACGATCCAAAGAGAAAAAAGTAACAAACACAAAGCAGCACGCGGGGGTGTGTCCTGCGTGTCCGTCCTCACCCTGAGTGAGCGGTCGTAGGACGCGCTGAACACTTTGGTCTGGTCCGGAGTGGAGATGACGGCGAGGGCGTAAACGGTCCCCACGTGACCCGTGAGGGTCCGCACCTGCTCTTTGGACTCTATGTCCCACACCTGGAGGGAAGACAAACACGTCCACTTGTTAGAACACTGTGTTCATGGGATATCCATGTGTGAATAATATGTGAATTCTCAGAGAGGCGGGAACACCACAGCTGAGTGTGATTGGACCCAGAATGCAGCAGTGCTTCCTCTTACGTGGATGAGGTTTTCATAGGTGCCGCAGACGATGTGGTGGTTTGTGACGGCGATGGAGTAGACGCTGCCCCCGCTGGTCTGCAGGACATGAACACATTCCAAAGAGCGGATGTCCCAAATCTGACAGAGGGGAGAGACACAGAGGGGTTATGGGTAATGACCACAAAAAGAGGAGGGATTGATAAACACACACAACAGGCGGAAAGGGTGAGCGGCTCCACAGCTGGATGTGGTCAATTGTCATCTCCATGGCAACACAGAGTGGACACTCATCCGTGTCGCTGAGCTCTCGTTCACCAACATACGTGACGGCAGCTTGTTTAAAGTCAAACTCACTCCGACAGCAGCAGCGTGCACGGTGCACGTGGAGGACAGTAGCTGCTTGGCTGTGATTGGACCGTCATGTGTACGAATAACAAGAAGACTAATAACCACGAGGTCTCCACAGCCTCCTCCTACCTTGATGGTCTGATATGAGCCGCTGTACAGGTGGTTCTGGGAGGCCACCAGCGCTCTGACCCAGTGGTTCAGACCGGTCAGCTCCTTCTTCAGCTTCAGCTCCGTAACAACGATGTCCCACACCTAAAACCCACCAACCACGGGGAGGGAGAGGAGGAGAAGATCAGCTTGTTGAAGAAATAAATGCCCATGATTACAGCGTATTAAGTATATATCATGTACTAATAATAAGGATTTTACCTCTATCAATGTCAGTTACCTGCTCGTTTTTTTCTATTTATTTAGGTCTGTTTTTCAAAACCTAATAAAACTTTAAATTATTAAAATACTTGGGTCGTAACATTGTGCAGACAGCCTCATAACACTAAGTGCCCCCACGCACTCATCTCATCTGAGAGTGAATAAAGTGAAGTGATGATGTCACTGTGGGAGGGGAAGGGGGAGGGGGGTGGGGGGGGGGGGTTCTAGTTGGGTAAGAAAGGAAAGTCCCTGTGTGAGACAACTACCATCACACTCCCACAAAGCACCACAGTCACCCCATTCTCTTTCTCTCACTTTCTTGTGACCACGGCAACAAGGAGACGGCGCAGGCCTCGCTCCTAATAGAGACGACTTCCTGCTCATTATTTCATACTAATGCTATAATTCAGATAAGCACAAGCTACACGGGGTCTCATGCTCATGGTGGGCCTGTGTTTGTCTCTTGAATCCTACATCTAGTCTACTCAGAACACTCCAGCTTTAATGTGATAAAGTAGAACACCTTATTTGACTAAACTCTACCTTGATGGCCTTGAGGGAGCCGCTGAACAACATGTTGTGGGAGGAGACCAGCGTGCATACAGGGTTGTCATGGGCACGGATGGTATTGACTTTCTGCAGGGTCTGGATGTCCCACACCTACGCATAATGCACACAGACGAGACCAGAAACACAACGCCTATCACATTTGAAAACATTTGTGCAAGTTCTCCTTTAAAAGAAAGAGGAAGCGGGCGAATGCAACTTACGATGATGGTGCAATCGGCAGAGCCACTGTACAGCCGGTTTCTATGGAGACAAATACCATCGAGTCAGTATCCGTCCCAGTTGTCATGCAGCTTATGTGTTTGTGTGCGTTGCGTTACCCTTGGATGCACAGCGCCAGAACGATGCCATCGTGACCCTCGAGGGTTTTCTGACACTTGTAGGTGGTGCAGGTGTCCCACACCTGGAGAAGGGAAGGAAGAGGTCAACATACGGGCCGTTCTGGAAGGCCTTTACCCATGGCCATCTCAGAAGGTCACACACAAACACTGACTGACTGACTGACCACTGGATGGGGGGCCGGCAGCCTAGCGGCTTTGCAGAGAGCAAAGATAAATGTAACGCTTCTGACCGACGGCAAAGCGCTGCAAGTATTCTGAATGAAGTTCAACGGATTTATTTTGGTGCACTTTGTACGCGTTGTGGGTGCAGGTTGTCACAATGCCGCTGGAAGTGGGCGGCCGAAGGCCCGAAATAGCACAAAGTCATGTGTGGGTAATACATCCATGAGTCTGAAGGCACTCTGCTGCGCCAACACCGGCCATTGAGGGCCATGATGCCTCTTTGTCACACGTTGCTAATGTTGTTCCCTCATTCCCCGCTCTGCGCTACCTTGATGGTCTTATCGGAGGATCCAGAGAAGAGCAGGTCTCCGGTGGAGTAGACACACAGACACCAGACGGGACCCTGGTGGCCAACGAATGTCCCCTTACACTTGAAGATCTGCTGGGGGTCGTACGCTACACACAGGCACAGAGAAGGGAAACACTGGATATGTGGTATTCATCGGAAGCCAAGGGGCAGAGAGAGAGAGGTAGAGGAGGAGAGGAGGAAGAAAGGGGACAGACGTGGGGGCCGGTGGGGGACGGTGAGTGGGAGCAAGGGCGAGGAGGAAAGAACCACACAAGATTTTACATCTCAAGTCAACACAAGTCGGTCTAAACGGGTTTCATTAGAAGGTTTTACTCCGCTGAGAGACGTGAACAATGATGAAGACACAGGCAGGTACGTACATCCCAGGATTCCCATGTTGAGCCTGGCGTTGATGTGGGACAACTCATCCTGCAGAGAGACAACACCCACTCAATCTCTCCTCTCACTCCAGGGCTCCTTCCAACTTTCCGTTTCTCTTTGCAAGGTGCACGCACACTTACGTTGAGCATGGAGGCATCTCTACGGAACTCCATCAGGTCCTCGCTGAGTTTACTCTGGTTCTCATCCAACACATCTGAAACACACACACACACACACACACACACACACACACACACACACACTCATCATTTCCTGCGGTCAGTTTTCATCCATCAGCAGAGCTTCTTTTACAAACCCAGCTTCGTCTGCACCAATTTTTTCATTCTTGATATTTTACGTACGCATATGGAACTTTTACTGCATTATTTGAACTCATTTCATTTTAGGATGGAGGAACCAAATAGAAAAGGGGATCTTCCCCTGAGGGCCATGTTTTACGCCTCCAGCCCCCGATCTGAATCGTCCCATATTTGGGTTGCAAAGTAATGTCACGTGCTGAAAGGTCTCTCCTTTAGAAACGGCTCTGTGTAATTTGTCATAAAATGGATGAAGGGATTCTAAATGACCTCGTGCCAAAAACCTCGCTATCTCCAGTTAGAATGACTTAAATAGTACATCTTTGGGCTTGACTTAACCGCTAACACCTCTGCTAAAGGGAAATGCTTCTTTACTCAAAGAAAAACCTTCTCTACTGCGGCTCACCAAATTTGAGCTCCAGGTTCTTCTCCAGCTGATCTAACTTCTCAGACAGTTTGCCCAGCATGGAGCGCAGGAAAGCAATGTCCTGATCCTTCTGGGCCAGAGTCAGCTGCATCTCATGGAACCTGGACAGGGTCAAAGGTCAGACGGATCAGCCACAAATCAAATAATGGACAATAAAACACTTAGGAGACAGACAGCCAAGCAATGGGCTCACCGGTCATCCGTCTGCTGCAGAAACTCCTTCAGGCCCTCAAATTTACACACCTCCAGGTGGGTTTCATACGTATCCTGGTTACCGATGAACGTACAGCTGCCGGGGGGGGGGGGGGGGAGGCCGATGAGTGGACGGTAGACAAGTGTGTGGTGCAACACAACCAAGTACAACCAAGTGCGGCACTCACCCATACTTAGAGTGCGGACACTTGATGTGCTCGCACTCTTTGAGGTGAGCCTCCAGGTTCATGGTGAGCAGGGGGGGGCAGGACGGGTTGTTGGGGCAGCGGACCGGCCTGTAGTCGCAGCTGGCCTCGTGTTCTCTGCGGAGGCGGGACACCGTCAGCGACAGCTCTCGGAGCAATGGGCTCAGTGCTTTTGAGACCCTTACTTGCGCGTGGACAGCTTGATGGTGAAGGGGCAGCCGAGCGGGTCCACCTCGTACGCCCCGGGCTTTCCGGCCACTATGGAGGGGGAGGCCGCCGCCCCTCCTGCCGCGCTGGCCGCCGCCCTGCAGCCGTATTTACAGTGAATGAAGAGCTCTCCGATCTGCTCGGCTACCGCGATGTTGTTGACCACGACCGTCAGCTTGGCCGCGTCCACGGGGCACTTGTCTGCGAGGAGGAAGAACACCAACGAGAGGTTGGGACCAACGCGGGCCGCAGTGCCAGAGGTAGAACAAAAAGAGAGAAGACGTTTCAGGCCCCACCTGAAGTCAAGGCACATCGTCGGCAGAAGGTGTGCTGAGGAGGAAGGAAAAACAAGCTTGATGGGAGGATTTCTCATTTTCTCTTAGAATACATTTGAACAAAAGCAACCACAGATCACACTCCAACACCCTCTAATTCAAACCTTGATTTCAACTACGGTCACAAAGAATTTTACGTGAAGGGTGTGCCGAGTTTAAAGCTACTGCCGATTAAAGCAGTAGTGTTTCAGAGTACCAGGGTCCCTTTAGAAACCCTCTCCTCTGGTACTGAGTGTCCACGTCATCCCTTGGCTCTAAGGGGAGGAAACGGGGGACGCTCTGCTCCAGGACGAGGAGGAGCCGGATCTCCCGAACTGCATAATTTCTACTGATTTGGCCAGAAACTCGGCCCATTAAAAAGCAGGAAGGTTAATGTGACACCAGTTAAAAGCTCCTCGCGGCAACGTTAAAGACAACACAGAGAGGAGGGCAAAGAGAGTGAGGAAGATGGAGGACAGGCTGGAAGAGGACCGACATGAACACACCCCACATGTGGTGATGACGGGGTCCTTGAAGACGTTACAGCACAGCTGGCAGCACAGCTTTACAGACGGCTGTTCAGCAAACACCTGGGGCTCCTGCACACAGACACATTGTTGGTTTGACACATTTAAGTGCTGGTGGTGATACACGTCAGGGCTGAGGGGTCGTACCGTGTCCTCCTCCTCTTCGTGAAGAGAGAAAGTGGAGCGCAGGGACATGTTGGATTCCGAGTGGAGGGATCGGATTGAGATGGCTGAATCGGACCTCCGAGGAGTAATAGGAGGCTAGGAGGACAAGCAGTAGAGACAGGAGGTCACATCCTATTCATACCACCACAAATCAATCTCGAATTCAGACAGGACCACTGAACCTTCCCTTTTACACATAAATGTAACCCTGTGCTCTTTGGAAACCGTCAGCTTGGCAAAACTTCTCAGTTAAAGCTTTCAAACTCATTAACCTGGCTTGAATTGAAACATAAAAGGTTGTGTGTGTGTGTGTGTGTGTGTGTACCATCCCGTCGTCGTCATCCCGGGGAGAGTAGTTCAGAGTGCTTGAGGAGGAGGGAGTTCTTCTGTGCTGCTTGTAACTGCTTGACCCTTCTGCTGAAAACACAAAAAACATTTCAACAAAATAAATGAAAGAATCACAGATGCAAAAAAAAAAAGACGACATTTCTGGAGGGGGATATTATTTGTATTACAACCTTTTGCTCCAGGTGCCACAGGTGAGAAGGTAGGGCCGAATGACGCCTCCATCCTGCTCTGCTACAAAGAAAGGAGGGTGGAGATGGATACATGAGTTGTTATGGAGTTATACTATAGAATTATAGGGAAGTAATAGAATACATCTCACTGTGTATTCTGGCCATTTCATTACACTTTCTCTCCAAGTCACACTATTGACCCTCACCCTGTTGCCAGACTCAGGTGGGGGGGGGGGGCTGGGGGTTTGCTGTGGAGGCTGCTGCTCAGACGTATCGGTGTCACCACGAAGAAGAACACAAAATAACGGAGCAGTTAGCTGGACGGCTAGGCCTAGGTGGAGGAAAGAGGACAAGGAAGGGTGCACAAATGGGGGGGGGGGGTGCATTAGTGAGGAAGACACTCAAGGAAATATGTTGTGATCAGGTGACAACTTCCAGGTCCTGCAAGTCAAGTGGGTGTCAAACTCATTTTATCATCGAAAAGCAGCGTTTCCCCTCGGCCCCCCACAACCTTGCGGGGGCAAAGGGTCCAGCCGACGGGGGCGACTCCTCCGGTCCACGAAGAAGTCAGATTGCATAGAAGCCTACAGAAAATGACTCTACTTCACTTATTCTTCAGTAAACATTGTAAACATCAGTTGATGGTCTTTTTCAATACAACATAAAGATCATGTCGCAAATGATGGTCCATTAAGAGTCAAATACTGAAGATGATGTTGTGAGTGACAGGTCGTTGCCACTAGCAGAGACTTAGAAGGTGTCTCCATGCCTCCACAGTCCGGATGTGGTCATTTCGTTCACTCGTTGCAACAAGCCAGGATTACGACAAATCCCTGAACTCAAGGCCTCAAAACCGAACTCCACAAAGCAACAGCGTCGTCATGACTATGTCCACCACTTCTACACACACTAGGGTTCTACACAATAATGTGAGTAACAATGAAATCAGGACGGATACTTAATGCTGACCAAAAGTTGGCTTTTGTGTTTTAACAGAGCAGGAAAATAACACACAACACTGTTCTGCCAGTTGCCACAGAACAGCTGAACGCTTCTTAAGAAGAATATATACGTTTGACCTGCTTGATTGACCTCAAGGATTCCACTTCACTCGTAAAAGCAAATCAGTTTGGTTTACGGTATCCTTTGTTCAACTGGATCGTCTTTCTGCAGTCTGCAGAAGTATTAATAAGAATGAGATCCATAGCACACAATTAGTCTGAATTAACTGAATGGTTCAGTCGGTAGTTTACCGGCAACATAATGATCAAATATCAATGTTGTGATGAGAGTAGTTTGGTCTTTCTTTGTGGAAATTCTTAACAATATTGTACTTGTGTTCTGAGAGCTGCATTCATTATTTACAAAAAAGTTCCAGGTTTGCGTGACCTGATGGTTTATTATAGTTAATAGCATTATAATAACGAGCATGCCATTTTTAAATCCTTCAACCCCAAAACTAAACACACAATCTCAGCAGCAAAAGATGAACAATAACAACACAAGTTTTTTACAGAGATTTCACAAACATCCACTGGTGACCCCTCATTGCAATCCGTGACCCTCCCCGTGAGACATACACACAGCTATTACATCTGTAGAATAACACAAACCAGCTGCCTGACTGATCCAGTGTCCTACCAACATTTTAATGAGGGAAACTGCTAAGTGACCAGCATCTGCAACCTCTCAAGCACAGCAGAGCACGGCTGGGAGGCAGCGAGAGAGAGAGAGAGAGAGAGAGAGAGAGAGAGAGGGAGCAGCACGGACACAAAGGGGAGAGGGAAAACGTGACAGCGAGAAGAGCCAGTGACCCGGACCACTGGCTTCTGACGTAAACAGAAAGGTATGCAGGAGTCTGCCAGTGAAACCAGCTAACGTCAGGACCACGTAACGTACCCAGCTCCACCGTCGATCCGCTACCCCCAGCGTCACTGGCGCTTTTCACAGTGCTGGAGATTCCCGTAAAGAGGAGTGTGGACATAAAGAAGGGGGGCGGGAACACACGCACGCGCAAGCACAGGCGCGCACACACGCACACACACGATGAACGGAACTAAGTTGAATACTGACAGCTAGCTAGCTTAATGTTCCAACACCAATAAAGAAGTGTGGTATACGACGTATAACAGCGTTTAGTCCGGAAGCTGCTATGAACGACGGCACACTGCGCGCTTTCTTATCCACAGATATCTTGTCAACGACCATTTAAATCTACGATAATTAGCTGTCTCCTTTGCTAGCTTAAGTTAGCTAGCTGTTGGTACATTTTCTGCTAGCAATCAGTGCTGCTAACGGCCTTTGGCGAACTCTGCTAACCAGCAACGGTGTGCCCGCGTTGTTTGATGGCTAATGAGTCAATTATTCATCAAAACGGCTGGGTTTTAGTTTGTGGACTTACCATTTTTCTGTAACACTGCAGCACCAAGTTTGCAGACGAATTCCTAAATCTAACCCTCTCTCTCTCTCTCAGCTTCACATACACACTGCTCAAATTCCGCAGTGTGTTCTGGGACATGTAGTAGGAGGGCTTACGGCTCTCAACTCGATTCGTAGTCTTTTCCTCTACTGTCTGACTACGCCCCCCACAATCCACTTCGGCCAGCTGCTACTGGACTCGGTGCTGTCACTAAATTCCGCAAAGCAACTGCAAAACGCGCTACTCCTCATACATATCCACATTCCGCCGGTTCGGCGCTGTTATTGGTTCTCGCGGACACCGAACCATCATGCGACAGCCGACACCGTTACACGGGACCACGTGCACCGCAAAGGTGGTGTGATGTGGAGAGCTAATCATTTAACAATCACAAATTAAAAAATAAATGTAAAGTAAAATACCATTCAGTCGTATGCCAGATTTGTCATTTCAATACAAAAAAATAATGATTGAACACACGGGCATGCTTAAAGGCGCCTTATAATTTGTGTATTGTATTGTAATAAAATGATGCCTACAAAATATATATATATATATATATATATATATATATATATATATATATATATATATATTCTTAAAGATATTGCACAATAATAATAACAATAATATAATAGGGTGGACAATATACACAACGTACTTCACCAACAACACAAAATGACTCAAAACTTGTTCGTCATGTAATATCTTCTTCCTATAGAGCGAATGAGTGAACAATGATGAGGGGAGAAGAGAATAATCGGGGGGGGGGGGTGAATGGACTGTTTAAGGCTTGGGTATGTCCACACAGTGAGCGCGTCCATCTAATATCTCCCCCCATCACACCCGCTCCTTCAGATCTCTGACTTTGGAAAGAAACAATATATTTCAGGGTGTCCTCTCAATGTCATGGAGCTGGGACGCCGGTTCAGCTGTCTCTTTTAGTGACAACCCAAAGTGTTATAAATTAAATATTATTCTGTTACATCAGAGAAAGCTCAATGCAATAGCAAGTAAAGTGCCCCAATCAATTACTGACAGGTCAACTATAAACTCACTAATGAGAACCCAAACAGGTCGCGTAGAAATACCGTGTATTACAATCAACCCTGCACCATTTGGTATATGAAGTATTTCGAATATTAGGTTATATTATTTATATCTCCACCCATGCAGTCTAGACACAGTACATTGATGCAGTGATAGCACATGCAGATTCAGTTCTTCTTTGACTCTGATTGAATCAGATTCTGTCCATTCTGTGGACTTTCTGTGTACAGGTACGACTACTTTTAAATCTGAAGAGCTTTTTACCAACAGCTTTGATACAAATCACCTCACTGACAAGAAAAAACACATAGCTTATTACTTATTACGTCTTGAAATAATAAATAAATAAAATAACAACATCACAAGAGTGTGTGCATGTGTGTGTGTGTGTGTGTGTGTGTGTGTCTGACTGATGTTGTAGTTGCATTGTTTCCTGCTGCCCTCCTTTCACCACAAGGGGACACTGGCTATCTAGATGTAGCTGAGCTTTGACCAAAACGCCTTGGTTATAGTTGTCTTTGTCTCGTTGGAGAAGGCAGCTCCGAGATGTTAGAAACAAACATAAATCCAAACTTTCATCCACATTGGCTTGAAATCTAACGAGATGCTACAAAACGAAACAATGTTGTGTAGTTGATTAAAGATTGCATCAAAACTAACTTTTAGATGTAACCTTCATTGCACAAATTGAGACAATCTAGCATTACGTTTGACAAAGAGATAGAAAAGTGGTATTTTCTACAATCAGCTCTTGTATCTTGTAACAGGAACGGGAACGTCCTCCCTGCTCACGTTGTACTTCTTTGGGTCCTGCACAGCCGAGGAACATAGAGAAGAACCAGCACAGCGCCGCCCACCCTCAACCGGGCCGTCCTTTCAGCCGCAAAGCTAAAAAAAAACCTGCGTGGGTGTGCAGGGCCTTTTATAAATGTGTATAAATATAATATGGAGAGATTCAAGTACAAGGAAGGGTCCCGTATTTTTTTATTTAAGTAACAATGATTTTCAGCAAATGTAATTCATGCTCTCATTGGTCTTATATTATTAGTTATCTAGCATCCTAGTATATTGTATAATTGTATACATATATATATATATATATATAGCCACCCCTGAAATAAAACTACACCCATATATATGGCAGCTGTGGCTCAGGATCCTTGTCATTAGGTCACTGGTTTGAATACACGTTTTATTTAGAATTATCAGTATTTCTTTCTTTGTTGGCCCATCAAATCGCTGACTTAACAAAAGCATTTGAAAAGTTTTATGAGCAGCTCATCCCAGTGACACGCCAGAGAGTTTGGGTTCAACCGGTTCGACCTGCAACAGCTTAACGCGGCTTGTTTACTGTAAAATCTTGATGAAGTGAATTCAAATAAAGACTGCCTGATCTTGAAGTGGAACAACAAAGTATTCTGTACATGCAAGAGCTGAGCACCTCACAATGGTTCCTGTAGAAATATGGACTGTGTCAGTTACAGTTACACCCGTCCACCATCGTACGAGACGTTTCATCACCTCCAACAACATTTCACATTCATGCTGTCGGAGAACTCTGAGAACCCCCCCCCCCCGCCCCCCCAGAAGGTCTGTTCACTTCCGTCGCAGTGTGTTACCATGTGATGCGTGTGGGAAGGAGAAGACGCTGGAGCATCAGCACGCGTGGAGCCCCGATGGGCCTGGGAACAACAGCAGGGGCCTGACAAGAGACGCCCACATATAGAGAGAGAGAGAGAGAGGGAGGGAGGGACGGAGGACGGAGAGAGAGGGAGGGAGAAAGCGGGAGAAGAAAGGCCTGGATGCCGTAATGCAGCCATGAATAAGAGATGCTCTAAATGCAACTTTGTGGACGCACGGCTCAGCGTTCCATTAGAGGGAAACCCGGGCCATTAGTAGTTTTATGTCTTCTATTTGGGACACCGCTGACCCGCCTCAGCTCCCTGCCCCCTGAGGCCTCCTGTGCCTCAGCCTCCCTCTGTGATGCAGATGTTTGGGATGGGTTCCTACTCTCAGTTTTAATGGTTGGTCATAAGCCTTCACGCGGCGAGTGATTCGGCTCCGCTTTCGTCTTTCTAACGTCCCTCCTTCCATGCTGATGAGATGCCTCCAACAGCTGACAGTGCGTACGAAATAACCCCCCCCCCCCCCCTCCGCCCACCCGATGTGCACATGCAAAATGTCTCGCGTCGACTCGCTCTCTATTCACAAAACACTCGTCTCCTTCTGTGCAGAGGACACGAAGCTCAGATGAGGCATTCGCTGAGCAAACACTGCAATAATCAAGATGTAATAGAAAATATTAAAATGTACAATAAACTATTGTGGCGATGAAGAAGACCATACGTTACGATTCAGTTGTCAAAGTGGCATGTGAAAAGCCGAGAGAAGGTTCCGATTTTCAGGTTATGTATATTTGAAACCAAGTTTTTGTATACTTTGATTGGCATATTTGTTAGCTGGAGGCATGGATGGGGGTTAGGGGCGGTCTGATGGTCTCGACACCTGTTAGACACACTGGGAGGAAATTGTCATGTGACTGCTGACGTCAGACATGCAACACAGTAAGCGTGTAGGCAGGGCCGTCACATTTCTAACTTAAGCTATCCTTTATTTAACCACACTAAATAGCTACATTGTGATCTTCTAAACCTTTCCTTTTAGAAATGTTCTCTAACTGGACTTTTGGTTGAATACTTTGGTTTTTTCGCATCAAGTCAAGCTTTTGTTTTACAACCAAATGCTTAAAAGAAAAAAAAAAAAAACGACACTCCAATCACTGTTTTCTCCAAAGTGAAGCCGATGTGCAAGCGTCTGCATTCTCTCTTACTGACCAGAAGGGGGCGACTCTTCCGTCTGCCGAAAGACGTCTGATTGTATAGAAAGTTAGGAGAAAAGCACCAGATTTATTCCCTCAGTAAACATCGTAACCACGAGTTTATGCTCTTAATCTCTAGTTTCAAGTCCTCTCCAAAACAGCATGATGCTCATTTATAAAATGATGGTGCATCGCTACGTCACTTCTCCGCATTGTAAATATTCAGTTTATCGGTGGTGAAGAAATCGCCACGGCAACGGCGTATTGCAAGAGGGTGACCACCAAGTCGCTCAAACCACTGGGGGACGTCACGTTGTCCACTTGTTACGCGGCCGTTTATGGTGGAGTTTAGTTTATTTTAATAAAAGAGAGCAAGGAACAGCCTCCAGTACATGCACAACACAAACGCACACAAGATTAAAAAAAAAGACCCAGAGTCAACCAAATTAAACACAACTAATATCAGGTAGAGGGTGGATGTGTTTGCACACACTCACATGAGTCTGCCAGCGAGCCCACATGCAAACAGAGCATACACTAAATCTACAAGGCCGCCCGCCACGCAGACGCACGGACGCACACGCCTTTATGCGCACACTTGACCTTGATGGAGACAACAGGGTGGCATCCTCCCCATTGACCGGCTCCATTAGGGCCCAACGTGCAGCTCAGCCACAAGCTGTACTGCCACAAAGAGAGACACACGATTACAAGGGAGGCAGCCAGGCACACAATGGAGGAGGGGCGGGGGTGGGAAGGGTGAGGGGGGGGGGGGGGGGGGGGGTCGGATGAGAGGAGCAGGATGATGGGAGCAGCAGGAGGGAGGATGGGATGTGGGAGAAGGACAGAGTAGGATTTAATCTATTTCCATAAAGGTTTCCGTTGTCAACATATCAACAGCTGGCTGCCATTTGAGTCGAACCTATTCAAGGTCATCTGACAAAGAGCAGCAAACAAAAACACGACCTCCCTGCCCCTCTTCAAAGTAGGACACTTGTTGAGATGAAAACTTAGTTTTGACCCAACACAAGGAAAGGCTTACAGCTGGAATGGAATAGGCCCTTTTACGGCACATTACGTGGATGTTTTTTCTTTTCTTTTAGTCACTGGTCCAGAAGAACGTGTCTTGATTTTTCAACCTTGATATGTACCACCTCCGTTTATTCACTTCACAAACACTTACTCCATCTGCATTCATTTACTGAAACGTTTTGATCCCATGACCTTTCTCAACATGTATCCACGCTGAATATTCTCCTTCAGTTCTCCTTTCTGATCTGTTCCATCTGAAATGAACGTCATGAATTAATGATCAGCGCTGAGTTAGACCCTGTCCCTAAGTACTGCTGCCCCATCTGTGTTATGTGTGTGTGTATGTGTGTGTGCGTGTGTGCCTGTGTATGTGTGTGTGTGTATGTGAGTGTGTGCCTGTGTGTGTGTGTGTGTGTGTGTATGTGAGTGTGTGTGCCAGTTTTCGTGCTCCATCTCTCTCTGCACGCGACCCGAGGTGGTTAACCCTTTACACAAAGAACTTGAACTGAAGATGTGATGCTAAAGAAGAAGAAATGAATTCTGAGCGTTTTAATTGTGAGGATTCCGTGATCAATGATGACGATTTGAGCAAAAATAATTCAACAACTAGCTTTTCTGCAGATTTACTAAATGATGACTGATTTTTTAAGAGAAATGAAGTGACCTCCAGCAGTAAATCTTTTTACCTTAGCTTAGCACAAAGCTAGGTCATTGTCAATTTATCAAATGATTTTGTCACTTTTTGATTTTTGGATGCAGCTTTCGAACTTGACTCTGACATGATGAAACTTCTCAAAATATGTTGAGCAATTCTTTAAACGTTAAGCACAGTCCCGACAAAACGTTTTTCGGATTTGTCTTGGAAAAGGCTTTCTCTCTGAAACCATTTAAATGCTGAAATACAAGTTGGTCCATTTTCAACAGGACATCCACAGGATTTCTCTCAGATGAATTTACCAAAACAATACAAAATAAAGTTCACAGTAGAACAATAAAATGTTATTCACAGACAACCACAAAATACTACTAATAAAAACACTTAGAATTGGGACACAATAAAAGTCAATCCGCTTTACTCTTAATTTTCCCCTTTCTGGTATTTCACAGACACATTCATGTACATTTGGAACAGTTTGGCACCAAAAACCTAAATATCAGCGACAGCTGGGAAAATGTTGCTAATTGTGTCAACGACCCCCAACCAGTGCACTGACAAACTGGTTTTACTGTCTCTAATGGAGCAGCGATAATCTGTTAAAGGACTTGTAATCCCAACACACGCACACAAACACAGACAGACACACGGTACGCAACCTCACAGCTGTGTGCACATTACACTTAAAGCCGTGATCGGGTCTAATCCGCACCCTCTTTAGTGGCTCTGACCGCGCATCAGATGTGTCACAGATATCGCGTCAGATTAATGGCTGAAAGCGTAGACACTTCCTGGATTAGAAACAGGTTGCCTGGAGCCAGGAGAGGTTTGACACGGGGGGGGGGGGGGGGGTCCTGGGTGTTTTTCACATGAGTGGAGTCATCGCGGGACTGTTGCATATGAAACGGAAACAACGGGAAAATGTCACTTGCTAATGACTTCCAAAATGACGTATGTGTACGTTCCGCTATTTAAAGATTATTTTTCAAGTTGTTCAAGCTGCAGTATTCGTCACAGCATCATTTAGCTTTGTTCTGCGATTCTTGTCTCGCAAACTGTCCGTCACCAACCGGGCCTCCGCTTGCTAGCTAGCTAGCTAGCTAAGCTAGTGACGCATCACGCCCAAACGTAACGCCATTGTGCTCAAACTGTTTCATCACAGTCTTGTTTTTAGCATCGGGACACACTCGCAGGCATCGTATCTTTAGCCAGAGCGACTTTTGGGAGTTTCGTCTCTTATTACACATTTACGCAGTCCTTTTCTAAAGTGGTTTGTCCAACAAAAATAAATATCTAATGCTACTCTTGACTTTAGTCTTGCTTTTGAGTCACAATGCCTTAAAACGGACATTTAAGATATGTTCACATAGGTGAGGTCCAAATACAGTCTCTCAAATGTAGCAACATCTGTATTTGCATGTACGGAAACCCAATCCTTCCTTCTCTCAAGTCGAAAAAAAGTACATCTTCCTCCTATCTGCTTCCTGCTGACATGGCACCAGTGCAGTGTGAGTACCTCTGAAGCTGAGCAGCACAGCTCTCTGGCCTTCCGCCCATGGGAATCTATAGTGTCACTAGGACCAAAGCCAATTTCCCAATCATTTCACACCCTGTGCACCTTTTGACTCCTGCAGCACACAGACAGGAAATCATCTGCTGTCAAATGGAAATGGATTTTTTCTTCTTTTTTTTTCCAGGGCGACTTTGAAGAGTGGCAGTCCATCACCCTTAAAGGTGAAGGGTACTAATTTGATCTCGCAGCATCCCGGTATCTTTACTCCCTGAGATGGCCACAGCTCCTAATGGGGCCTGTAAAGTGTTTCATCTCTTACAGTCGGAGTGTAGCTCTCTTTAACTCTCTGTCCTGTTTTACTGTGTTAAAAGTCAAGGTCAGCTTTGAGACAATGGACAATGTAATGTAAGGGAATCCTGAATCCTTTACTGGGGTAAGAAAAAGATGGGTTAAAACCAGATCAATATTGTGGTATGTCTTCTAAGATCACTGGGTGTGAATGTGACTGGGAAGCAGGCTTCTCAATGGCTTCCATGGGGGTGGAGTAGTATTTATTAAGACATTTCTGTCAGGGGGAATTTTAAGCAGTCCGTCCCGACAAGTCAGCATCTTATTTAGGGACCACAAATGTCACAGCGCGCCGTGCTCTCGTATCACAAGATGGAGCCCGCTCACCGAGCCTGAGCTGATTCCGCATAGTGCCAATCAGTGGGACGGCCGGTTGGTGCCCCCACGTCACCAAGTGTGGTGCTATTACAGCAGGAGGGAAGCCGCTATCTGGAGAACCCTGGTGTGACCGGCAGGAGGATAACGGGACGAGACCAGGACGGACTGCTGAAAGAAAGGGTACGCAGGCGCCTCTGAAGTCTCACTTTCTCACTGTTTGCTGGTAGAAGTCAGTTTGTGTGATGAATTCAAGCTGTTCCTTCTCCATTCTTTATTTAAAAGGTACCCCCCCCCACCCCCCTCATGTTTGAGTTTCTGTAAGTGCGCCCTTATCTCTGTTTAACCACGGCGGCAGATTTCTTCCTGTTGGTTACAAACGGCCGTCCCTGGAAAACTTTAAGCCCCCTCTGTGGTCACACTGCAACCGACACTTTAACATGACGCTTCTCTGCGGTCGTGCACTTGAAACAACTTCATGGCCATCTAACTGGACATTTTTCAGGGCTTCCACATTCAACACACACGTCCAGCTCAATTCATTGCCCACGCTTTGACTGACATTTGAATCTCCAGCTCTTTCCAGCACATTTCGCTTCAACTGACACCTCAGTGAGTGAACTTCAACCATATTCACCCGCAAATTCAGTTTCTGTTTTGTCTTCCATGAACCCACTTTTAATACGATTTTTAAGTCCCCGTAAAAACATGAAGTTTAAGCTGCAGGGACACTAACTTTACAAATTGCTGTGTACAAGTTTGAGGTTAATTTTGGCTTTCCTTTGAGTTCTCTATTGATATGTTAAGTCCAACAAACCACACCTAGCGACCATTCTTCCCTGTGTGTGTTCTGTTGTTGAGTCAGGCCGTTTCCCTCTGAATGGGACACCTGAGCAGATGACAATTAATGAACCGTCTGCTGCCCGACTGATGAATTGTGCACGTGCATGCGTTTGTATTGAGATGTCCATTGAAAATGTAAATCAGTACGCAGGCTGGGGGAGTAAAAAAAAAAAAAATGTTAACCCCTTTGTTGACTGTGAGTCCTCTGGTCCAATTTACAGTAACAGTACGTATTCAACAATTTGCATTAAATGTCCAATGTTTAATAGACCATGTTGTTAAATGTACCAAAACCTCCCAATGTTCCCAGTGTTCTTATAAAGCCAATAACATCTCTGCAGTACTACTAAAGACTTCCTCGGTGGATGCTGCAGCGGCATCATCTGGACCTCCTTAGGTGGATCACCAGAGGAGAGTTATCAGAAAGAATCCACCATCAGCCTCCTATTTAGTGTGTACCGCGGCAGGATCATGTTGTGGTAAAAACAGAAATGCCCAAATCTATTTCACATATTATACCTATACCCTGCCATGAAATGTTTGCTTTTCCTGCTCCTGACCACCTGTTTTTTTTTACTGTAAACTATAATGCACCCCAGATGATTCACACGAACATGTGAAGCCCAACAAAGCCCTTCTTCTGTGGACTTAAATGCAGAACTTCTCATACATGGTATTAAAACTAACCCAAATCTGTTTGCCCCCCCCCATGCAGCCAGAGCCTAAATCTGTCTTTTGCAGATGGAGCTATAAGTGGCCATATTAGGGCAAAAATCCAGTCTGGCAACGGAGGGGGGCAAATAGGGGCCACACGCACATGCACACGCACAGGAGTGTGAAGCCTCGCTCCCATGACTGTGTACCTGCCTGCTTAAACACCTCCTCCTCCTCCTCCTCTCCGCCACCCCCCTCCTCTCCTCGTCAACTCTCTAAATGCATCCTCCGGGAACTCTCTCTCTCTCTCTCTGTGTGTGTGTGTGTGTGTGTGAACGGAGGAGCGCGCACGCAACGGACCGGCTCGTTAACTTGTCCTTTTACCCCCCCCCGCCGCCTCCCCTCCGACACCCACACACACAGGACATAAGCAGCTCCGGCAGCACCGCACATCGGACTACCGGAGCAGCGGGCTGACTGGCGGACGACTCCCCGGGTAACAGAGCGACTCCTCCGGATCTCCAGACTGGTCGTCATCGTCACACTGCGGATTTTACCCCCCATCCCGGTCTCTCTTTGTGAGCGGGCGTTAAAGTCCTGCGGTTCTTTGGGCTTTTCCTACAACGGGGGAGTGAAGATTCCCTCTGTCCATCCGCCGCCGCCCCCCCCCCCTCCTCCCACCACCTCCCCGCTGCCCCGCCGCGCACTCCTCCGGTTGAACCGCACCGGTCGGACTGGGAGAGAAGCGACAGCCTCCATCAGCGAGGTAAGAGAGATGAAGATGCTCCTCTGTCATGTCCTCATCAGCAGAGGCCCTTCTGCAGCAACAACTAAACGCTGCCTCCTCAATGTGTGTCGATGAATGTTATTTATGGGAACAAAAGAAAAGGAGGCATTTAGAGTTCACAGGGTTCCCCCTTCATCTTTATTTTAAGTGCACTTTGTCCACTTTGTCCTGACCGCCTCCAGCCTCACAACACACACACACACACGCACACGCACACACACGCACACACACACGCACACACACAAGAGCACATACGAGAGCACACACCTCAATACGGGGCCATAAAGACCCCACAAATATTACATAAAAGTTACCCCCACTCCAGCCCACTCTCTCTTTCACACCTGACTGTGACACATTTTTCATATGCTGATATGAAATGATAAAGAAATAACTGCTATTTGTAACTCCCGAAATAGCCTGGGCAGATTGTGAAACAACTGCTCCCCCCACACTCCCCCCCCCCCTGCCCACAAGCTCTCCCTCATCGCAGTAGGACACCCAGCACCTTCAGTGGTTTTAGCAGTTTTTTTTGTGGCGGTTTTGCATTTCTTTCTGGATTTTGTGTCTTTTTATGGTTGTTGTGTAAGTCGGTGTAGTTTCATCACTCGCGGTCGTTTTGCGTGTCTTCGTAGTTGTTATTTGACTCCATTCAGTTGCTTTGTGTTCCTTTTTCTTTCTCTTTGTGGATGTCTGGAGTTCCTGTGTTGCTGTTTTGCACGTCCTTGTTGTCATTTACCGACTATTTGTAGTATTGTGCATCTCATTGGGGTTGTTTGTGTGTCTTTGTAGTCCTTTCATGGACTCCCCACATGCCATGTTAACACCACTTCACACACAGGCTCTAAGCCAGGGGGCCTTTATGCCTGTGTTACGTTAATCCATCCACGATACTACTAGGGCTGATAGGGTGGACACCTGAGGGTGAATAAACAGATACCAGGCAGGGTGTGTACCACCCATCTTGCCCCGCCCCCTGACTCCTAGTCTCTTTTTAACCCTGTGGGGGGGCCACGCACAGACAAACAGAAGCCCCGTTTCCTCCCAGCAGTCCGACTAGCTCAGCCGGCTACACATTGCAACCATTGTTTTCCTGTTTGTGGACGGCACCAATGCAACCACTCCATTTATATATTTCAGAGTGACAGGGTTTCATTTGAGGCCTTTATTGATCCTATCGACTGGACGTGTCCCCGCGTTGGCAGGGCCCTGCTGGTGTGATACCAGATGCCTCCGGGCTCATTGGAGGCCCAATAGACCGGCTGGTTGTTGAAAAAAAAAAGAGAAAAGAAAAGCTCAAATACTGTCTGCCGGCGTCTGCCATTTATTTCCCTCAGCAGCATCTCAGCAAGGAGCCGCTTCCTCTTCTCTTAGCCTCCTCTCTCAGCTGGTCAGGGGAGCTCTGCCTGTTCCTTTCTATTTTTAGTCTCTATTTACCATGCGGTAGCCATAGTGGCACTCTCCCACTGCTTCCCTTCTCCTGTCTCACTGCCTTGCGTCTCTCCCTCTCCGTCTCTCACCCCCCCCCCGTCTTCACCTCTTTCACTTCCTCACTTTTTAGACATCTCTCTCACCTATGATTTCTCCATCCAACTGCCCCCCCCCCCCCCCCCCAAATTACGCGGCGGTGCTGGACCGAGAACTTGCTCCGGTGCTCACCGACGCGTACAGTGCATTACTTTGTGAGGCTGGGGTGACTGAGGAGGATCCGTGGGGGAGATGGGGCCGGGGGGGGGGGGGGGCTTTTGGGCCAAATCATCATGCAACCTACATATCTCCCCCCTCTAAAGACAACCACTTCAGAGCACACACACACACACACATACACGCACACACCAACGAGCACACATTAAAACATGCATTTAAGAAACCAAACATTTTGCACAGGGTCCGCGAGTTCTTGATTATCTCTGAGAAAAACACACGAGACACAAACAAAAAAAGTTTGACTAGAAGATCTAAAGTAGTAGTTTTAGTAACAATAATAAGCAGAGACAATGTGGAAAGGAACCAGAGGTCCATCTGGACGCTGACTCAGAGACGCGTCACACAGTGATCCTGTGCAGCGGTCGCGTTGTTAATTCAACATGACTCCCCTCGCGGAGCGTGATATCTCAGCGGCTACTTGATGTGTCGCCGTGAACTTCTGCGCATCATCACTGGTTTGTTCTTAATGACGACTTCCGAGGTTGTTTTTTCGGGTTGCGTCGTCGTCATCATTGTCCAATTGTAGTTCCCGCAGAGAAATATATGATTTCCGAGATCCTCGTCTCTAAAAGTCTGTTTAAGGGGGTCTGAGACGGTCTAAAGTAATAATAATACTAAACCCAAATAACCCAAAATCCCCAAACACAAATCTGGGATGTCAACACGTATTAGAGTGCAAAGCTGCTCCGTAGACAAAGAATCGGTCAATATGTTTGCAGGATGACACATTTTCTGATACCTCTGATACCTCAGACTTTATACCCAATGTTATCGCAGGTTTGACACTTCCCTCTCTGGTGCTCTGTCGTCTTCAACAAAGCAGGAGCTTCATGTAGTCAATAACGTCCCATCTAGAGCAGAAAAGACCAAAAAGCAGGCCAGGATTCAGGGCGGGGCTACTGCGATTGCATCTACGTCATTCCTTCGCCGTCCAAATGCGGTAAAACGTCTGCCCGCCGCTCGGAAAAAGTAGAGATGTTGAAGGGCAAACCGCCAAAATATAGGCTTCATAACGCCAGTCCACAGACCAATGGGTCTGCGTCCACTTCTTACATACAAGCTATGCTTCCTCCTCAAGAAGGAATCATCTTGAAAAGAGGAGGAAGAAAAAGCCTGAAGGAGGCCGACGTCATCCAGGTAACAATTTGAAGAAAACTACACAGGCACCTTTAAAAATGAGGGCTGGTTCCTAATGGATCGTGTTATTTTTGAGGGTTGTTATAACATCCATAACAGCTTCCAGCTGGGCCGCAGAGAGAAAGAGAGATGGATAATGTGTGGGGCATCAGACTAACTGAAATGTGTGCAACCGGACAGGAAGCACTTAGTGTGGAGAAGTCTGTGGAAGACAGCAGGGGGCGGATGGAAAAAAAAACAGATTTCCGAGAGCGCTCGGGGGAAACCTGCCTCGACCATCATCTCCGATTCAAAACCTCACAGCGCACAGCAACGCTCCGTCCCACGGTCCATTCCCATTCCAGCAGCTGTCTGAAGGTCGACCTTTGCTCAGCTGTTAATTGGCCAGGAGGATGCAGAAGATGAAGACAGGAGAAATTCGAGAGGAAGAGCGAGGAGGGGGCAATGGAAGAGTTTAAGGATGGAGAGAGAGAGAGAGAGAGAGAGAGAGAAGAGTAATGGATACAGACAGGTAGATTGATGAGGAGAAAAGCTGTGTTTAAAGTCACAGAGTAAGACGTAAAAAAGCAACGGATACGATGAAAAGTGGAAATGTATTTTGGATCTATTTTTGTATGTGAGAAATGTAATACCTCGGCAAGAAATCCTGCGTACGAGACATGCATTTACTGGACTCAACCCCTCCCCAAAAATGCATTGTCCCCCATTCAATGGAGAGCGTTTAAAAAAAGGTGACGGTTGGAAACGGGTCATGGAGCAGTCACAATCCCCCCTATTGTCCTGCGTAGTTGAACAAAAAGTTTCAGTTTTTATTTGCATGTGAGATAACGAGACGGGCCAATGAGGTGAGGGGCCGGGAAGAAGGAAGGAGAGAGGGGCAATCAGAGGAGACAGAGGAGGGGCATTCAATCCTCCGGCCGTCTCAGGAGGACACTTCTTCATGTAATAATGCACCTGGTGTTTTCCTCAAACTCGCTGAAGAACAAACATCTGCACACATACACGGACCACACTAACTCATGATGTGCGCCTCGCTTTTCTGAGCAACAACCTTTTCTTGTCCCTCCAATGCGGGAGGGACTGGAAATAAGTATTAGCTAATGTGTGGCTGGAATATACATGGTGCTAAAAAAAAAGTGCTGTTGTACAATTAGATTCTTGTTTTCACCGCACCCAATTTTTCCAAAAAAAACGGCGTAGGGTTAAAAATAGACAGAGAGCTTTTCAGAGCTGTTTGAACCTAAATGTTGTGGTGCAACATGACCAAGCAGTGAAGTAGGTGTTGAATTCAGAGCACCTATTTCCTGCCTCGCCATGCCCCCTCACTCACTAAACTGTGATTAAGGACAATTGCATAATATCAAGTATTATTCAATGTCCTTTATAAATGGATATTTCTGTGCTGGGGCACCGCAGAGGGATCGATTGTGAATGCAGACCAGACAAGCGCTCGGCTCATCCGAATCCTCACATGACTCACACACATGCACACACAATTGGGTACACAAACACCAGTACCACACGAAAGAGGGGAAGAGTATTGTTGAGAGGTTATAGTGGACCTAGAGCGTGGGTGGTGAGTGAGAGGGAGGGAGGAACAGACAAAGAAAAATCATGTGTAAAATGGAGACAATATTGAAATAGAAGAGTTGAGCACTGTTTGGCTTTCTTGCTTGTTGTAATTATATATTACAACCTAGTATATGATCATGTATTTTGCTAACACTCATGAGACAGAGCCATTAACCAACAATACATTTCACGTGTGTTCATAAGCACATTTTCTTTTCTCTGAATTAGGCACTCATCTTGTGGAGAGGTTTTGTGTTGGAACACCACTATATTTCAAAAGCACACTCAACGGGATGGCGGCTGATGGGGAGAAAGGGGACGCGCCACAAGTACAGGCTGTCTTTTTTCAGCAAAGAAGCACAATTTTTTTTCTTTTCTCACCTTTTTAGGCATTAAATATCAACCACCCTACTCTGACCTGCATTGACTGCGATTATAAAAGAAATTTACCACAGTTTTCAAACAGTTGGTGTGGGGTAGAACTGCAGCAATGTCGGTTGCTGACATAGTTTAATTCTTGCCCCGCCCCGCTGTGCACAGGTAGAAAAGACCCGCGTTGAGCCGCAGCCATGGATGAGTGGGACGTGCCCCAGATGAAGAAGGAGGTGGACAGCCTCAAGTACCAGCTGGCCTTCAAACGAGAGAAGTCTTCCAAAACGGTGACTGAGTGAGTACTTGGACCGTAACAGTTATGCAGGTCCCGGCACCAAGTTCAATCCCCCGAATCCACTGATATGAAAAGCTCAGAAATGAGATTTATTGTTGAGTTTGTAACATTCAGGGGGGTTGAAATTAGCAGAAATGGAATATACTATTCTTAACTATATATGAGGATTCACAGGGCCTTCAATCAAAGCCTTCCCGTTTGATTGGATTGCTGAAAAGATATTACTATTGATTGGTATTTGCCTATGTAAGCATAGATCACATTTTTTTTAACAGGAAAAAGAAAAAGATGATTAGAGACTGATTGTGATTTTTTTGTAAAACTTGTTATAGATTGACACAGCGTGCATACATTTCTAAAGTTGCTTCTAATTGAACACATTTTTGATAGCTAGTAGAGAGGATAAATACCACTAGTATGTATACTATGGTAAATACGAAGCTGCATGTAGCTTAGCTGATCACAAAAACTAAAATGTTTAAAGGTAACAGCAAAAAGTGTGCAGCAGCACACATCTGCAAAGCAAATCACATCTGCCATGATTACATAAACACAGCAACTTTGAGGGTGACGGGCATTAGTCATTCCACAACAGCGATAAAAAAAGTGATACGGCTTCAATAACTAATGCTGCCTCAAAGGCTGTCACAGTGGGGGCACATGTGAAATCATTAAACAAAGCAGCGGCCTTCATTAGCTTCTGTTCAGCACTCTCTTTGTTCGTCTCAGGCTCTCTCCGCAGTGGCAGCTGATTAAGTGCCAATTGAGAGGGCTCAGAAGAAACACTTCAGAAGCTGTTTTTCATGTAGAGTACAGAAGTCTTCAGGGCAATTGTTTTGGAACTAGTATGAATAAAATACTTCTAAAAATGTATTCTATTGAAAGTACCTTTACGGGTATTTTTCAAATGAGTCAAATTTAACATGCCTTTGCAAAGATAATTTACTAGAGTTATTACGTTACATTATGCTATTACATTGTGCTAACCACGCCGATGGCATTATGCAAGCCATACACCAACCGAATTATGTTAGTGACATAACAGCATTATGCTAACAACAATACACCACCCACATTAAGCTAACAATTACCCGAACAACATTTCTCAAACAACATTACGCTAACAATGGCGATGGTGGCGCATAGAGTAAAGTGATGCGATAGGAGCCGCAAGGTTGGTGGTTCGAATCCCGGCTGCCCAATGTGTCATGTCGAAGTGTCCCTGAGCAAGACACCCAACCCCTAATTGTTCCCCAAACAAAAGTAACGCATGGGTTATAATGCAATTTAAGTCGCTTTGGATAAAAGCGTCAGCTAAATGACATGTAATGTAATGTAACAACATTACACTAACAGCATTACGCTAACAACATTACCCTAACGGCATTACGCTAACAGCATTACCCTAACGGCATTACGCTAACAACATTACCCTAACAGCATTACGCTAACAACATTACCCTAACGGCATTACGCTAACAACATTACCCTAACGGCATTACGCTAACAACATTACCCTAACATCATTACGCTAACAACATTACCCTAACATAATTACGCTAACAACATTACCCTAACAGCATTACGCTTACAACATTACCCTAACAGCATTACGCTAACAACATTACCCTAACAGCATTACGCTAACAACATTACCCTAACATAATTACGCTAACAACATTACCCTAACATAATTACGCTAACAACATTACCCTAACGGCATTACGCTTACAACATTACCCTAACAGCATTACGCTAACAACATTACCCTAACAGGATTACGCTAACAACATTACCCTAACAGCATTACGCTAACAACATTACCCTAACAGCATTACGCTAACAACATTACCCCAACGGCATTACGCTAACAAGATTACCCTAACGGCATTACGCTAACAACATTACACTAACAGCATTGCGCTAACAACATTACCCTAACGGCATTACGCTTACAACATTACCCTAACAGCATTACGCTAACAACATTACCCTAACAGGATTACGCTAACAACATTACCCTAACAGCATTACGCTAACAACATTACCCTAACAGCATTACGCTAACAACATTACCCTAACGGCATTACGCTAACAAGATTACCCTAACGGCATTACGCTAACAACATTACCCTAACAGCATTACGCTAACAACATTACCCTAACGGCATTACGCTAACAAGATTACCCTAACGGCATTACGCTAACAACATTACCCTAACAGCATTACGCTAACAACATTACCCTAACAGCATTACGCTAACAACATTACCCTAACAGCATTACACTAACATTACCCTAACAGCATTTCTCTAACAACATTACATCACGCACAGCAATAGTAAAGGTTTTGCAGCATCGCGATTAACATGTAAAAAATACATATACTTAGGTACGAAGAAAATGTACCAAATAATCTTTCCATTTTTATTGACGAAGAAGCCATAGATTCAGGAGCTTGGTTGAGCACGCCTTGTAGGGACTACGCTGTTCTTGTTGAAATTACCAACAATAGAACTTGGATAGAAGGAATATTATTAACTAGATAGACTGAAATGTCACTCTCATCCTTTCTTGCCTTGTATGGAAAAAGAGATGAAGTAGATAGAAGAAGGATTGTGGTAAACTTCTTCTGGATCTATTTCTCTCTCTCTCTCTCTCTCTCTCTCTACACAAAGTTTGGTGAAGTGGATAGAGGATGGCGTCCCGGAGGATCCCTTCCTGAACCAGGAGCTAATGAAGAACAACCCGTGGGTGGAAAAGGGAAAGTGCATCCTTCTCTAGAAGAAACCATCCAGCACTGCTACGACCTTTCACCTTTAACCACTCTGACCAACAAGCAACTAAAGATGACCCCGCCCCCTGGACCTGACCCTCCTGTGGGCCAGCGCCCCCTATGCTCTCACGTTGAATGTACAGCTGATGTCTCCCCCTCCCTCCCTCTAATTTCCCAACACTACCACTCCAACAAGGGCACAAAGACACACACACATAAAACTCACCCTCCCGCCACTTATCCACTGCAAGTTTATTCCTGCATATGATATATGATGATGATCAATACTCCTATTACATGTCTACGTGTGATACATCATATTTATGCCAGTCAACACGCTTTCTACAACTCTTCATTGTGTGCATAGCAGCTTTTTATTTATGGTTTTCTTCCATTTTTGATATGTTGTAATTTAGTGACCCATTCTGACTGCCAATCTGACCGCTGGGTGAATTTGAGATATTTATACCACTTACAAACAGAAGAATAGCTTGAAGAAGGAGTTAGCTCGCTAACGACTATCCGTGACAGGAACACTCACAGATGGATAATTCGCATTTTGTGTTTTGAGCAATTGGATTCTTGGATGCATATCCTAGAAAACGTCATGTGATGCATTTCATTATCACTAATTTGAAATCTGTATAGGTTATTGTGTTACATTTACAAATCATTAACCAATTGCACAATCATGTTAGTGTGTTAACCACAAATCTACCTAACAAATTAGGTCACCGTTGCAGATGCGATTTTTGAAAGACAAAAAAGACAAATTCCCGCATTTGTTGCTTACGAGCGTCTTAATTAAAGAAGTACAGGTTGGCTCGACCATGTTGGAAGGCGAGTAGGTTGTTGCGTGGGTACGGTTGGACTCCAAGTGTACCCCCTAGGCGCCATCTTGGCCTCGAGGTCGGCCTGTGTCATCGGGGCAGAAAGGTTGACTGTTCTCTGCTGGGGTTGTGAGAGCAGGAGCGAGCGATGGGTCTCTGGGGGGTGGTGTGGGTTGAGTTTAGTGCTCCTCCTCCATAGTGACGGCCCCCTCCCCACCTCGGAAAAACAGAAACGCGCCGGCAGTCGGCATTGGGCAAAAACGTGCGCACACATGCACACACACAAACACACACACACACCAGCTCTCTCCACTGACCCCTCTAACTTATTGACTTTTATTTATTTGTTTATTCATTAAGAAGCCCTTTCTTGTCATCTTGGACTTTGTAGCCTCTAACACCACAAGAAAAAAAAGAATAAATAAGAAAAGACTACACTTGCCGAGCACCATGTACTACTGCCTTGTACACAGTTTACTTAAAACAAGAATGTAATTACGTGGCATGATAACCACTGACCTCAGAATTGGCCTCTGTGTGCGTGCACGTGACCGTAACTGTGTTTGTGTGTGTACCTTCTTTTTGTGTGCATAAATTAAACATTAGGCTTTCATGGATTGTGAAGCACACAAACACACACACACACACCAACACACTGTACATGCTCACACAGGCAGACCTAAGGTAAACAAATCACACACACACACACACACTGCTTATTGAGGGAGGGTATCAGGGAGGAGTGGGAGGGATGTGGGATGGTCTAGAAGACCTCACATCACCTCACTACTGTAAAGAGTCTCATGAGACACACTTTCTTCTAGATGACCTGTTTCCCTGCAGGCTACTCATTCTTTAACAGGACTTCAGATATTTCATTTCTATCCTCCAATTCAACATGTATTCAGTGCATGCAAACCGTCCATACAATTTTGATGTTTTTAATCAAACACGTTAGCCTCCATCTTAGACCTGAGCTTCATAGGGGCCGTTTACACACACCATCCCCTGCTGTCACTAAATAACCAAAACCTGAGTGCAGTGGCGATGATGATGATGATGATGATGCGGTAATTTAGCCATCATCTAAAAAAATTAATGCGACGACTTGCTCCATGTCTGACGTGCGCAGATTCCATCCTACTGACAGGTTTTAGATTTATTGAAATACTCGTTGTGAGCAAATGAAAGGAAATCACTAGTGTAAAAGCTGTGTAGCTGAAGTGAGGCCAGAGAATTACGACGATCAACAATAAGCACATGTGCAACCATGACGACTCCGAATGGAGCCGTTTCTGGGGCTCCGTGTTTCACTGGCATGTAGAGTATGCAGCTTTCTTATTTGGCTTTCATTGGATTTAAATGAGTGGTTACTAGTTGACAGAAAGATACGTGTATAAATCTAGCCTTGTAGTTCCACGATTAATGCATGTAAGAGCGGCCTCCGTGGTACAAGGACGCGAAGTTCTGGTTTGCAGGTTTGCAGCTTTTATTTTTATTCCCTGTGCCGATATCCTCTCACGTCTCTCAAATGAACGTGAGAGGATACCCGAGGCGGCCTGTCCCTTCCCTGTTTTTCTGTTTAGCTTTGTTTGGTTTGTTTTGATATAACCTGAAACATACGTATGTAAGTTATTACTATTATAGTGACAGCGTAAGAGCTTATCAAGCAACATATTCCTCGTAACAGTGCTTTGTGAAAAAAAACTAAATTATGCATCAGATCAAACCTAGTGTAAAGATGACGATGAGCAATAAATTGAAGATTATTTTTTATTGGATGTTTTACAAAAAACATTTATCTTACTGAATAAAGTAGAGCATTTTTAGACTACGTGGCTGGTTTCTGTGTGTTTTGTATCAACCTGTGATCTACGACAGGGGGGGGGGGGGCGGGGTCCAGACCTTTGGACCACTGCCTTGGGGTCAATTTAGGTGGTGATTAGGAAGTGAAGTGTATTTAATTGTGTTGACTGAAAAAGGCAGATATGCCCCTTCCGACTTACAGTATATGTTAATACGAAATAAATCTCCAAGGCAGTAATTGGAAAAGTGACGCGACATGTTTTACAATGTGCTCGAACCCCGCCGCTGTGGGTGTGGAAATATACTCTTATTCTATTCTCATAAATGTATCAAATATGCACCTCAAAAAGGCAGCTGGCCGAATACAACCCTCACAAAGTTAGGGACTTTTCCGAGTGATGATTTATGATTTATCAACACTGATAGTCTTGAGAAGTCATCCTGGTTATCTAACTTAGCCAAGGATCCTCACATGGTACCGTTGAGAATAAACCAGAGGCCTCCTCATTTAATGGAATGATTTCATAGCATTTCTGCTTCTATAATGCATAACACATGGAAAAAAAGGTAAGGTGTTGGACATTTACACCTGTTAGACATACCCCTTTTGACAATTCAATGAGCTGCAAGTAGCACAGTAATACTTACACAAATAAAGAAATATTACAGTCAAATGAAAAAAAGAATCAAAATCATAGACATACACACACTTTTTGGATATTGTACTGATTCTTATTACGATCGTTGAAATAATTTTACATTTTGCTATTATGGAAAGTAAATTGTTTTTTTTAAAACAAAGTAAAGAATTCTCCGCTGTATGGTCTATTTTTACTAAATGAACATATTTCATGCTGTATGAAAAAGACTTGCTCCTTATAGGTTGAGACCATAAACTCATGTTTACTGTATAAATCAGAAGAGCAATTTTGTCATAGATTTCTATACAAAACTTCTTTTTGAAACCAGAGGTGTCGCCCCCTGATGGTCAGTAGAGAGGATGCAGGTTTTAAGAAACTATATCTTTGACTTCACTGCGCCTGACCAGAAGTAATAGTTTACAGTCAGAAACTACCTTCGACAGTCTAGTTTTCATTAGTTTACTTCCACTTTTAGCAGCTTTGGGGATATGACATTTGCGGGATATGGTGGCAAAAACCATTCAATTCAAATCTGCAAGACACAACACACCGAGGGAGAAATGAGTGATGGTGCCGGTAGAACTGCAGGGGAAATAAACGAGACGGAGGAAGACAAGAGCTCGGGACATTTGGTGCTGTACAAGACTACACTCATGGGTGAGATGCATCGCCGCAATCTCTTCTCCTGCTTCCCCCTCCAGCCGCTTCTTGGAACTCATGAATAATAGAAAAGTGGAGATGTAGGAGGCCTCTCACTTTCTTCAGCCCAGTCGGTGCTCCTCCTCACCTCACCGTCCCTTTTCTCTCTGTAGCTTGTCCCCCCCCGTTTCGTCCCTCTCACGAAATATCTCCCAATATCAATCCTAAGTGTGCTGGGAGGGAAATGTATGTAGCAAGAAGGACGTATTGCCCCTTAACCAGTGCCCCCCCCCCCCCCCACACCTTTTTGTCCTAGGATCGTTGCGTGCCTCCTTTTATGATTTGTTTGCTGTTGGACCGATAAATCCCGGTTTTGACCCTGCTTGAATACGAGTAAAGAACTTATCTTGCATTTCTGTTTCCGAGTTGTGCTTTTGGGTTCAAGTACATGTGATGATGACGTTAGCTCACCCGAAAAAATGGACTTCTGTGGACTCTTACCTCTCCACTTGTGCTTTTCATATGCTACCACATTAAACTCACTCAAAGGAGCGGGCAAATGTCATTATATTAAGACAACAGACAAATAAATCAGTTGTTGACACATGATTGACGTGGTCAAGTGAAACTAAAAATAAAACCCTCCCAAATCTACTACTGCTAGGTTTGGAAAACATAACAGTTTGCCTTTAAATAGGTATGTTTGTTAATGTTATTTAAACTTTGGGTGAAGATTAAAATAAGTTAGTGGTCACCTCAACTTGTTCATCAAATACTGATGATCAATTCTGTCAAATCACATGTTAACTTTTGGACTTTTTCAACACCGGTGTTTCAGTCCAGATGTTGGCATGTTTTGAGTAAGAGGAGGAAGAGACAGTTGAATCTTGCTCAGGGCGAGTTCTTTTGTAACGGGTCAGCTCCCCTCAATCCCTCCGACACGCACACACACACTAATGCACTCAACCCCCCCCCACCCTTCCTGCTTAATCCTAACCCCCATTGTCCCTTTCCCCCCTGAAATCCTCAAACCGTCAGCTCTCCTCCCCACACACACACACACACACACACACACACAGCCTGTCTGCAGACAGGGCTAATGCACTGGTTAATGCCCCTCTAACCCCCCCCCTCCGCACTCTGGCGTGCGCAGGAATGCACAAACTGTGTACCAGGACGTCTCCACGCGCACGCGCACACACACATGCACATAAAAACGAGAACTAATGGCCCGTTGGTCCTGAGCGTGCACATTCACGGGTGGATTAGGATTAACAACCCCGCCGCTACGCCACTACTCACACACACATGCTAAGGTGGTAATCGTGCTGTGCCTCGCTTACACACTCAACTCATGCAGCAGAGGTCACCACATGCCATCTCATCTAAGAGCATTAATCCACTCTTTTGGTGGACCATCTCTCTAGATCCCCCCCCCCCCCCCCCCTCCACCCCCCTCACTCCTCTCCCCACTCTCTCAGTAAGTCACAGCTCTGTGTTTGAATGGAGAAAAGCGCTGTGGGCAGAAGCTGCGTATTGTTCTTCCAGTGGGTGTCAGACATGTAGAAAAGCGCAGATAGCAGACAAACTGAATGCTGGACTGTCCCATTTAAGGCTCCGGGGTGCTTCAAAAGAATCCAAGTCTGTACCAGGTGTCATTTCAACATGTGTAAGCAGTTCATTAACATTAAACTACATTAAAAAAAACTCCACAAATGGGAATGTGAAGGGCTCCGCTAAAGCAGTCCTGACATGTCCACGAATATGCGGCTTATTTTGTAATGTCTTGTCTTGTGAATGACATTTACAAAGTGGCGGGTAGGCCCAAGCTCAGAACCACACCTGCTGGCTGATAACGTGTGATGCAAACCACACCCACAATGCAACGCTGCCAAGGCCAGTTGAAGCTTCCCATCAAATGTTATTGTGGTTTTATGCTGTGTTCTGTTCATTCGCCTGCACAAACAACGCATGTAATTCATACTTTCAATGGACAAATAAAGTGACCCGCGCACTGCTGGGATCACACAGGCATGTTCCCATTAGCGTCTATTAGCAGGGTTTACGCCTAACAAACGGCTACGTGAGAGATACAAAGAATAATGTGGAAAATCTAATAGAAAGAATAACCTTGTGGGTGGCCTTTTCACATTCAAATGTGAATCAATGCGTGTTTCAGCCCAATTAATCCCGCCTACACTTCCAAACCCGACACCGCCAACGCCGCGCAAACGTAGAACATT
The DNA here is from genome assembly GCF_949316345.1 of Pungitius pungitius. Lineage (NCBI taxonomy): Eukaryota > Metazoa > Chordata > Actinopteri > Perciformes > Gasterosteidae > Pungitius > Pungitius pungitius. Next base: position 18,157,964 of record NC_084911.1, on the reverse strand, counting down.
ACAGCCAATAGAAACACCAAACTGCAGTGTACATAGTGTTGTTATTTAAAAAGGATGATGAAATGTTTGTATTGACCTTGACCTTCATATTTACAGTCAAGGTAGAACACGAACACGAGTAACGAGCCAGACTCGGCGCCGGCGAGAGTGGTGCAAGAACATATATCCTAACGAGTTTGATCACAAACAGGAAGCCTCGCGCACTAACTTCAAACACATTCCGTCTCTCCCTCGCCACATCACTCCCCCAATGCAGCTCCGCTGTCTCCTTCTTGTTCTCCCTGGAAGTAATGACCCCAGTGGGCCTCATGCCGTCTCCCCGCGTGGGCCTGCAGATTACCGAGCAGATCCGCTGATTGGGCCCCCCCCACGCCTGCGACCATCGACGCCCATTGGCTCGGCGAGGGTTAAGCAGCTCACTCCCTCACATAGGCCTCACAGAACACTCTGCTGTCAAGAAAATCAAACGCTTTTACACAAGTCGGCGCCAGCTCCTCTCAGGGGGGGGGGGGGGGGGGGGGCGTTTGGTGGTACAAAAGGGGCTTATAGTGTCCAGGTAAGAGAAGATGGCAGATCTGAAGGATGGCACAATACGCAGCTCACGAGGATGGTGCCATAAGGTGGGGGGGGGGGGCATTGAGACGCCTTTAATCGTCTTTTTGACAATATGGAAAATAATGTAAAGGGGGGGGTCGCTTGCCTTGACCGAAATAGCAGATAAAACAAGTGTTTTCAAACTCTCCCACATAGCTGTCCACATCTTCGAGGACCTCTCTTTTGCGCCTCTTCTTCCAGAGAAGACTGAAGAAGACCCACCTGTCCCCTCAGAATCTGTGGGACACGGCTGCTGCTATCATCCTTATTATTGCATCAAATATGAATCACATTACTGTTACTGTCATCATAAACCAACATTACTTTGCTTCTCGTCTGAAGTCTTCATGCTTTTCCTCCCTTCAGGCTTCTGTAGATGGTGGTTCTATCTGATGGGGGTCGTCCCTGCAGTGGTCCGTGCCGTACACCTGGCTTACTACTTTCAATATTTGAATCAATTTCTGTCATGGAATCAAATGTATTGTACATATTTACATGGATCATTCTGTAGACATGACATCCATTGTTTCTCGGTCCATCTGGGAGAGGGATCCCCTCCTCTGACCTTCTCCCTACGGTTTATCCCCTTTTTTCCCCCCATCGAAGGGTTTGTGAGGGTTTCGGGACAGAGGATGTTGCATGTGTACAGACTGTTTCAGGCTAATTTGTGATTTGGGGCATTACAAAATAAAATGAACTGAATCGGATTGATTCAAATCAATAACAACCCAGCAAAACAACTCGCACCACCAAGCCTGAGCAAATATGAGGTCAGGTCCTGGGGGGGCAGCCAAAATGGTCCTTGGGCATCGGGGGCGCTGCATTATTGAACAGCCCGGGAATCAAATCATTGAAAGTAGCAGCAGACATATGGCCCCCGTGAGCATTTCATGATGTAAATATTGGGCTGATGGTGACTATCGCTCTCATTGTTTCTCATTCGGAGAACACTGAGCGTAGGGAGGAATCCTCCCCGTGAAGAGGAGGTGGTTGTGTCAAATGTCAAAGTGACGCTGATGTAACATCATGCAGTCGTTAAGAATACTTCAGACTTTAGATTGAGAACTCAAGGACTCACGTTTACAATGTTTACTGAGGGAACAAATCAATATTCAATGTATTGATTTGTATATTCTCATGGACCAATCTGACCAACTGTTCCAACCCGTAGGAGTCGCCCCCCGGTGGTCAGTAGAGACAATGCATTGGCTTCTTTTCCCCTAAAGTAACTATGGAGTCACTAGCTGTCAGATCAATGACACCAGTATCGTACAACTTTATACAACAAATTTAAATAAAGATCAAGATCCTCAAGCTCATATGCCCCCCCCCCCGTTCCCCACCAAGTCAGATCATGTTTGAGGTTTGTACCTTCCTGTCCAAAGGAGTCCGTGCATCTTACACAACACTAAGTGTTGTGTATTCTGCAAATACGACACTGTGCAGTCGTGATGAAACTAAGCTTCACTAGAAAGACACGATGGCATTCAGGCTTTCTTTTATCCAAATAAAAAAGGTCAGCTGAGGCTTTATCTCGTTCTGCTTTCTTTACCCGAGAGGCTCATTTTCCGTCAGGTCGGACATCTTTTCACCGACGACGTGCCTGAACGCTGTACAAATGCTGCTTGAGCTAAAGCGCAGGCCGTCTATGCGGTTGCCGTAGCGGCGTCTTTTTGTCTTTTTCTCTGTTCCAAAGCATTTCCAGCAATCACTCATTGTTTACGACACAACTGGCAGAATGATTCATGGTGCGCTGAACGCTGTTACAAACTCAGACCAGACAACAAGAGGCTTTCGACCAGAAAAAAGCTTCGTACGGGAACTTTTCTCAATTATGAAATCACTTTAGTGCAAACAATCAGACTTCCAGAGAATCTTTTGTTGGGATATGCTTCTTCTTATTATTATTATATACACACATCTTTCACCCTGAGGCGTCGGATTGTATGAAAGGAGCTGACACGTACTTGCAGGCGGCAACATTAAAACTAAAAGTTGCAGCTCACAGACCAACAAAGTTAAGCTATACGTGCATTACACAATTCTTCATACCTGGACATGTGGCCGCCGTGGTAACAAATGTGTGCTAAGAAGCATATAGTTTATGTGTTGAGCTCTATCTTTATGGCCACAGATTAATTCAACTTTGTATTATTTCTTCAAGAGCAGCGGAGGTGGATAAATAGGTCAGGATTCACGAGCGGGGACCTCAAAGTTGTCAAAGAACCCCTGTGTGTTGTGTCCACGGCCGTATACGGAGACAACGGCTCTGCTTCATTAAGACGCCTTCACTGAACGGGGCACCGTCCGACTTTAGAGCTCCGACTTTGGCCTCCTGTCTTGGCCTTAAAAGGAAGAGTGTATCTCTCTCTCTCTCTCTCTGTGTCCCCCATAGATAAATTGAAAGATAACGCTCTTTAATGTCTTTCATCCTCCCTGTCCCCTGCATGCCTGTGTCGGGGGACGAGGTTCACTCGTGGGGCGAGCTTCATTTCCGTAATTGAGGACAGAAAAAGAAATCCCGACACACGGGTTAGTTAACAGCACACTGCCCCTCTCTCACCCCGCCACGCACGAGCACCGAGCGAGCCGAGGCCTGTTTGTAGAGCTAATTAGCATTGAATCTGTGTGTGTGTGTGACTATGTGTCAGCGCGAGCCTGTGTGTGTGTGTGTGTGTGCGTGTGCAATAGCTGGGATAGGGTTGTGCTCTGTGGCCCAGTTTTGGCTGAATAAGGGAGAATGCTATAGGCCCGATGGAGAGACAGGGGTTAGGAAGGACAGATATAGATAGAAGTGAGAAAACGAGAGGGAGGGAGAGATGATGGGGTTGTTAACAACTGAAGCACCCGGTCCCCAGGGTGTTCCCTCAGTGTGTGTGTGTGTGTGTGTGTGTGTGTGTGCCATGTTGTTTCCTCCGCGGTGTCATTACCAGCTTTCCCACTCCCACTGGAGTCCGTGTTTACCCAGCGAGGCTTCTGAGCTGTCGCCGCAGGAGCCGTCCTTCCGCCGTCGCCATTGGGAACCAACAGACGCAGCGGGGGCCCGCCTCGATGTCACCTTCCAAAGCGGGGGCTGTTCAGCGTTCTGGGACGTCAAGGGGTGGCTGAAGTGAAACGTCGAATGCGCGCGTCGACCCGCTCCATTCGGCGGCTCGTTCCACAACGTGCACACGGGGGGGGGGGGGGAGAAAATAGGGTGGTTATCGGGGCAAATACGTAGCAAAAACGGAGCCTTTTTAGGAGATTGTGAATGGTGAAGCACTTTGTGAGCACTGAAGAGGATGAATAGAAAACTGCAACTCAAAAAGTGTCATCTTAACTTTAACAACTATTGTGTAGCTAAGTCAACTAGCTGATAAAACCAACCTGCTTGGAAAGGTAGAAGCGTAAAAAGCGCCAGCTTAGCTTTTTGTCATCGGAGCATTTTACTTTTTTGCCCGTGAGACGGAAGATGACGTTATTGGTGACACAAAATGACGAGGCAACGAAATCACAACTACAAAGCTTTCTGAAGATCCATGTTTGAACTAATTCTGTCAAGTGAGTCTCGTTGGGTCATTGCTTTCTGTTCAGACTGCGTTCAGACCACATTTTTAAAATGTTGTGTAATAGTGTGTAAAAGAGTAAATTTGTGAAAGCTGGTGCTTTTTTAATCTGTCTATGCCACTCCAATCCTGCAGGTCCATTGGGTTGAATGATCAAAAGTAATAATAATAATAATAATAATAGAGGACCGAAAAGACAACAGCCACGCAAACAACTTTGGGAAGCTTTGAGCTAAATGATGGCGTGAAGCTTTAATGTGAAACCATGTAACTGGTTATTGGCACCAAACACTGGATAGAGCCGAGGCTATTGGGATTAGTGTGAATGTCTTGTGGGTCTTTGGTGACATTTGCCTCTCGCTACTCAATGTCTTCGTTAGCTGGGTAAAAATGGGTAAAATTCTGAATAATAATGCCATGTGTTTGTGTTTGATGAAAGGGGGGGAGTTTATTTTAGGAGCAATGGGCCTCTGGAGCAATGGTTTCGGTGATCAACCCATCACAACTTTATATGTAGGACGATGAACCATTTCCAAATGCTTTAATGCAGTGAAGAATCCTTTTCATAGCTGAGTTTTACTGGCGAGATGTGACACGTCGTAGCTATGCAGATGACGTGGTGCTGTGGGACTATTACTGCAGGAGGAAAGAAGGATTTCTCTCAGAGGACATAATGACAACAGAGAGGACACACTTGGTAGTTCCTGTGCCACCTACACACCAATTAAAAAGAATTTTAAACTCACCGTTTGGTCTGTTTTTGTCCAAGTGGTGATATGTTTATGTGTGTAATGTGTGTGACGGCAGAACAACTAGAACATGATTTGCAGTCACTGCTTTCGAGGCGTAACACAACGTAGAGTACTGATCAGCATATACATGCTGGAACACTATCGCACAACTGGCTGTAGTGTGACACCGGGTAGAACCCCCATATCCCACTGTAACCAGTTCATTCCACCCCCATATCCCACTGTAACCAGTTCATTCCACCTCCATATCTCACTGTAACCAGTTAATTCCACCTCCATGTCCCACTGTAACCAGTTAATTCCACCTCCATGTCCCACTGTAACCAGTTCATTCCACCTCCATATCCCACTGTAACCAGTTCATTCCACCTCCATATCTCACTGTAACCAGTTCATTCCACCTCCATATCTCACTGTAACCAGTTAATTCCACCTCCATGTCCCACTGTAACCAGTTCATTCCACCTCCATATCCCACTGTAACCAGTTCATTCCACCTCCATATCTCACTGTAACCAGTTAATTCCACCTCCATGTCCCACTGTAACCAGTTAATTCCACCTCCATGTCCCACTGTAACCAGTTCATTCCACCTCCATATCCCACTGTAACCAGTTCATTCCACCTCCATATCTCACTGTAACCAGTTCATTCCACCTCCATATCTCACTGTAACCAGTTAATTCCACCTCCATGTCCCACTGTAACCAGTTCATTCCACCTCCATATCCCACTGTAACCAGTTCATTCCACCTCCATATCCCACTGTAACCAGTTCATTCCACCTCCATATCTCACTGTAACCAGTTCATTCCACCTCCATATCTCACTGTAACCAGTTAATTCCACCTCCATGTCCCACTGTAACCAGTTCATTCCACCTCCATATCCCACTGTAACCAGTTAATTCCACCTCCATGTCCCACTGTAACCAGTTCATTCCACCTCCATATCCTACTGTAACCAGTTCATTCCACCCCCATATCCCACTGTAACCAGTTCATTCGACCTCCATATCTCACTGTAACCAGTTCATTCCACCTAACAAATTTGTTGCAAGTTACATAATAATAAGTCACTGTTTGATCCTGAGGAATCAAACATGATAGACATAAAGTCACATGACATGAGTCATTACTGCTGGAGCTTCAGCTCTGCAGCTGAACACCAAGCTCTGGACAAAATATAGAAGCCTGCGGAGTCACACACACACACACACACATACACACACCAAAAGCACTTTAAGTAGGTTTGTGTTTCGAAGCCATGTGACCTCATACAGTGCCTCTTTCAATAAAACATGGTGGTTCCTTGTTAATCTTTAATAGTTCTGTCCTTGAGAATTAACCCAGATGAACACACATTTAGGGCGCCACACAAACACACACACGTTCTTCCTCTCACTTCATCTACCTCCTAATAGTACTTTCCCCTCTCCCTTCCTCCCTCCTTTCCTTTCACGTTGTCTTTCCTTCCTTACATCCTTCCTCTCCTCAGTCTTCAACTGAAGAGAAGGACAACCTCAGGGGGGGAGAAGAAAAACAGACTAGGGGGAAATAACAAATGGAGGTGTGGAAGAGGCTGTATGAAGAACAAGGAACAATCTGGGGGAGAGGGAGGAAGAGAAGGAGACAGGAGGAGAAATAAATATGGTGGAGGAGCAACCGGAAGGGAAAAAGACAATTGGCATTGAGCGATCGATCGTGGGGCAATTCGATAAAAGATTCATGTTGCAATGCTCGCTGGGAAGTTTGCCTCGGGCCGGGGTTTGGGGCGGCACACCTGTTCTACATCCCTGTGTGTATGTGTAATTTGGTGGATGTGGACGGTAATGATTGTCAGATTAGGATTATCCTGTTGATTACATCAAGATTATTGCATCAGTCCAACAGCAACCAGCCACGGACCCGGCTGCGACGTCTCTGTTATCCTGTCGGACCCAGTGAGACGCAGAGAGCCAGCCAATAACAGCCACAACCCAGGAAACGTGTTGCTTTTCAAATCTCGTGCTGCAGCTCATGGCTCTCTGATCTCCCTCGCTGCCGGGTCACGTGACGCCATCTGCGGCACCCAGGGTCCGTCTGTGAGCGGTCAAACTCCGCCCCCTGCTGGCCGCAGCGATGAACTGCATGAGCAAAGCGTGTGCGGGTGTGCAAGGGAGACACATCTTCTTAGTAACAGACACCCATTTCAAAGAGCCAGGTAAAGATGTTCGCACCAATTGTCGAAACATTTAGATGCAGATGAAACTTTTGGTTGCCATGGTGTTAGAGCAGCTACTAATACTAGATAGTTTTGCTTTTTTTTATAGAAAAAGGTTGCCTTTGCAAAGAATCTGCTGATGTTTTGTTCTTAATGTAACATAGTTAATATGGGTTAGGATAAATCCTGCTAAAATGGCTGAACTACGCCATCTACTGTTTTAATGTGGTACCTGAACGGACCAACGGACCAACGGGATTGTGGGAAAATCCTCCATTAAATTGAGGATTAAAAAGGAGGTAACGTTTTTTTTTTGTATGTCCGTGAACAATGTTTACTTTATGTACTTTAACAATTAATTTATGGTGTAGCTTTATTATTTTGGATGTTTGTTATCTTCGTTTATATTTGCCTTGGTCTTTTATTAATTAATGTGATGTTTTGTACATGTTTTAGTGTTTGTAATAATGTCGGGTTAGCTAGCTAACACCCGTTTTCTGTCGTCCTCCTAGACACGTGATCCCAAATTCTATTTGTGTCCGCTGTTTTATCAGGTATGTTAGTTTGTTTAGATGATTATTATTTACCACTATACGATCATTGCATAAGTGTTTGTTCATTAAATTGAGGATTAAAAAGGAGACACGTGATCCCAAATTCTATTTGTGTCCGCTGTTTTATCAGGAGCTCCAGAATCGCAAGTAAAAAGATAGAGGACACTTCATAGGAGTTACATTTGTGCCGTGACTCGTCCATGACTACGCCGGACCGGGCAGGTGTCTTCTCTCCGCTGCATCGACTTGGAGCTGAGGTCCTTTGGTTTTGAATGTCGGTCTTATTTAGCTAATAACTGCCATATTTCCTTAGGACTGAGTGGGTATTTTGATAGCAGGTATGAGTTTTAATGTCTTTGCTACATCTGGCATGACTCCTCTCAGTTTTGGCAGGGGGAGGGGGCTGCACATCACACCGGTTCCCTTTTCATTAGCTGACCAACAAGTCGGAGATAGGACAGCTTTTGGTGAGGATTTGGTACACAGTCCTTTCAGACGTGGGGGGGTAGTGACACCTCAGAATCAGCCTACAGTTGAGTTACCTCCACCACAGTGCGCTAGTACATCAGTTCCAGACCCTCTCTCGGATAGTGGGAGAGTAGTTGACCAGATGAGCACCATTGTGCAACGGATAGGGCAGCAGCTAGCTGAGAGCATTATGTCACATCTCGACACGTCAAGACCCGCAGCCTCTGTACATTCAAGTCATGAGGAAACGACCCAACCAAAAGACTCCAGCCGCACACTGGATCTTTCCCAAGTGCAGCTTGTAACTCAGAGAGGAGTCAAGGATCCACCTGTATTTCGAGGGGAGACTTCAGATACACTATCTGTCGACGAATGGGAGGATTCAATGAAAAATTACATCAGAAAGAGTGGCATTCGGGTTGAAAATCAGGCTGAGGAAATTCTAATGCACCTAAGAGGCAGAGCCAAGGACGTTGTGAGATTTGGAGTAAGAAACGGTGAAGTTGATGTCCAACATAACCCACAGGCCATCTACGGGCTCCTTCGTAGACACTTCAGTACGAGCCATTGCTCTTCTGTGCCATTGGCTGACTTTTACTCCACCATACCGAAACAACAGGAAGATCCATATGAGTATTGGCTTAGACTGAACCGAGCCGCTGATGTTGCTGCAAGTTGTCTTGAGGAGCAGGGAAAGATGTTTGACGGCCCCAGCATTGAAGTCACACGGATGTTCATTAGACACTGCCCCAGTAAAGATCTAGCACTTACTTTTAGGTCCAAGACAATCGATAGATGGTCAGCTCGTGAGGTTCAGGAAGTGTTAGATGAATACCATCTGGAGAAGGGATTTAGGTCTTCTGCAGAGGGGGTTAGCAGAATCGACATAAATAGAGTTGAGGTTGGCAATATTGTAACTTCAGTCCCAGACATTCCTGGACAGAAGACGGCTGTGGATCAAGAGAACTCTACTCTGGAGAGGTTAGTTGGAATGCTAGAGAAGGTGTTGCTCCAGGGCCCGGGTTATACTCAGGTCAACAAAAGGCCACATTCCAGCAACAGACTCCCGAAAGTTGAGGGGTTAAATGAGATACCGTGTTCCATATGTAATGACGCTTCTCACTCTGCCCTCACCCATTGCCGAGAGAACAGGCTCTGTTTCCGGTGTCACTTACCTGGCCATCCAAGACGCACCTGCCCGGAAGGAAGACGTCATTCTGGGAATGGTCAGCAGGGAAACTAAATGATCTGTGTGCAGGGGAGGACAGCGCAGATCGAGTGAGTGAGCCTCCCACCTTGGATTTGACAGACATTGATGATTACGAAACATTGTGCCACACCTACCGTAATGTAGTTGCATCTCAAAAAACACTAATTGTGCAACGCTTGCAAAAACTCTCGAAGACTGATAGTCTATTCTACACAGATGTGACAGCTGATGGTGGGCATACTCTCAGAGCATTGATAGATAGTGGATCTATGGCATGCACTATAAGCGAGACAGCCGCCGCAAAACTTTCACAGTCCATCCCCGATATGGTAAAGAAGTCAGCTGAGGACTTTGTCATTGTTGGATGTGGGGGCCACCTTGTCACACCTTCTGCCATGTATGACTTTGCTGCATCAGTTTACGGATATAAAGTAATAATTCCTGTTCTCGTTGTACCAGGACAAAATGATGAGATGATTCTAGGTAGCAATGCCATCAAGTGGCTCATACCCCGGATGGAAGAAACTGTTACTGGCCAAAACATCACATCTCCGGAGAACAATGCTCGAGATGATATGCTGCCCCATTTGACATCCCTGCTGTCTTACTCGGATGGATGGAAAGGTGAAGCTGTGCCAAACAGAATAGGCACGGCCAAACTCAAAAGATGTGTCACTCTAAAGCCGATGTCTGAACATCTTGTGTGGGCTAAACTTCCTGCATCTGACATCTCTGCGGTGGGAAGGGCGGTCGTCATAGAACCCACCCAGTCAAAAGCCAGGCCTGCACAGATTTTAGTGGGAAGAGTTGTTACCTCTTTATGGGGAGATGGCTGGGTTCCAGTCAAGATATTAAATCCCACAGAGAAGCACCTCACCATTAAAAGAAATGCAAAGGTTGCAGATGTGTCCCCCTGTCTCTCTGTACAGGACCTACCTGAACCAGATCGCGTCCAATCCAATGTGCAATGCACACAGAGCTCACCACCTGCACCAAGGTCAGAAGAGGAGATATCACGCATCTTGAGTGGCATGGGGCTGCAGGATGTGGACCTTTCGTCTTGTGAAGTTTCCCTCAAGTGGAAGGATAAGCTCCTGCAGCTCATTGAGCAGTATGAATCCAGCTTTTCAAGGCATAAGATGGACTGTGGTGAGGCGGCAGATTTTGTCCACAGAATCCGTTTGGTGGATGACAAACCCTTCAGATTCCCATACAGGAGAGTCCCACCGTGCCATTATGACAAGCTTCGGACTGCTCTTAATGAGATGGAGGAGTTGGGGATAATTCGTAAGTCTCAGAGCGAGTATTCTTCTCCTCTCGTCCTGGTTGCCAAGCCGTCTGGCGATCTCCGCATATGCAATGACTTCAGGTGGTTGAATGCAAGAACAGTGAAAGATGCACACCCATTACCTCATCAGACGGACTCCCTTGCTGCACTTGGTGGCAATGTGTTTTTCTCCACAATGGACCTCACATCAGGCTTCTACAATGTCAGGCTGCATGAGGACGACAAGAAATACACAGCGTTTTCTTCCCCATTTGGTCTCCATGAATATAACAGGATGCCCCAAGGCCTCACAAACAGTCCTGCCACCTTTATGAGAATGATGATGTCAATCTTTGGCGATGAGAACTTTACAAGCCTGTTATGCTACCTGGATGATCTTATGGTCTTTGCTCCATCTGAACAGGTTGCTCTGGAGCACCTGCAAATGGTGTTCTCACGCCTGGCTGCAAACAACTTGAAGCTCTCGCCTAAAAAGTGCCATTTTCTTCGCCGATCTGTCAAGTTTTTGGGACACATCATTAGTGGAGATGGTGTTCGGACAGATCCCACTAAGGTACAGGCTATAAATGATGTACAGGAAGCTGACCTGATGGAGGCTGATGAGAAAACACCTTGTGCAAAGAAGATCCGATCTTTCATGGGAATGGTTCTCTACTACCATCATTTTATTGAGGGATGTTCAGCTAAAGCTAAGCCGCTGTTCAACCTTGTGGCTGAGCCTGCGACACCGCACAAAAGAGGGAGATGTCATAAACCAAAATTCAAAAAAGGCAGAGTTAAACTGTCCCCGACGGACTGGACTGATGAGTGTAGGGAAGCATTCAGAATTCTGAAACACGAGCTTGTGCACAGTGTTGCGTTGGCCCATCCAGATTTTGGTGCAGCATTCATCCTCGCTATTGACGCCTCCTTTGATGGCCTAGGAGCTGTACTCTCCCAGTTGCCTCCTGATGGAGAAGTTGCCAGACCTGTGGCGTTTGCAAGCAAGACACTGTCACATTCCCAGCTGAACTATCCAGCACATCGGCTGGAATTTCTTGCTCTTAAATGGGCAGTTTGCGACAAATTTAGCCACTGGCTGAAAGGGCGGTGTTTTACCGTCTGGACGGATAATAATCCATTAACCTACATCTTGACTAAGCCTAGGTTAGATGCATGTGAACAAAGATGGGTTTCCAAACTTGCAGCATACAATTTTGATCTGAACTATGTCCCTGGTGCAAAGAATGTGGTTGCCGATGCACTGAGTAGGGAGCCCTTTGTCCGGTCATGCATAAGCCACCGTCTTGTAACTGAACCCTATGCATTGTTATTGAACCATGTGAATGGAATGTTGGATAGGACAGTACAAGATGCATTCAGATGTACTACTAACTGCCAGTTGGTTGTTGACCACTCCGAGGAGCATGCGGTGGTCACTACACCTTCTCCGCAGGGGTCCCTTTCTTCACAAGATGTCTCAGCTGTGTTGGATGCACACGACTCTGGAGGTGTCAGTCAAATGAGAGGCACTGAACCGGCTATTCTTCAGCTTGCCGATGTTGATCAGATTGATTCTTTACCGAAGAGTGAACTGGTCAATTTGCAAGAGCAGGATGATGTCTTGAGCAGGGTTTTCTTTTACGTTCAGCGTCACAGGAGGCCCTCTAGGCGTGAACGTGCTGGTGAGTCTCGGGCGGTGATGAAACTGTTGAGACAATGGTCTAAGCTTTCCATAAAGAATGGCATGTTGTATAAGGTAAAGAAAGACAGACAAATGAACACGACAATTCACCAGATTGTTGTTCCAGACTCCCTGAAACTCCAAGTCCTCCGTGGCCTCCACGACTCATCAGGTCATCAAGGGCAGGCGCGCACACTCTCTCTCGCCAGGCAGAGGTTCTTTTGGATAGGGATGGAACGTGACATCATCAACCATGTGCGAAACTGCTTTCGCTGTATGGTTGGAAAGACCCCGGAGCCTAACATCCGTGTTCCACTTGAAAGCATTATCACCTCGGAACCAATGGAACTAGTATGTATTGACTTTTGGACAGCTGAGCAGACTGACAAAAAGAGTGTGGATGTTTTGGTTGTCACAGATCACTTCTCCAAATTGTCGCATGCATTTCCTTGCAAAAATCAATCAGCAAAGCAAGTTGCCCGTCGTCTCTGGGATGACTTTTTCTGCATCTATGGTTTCCCTAAACGCATCCATTCAGATCAAGGGGCTAATTTTGAGAGTCACCTCATTAAAGAGCTGATGGAGATGGCTGGCATTCAAAAATCACATACCACCCCGTACCATCCTATGGGGAATGGAGTTGTCGAGCGATACAACAGGACCCTCGGGAACATGATAAGAGCTCTGCCACCCCAGTCCAAAGCCAAGTGGCCACAAATGCTTCAGATGTTGACATTCTGCTACAACTGCACCGAGCATGAGACAACGAGTTTTGCGCCTTTCTTTCTAATGTTTGGGAGAATTCCACGTCTGCCTGTCGATGTTATGTTCCAGCATGCTCTCCCTAACGGGGCTGTTGTTGGCCACAATGAGTTTGTCGCTCACTTGAAGCGGGACCTGTCTGAAGCTGCACGCATTGCCCGGCTGAACAGTCGGACAGAACAGGCTCGTCAGGCAAAGAACTACAACCGCAAGGCAAAAGGGTCACCGCTCACTATAGGTGACAGAGTGCTGCTTGCAAATCGCGGTGAGAGAGGCAAGAAGAAAATTGCAGACAAATGGGAGTCCACAGTCTATGAAGTGACGTCTGGGAGGCCTGAAATCAATGTGTACAGCATCAGAGATCCTGTGACAGCAAAGGAAAAAGTTGTTCATAGAAACCTCCTTCTGCCTGTTAGTTTTCTCCCTGTGGGAGATGACAACGCCTTGGAGTCATGCTCCCCTTCAGTGGCGGGAGGTGAACAATGTGCCCCAGTGGTCCCTGTTGATGTACAGGACAGTGTGACAAAGACAATTGACTGGCTCCAGCAAATGGATGAGGAGAGTGATGAGGACACCACAGCCAGCCAATCGGATGTTGTGAGTGCTTCACCCTCGGAGACTGGAGTGACTATTGCCCCACGCGCTGTGTGTGAGGTTTTGGATACCTCGGATCCTCCGCTACAAGCTCTACAGTTGCCTTCCCCTGAAACTTCTAGTGGATGTGTGGTGTCTCAGGAGGCCTCATGCCAGCCCTCGGCGGTGGAAGTTCCAAATATTGTCTCCCCGGACCGGGCGAATGAGACACTGTTAGATGCAAGTACACAAGAACAGGTGGTTTGTGCACAGCCACCTCCCCTTTGCACCAGGGCAGGTAGACCTGTAAAACCTCCACCTCGGCTCATTTGTGAAATGAATGAACAGATTGTAGATGGCTCAGTGTCATCGGTTGATTCTTTGTTTTATTTTGTGAAGAACATGTTTTCTGGTTAGAATGCTTTGAGTTGTTTTACAGGTACCTTACAGTTGTATATGTCATATAGCAGTGTTTACAGAAAAGAGGTGTACACGGCATCTTTTGTGTCTACGTTAGTGGTGGGATTGGCCAATCCGTTGCTGACTTAATTCTACGTGAAAAGTTTTCTTAACTGACTGAACTGATTATGCTTTTATGACTAAGCACCTGGACTTTGGTAGATGGTATCTTTGTTATTGTTTTTTTATTCGGTGTGCCCCAATTTAGCAGAATTTAAGGGGGGTGTATGTAACATAGTTAATATGGGTTAGGATAAATCCTGCTAAAATGGCTGAACTACGCCATCTACTGTTTTAATGTGGTACCTGAACGGACCAACGGACCAACGGGATTGTGGGAAAATCCTCCATTAAATTGAGGATTAAAAAGGAGGTAACGTTTTTTTTTTGTATGTCCGTGAACAATGTTTACTTTATGTACTTTAACAATTAATTTATGGTGTAGCTTTATTATTTTGGATGTTTGTTATCTTCGTTTATATTTGCCTTGGTCTTTTATTAATTAATGTGATGTTTTGTACATGTTTTAGTGTTTGTAATAATGTCGGGTTAGCTAGCTAACACCCGTTTTCTGTCGTCCTCCTAGACACGTGATCCCAAATTCTATTTGTGTCCGCTGTTTTATCAGGTATGTTAGTTTGTTTAGATGATTATTATTTACCACTATACGATCATTGCATAAGTGTTTGTTCATTAAATTGAGGATTAAAAAGGAGACACGTGATCCCAAATTCTATTTGTGTCCGCTGTTTTATCAGGAGCTCCAGAATCGCAAGTAAAAAGATAGAGGACACTTCATAGGAGTTACATTAAGACTCTCTGTACTCCAGACACAAAACACCATATTAGTAAAGAGATGATAATTGCTTCAAATAAATCAGGGGGAGTTAGATGAGGGAAGGTACACAACTCTCACACCTCAAACACAAGCCTGTACCCGAGTAGCTTAGCATTTCAACTGGAAACAACAGCAAGCCGAAAGATGAACAAAGACAGTTATCTAAAAACATAACTATTTTCACTTCAAGACCATCTTAAATATGACTCAATAATGATAATGAGCTCAACAGCTCAAAAGAAACTCGCCCTGGATTTTATCAAAGACCCTTCTGAAAGTAATCTTTTGTGTTTATATTTCCAGTTCCATAACTCAAACCGTCTTCTTATTCAGAAGATTAAAGTAGGTGCCATGGGGCCATGAGTACCACTGTCTTTGGCTCACAACTGCATGCTGTCCTTGAAGGATGACGTCCAGATCAAGTATGTGCTTAGTCATGTTCGCCACACATTCAGCATCCGACAGTTCTCCCATCGGCTGTCTCTTTTTTAGACAAAATAGTCTAATTTCCCCGCAAAGAGAGAATGTTCGTTCTCCTGCAAATCCCAGACTGAGCCCCCTCACACGGACCACTCTGTGGAGTTATCTTGGATTGCTTCACTTTTCTAGCACTCTGATAACTTTCTGTATGAATGGGCATGTTTTTTGTTTCTTTACATTAGATTTCAGACACAAAGCTACAGTCTCATGATAGCGTTCCTTATCAGTGTACCTTTTTGTACTTGCTGTGTCCCTGAAGGGTCAAAGAAGATAAAAAAAGAACTGTGCCACTGACCAGTTTATTATTTGAGTTTACTGCAAAAAACATTTAAGAAGTAAGAAGAGGTACATTTTAGGTTCTATAAAATGGTGCAACAATTTGGTTTATTAAAGCCAGTGAATCAAAGCTATGAATTATCTGGGATTTAACGCAGCAACGCCTGGAGTCCAACCAGACCCGAGTGGACAACACGTCTGACTGGACTTGATTGACATCAATCCCCTAAAATGTTAGACCGGTTAAGGCTGGACCAGACGGGCATCATTCAGTGACGTCATGTTATTCCAATCATAGCTCCACCCAGCTTCAAACTGACCACAGGGCCAATCAACCATGGGACAGTTAACACCTGTCTGACCGGACAGGGATATTGAGACATTTATTATCAATACAGATAAATGGTTAAATTCGGTTTAGGTTGTCATATTCTAAGTGGATCTTCAAGAAGTTGTGATTGTAAATGTAATTATTTTTCTCAATGAATAATATTAGGAAATAAAGTGCATTTGTGCTTATATTTCGAAAATGAATTAAGTGCAATGAAAGGTCTCCAGTTCACAGTTAATAGCACATTTAGCATAGTCGCGTCACGCAGACGCAAATCTCGTCCCACGCCGCGGAGCTTCAGCTCTTCTCGCCGCACCACCGACTTGTCACCAAAGATGGCGATTTGCTGAGTGCTCATGGATACACACATTTCTTGGCTCGTCGTTGTCTCCCCAGAAACGCCAACCTTAACAACAAATTAGCTGCTTAGCGACCGACTATTTCTCCGCTCGATGCCCTTCTGACCGCTACCATGCAGATCACGCTCAAAACACTGCAACAGCAGACCATTCAGATCGAGATAGACCCCGAGCAAACGGTGAGTGGCTGTTAGCTAACTTGCTAACTTTTAGCTAACATCACCAGCTGCGGTGCAATGCTTCACCTTCGCGTGTAGACCAACTGTTGTATTTCGTCATTGTATTTCCAACACGATAACATTTAAAGTAGTCGCAACGAGGACGGAGACCGAGCAACGGCACGTGCGAGGAGTGCACGAACGAGTGCTAAACATCGCTGAAGCTCACTAGCAACCGCTAGCAAGTTAGCTAGCCGAGCAGTCCGTTAACAAAAGTCCTCGCGACGCCACCGGATTTCTTGTCGTTTTAAGTTCGCTTCGCGGCGGCGTCGCTGCTCGTCGGAAACATCCACAGTGAACGAGGATGTAATTCCGCGACGTCTGTGGCGAGCCCAAGCTTCCCCCCGGCACGAGTCGATTGTCAATGCTAATGCTAACGCTTATGACACTGCTAATTCCGAGGAGCCTCCTTATTGGCGCTGGCTAAGTTTGTTAGCATGTTCACACAATTTGACACGGAGCTAGCAAGGCCAGCATGGTTTACTCACAGCGCAGACCACTCAGGATACTTCGACCGATTCTCATTTACAGTGTGCCGAGGGATACGCGGCGTGCGGACTAAACCGTGTTCTTACGCATCCCACTTTTAGCAAGTCAGCCATTAAGCCTCCCTCCCTGGAGATGACATTGGTTCTTCTGGACGAGTTGAGGAGTGGCGTTAGGCGCTTTGTAGAAAGTTGAGCGCCTGTGACTTAACGTCATAGCTCCAAGTGGGGCATCATGCCGACTATAGACATTAATGATTAGAAATAAAAGCATTATGAGACGAATTGGGTCCCTGTGTGTCAATGGTTAATATTTCCTTCCTCTTTTCTCAGGTGAAGGCCTTAAAAGAGAAGATAGAAACGGAAAGGGGAAAAGACAACTTTCCCGTATCTGGGCAGAAGCTGATATATGCTGGAAAAATCCTGCAAGATGACACGCCCATTAAAGATTACAACATTGATGAGAAGAATTTTGTGGTGGTGATGGTTTCCAAGGTAAGATGTTAGTTAATATGTCCTGGTAGCATTGGGTTTTATAGTGTGGTTTGGGTAGTGATTTACTTTTTATGCAGATGTTGAAAATACATTTTTATACTACCAAGGGCCCGATGAGTGGGATTCACCTTATAAAATAGTTCCTACACAAGCTTTATTCATCACTCGAAGTGTGTGCTGGTTCTTTTATCTGTATTCTCTTCTTTTGCTCTGGATGTTACTGGGCATCAACCTTCATTAAAATCACAGCATCCAGATCATAAGCATGTATCCCAGAGGGAGCTACAAAACGGGCAATTACAGGACGAAAGGAGCCCCTAGTTGAGCCAGACAGTGGGGGCTGATTTTGAATGTTGTGTATGAACAACACGAGTCTAATGACGGCGTCTCCTGAACTTGCCCAAAGGCTAAGCCGGCCGCCGCCGTCGCAGCTGCCGCCGCCGCAGCTGCCGCCGCCGCAGCTGCCGCCGCCTCGCCCCCGGCCTCGGAAGCCCCCAAACCCCCCGTGCAGGACTCTGGCTCCACGTCAACAGCTGTCCCGGCTACAACCTCGGCCCCAGCCGCTACCCCGGCAGCTGTCCCCATCCCCCCCGAGGAGGCCAAAGAGGAGCCAAGCGCCGAAGCCACGGAGCCACAGCCGGCCAGGTAGAGCCCGGGAAGAATCCATTCTGATCAATGTTCAGCTCGGTAGTCCTCATTGTCCAACTTTTAATGACTACAGGTGACCTGTTAACTGAGAACTACAGAACATAATATTTGGATGCCTTTATTATAAATAACCATTAATTTAGCTACTTCCAATTAAGGGTCTGCTTTCCCACCGTTGATTTGCATTGTAAATAGTTCTATGTGATGCCTGGTTTCTTGCTATGTCATAAGTTCTTTATTCTATTAGTATGCGTAAAATTGTCCTTACTTTGTTATGACTGTGACTCCCTGAGCAAATGGGTCGGCTCCTAACCCGAGAACGACAGCAGACCTACAGCTGACTGTACCAAGTTCTAACAGTGATGTTCTCTAATATCTAAGTGCGGGGAAAAGGACGTGTTCCATGGAAGCAGTGTAGATGGAAGAGTAGTCATTGTCCGTCTCATTGATGCGTGTTGTCTGACTTTCCTCCTTTGGGTCTCGTAGCTCCAGCGGAGCGGGTCAGGGCTTGGACGCTTCCTCGGCGCTGGGTAGGTAACGCAGACGATTGAATGTTCTAGATGGGTTCACGCCACAGGATTTAGTGTAAATGCAGGTTTTTATTTGTTGTGCCATGAATTGTAACTGCTGTGAGTCGGGGACCTTAAGGGCCGCAGTGCGGTTTCTATATTTGGACTGTAACAAAAATACATGTCCCCTTGTTGTGGTGCCACACAGAGCAGTGGGGGTTCCCATTGGTCCAGTTATAGGATATTGTGAATGTAAAAGTCTTGCTGTCACAAGACCATGTGGTTTTTAATTAGTTATCTAGTGGAGGTTTGAAGCACATTTCTTGTTTTGCAGTCAGTAACTGGTGTGTGTTTCAGTGACCGGAGCCGAGTACGAGGCCATGCTCACAGAGATCATGTCCATGGGCTACGAGAGGGAGAGAGTGGTGGCCGCGCTGCGGGCCAGCTTCAACAACCCCCACCGAGCCGTGGAGTACCTTCTCACTGTGAGTCTCCCACGCACGCCAACCTATCGGACCCAACGTCATGGCTAATGTGGTCATCCGCTTGGTACTTCCTACACATGGACTGGCCACAAAATGCCTCGAGCAGGCTCTCACATATGTTACATAGGCTAAAGTTAGAGGGATTGCCCCCAAACGGCTCTGACTCGGGTGATACCTTAGCTGGGGGCGAGCAGCTAACCGTGCTAACTATGCTAACAGCACAGAGAGCTTTGCTAACATGAGCTGTGTTTCTATGACAACGATAACCACAGCAAACGTATGAGCCCGGTGCAGAGTGGCAGTTGTTACACACTAATGGGGACTGAGGTGGCTAAGTGAAGGGAGCAAGGAAGGGTTGTGATCTGAGGACACACCCAGTCAGTCCGTCACCAACTAACCCGCATGGTCACACACTCCTCTGATCTCTACTCGTTCTCTGGCAGCATGACTGTGTGAATGTGGGATTGACAGCCGTGTTGTGTTCCCAGGGTATCCCCAGCAGCCCAGTGCAGGAGAGTAACCCCCCAGCGCAGGCCCCCCCATCTGGACCTGCTGAAGCCCCGCCCCTAGTCGAGGGTGAGGCACACAGCCGTTTCTCTCGACTGTCACACAACTTGTGGATGTGAAACATGCCCCCATGTTGTTGTATTAACGCCTGTACGGAGAACTACAATTAGAAATGATGACTCATCATGGGACTTGTTTGTCTCGCAATGCTTTTTTACCGAGGTCATGAGTGAATTTGTTGTTTGACCTGTTTTGCTTCCTCACAGCGCGTTAGAGAATTCTGATTTCTAATGAATCATTTATTCTGAATGCAGCCAACAATTACTAGTTCCTTTTCTCCTTCATCTCGAGTAAAAGTGTGAAACGCCAAAAGAGAATTCCACAGCGTGATGAAGACCTAAATGGTCCTGCATGTAATGTATTCTATATTTGGGTGATTGTTTTGCGTGGCGTTTAAGGAGAGAACCCACTTGCATTCCTGCGGACCCAGCCACAGTTTCTGCACATGAGACAGGCCATCCAGCAGAACCCCACCCTGCTGCCAGCTCTGCTCCAGCAACTGGGCCGAGAGAATCCTCAGCTCCTACAGGTGACCACACCCACACGCAGCCCCCCCTTGGACGCCGGGCGGATTCTAACCACCACCTCTTCTCCTTCTCTGTCGTCTCCCCAGCAAATCAGCCAGCACCAGGAGTTGTTCATCCAGATGCTGAACGAGCCAGTGGGAGAGGGGGGGGAGGCGCCAGAAGTTGGAGAGTTGGGGGCAGCGGGGGAGGAGGGCGCGCCCGTCAACTACATCCAGGTTACTCCTCAGGAGAAGGAGGCCATTGAGCGGGTGAGCGTGGAATACTTGATTCTGCTGTGGCTGCGCGGCGGCGGCCCCCGTCTCACTGTCCTCTCCCCCAACCCCCCCCCACAGTTAAAAGCGCTGGGTTTCCCCGAGGCGCTGGTGATCCAGGCCTACTTTGCCTGCGAGAAGAACGAGAACCTGGCAGCCAACTTTCTCCTCAACCAGGGCCTGGAAGACGACTGAGCGGCGCCGCCCTCCTGCCCCTCCCCGGCTCGGCCTAAAAAGACTGCTCCCCCAATTTTATTGTACAGCCACCGACCTGGGCTCAACCCCGGCGGGGGGGCGGCTGGGAGGGTGCGGGACAGGAAGGGGCGACGGCGTGGGCGCGTGGCGGCGGGTGTCGCGCGCCTAAAGTACACAAAGAGGAGGTCGCGTGCAGGAAGGTCAGACGTGGACGGCCGGGGGGACGAATGCCAAAAGCCCCGTGTGTTCCAATGGAATGTGTGGTCTTTGTCGGGGGGTCCATGATTTGATTTTAGACGAGCACGCTTCGTGACATTAGGGAGGAGTGGGGGGGAGGGGGGCGATTAAGTGTGTGTGTGTGTGTGTGTGTGTGTGTGTGTGTGTGTGTGTGTGTGTGTGTGTGTGTGTGTGTGTGTGTGTGTGTGTGTGTGTGTGTGTGTGTGTGTGTGTGTGTGTGTGTGTGTGTGTGTGTGTGTGTGTGTGTGTGTGTGTGTGTGTGTGCGCAGGTGGATGCAATACAGTCGAGTTGGGAAAGTAATCAAGTTTTGCTGGTCTTAAGTTGGCTCGTAAGGAAGCACATGTTTATCATTATATGTTTGTAACTGCTTGTATGTAAGCCTCATGTTCCTACAGCGGGGGGGGGGGGGGGGGAGCAGAGACTGGACTGTGCCGCACCTATTTATGTGTGAGTGGGGGGGGGGTCCATGAGTCTGATTGGGAGGAGGGGGTGGGTAAAGGAAACTAAACTGACAAAGAAGTGTCTGGTTGTTGTGTTCACTTTGTTCCACCTGTTACACAAATGTGAAAGGCTTGGTCTGCTCATCTTTGGTGCTAATTAACCCGTAACAATACTTTGTGTCACTTAACATCAAAAAAAGAGGTAAAAACTTAAAACGTATAAACCAAAGTGCGGGTTTTACTGCCTTATTTCGTCAAAATGTCAGATGTTACATCTAATGCAAACTTAATTTGGTAGTTTGATCTGGGGGCCTCACATTCTAACATGTGGCCGCGTGTGTGAAGGCAGATTAAAGGTTTGCAAATATTTGCACATAAATCTGCGGCGGCGGCGAGGCCTGAACCACCTGCACGGGGGTCAAACCGTGTCAGCAGGAGCTTCCAGACAATCAAAAGAAATGAACTTTACCTAAAATTATAGCGTAAACCTTCTTCTCAAATGACTCGACCATTACATTTAATTGAGGACAAGTTCTAATAAGGCTTAGATTAAATTCTGAATAAAAAGAAATGAGATTACTGTTTGCATGTTGTGGCGCTGCCCTCTAGGACGACGCTTTATTTCTACCACAGTGGATTGTTGTGGCTGCTTCATATTGTTTTAGTTCCCACTTCTAAGAAGCATTGGAGTCACAAATAGATCATTGTTTCTGGTTAAAATTAGTTTAGTGTATTTGGCATTAATTATTACAAAAGCATCTTTTTCTCATTTTAGAACAGTGCATTGACAAATGTCTTAACCAGCTCCTGGCTGCACTACAGCTACCAAGGCTGGACAAAGAGAAGCTGCAGCTTCTACCCGATGTGCACATCGTTCACTTTAGTCAACGCTGTCAAGTTAATTCTAATTTGAAAGGTTTTCATGAACAAGTTTGATCTGGAAACGAGATGTCGCACAGCATTCTGACCCTCGGCTGATGAAGCACCAACTGCAGCTCTCCGTGCCTGTTGGAGGGAAATGTGGACGAGCTGCTGGGGGGACGTGATGTCACCAAGAATACAGACAGCATACAATACAACTCCGCTGAAAGGGCAAAGATCTGACCAAGAGGAGAGGGAGCAGGAGTTTTATACGCCTGGAAGAGGGACCTGTGCTGTCAGCAGGAAGCCCCGGGGCAAAGGATAAGATCCTGATGTCGTAAGGTGATGCCCCCCCCCCCCCCAATAAACATTTGACATAACAGAACAGGATAAGCATGAGTCAAAGCATCTATGTATTCCATTTGCCAAGACATGAAGCCATTGTGAACTCTGTCAGGTCACAGGTTTCTCAAGAAAGGTCACACACCGAAGTCCTGAGAGACTCACACTTTGCAGCTCGACAAATTCTCCAACTGAAAGGTTTGAGAACAGTTTTAATCCACTGTTACTGTTTGTCCCTTAAGCCACCATTTACGCCCATGAAGCTGTTATCTGTAGCATGTAAGTAACGAGTCGGCAAATATAAGAATTAGGGCCGGGACTTTAGCGCGTTAATTACAATCAATTAATTACAATGTGAATTAAGATTAATTACACAAAAAATAACACATTAATCATTTTTTATGCATTTTTACACTTATTTTTTGTACCGCGGAACGTTTCTCACTGGATGAGTTTCGGAGGACCGATTATACTGGAGCACCAACTAGCGTTCATGACTTCAGACAACAACAAACCACAGTGAACATGAACGAGGAAGCTGACGAGACCGTGTCGGGTGGCCCCGTGAATGGGAAATCTTCTTATAATAAACACACGGATGGAAGCGTCGATAAGAGCGTGGTTGTGTGCAAGCTGTGCAACAAGGAATTCACATCGAGCCTCAAGTATCACCTCAACGCAAAACAATTAGCAGCTAGCGTGGACGTACAAGGACCCACATCCAACCCACACTGCACCAGATGACTGGTTTAAGGACCAGGGTAACAAAGTCCACGTCTGAAAAAATAACCAATGTTCTGAATGTACTTGAAAGTATTGGTCTACTTAAAAAAACCTAGTTTACAGAAGGTCTACTTACCTATAGGCTACCTGAATTTCTGAAAGTACTATATTTCTAAATATGCTATTGCTACACTGGAATTGGTTGAACAAAAATAAAAATCCATGTGAAAAAAATTACTTCTCACTGTTCTCAGGTCAAATATTTATGCAATTAAAATGCGATTAATTTCGATTAATTAATTACAAAGCTTCTAATTAATTAGATTAATATTTTTAATCGAGTCCCGGCCCTAATAAGAATCTAATTGCAAATTGTATGATGAATCTCCATTTAGAGAAGGACTTTGTGTTGTCCTTCCACTGTGTGCCTGCTGCCATGCTGATGAGAGCCTTGAGACTAGACTAAGTCATCCTACGCCCCCTGTTCCTATTGGACGACAAACATCACACGGCCTCAGCCTAGCTGGCCTCTAGAAGCAGCGCTGAAAGAAGGAAACATGTCAGCAGTAAGCCGACCGCTGAAGACGTTGGGATTAGCACGGTGGGATGGATGGAGGAGATGATGTAGTTGTCGCCTGGCTCGTACCCAGATGTCAAAGCATGTTTATGTAATATTTAAATGCTGTTTGCTTTTTAATACCGATGGTGCAGCCCCCCCCCCCCCCCCCATCGGCCAGACCACCTAAAACTAGTTGGAGACCTCTGGTCTGGACAGACTTTGTCTCAATAGGTCTGGGTCAGAGGTCAGAGGTCTTGAACAGGTTGGTGACGACCACTGCTTTACAGAAGTAGTTGTGTATTAATCCTCAGAATGTTACATGGTACCTTTACTCCAGCAATTGAGCTGAACTAGTCAAAAATAACCATCTATGATTCTGAACACTTGCTTTAAAAATAATAACTTCATATTAATGTGACGGGAGGACAGAGAGCCACGATCCTGGGTTTCCCTTCACGAGCCTTGCTTCTTTGGGTAAAACAGAGACGTCCATGTAGAGCAGGTCCAGTACAGGACGGAGGTCCATCTTTCATGGTCAGCGATGGGACGTCACATGCAGGACATACTGTGGTACTTTTATTTCCCTCCATCACTGTAAAGCGCTGCTTGTAAACGACACCGTAGTAATAATGACAGTCGAGATACAGCCAAGAACATCCTTTTATTCAATCAAGTCAAGGTGGTGATCTTTTCATACTGTTTTTTTCTCTTTATTATTATTATGGAAAAGAAACTGTAATTAACACATGCATTTCACCATGGGCTCTGGGGGGGGGGGGGGGGGGGTGGGAGGGGGTGTAGGGGTCCTGATGGAGGAGGAGCAGCACTCGTGGTGGGAGGGGGGGCTAGGCCGGCCGGGGGGAGGGGCCTCAGTCTACGCTAAACACGGCCCGGCATCCTATAATACGTGTTAACAACAAAGAAAAAAAGAATACAAAAAATTTAAAAATGAAACGGCGGACGGTTCGACAACAAGGTTTGACTGGACTCTAAGGCGGGGGGGGGGGGGGGGGGGGGGCAGCCCGTTGGTCTCTACTATGGCTTCTCAAGCTGTGGGCTCTTACTGGTAGAAAGGCTTGATCGATAATACTGCTGCTGGCTTCATGTGTGTGATTGAAGTAAAACGAACAAATAGTTGCATGTATCCCATGTCTGTGTTTCTAAATGTGTAAACCACTTGATTTTGCTGGTGAAAATCCCCCCCCCCCCTCCCCCCCGTTGGTTGAAGGATGGCGGCGGGTCGGTGTGCGATCGGGTTACATTTTGGGCCTTTTCAGTCCTCGGCTGTGGAACCGGTGCCGCTTAATAAGGTGCTTCAAGTCCTTAAAAAAATGAAATAGATAAAAATAGCTGGTCGCATTCAACCACTAGAAAGGTGCATAACTGAAGGTCTCAACGCAGTAACAATGATGAAAAAAAAGGAATCCAAATCCAAATTGAAATATAAAAAAATAAATAGATAGAAACAAGCATTAGGAACAAACTTGCCTAAACTAGCGATCAAACTGGACGTCTTTCTTACGGCCCGAAACCCCAAAGTCTCCCATGAGTGCTCCCCCCCCTCCCTCCTCAGGGAGGCCGGTGGGTGGGAGCTATTTCTTGCCTGTCCCCAGCGGGGGGGGGGGGGGGGGGGGAGGCCCAGAGCCCCGTGGTGCAACTTGTTCACTTACATTAGCTGTTGAATGGAGAAGCTGAAGAAGATGGGTATGGTGATACAATGTGAAAGCGTACAGAGTAACATGTGAGCTAACTGCATTCTGCTCAGACAAGAAAAAATAAAATCTCTGCGTAGTCATTTTTTTTTTTTCAGCCCCACCGTTCAGGAAATGGGAGAAAAGGAAGGAAGGAGGGGGGGGGGGGTGTTACGCCGCTACAGACTACTCCAGTGTCCGAGATAGACAGAAGACAAGATACGGAGGAAGAGAAGCAAGACAGAAAATATATATTTTTTATCTTTTGTTGCTTTTTTTTCTTTTTTTTATGCTTTTCTTAATTATTCAACAATAAAAGAGGAACTAAATCACACCAATGTCCTTTAGTACTATGTATACTGCTTGTAAAAGCTCCAAGAAGAGGAGGCGAAAGATATAGAAGTATGAAGGAGGGGGGGGGTGAGGGGGGGGGCGGCGTCTTTTATGTGGTTTTTTTTTTTTTGTTCTTTTTTTTGTTTCTTTCTCGATGGGCACTCAGGATTACGAGATGGAATCTGTGAACAAAAGGCACTTTTTAGGGACAACCTTTAAGATGCTCTGAGTCTATAACACTACGTCACCAAACATATTTATAGTCATTTACAGTGGGAGATTCTCCGGGGGGGGGGGGGGGGGACCGCAAGCCGTCGAGCTGCTGTCGCTACGACTGCTCCGCTTGGGTGTAAAGGTGTGTATGGGGGGGGGGGGGGGGCGGTGGAGCATTTTGTCACAACAACCTCTTTCAGAACGTTTCTCCCCCCCCCCATCGGTAAAAAAAAAGAAAAGAAAAGAGAAATAGAATAATGCATGGTTTCCTAAAATTTTATGATAACACTTAATTTTTTTGATTATTACCATTTATGTATAATAGAGATTGAATGTACTTTATTCTTTACGAGAGCACCAGGTTTTCATACTGATATATATTTTTACGAGCTGCAAATGGTTCCTTCAGCCCTCCCACATTTAGAAAACAAAAAAAAAATCAATGAAAATTGATTTTTCTTTCCTTTAAAAAAAAAAGAAAAACTGATAAATGGAGGAAGAAGAAAAAAACAACAACAACAACAACAACAAAAAGCAAATTAAAAAAACGGTTTCCCCAAACTTACTTACAAAGAGGGGGGGGGGTATTTTTCTCGCCGCCCTCGTGTTTAGAGTCCCGGGGGCACGTGGACTTTCAAAACAACAACAAAACAACAACAACCTTGGAGGGGTTTCCCCTCTTTTCTCGTGACACCCCTCAAAACAATCGCTAACAAACAAACACAATTCCTCTACCAAGGCATTGCACATGGCTCAATCGACATACATCATTTAGTTTCACGAACAATACTTCCCATCAAAACAAGAAAGAAGACACCCGGACCCCGTGTTTTCTCGTGGTTAACCTCGCCGGCGCCATCCTCAGTGTCTCTGGATCTTTCCCAGTGGGCTTAGAGACTGCTACTCAGATGCATCCTTTGAACTGCGCCCCGTACGCCATGCTTCAAAAAATAACTAGACTGCCACGGAGCTTATCTTGCAAATGAAAAAACTAAACAAAAGTGTATATATCTATAAATATATATGTGTATTATATATAAAGATGCTTGCGATTATCTAGTGAGCTGTCGCCTTTTCCTTATTTCCTCTTCTTTCCCTCCCTCTCCTGACATAAATGTGTTTTTTCTTTTCACCATTTCGCTATAGCTTATCCGTGAGAAAAAAAAAAGGAACCTGAATTCATGTTTGACAAATTGCATAATGGGAATACAGAGGCACTTCCATAGATTTAGAAAAAGCAATCGCTTGGGCCCCCGTCGACGCCCCCACTCGGCGGAGCTGGTTCTCTCTACGAAGCCGTCGGTCGGTCAACTACGTCGTGTTTCCCTGCAGCGAAGTGAACGTGGCCAGGCAGTCCAGTTATTTTGAGAGGTCGGATGGGCGGGTGTGTGACTTTTGGCGGGGGAGAATCGGAGGGAACACGTGCGGGATGATGGTGTAAAAAAAAAAAAAAAAAACCCATAAAGGTTTCCTCAGATCGTCTGTTTTCTTGTTTTTAAGACTTCCCTTTGAATTGAATTCAGTGGGGGTGGGAGGAGGGGTTGGGGGGGGGGCGTAATAGTGGTCGGTGAGTTTACGATGTGGCGATCGGTGCTCTGCCAGTGGGATCACAGCCCTGTGAAACACCCACTGATTTGAGAAGAAAAAAACCACTCGAGTGGCGCTCAATCGGTTCGGCTGGTACGATTGTTTTAGTGCAGATTTTGATCATCAATGGCTCATTGATTCACAAATAGTAAAGGGGGTTTGGGGGGGGGGGGGGGGCGCTGGTGTGTGAGTGAGTGCGTGTGTTGGGGGCATTACCGTAGCAACCAATATCCTGATCCTAGCACAAATCGGGGCACAGGGTGATGGTCCTCCCCCCCCCCCCCCGCTGGGCTAACAGATATGTCACATATTCATTTTGCTCCACAGTGTGGCCCCCTCTGCTCTTGGAGCAGCGGCCCGTCTGGGAGTGTAAACAACAGGGTAAACTTTAGGGAGACTCGGGGTCCCGTCTCCAGCAACCTTCCCCTTCCTTGCATCGGCCTTTTAAAAAAACCAATAATGTAATTGATCGCCCATCACCACCGGGGGGGCGAAGTAGTGGGCTGGTGCTGTTGACCTGTGGGGTTCAGCAGGTCGGCCTTCCTGTGATTGTCAGGGCCCTGCACGGTGTGGGCCTCCGGGTACAGTAGGTGGCAAATTGGTTAACGGGGCTCTGAGAAGGGAAGAACCAGTTTGACACTGAGGGAAAACCCACTTCTCTCTTTGTCTCTTTGCTTTCTTTTGCCGACTGTTTGACGAGAAGATCGATACCGCTCGCAAGTATTGCTAGAAACCTAGCTTAGCTTAGCCTAGCTTAGCTTAGCACAATGACTGCAATGGGTTTGTTCATCCAATCGCCTCCCCAGTCAGCGTCCAAAGACGTCTTCTTCTCAGATGGTTCTGAGGAACAGACCCTCCAGTCCGGTTGGTACCGAAGCGAAGGGTTTGGATCCTTTGTGCCCAGCTAAAGCTAAGCTAAAGCTAAGCTGCAGCTCGCAGACGCTTCACATGTCGAGAGGTACCGATCATCTCGTCCAACTGTCGGCAAAAGGAAAAAATAGCAAAGCAAAGAGCCAATTCCCCAAAAGGTCAAAACCGCGTCTCTACGTTTTGGCATGTACCACTTGGTCCAGGTCAGCTGACCACCCTGTCTACACCGCTTCAAAATCCCAATGTGTTTCTCTATAAGGTGCTGTCATTCAAAAACAAACAATTATAAAATAGTACAAATCCAAAAAAGGAATAAATTCAAATAAGAGAACACACAAGAGATAACAAAATCAATCATCTACATATCACAAGAGGGCAAAGGGGGGGGGGTGGGGGGGCCAATAGCTGCTGTCTGAAGCCGCCAGTTAACGGCCATTAGCGATGTGCTCACATTGGGACGTTTCTAATCAGGTAGAGTGAGCTCACGGGGCTGATTGTGTGACCCAACACCAACACCTTCGGGCTACGACAATCCAAACGGGTGTGTCTTTGTGTGTGTTGTCGTTTAGGAAATATGCGCTGTGGTCGTGGCGCAGATTGTGCAAGTGTGTGTGTGTGTGTGCGTCGCATGCGTTTGGGGGGGGGGGGGGTTGTGAGAAGGAGCTCAAATCAGGTCAAATGATTCAAACTGAACAAGGTGGTGGGGGCGAGGGGGGGGGGGGGGTCACGCGGAGCTGATAGACACGAGGTTCCCCTACCACGCTCTGTCGGTAAATAGTGCACATCGTTGAGATTAGTGTTAATAGAATCAAGCTCCCAGTGCAACCCTCCATCACGATACGTTTTGTTATGGCTAAAAAAAGGGACTTTTTGTCTTCCACGCGGAGAGGGAACGTTGATCAATTCAATTCAAGGCGGACTTGCAGCTGCTGCTGGAAACCAAATGGCGCGTTTGCTTCGGTCGAGGCCTTTGGTGCCGAGCTCGAATGTTGTGTAAGAGACACATTTGTTGTGTTTGCTTTCCATTTTGCGAGCCACTCATCTACACAACGTGTGCTGGGAGGTGCTGACCTCTCTCTGTGATTCTATTGAATTTCTTTAAAAGGGGAGAGCTGCTGGCTGCCGTTTTCCCCCTTTGACCCTTCTTCAGTCTTCACTGCCAACAGGATAAAGTAGTCCAGAGTTCCTCTAAACAAAGCGTCGTGCTGCTGTGGTTTTTCCTGCGCTGCTTGGTTGTGTTTTTTGTGTCAGGTGAGACGTTCTGGGGGTGGAGAGGGTGGGGGGGGGGGGGGGGGGGGGGGGGGGGGGTGTTCCTGTGATAGCTCTGGGGTTGGGGCGGTCGTCGGGTGGAGGACAACTGTTGTTTCTCTGCTTTTTCTATTTCCGCTTGTAACGAAAGAATCGTAGTTGCTGGTCTGTGCACAGATCTTGTCAGAGGAACCAAGACTGTAGAAGAAGAAAAAAAGGGGGAGGGGGGAGGGGGGTGATCATGTTAGTATCAAAACAGATACATTGTGAATATGAAACAATGGAATCGATCAATTGAGGCCCCACTTTGCAATCCAACTCTTGGTCCTGACATGTTTGTACACATTGTACCATGGAAGGTCGCAGTGGACCCTGTTATATATATATATATATATATATTCCTGCTCCGGCGCCATGTGCCCCCCCCCCCCCCCCCGTGCACTGTCCCAGCAGGCCTTGGGCATTGTAACTTCTCCCTTCTTGGTTACTCGCTTTCTCTCTCCTTCACCCACAGTCCATCCATCTCCCGTGAAACACTCCCACTCGATCCTTGGCAGCGGACAGTGACCACCCTCTTTTCTTTCCCGCCCCTCCCTCTCTGAAGTACACCCCTCTCCTCAAATTCAAGATCAACTGGCTATGACATCATGTCTGGTTGCCCTGGGTAACGAGACGGCCGAGACGTGACTTCTGCTGGGGGGGGGGGGGGGGGGCGAAACTCTGTCCGCTTCGCTCCCTCCATCTGCGCCCCACCATAGGTGTCTCGTTTCCCAACCTTCTCCTGCTCGCAGCGTCTCACACCTGCCACTAGAGGGCACACGGAGCCCACTGTTGACAGTGGGGGAGAGAGAGAGAGACTGAGAGAGAGAGAGAGAGAGAGAGAGAGAGAGAGAGCTCCTCGGCCGTCCCGTAGTCACCACATACACACATGCTGACACGCTCTTTTGTCTGGTGATCTATCATTTCTTTTTATTGGCTCATCAATCGTTTTTGTGAGGCACATGCAAACTATTAATGGTGTGTGTTTTGGCTCTGCCTCCAAAAGTCAAACCAGACATTGTGTCCCAGTCAGTGCTGAGCATCAATGAGCGCATTAAGAAAAAAAAGCCTAGACTGGCAAAAAGTATGTTGATGCTCCTTAATGTTTTGGTGTGTTTTTCTTGGTTTGGATCGAGGTGGCCTTGGTGATATTTCAGCCTCTCTGAAAGGCCTCGTCTAAACATCGGAGGTCCACCTCGCTGCTGAAGGAAAGCTGGAAGAGCCTTTTTATTGGCAAAAAGCCGTTTCAGGTCTTCGAATTTCTTTTTAGGAGCGAGATGTGCGGGGTGGTCGCCTACTTTGGGTCAGTCGTTTACGACATAGCAGGGTGAGAGGCACACAGTGGAGAGGGCTCACAACGAGGGAAAGTGGGGAAAAAAATGGGAAAAAGATTATTATTGCTACGGGGGGGGGGGGGGGGGGGGGGGGCGAAGAAAGGCGAGTGATTTCAGATGGTTTCCATGTGTTCCGGAGCTGAGCTGAGCTGGGAGATGAGTTGGCTCAAGGTGGGTGGGGTCGGACGCTAATGAAAAAATTACCGGTGGCAGCGGAGGGGAAGAACCCGAGAAGGCTGTAAGACGAGAGAAAGCGCAGGGCAGAGCGAGAGAAAGTCAGGGGGGGAGGAGGGGAGTCGGAGAGGGGGGAGAAAACGGGCAGCGAGGGAGAAGGCCTCGGGCTCAACATGTGCCGAGTAAACAAGACGAGCACATATGGCAACCCGCGCCCGGGCAGAGGAATACAGATGCACGAGTGCACGCGCCGACGCCGTGGGGCGGCGTGAAAGGAAACACGCCAGCCGGTTTGCAGGGGGGCGAGGGATTCAGAAACATATTTCCGCCAACATCCACACGGTTAAGGAGTCGGTGTAGGCTCCTACCTGCGTCTGCTGCGGGATGTTCAGAAAGTTGTTGTCCCGTGATCCGATGCCGACAAACCTGTTGGGAGCTGTGGCGCCTGGCGTGGAGTATGCTGGGGAAAAAGAAGAGGACCAAACTGAGGCGTTAAAAGACACGCGACAGCATCAAAGCAATAGTTCCCATCGCGGGGACCACGGTTGTTCACTTTTCTTACCAAAAGCGGGAGGAAACGCTCGACTCTGCTGGCGTGTCGGTACAGGACAACGCTACAGCTAGCGGCCGGTTAGCTTAGCACAAACACTAACCCAGCGCTTTCAGAAGCTAACAAAACCGATCACCAATCAATAGAAAATATTAAACACGTTTTCACACATTGAGGTTTAATATGTTCAAATGAAACAAACAAGACATTACGTGTTAATTTGACTTGCTAGCAGGTGGATTTTGTTACCTTTAAAAACAGCCGGGCTAGGATCCCTAAGCTAAGCTAAACTAACAGGCTGCTGGCTGTAGTCTAACTTTCATTAAAAATGTCAAACTATTGCCTTAAACATGTGAGAAGTAGATGCAGATAAATAAACTTAGAATTACAGACAAGCATTTCATTGAGGTCATCACGGCTCAACAGAGAAATCTGCCAAAATGTGGTACACAAACTTAGCTCTTCCCCCCGAGTGATTAAATCCCGCTGATAAACTCGGCTTGAAGTGATTGAGTGCACCAGAATCCTGACGTTGAGGATCAGTGAGGGACGTTTAAAGCCCACTGGCATCAAAGTCTCTGACAAATTTAGGGCAGTCTGAAACACCCGACGGACTCCAGCGCTTTAAGCTCACCCAGGGATTCAGGAGGCAGTGTGCAGACTTGTGTTTGTGCGGAGGAGGAAAAGGAGGGAGGACAAGGAGGAGTGAGACAGAGTGAAAAGATCATTTGGATATTTATGTGTATGGACATATACATCCATGTGTCTAAGAATTGGAATAACATACATAAGACATAAAAAAAGACTTAGAGACGCTGACTGGGGGGTAAGACGCAAACACTAAATTTGAAGGAAAGCTAAAAAAAAAAGAAAGAAAAGTGCTCCATCCAGTGCCCCTCCGGTCAGAAGTGAGGAAGACAAATGCATTGAGAGGAAAGATCCACGGTTGGACGGACACCCCTTCACCCTAAAAAACACCCTGTTCTTCTTAACGATGACCAAGCAAACAAGATCCCACCAAGAAACTAAAATCAACTCAGCCATCAACAACAAAACTTCCACCACCGGAATATTTAGAGTCCATTTAAATTAACTGCCCTAAATGTGCACTCGTCACAAAAAAGGACCAATGAATACTCCCAAATGCCTTGGTTTGCTAATGAGTCCGTCAACGGGAGGAGAGGAGGAATTAAAAGGAGAAGAGCCGGGTCGGCGATGCGGCCTCCACACCAGACGACGCAGTGTGGCCTCGACAAGTAGAGTGGGTCTATCACAGAACCCTGATGAACGCCACAGGACCCCATCACGACAGACGTGTCTAACCACATCTCTGGTGGCCTCCGTCTACTCTCAGCTCCACGGTACATCCTGTGCCGGCTTCCGTAGCCTTCCGAGGGGGTTTAAGGTAGGCGAGCTTTTGGGCGCACGGGGGGCAGGATGCCACGGAGTTGGAGGAAGAGTAACTGCAGGGGACTGGAGCGGGTCGGAGGGTTCAGATCGTTTTTTTTTGTTTGTTGTCGTTTTTGAGAACGGTCTCTGCAGGGATCACTTACACGAAGATGTGGGCGAGGAGAGTCCGCCGTCAGGGGGCGTGCTGTTGGGTTTAGAGTCGGGCATAGGGAGGGGCACTGGGCGGGCCACTGGGGGAGGTGGAGGCAGCAAGAAGGAGCCTGGCATTTTGCTCTGGCCGCTCCCGTTTGGCTGCAGACAATACAAACAGGGTCAGGTGGGCGACATGCGACAATCCGCAGACACGGAATGAAAAAAAAAAAGGAGGATGAAGCTCGGAAGGCCAGGTCCAAAAAAAATGTCCATGACGGAAGGGGTGGGTGGGAGTGGGAAGAAAGGAGGTGGTGGGGGGAACGACAAACCAAAGGATAGATGTATGTGGACGGCATCTTTTATGGAGGTGTGAAAACATAATAACCACCATGGGAGGTGAAGCTGGACCCTGAGGTGAGCGGTTCCACCGGGGGTGTGGTCCGGGGTGGGTGCAGGGAGGGAGGTGAGCAAATTGTCGACTGGGTTCGTCCAGATGATGGCAAGAAATCAAAAACCGATGGGAGAATACTGGTCTTCACAAGCACAACACAACCAACGATACCAGCACCAAACAACCAAAACGCCAACTGAAGAACCTACAAAAGGCTACAGATGGAAACAGAGACACGATGACACAACACGGGGCGGGGATGCTTGACTCAGGTGGGCCGTGACCGATTCACTCTCGTGCTGATGGTTGTACCTCCTGAGGGGTTTGGGTGGAGCAAAAATAATGAAATCAACGAAAGGGGAGGAGGAACGACTGGAACAGCAAACGGCAAAATGGACATTGACAAGACAGCACGAAGATCAGCCGAGTAAACAGATGTGTGTGTGTGTGTGTGTGTTCACTTGTTGTGCGTGGGGGGGATTTCTGTGCATTCCTCTGTACGTGGGACAGGCAAAACCATATAGAACCATAGGTGTAATGAAGTGCTAATAGGGAAAATACAGAATGTTTTTGTGGTTTAAAATTCCCATTGTAAAAAGTTTAGATGGATAATTTATATTTAGTGTCAAGATGTGCAATTCGAAAACTGGAAAAATCCATTTTTTTCTTATGAAAAACTAAGCCTCCATTAATTAAAAAAACTAAATATAGTTTGGAAACATTTTCTTGTTCAATTCAATGAGAAAATGTGTCTTTGACTGGTACTGAGCATAATCTATGTTGCTCAAAATTGACAAGCCGTCTGATAAATTAGGTTGCTTTGCATGAGATTAGTTACATTCACGCAGCATAATATACCAATTAAAATTTGAAAAAAACCTTCTGGAAATTTCAGGAAGGGAAATCAAACCACGCCATGTCGAACAGATGATTTTAATTGCTTCTCCAAACACCACAGCAGCCAATGCGAGCCGAGTGCACGGTGCGGCTCTCTGGATGAAAGGTCACAGCGCCTTACCTGTCCGGAGGCCTGCCCCGAGCCATCGGCGCAGACGAACTGCACAAATTCCTTCAGGGGGTCCTGTCCGGGGTGGTGGTGGTAGCGGATGGTCGGGTGGGTGAAGTAGGGGCTAGACTGCTGGATGATGGAGGGAGACGGGAAGTGCAAGGCCGAGGCTGAGGCCCGGGGACTCCCTGCCGACAGAGACACTTCTGTTAGAAGGGCACAAGCGCAAAAGGTTGCTGAGAGCGGGAAGAGGGACGCCGGCAACTCATCTCCTGCACATTCTCACAGACGGAGGGGCGGGGGGGGGGGGGGGGGGGGTAAGGGTCAATGAGGGATTGCAGCAACAGCACAACTGGAAGCGGCGGAGCATCGATATGGTTCCAAAAATGCTCAGGGTGAAAGTAATGTTGTTTTTTCCAAGGGCGGCGGATTTCAGGTCAATTCGGCATTGCTCGTGATGTTTTGTGTTTTCATGTTTTATTATCACCCTAATAAATCTATAGGGCTTCATGGAGGAGAACACACAAACACACACATTGTATTCATCTGTGCACAATCAGACAATCACACTACCCCATTCGCACCGCGCACATTCAAACGGGCACCAAGTGTTTATTTTGATCACCCGAAACCCGAAGCGGCTCGCGAATAGAAAAAAGCACAAAGAGATCGTAGCGTTGGCGTCTAAAATTAGCCGGCCTGCGTGCCGTCGCGGCTGTGATTCATCCCCCGTTGAAGCCGTTTGTCGTCCCATACATTTTGTTCCTATGAGAGAACTACGTTCACACCGTATATCCAAGTTGATGCTTTTCTGTACATTTCTTTAAAGCCTCATATGTGTAGATATACCAATATCTATATAGATGTGTATGTGTGATTGTACACGACAGGTGGGGGTATGCAAAAAATATACCAGCATTAGGCGGCTAATGAGCTCATGAAGAATGTAGCTTTTAGTTGCTTTAGGAGAGGAATTCGCAGCACACAGAGCTGCATGCATGTGTGAGGCGTGAGAGGCGGGCAAACACAAAGCCCGCTCTGTCGGACCCGCATCCATCACCAAATCCCCTCCATTTGTATTAGAAGCCTGTTCCCCTCTCTGCTGTGCCAGTCTGACACCCACCCCGTCCAATGTCAGGCCCCCCAGCTGCCCATGTTGGGCTGCCAACACTGTTTGGTTCTTATACATTGTGTGTGAGAGTGTACTTCACGAGAGTGCCAACCCCAAGTTGCAACCCCCCCCCCCCCCCCCCCCCATCCCTCCCAGATAAGGGCCTATGCTTGTGAGCCCCAGCGACACCTTGCTCCCATGCCAGGCCTCCCTGCTTCTATTAGTCCCCTACTAATCCCATTAGAGGTGAAGGCCAAACACACTGGGGCTATGGGGGCAGGTTGGGTTAAGGATGGGAGGGGGGGTGGTGGGATTATACTGAATGAGAGGCATAAATATGTTTTGGTTATTCCCACCATTTATCCATCATGTTTAAAAGTGTGTGAATGAATTCTTGAATAAAGATGCGATGTTTGGGTGGCCCTGGGGGGGGGGGGGGTGGGCTAGTGCTGCCCCCCTCTTTGTGTGGAGCAGGTATATTCTGTGTGAATGCGTTGCCTTGCCTGTAGCTGGATCTCAAGGGGGGGGAGGGTCCGTCAAATACCAGTTTCCCAGTGAGCTCCCACAGTGGGTGGACTCACCGTTGGCATCTTGTGGAAGAAGAGGACGTCTCCTTTTTTTGATACGTGCCACGAGATCAAAGGGAGTGCTGATTTATTGTCGTTTGACGTCTGATGTCATGGCGGGTGACTTGTTTCATTCAGCCTGGTAGGGGATCAGCGAGTTCACACTGGTTCTACCCTTGTACGTACCTTGAATCATTTTTAAATAATGGCAAAGAAGGTGTGGAATAGTGAAGTGGAGTCACTGGAGGCACTTAGCCCCCGTTATGCCATACACTAAAATACTCATGAGCAAAAGTGCAATTCATGGAATTACAAAAAAAATCAACTGGAAAAAGGGAATTGAACCCAGAGATGTGGAGTCCATTGACGTCTCTCCTCTTCCTCTGGTTGGTTATCCAGCTTCACAGAGGGCCGTCATTAAAGGGCCCAGTGATTTGGTTTCGTACTTGCACAAAGATTTAGGATCCCAGAATTGGTTGAACCCAAAGCAGGAGAGGCCTAAACATCTTGGCTTCCAGTCTCAGCTTAGTTGTGAATGAAGAGCTTGATCCTCCGTCTCCCATAATGCAACTCAATAGCATCTTTCAATAACCCCC
This sequence comes from Pungitius pungitius, assembly GCF_949316345.1. NCBI lineage: Eukaryota > Metazoa > Chordata > Actinopteri > Perciformes > Gasterosteidae > Pungitius > Pungitius pungitius. Next base: position 18,120,816 of record NC_084911.1, on the reverse strand, counting down.
CCCCCTTTTCTCCTAAATAAATATAAATATCTAACCCCCCCTGAAGTTGGAGGGGGGTTTATCAGCAATTTCACATACTTTGAATCAAATCAAATAATTCCTAAATATCCGCACGGTGCTGGTGAGCACGGTCCCCTCACAGCAAGGAGGTCCTGGCTTTGTCGTCTCCTGGTGCTACAGGCTGTGGGGTCGAGGCCGACTCGTGGCTGTGTGGACGTGAGTGTGTCTCGGTGTCAGTCAGGGTGTACCGGGTGGGATCAGAACCTCTATGAAGGGACCAGCAGCATTGAAAGTGACTGACTGAACAGATGTGGTGGTTACTTCATGTATTTGAAGCTGGTTTTGTTGCGAATAATTCAAGTGCAATTTATTTATTTTGCCAGTAAGAGTTACTAGAAATACTGTAAAGAGAAATGTCACAGGTTAAAAAGATGACCCTGGCCCCCCTTATTCGGTGAGTAAACAACTTGTGATTCAAGTGTCATTCACAACGTCAAGAAGACAATAAGCACAAAAGCCTCCAAATCGGCTGAAACTTGTGCAATTAGGACACAAGGACAGAACAGGCAGCAGCGAACCCCCCTGCCCCCCCCCGAGTAGAGGAACAGACATTTAGAGGAGTGACCACCAAGCCTCCACCACACACCCAGAAAGGACCCAGACTCCCCAGGAGCTCCGCCACCAGCTCCACCTGCACCCTACGGGCTCAGAAGCACCAGCCCCTCCGCCAAAGACACTGCTCCCCCCTCTCGGCTGGGGGGGAGGGGCACGGGGGCCCTGAAGAAGTGCTTTGGGGTGGCTAGGCGGACATGGTGAGGAGGGCGGCGGGGGTTGGGGGAGGGGTGCGGGAGGAGAGGAGGGAGGGTGGGTGGGTGGGTGGGGGGGTCGATCAGGGGGGGGGGATCTGGAGCTGGGTTGGTCTCACCTGGTCTCACTCCCGCCAGCATTGGCAGTGGGTGGTGGGTGAACGCCATGCGGGGGGGCCTCGTCTGGGAGGACAGGGCGCTGAAATCGTATTTCCCCGACTTCTTAAGAGAGCCAGGCGACGAGAGTCCTGGCAAAGAGGGGATCAACAAAGATGGCAGAACAGAGACCAGGTTTTAATCAAACATGCCTGCTTCGCTTTGGTTGTGTTTTTGAAATCAATGTATTGATCGGACGATTCATCCATTGATTTTTTTTTTTGATTGGCTTGACACACAGATGGGTCCGTCACAATCCGTCTGCCGTTACGCGGCGGCGAGCTGAACCATGTGACTTTAGGGGGCCACGGGGGGGGGGAAAGCAAGGTTGAAGGGTCCGGGGAAGACGCCATGTTTTGAAGCAACAGAAGGGCGGAGGGGGGGGTGGGGGCACAGTGGCGAGAGAGAGGTGGGGGAGGAGGGGGGCCTGGGGACAAGCAACGGCGGTCCATCTACGGTCACCAATGGAGCGTCTGATAAACACCCCCCCCCCCCAGTCAACTCCCACTGGTTTCACTCACGGGACACCTCCTCCAAACTGTCCGACTCATCCCAAATACCAAGGCAGACGCTGCGCCCCTCTGCCATGTCCCACGGGTCAGGTGTTTCATGTTACACACAAACACACACACACACACACACACACACACACACACAGCCAGCGGAGAGGCGGAGGAGCGACACACATAGACCAACCCATCAAAGTGCCTATAAAGGACTGCATGGCGTATCCCTCCTCGGGCCGGCTCATAGCGGGCTCGCTAAGTACAGGCCGGGGCCCTCGCCAGCGGACCAGAACCACGGCCAAGAGTGTGAGAGCCGCAGAGCCGAAAAGAAGGAGGCTCTGTTCGCTGATCAAGGCCTGGTGTGGCGGGCCGCTGAGGGGAATTGTTTTGATGTATGACAACCTAAAAGGCACTATTTAAGACTTTTTGAGGGTTGGAGGGGCGGCGCCAAGCGGGCAGGTTTGACCCCTGGTGAGGACCGCTATGTCCAACGCACCCTGGGTCCAATTCAAACGGGCCAATGAGGAGCGTCGCTTCTCCTTTCTCTCCAACTCGCACTGGTAGAATACGGTGATAAACAGTAATATTCATACTTATAAAACAAGCACACTCTAATAAAGGCCGGGGTAATTTGGACACGGCTCGGGGAGACGTGGAAATAGATTTTTACGAGAGAGGCGTATAAAAGTGAGCAGATTTCTGAAAAGCTTTCACTTTATTGCCACACCAGGAAATGTTTTATCGCCGTTTACCCACAATGCTCCCAGGGCACAGCTGTTTGACACAGTGTGGGCACCGACGAGTATACATACAAATAAAACATTTAAAAAAAGGTGGCCACCACCACTCATGTTCGAGCGATGCGCTGTCATGTGACTCTGCCAAGAGGAACGGATACAACAAGCAGGGGGAGAGAAAATATGAGAAGAATAAAGGAGAAAAAAAGGGCACAAAGAAAGGGTTTCATTGGTGGCCTGCTGAGAACCAATGAGTACACAGCGATGGATCCCATGACCTTCGTAGCTTTGCTTGACTTTTGAGTCAGTCTTTAGTTTGATGTGTGAAAAGTGTCCAAAGTTACCTGTAACACCTTAAAAGGTGATAACAAGTAAATGCAGCTTTAAGTAAAAGTACTCAAGTCAGTTTAACATTATTTACTACTAATTATTGAGAATCATATTGTTGGGATCAGAACATGTTGACACGGTTACATGTAAGCAGCATTTAAATTCTGTATATGTCTGCCTCTGAAAGGTCGTAGGGTTGAAGTATAAAGTAGCACTAACTATAAGATGAGTACCACTGAATGGTACTGTGGAGTACTCATGGTTCCCTTTGACCTTGAGTGATGTGTCTTTAGTAGAACTGGTCCACAGCCGGGATTTGTTTGAGAAAACAGTAATCCAGCAATAAATTTAATGAGCTTTGTCCAGGCGGCACAAGCATATCCTCGCAGGTTGCTGTGGCAACGGCGTGGGCCTCCTTAGCTACGCCGGTGACAAGGGCGTGAGAAGCGGTGGGCCTCGGACTGAATGTGCCAAAACAACTGGAGTCGCAGTCTGAACGCCGCGCCGTCGCACTGGTTGTGTCTCTCGTGCGTTTCCTTTTACGCGAGGATCCAGGTTCAAATCCTTTCTTCTGGCACCTGCTGCGGCAGCGCTCCCTCTGTGGTACGTTTGTGGAAGACTGCGAGGGGGTTCAGTCCCGAGCGGCTTATCGCGCACACGGCAGCCTTTAAATTATTTATATATTGTTTTCTGGACTTGACGATCTCCCCCTAATTAGACCATGTCTCTGCAAACGGGGCCCAGATGCCCAATGAAAGCTTTGTCTGATAGAGCTCACAGAAGTTACTGTGATCTCTGCCTAAATCTCACACACACACGCACACACACACACACACACACACACACACACACACACACACACACACACACACACACACACACACACACACACACACACACACTTGTTTGTTTCTAAATTATTTCTATGTGTCCTGGTCCTGGCACATGGCGCAAGCAGACTGGCAGCCAATTGCTCCCATGACCCTCTGGTCTTGCTGCGCTAACAAGCTGGCGACCACACAAGCCCCCCCCCCCTTCCCCTCCCTGCCTCTCCCAAGACTGTCAGCGAACTGGTCCAGTTGCATGTGCACAAACACACACACACACACGTGTAAGAGTGAGAGAGAGAGAGTTGTCAGGTGATGCAGACACAATGTCGTGTCCCTCGTTAACGGCCTCGCACATCGTTAGCGCTCATAAACACCGAGGTAAGAGCGAGGACACCTCGGCAGTAACAAACACGCACACACCACAGTTTTTAAGCCCACAACACAGAATAATTAGCTGGAATTCTTTAATCCCCCCTCCCCAACCCGCCAGCGGGGCTTTCCCGGCCCCTGAGGCAGAAGCAGAGAGGACGGGGGAGGGCGGCGGGAGGAAGCACATGATCACCTGTGCGATACCTTTCTCCTTCAGGTGGAGGATCAGCTGCGGAGCGGGCCGGAGGCCGGGAGACCCTTCCCCCCCCCTCCTCTCCCTCCTCCCCTCCCCTCACCCTCCATCTCCTCCCCTCCGAACACCACCGCCACCATCACCGGAACAGATGTCTGCTGTAACCCAGTAGCTCCCTTTCGCTGTAGACACATGGAGGCGCCATCTGGAGCGGAACGCCGCTCCTCTCCAGATTGCGGGAGTGTGTGTTTTTACGTGTGTGCGAATGTAAATCAGAGAGAGAGCGAGAGAGACCAAGTCTAATTGTGTGTGTGTGTGTGTGTGTGCGTTGCCAGTGAGTAAGCATGTCTCGGCGACAGAAGGCGCCTCGTGCGTTGATGACACACCTGCGCGCCTTCAGTCGTGTTTGTTTGGGTCCCGTGTTTCTTCCTTCTCTTTCCTTTGGAGGAGTCGGGCCCGCGGCAGGTGGGCCGCCGCTCTCTGCGGCTGCGTCCAAACACCCGGCTGCGTGGAGCGGCTGCCGCTCGCAGCCCGACAAAACACTCATTCTCTCACGCGCGCACACACACACACACACACGCGTGCTGCTCCTCCTCTGCGTCTCTCATCACTTTCTCTCTCAGGGCTCGACAACAACATTGTAACACCCAGAGCACTTAGCCGAATGTTGCTGACAAATTCACACCGCCTTGGAAAAACTGTTTGTATGCATGTGGTGTGTGACAACAATGTGGTGCTTCGGGGGGGTGGGGGGGGGGGGGAACATGATAATGCACATAATTACACATTGAAAGCACAGCGGATTGTTTGTCAGACGTAAAAGTGTGTTTGTTTTGTTCTGGGAGGCACCAGAGACAAGTGATTTCTTCCACAGATTGAACAACAACATGGTATGAGGCAGACAGGCGGTGGATGCTGTGGAGCTACTGGGCCCACCAAAAGGCTTTGGTCAACCCACAGCGCACAACAGCAGACATCTGGCACCAGCAACCGCACCCAGCGTAGCCACAGAACAAGAGACAGCAAGACGGGGTGGAGGAGAGAAAACAGCTCACAGGAACAGGACAAGATGCGGATACACGTACACAGTATAATGTTTAATGTTGTTCTAACCATGGTAAGGAAACTGCACTCCATCGCTCTCATGCTTAATCTTCCTCTCCTGCACACTGGCCAAATGGTGTTGCACTGAAAGGCCAAACAGGGGGAGAAGAGAAGAAGAGTTAACAATCGGAGGAGGAGGGGGGGGGGAGGAGGAGGGGGAAAAGACAGAGACACAGAGGGAAAGATTGACAGGGAGAAGGGGGGGGGGGGGGAGAGAGAGAGAGGTGGTTAAATAACAGGCAGCAGGGGATTATAATGTTATAGAGTGCGGCAAGTGTTCATAAAAAAGTTACATCGTTACAGCTGGTGATATTAAAATGGCAGCATTTGAGTGGGAGTGACGCTTCGGTAGAATACGTGTTTAGCAGAATCAATTACAGAACGAGAGATACGCACACAAAGTGGTTTACAAACACAGTTTGACATGGTGGATGGAAAATGCTCCGCTGCTGTAGGTCACGTTAGCTTAGCACAAAGACTGCAAACCACAAACTAAACTCAACAGTAAAGAAGTCCAGATATAGAGCCAGAGGGCGGTTGGCTTAGCACGAGCACTGGAAGCGGCGGAAATTCCGCCAAATATTCTGAAACCCCAATAAAAATGGACGAACAACCCATTTGTTATGCCCAAAACACTCGGCAGAGGTTACGAAGGCCTATTTGCTAGGGTTTAGGGTCGTAGGTTCATCACCTTCTAGAAAAGGCATGACTCCGATATGCTCTCCGTCACGAAACGATGACATCATTCTGCATAATGATTACCCCATATGCAGGGAAACTTGGGGCGCTGATGTCAGGATAACAGGCTGCAGGACAAATGGGTTTATGTCCCATAGGACATCAGACTTAAAAACCCAGACTGTTTGCCGTGGAAGAAAACGGGAAATATATTTAGTTTTAATCTGGCACTTTAAGTCCGTCTGTAAAACAGGGCCGTGACGTAATGGCATCAGGTGTGATCTGCTCGATGGAGGCTCGGTGCATAATATACACTGTATAATGTTTTAAGTTTCTCAATGGAGGAGTTGGGATGGTGATGAAGGGATTTGAAGGAGGAGGAAGAGATGAGCTGTGGCTTCTGGTCCATTTCGAGTCAGTTTGTATCAAATTTAAAACACATGTGGTTACTACTAGCAATGATAGTAGCTGACACCAATGTTGTCCTAATAAACTGATACCTATTTAGTCAGGAAGGAGTAGTTCAATCATTTTGGGAAGTACACAAATTCACCGTTTAGCTTAGCTTAGCATGAACACTGGGTGAGGAAACAGCTGGTGTAGTTCAAAGTGGACAAAATCCACCCCCCAGCATCTCTACAGCTCAACAATGAACATGTTGTTTCTTATTTGTTAATTCTGTACAAAAACTATGGAGTGCAGGAAGTTACTGCACCTGATTAAAAAATACCAAGTCTTGTTTCACACTTTTATGTGTTTGACATGTTTTTTTGAAACCAGGAGCACTGAGCGGTGGATGTGACCTTTCTAGTCATGTGCTTGTCATTGTTAAGGCGTCTGCCTTGCCAAACAAATAATTCCTTTTACACAAGGAACAAATTATTATTATTTGTATTATTGTAAATGCATTACATTAGTAGGTATATATATATATAAGGATTATGGACAAAATCATGATTATTTTGCCCAATATATATACTGATTATTTATCAGACAGAACCTTCTGCATGACTCCTCCCACCTTGTTCTCCCTCTGGTGGTTGGCTGACTGAGGAAGCACTTGATTTGATACACAGCAGAGCCCAGACTGTTTCTGTGCCATAGTGAGCTAACCGGCTGCTAAAAAAAAAAAAACATCTCCCAAAATGATTTCTTTAGTCAATCGCAGACTTCATCGAAGCGTTATTTTTTTTCTTCATTTTTCCGGGTGTTGCGCCTCAGAAATCAGAATGAAATCATCTGACATGATGTGGACCTCGGCCCTGCTGTGTGGGGGTGTGGTGGGGTTGGTTGTAGCCGGACTACCTGCATCCACGTCGTTGGGCCAACCGCTGGACTGGGAGCTGCTGCCGGCCGCCGGGGAGCGGCCCGAGTAGAAGACATCGTCCACCGGGCTGTCCATCTCGCTGTCGTCAATGGACTTGCGCTTGTTGGAGCTGAGGGAGACCAATAAAGAGAAAGTTGGTTTTAACTTCGTGAAGAAGGGCGAGAAAACAGAGAACGGGAGATGGGGATTTTACTTTGAGATTTATCACATTGTTTTTTTTCCTCTGTCAGGCTGGTTTTTACTAACTGTCGGTTCCCATCTAACAGGAATTCAGGGCTTCAACAAACGCACGCAGCACAACTGAATCCAGTTCGTCCCCTTTGCACAAACCGTAATGTGGCAGCATGACATGGAGGGGGGAGAAGGTCTATCCAGCGCGCGAGGCAACGCTGGAACCCATTTGTGTGCCTTTTTGCAGATTCCTACACTCAAACATCTGCGGTCGATAAAAGGGGGGGGGGGCATTTTGCCGCCGATCCAACGGGGTTTTACCGCGCATTTGCTGTTGTGTGCATATCTGCGGGACATGCACGTGCGTGTGCGTGGCTTTTGTGAAAATGCGCCGCCACCGCCTGGGTTACATTAGTATCAAGGGAGACATTTGGTAATGAGTGCGACTACCTCCGTGGGAGACTCGCATAGAGCTCCATTTCAGTCCTGCAGCGGGAGATGGGCAGAGAGAGAGAGAGAAGGACGACAGGAGGGGAGAGGGGGGGAGACAAAAGACACAAACAGAGACGGAGTGACGGACAGATTGGCAGAGGGAGGGAAAATTGTGAGAAGGGGTCGAGAAGGATTAGCAGTGAAGATGGGGGAGCAAAAAGGGGAGAGAGAAAAAGAGAGACAACAATAAAAAAGCAGAGAGTTAAAGCATAAGGGACATAGCAGAGTTAAGGGGTTACAGGAGTGAGGAATATTAGTAAAAGAAGAAAAAAAACAACAAGGTCATTGTACTTTCGCGTGTGTGTCTGCGTGTACCTCGTGGAGGGGGTGGAGGTGATGGAGCGCCGTCCCAGGGTCACCTGGTTGATGTTGTAGTAGCCGGGGCTGTCCAGGTCAGCCAGGGAGAAGTTGGGGCCGGTTGCCGTGGCCACCGGGGCTAAAGAACACACACACAGCGTTTATGTTTATGATTTTGTTTTTCACCGTTTTGTCGTATTTAAATGCATTTTATTATTAAACAGAAATGTAACTGGTAATGATTTAAGTATGCTTAAGTGAATATTCTTATATCATATGTTGATATTGGGATAAAAGTAATAGCAACTATTTAGGCCAGCATACCTGACATGCCTAGTTCAGAAAGTTTCTTGACCAAAGAAGGATTGATGGTCATGAAACGTTGCACGCACGTTCATAAACTTTGGTGAAGCGTCTGCTTCTGAATACCGACACTAGACTGCTCTTTATCAGGGTTGTAAAGTGGAACCGAAAGCTGGAGACTGGGACAAAGCTTCTGTGGTGGGTTTTTTAGGAGTAAACTTACTCTAAAAATGTTAAGATATCTGGCTTTGACTTCCCTGTTCTGGTGTAGCCGATTGAATATGTTGACCATTAAAAAAACTGTTAAATTATAATTTTGTGTAACAATGTGGCTCATTAAATGGTGTTGAACAACAATAGAGCTCTAGAGTAATAATATAATAACCCCAGCCTTATGCTTTGAACGCTTGGTGTAGGAGGGATGGTGATTTTCTCCTTTACGGTGTTACCAGAAAGCGACCAAATGAAGTGGAGATGGACGGAGGACGGACGGACGGGGGGGTATTATAGCCGGGACTCACTCTGCGACACTCTGACCAGCTCAGCTACGTTCCAAACCCCAGAAGTCACAAAGCAGTCCTGGAAACTCAAGTGGCCTGGGAAGAAGAGGAAAAAGGAGTGTGTGAGAGAGTGCACTGGATGTACCGAACACAAAGAAAACGGATCAGGATACACACACACTTATATGCAGAGGGATCTTAATAACACATGTATGCCTGTGTCATGCTGACAGACCATGTATTTTCCATAAAACTTTGGATACAGTAACGCGGGTTCATTTCACATCATTGGCTCCATCTCAGCTTTTCAACATTCAGACAGCTTGTGAGCTTGTCTCAAACCACTGTGCTATCCAGCTAGCTAAAAACCAAGATAACTTACCATTGAGCCAGTTAACCACTGAGCTAGCAAACCACTGAGCTAACTAACCTCTAAGATAGCTGACAACTGAGCTAGCATCCAACTGAGCTAGCTAACCTCTAAGATAGCTGACAACTGAGCTAGCATTCAACTGAGCTAGCTAACCACTGAGATATCATACAACTGAGATAGCATTCAACTGAGCTGGCCACTGTTACAGCTCAGCACAGGAGAGTGCCATAAATGTTGAAATTGTATTAGCTTCCCTGAGTTAACTTTGTCCATCCGTACTCCATAATGTCCATGTCCATAATACTCATGCTATGTGGTGTGTGTGTTTGTGTGTGCAGCACATGCTAAACTCCAGGGTTGAGTGAACTCTAAATCCACATCGGTCCTCCTATTACTCCCTCTCTCCATATGTCCATCACTCCCCACATCCCCACCTTCCGTCTTTTTCTCTTCAACCCGCCTCCCTTCACTTTTCTCCATCCCTCCCCTTCTCCTTGCGCTCCATCCAGGGTTAACCGCAGGGGGGACCTCGCATGAGATCAGCACTCTGAGGCGGCCATGTGGTTCCCATCTTCCAATAACGTCAGTGTGATTTATGAGCAGCCCGCAAGAACCCCCCCCCCCACCCCATACTATGGTACCATTGACTCTCCTTACCATAATAAACTGTGACCCAACTCTCCCGGGCCCCCCTTGCTCACAGGAGAGGCCTGCTTGTTAGGGGGGTGGGTAGTGAGTGTGTGTGTGTGTGTGTGTACAGATTGTGCAGGTAGGTTAGCGTCCGTACAGGTGAGACTACGTGTAGGCGCAGGTGTGTCACACATTTTTAAAATGTAAGGAAAAAGGCGGGAGAAACTCACCATTTGGCGGGGGCTTGACGTCTGTGTCTCCTTGCTGGTTAGAGTTGTCTGATTGTCCTGATTGTTCTGAAAGACACACAGAGAGAGAGAGAGAGATGTTTAGTCAGGTGGACAGACGTCTGGCCACCACCCAGGGGCAAAGGGGGGCGGTCAGCAGAGGGGAATCAGGCTTTCTTTTATCCTTCCCACTGAAGAGAGAGACACGGGGGCCTGAGATTAAACACGTATACGTTTATACGCTCGGTCGAAAGTCAGAGAAGGTCAAATCAAAGAGAGAAAGCCTTTTTTTTAACGTTTTTGAGGTTAATTTTTCTGTTTGTGCATGTTTTGTGCTATTCTTTTCAATCAACCGTTTTTCTTCTTCCAGCTTTAAACCACACACTGTTTTAATGACGGCCTTTGAGCCTGTAAACCGTCCAAGAAGCCTCACCTCTGCTCTGCTGACTCCAACACGCTGAGAGTATACTTGGTAAGTCCGTAGGCAGGTGTGTTTACCTTAAACTGAGTCTATGAGCGCCCTGGCTTTCACGGGCCCGGCTGCCATTCTTTTGTATCATGTACGGCATTCGGGCCAATTACCCCTCACGATGCTGACGCTTTAAAAGGTGGGCCTGGGCCTGGTTCCCCCTCGCCTGAAAGAGGCCCCCTCCTGAACCTAAGCCCAAAACGACGTCCTAATCTTAGGGGGCATTAGTGGCAGCGATGTGCCAGAAAACCCCCCCAAAAAGACTGCTGCACCATTCACGCTCGCTGTGGTTTGTCAAAAGACAAAGCAAGACAACAAAAACAACAAAAAGAGAAACTCAATCGTCACTCTGGGTTTCAAATAGAGAGGAGGACCGTAGACATAAAGCGGAGAGAGTTTTCTTATTTTCTTCTGTCTTTCTCCCTTGTCTCCTCTCGAGCCTCGTCCCGGCCCTGCTTCACCCGTTTCTCTTCCTTTCTCTCGCGCTGTCGCTCTCTGCGGAATCCTGGCAGCCATCTTAGCGCTTTGGCAGCCATCTTAGCTTTGGCGGTAGCCGTGCATTCCTGCTAGCTGACGGCACACCCACACACACACACACACACACTCACAGAGAAAACACACATGCTTGCAAAGCAGACCCCGTCTTTCTTTCTTGCACTCAGACCTAATGGTCTTCAAAGATAAAGAGACCTACAGCGGCTACGCAGTGCAAATGGGGTGAGGACAAAATCCACCGGGACGTTTGTCCTCAGTCCTGCGAGGGCTCTGGTTTTTAGGGAGACTTAATAAAAACTAGACGTGATCACACAAACACACACACGAAAACACATACACACACGCACATATGACAAAGTGAACAGGGCAAATGAGGCGAAGGTGTAGGACGGGCCGAGAATAAACGGAGCCCGAGGCCTTCGGCGGCGCTCGCCCCGACAGCGGTCTTTCCCTAAGGTTCACACACTCAGGGGGCGCTAGTAGTCAGGCGAACAGTTCGGCCGACGGTGGATGGGTGGGGGGGGGGGGTCCACTGGTGCTCTCTACCCGCTGGTTCAAAGCCAAGTGCGCACACATGTCGTGTGGAACTTGCGTGTGAGGGAATAAAAATTTAAATTAAAATATAAGGGGAGGTAATCTCAGGGGGCGGGGGGCACCCCACTTGTTGTAATAGGAAAAGACTGCGATAAAAACCCTTTAAACCTGCGTGCCTCCAAAAGAGGGCAGAATCTCCCCCACTGACACACACACACACAAACACACACAGTGGCGGTTTACGAGCCAAAAATTGGGGTGCATGGTTGTCATGGCAACGGGGATGGACCACAGGCCCACCTAAGGATGATGCGTGCGCGGCCCCTAACCACGGCGGTCCACGGGTCAACCAACGGGACGGCTTTCATTCACCGGGAAGCGAGCCGCGACCCAAAACCCGATGAGAGCCTGGAGAGTGAATCCAGTGGAGTTGGATCACAATCCTCTGAGCACTCAGTTTGAGTTTCCTCAACAGACGGTTTACTTTACGTTTAGTTATTGGTGATCTCTCAAAACCACCACTGCATCTCAGGAGTGGAAGAAGCAGTGTCTCCTGGGTAGGAAACATTCCCAGTCCTTTACGCGTGTTTAGACAGCAAATAATACAGGATGTACTCTGGGAGGGACTGAAATTGGTGTGAATGCCAATCGGCAAGTTATATATAATATATATATATATATTTATTTAATGAATTGTGCTAAACATGTGATTGTAATTTTCTCAAGTCAAGATAGTTTTGAGCCATTTAGCTTTGGTTGCTATTTTGGCTTCCAGCTAGTTCGCTAACAAATCGACTGCAATTTCATTTATTCTACCTGCAATTAAGCAAAAGAACCATCAGGACCTCGATGTTGGTGTGAGCGCGTCCTGGTGACGGGCCGAGGGACATTTACAATAAAGACGCCTGCCTCTAAACAATATGTAACCACAATTAGTAACACGGTAGTTTGAGTGCTTGCACGGGTAGAAACGCCGCGCTGAAGCCCACACATGCTCTCACACACACACACACACACACACACACGTTTATACACGGATGAATCAGCCTTATCTTCTTCACACAGTTGCCCCAAGGCCCCCTGCATACGCCTCACCAGAGATAATACAACACACACACACACACACACACACACAGGCCATCGAACACAGCGGGCTATTTCTGCAATCACACACGCAGAGAGAGTTCATTTTGTTCCTTGCTCTGCTGAATGATGGACTCCTGTGCATCACATTCATCACACTGCCGACGCAAACCAATAACTCGCACGTGTGCACGCACAAAGATCGCGCTTGCTTAAGCGCTCCGTTTATCAGACGCAAACACACAAACAAATAAATAGACACGCCGCCACGCACAAACACAGAGACATGACTGAAAACAGACGAAAATCGTTCAAAAAAAGACGCTTGAAATAGTGCACACATGTTCGGTCGCCTGGTTACGCTAATGTCGAATATTCATATAAACAAGTGCGTGCTGCTCAAACAGGCGCCAATTTGCCAAGCGGCACGGAGTGTTTGTTTGTGCGCCGCATGCACACGCAGCCACACACACACACACACACACACACACACACACACACACATGTGCGCGCCAGCCCCTCCGTAATCTAATGGGCACTAAGTGAAAGGGTTTTTTCCAGGCAGACGGTAAATAAGCAACAATGGAGATCAAATCAAATTTGGCTTTGGGTGTTAAAACCCGATGAGGGTGAGAAGGTTGGTTTAGCAGATACCATGTGTGTACACACACACACACACACACACACACAATCCTCGTCATACTGTATCAGCACCGAAAAACATGCAGCCAGCAGCTGGTTAGCTTAGCATAATGCCTGGATGAAAAAAAGATGACATCTTGGAAAAGCCTTGGTTACAAATGACGAGGGGCCCCTTCCTCCAACAAATCTACCTCTCATCTGTCTATCTACCCTTTACCTCCCTCACGCTATGACCCCCCCATGTCTAGGGTCCCGTATTACCCGGGACATCCCGAATTATGGGCAATATTGATTTGACAGCTCCAGTCCCGATTTCCACAGCCCGACCGCCAGCACCCCCCCCCCCCCCCCACCCGCTGGCAACCCTACCCATGCCCCTCCCACCCAACCATAACCTAGGCCTATACGTGCAGGTGGGCCATAGCATGTGTGGGGCTCCGGGTTCAGGTGCGACTGCAGCTGTGCTGTCCAGTCTGTGTAGAGTGTTGTGTGTGTGTGTGTGGGGGGGGGGGGGGGGGGTGTCAAAGCCCTGATTGGATTACAGTGCACATATGTAGAGAAGTACTAAATATAACGGAGCATGTACGGAGGCGGCCTACAGGCAGACTGTCCTTATTGACAAATAAATACATATTTATTTACACACAAATATGCACGTGTGTGTGTGTGGCTGTATGCAACCCCCCCCCCCCCCCCCCCCCCCGCAGCCTCTGGATAAAGAAACCAAGCACGCTCCACAATTGGGTTTCGCTTAAGAGGTTTATCGGTATGTTGCTAAACATTCTGACCTTTTTTTAAAAATCTTTAATGCGCTTAAACGTTACAACCCGTCCCCCCTCTAATCCACGGCTATCCCACACAGATGTTCTCTCGGCTCTTTTATTGGACTTAATTTCAACCTCTTCTCCTCCTCCAGACTCCACATGTCTCGCTTCTTTCTCAATCCCCCCCCCCCCCCATCCAGTTTTCATTATTTTCCGGTTTGAAATAAACAAAAAAAACATCTTCTACAAGCAAAAGCTCATCTTGGCCTGATGGCTGAGCAGACCGCATCGGCCCCCGTCAATGACCTTTGACCCCACCTTCTCCTGAAGGTGCCAGCTGTTGGATTTTGCGCAATGAGATAAAACCCACCCGAGGCAACGGCTTCTCTCTTCACTTGTTGTTGCGACACAAAGTCTTGAGGCTCATCTTTGTTGGTTTTGTGGCATTAAGATGGCT